>NC_139147.1:30747206-31947206 GCF_964270905.1 Leucopleurus acutus
GTTGGTTTGGAAAATTCTTAGATGAATTCTATTTGTAGGATCCTCTCTGGAATCAAGGTGTGTGGTCATTTAGACTGTCATGGATGTTTAGATCAGACACAATTTAAAAATGAGGGTGGTCAGATTAGGATATCTGGATTTGAAGGGTTGTTTTGAGCAGTCACAGGGAACCTGTTGCAACATCTTCCTTAAAGACCAACCCTTCTAAATATCAGAACATTTCACATCTGTCATTTGCTTTAAGTCCTTAAATATGATGCCTAGTACTTAATGCTTCTTAAGATTTGTGCTTTTAAAATTAGGAGTGCTCACTATGTTCTCCATATTTTGACTCACTTTTACCTGCCTAAATTTGCCTTTGACTTTTATTCTACACCACCTACTTCTCTCCAAAATAACTTCTTTTTTTTCATTTGCAATTTCTGGCATATGAACTGTATTTAAGTTACCAGGAGCAGGTCAACAGATATTTCCATGTACAACAAGCAAACAGCAATGGAAAAATGATACACATTATTTTGGAACAAAGATCCATTACATGGAAATGTGATTTAATCAAAATGAAGCAACTTAATTCATTAACATAAATTATGTGTCAAAGTTTCTTTGCATAAAGGGCACTCATATGTTAGATTGCCAGGTGCTCTCATATAGAAAATGATGCTATTATCTGATGCTAATATCTCCCTATTACCACACAGGGAGACTGAGAACTTAAGCAAAGAAATGCATGTGAAAGTACCTTATAAACTATAAAGAGCTTTAATGTGAAGTATGTTATTTTAATGTTGTGTGCGTTTCTTGGAACAGAGATGGTAAGGGAGAAAACACATAACTATCTATTCTTAGAGGCTTCCGTGCTGACAGTCTAAGACTTATGGTTTTACAGAATTCATACTGATATATAATTATTTTTCATTCAAGGACGTTAACATTGGCCAATTTCATGTACTAAAATGCTCAGAACCACCGTTTCAAAATGTTGCCCTGGTAAGCATTTGTATCGGTAATTTGGAATGACTTTCATCCTCGACTATTTTTTTTCCATAAACCCTATTAAGTAAGCATCAAAGATTTTTTCACTCTTTTTATATTATGAGATTACTGCTTTGCATCATCTACAACCTTGATTTCAGCATTTAAATTCCATTTTTTAATGTGATGAACAATTATGGTAACAAGTAAATGAAAATATGATTATTTTAACTTGTAACATGCACTGACATTTATTCCAATGTGTCCAGCATATACATTTCTTCTAAAAATGTACAGGACATTTGGGGAAGATATGGAAAAGAACTCAGTCAATGATGTTGATATAACAACCTAATAACTTTACTTTGATGACCTAAAAGGTTGTAGGCACTGGGGTAATTTGGCAAATTATAAAACTTCTAAAATGTATGCTGAAGGGATTCAAACTAAATCACATTATACCCCTGAGCTGGATTGATTCACACTGTAATTACCTCTCAAAAAACTGATGATATGTTAATATTCAATTGATAGTTGTAAGTTGACAGTAAAATTTTAAATATGGAGTACCTACACAAAATATGAAAGGAAAGTTTGCCTTTATTCTTTGAATTTGTGATTAGCCTGGCATAATTATGATTTCTAACAGTTACAAACATAGAATTCAATGGCATAGCTGGAATTACAGTGATATCTTTGGCTTTGAAAAACTTCCAACTTTGCCAGCTAAGTATATTACATTCCTCTGTATTCAGAATATTATGCATTTCAGCTAAGTCTGAATAAAGACTTAAAAAATAATTAAGAAAAAGCACTTGAGTGATTTTTTTATACTGAGTTGAAGAGACAATTTAAAAATTGGAAATTGTACCTGACCAGTCTTGTTTGACAGAATTCTTACACTTAGGAATCCCCAAATTTCTTATAAATCAATGTTTGGGCAAATTAATGGGAGGTACAATGCAGATGTTTAGTATTATTATGCCAACATTGAGTATATACTCAGGTTTTGATATTCTTTTAAAATTATTTAAAAATTTCTGATATTCTGTTAGCAGAATAATTTGACTAGTTTCATTGTCTATCCATGTAAGTCCTTCATTGCTTGAAATTGAGTGAGAAATGGGACATTCTGGTTTAAATATTTTCCAGTTAACTCAGTTAAACCAGATTCCCTTGGTTTGTTTTGTATAAGTAACGATGCTCTGTTGGAAATTGTTATTAAAATTTTTATTTTATATTATGCATTAGTTGAAATTTCTTGGGTGATTAAGGTCTCATCAGGATAGTTATCGTAAGCATTAGTTTTCTTTATATTATGAAACTTGAATGTGCTATGGTATTGCACAGTGAAAAATTCAGCCTTTCCTTTACATAAGTTGAACCCTAATTATATTCTGGAAACTTTTCATACTCCATTCGATCTCCACTTCAAGCCACTGATGTTTAGGATATTATTTTCTTTTTTTCATTGTGAAGAAATTGAATGGCAAGTTGGACAAAAACTTTGCCCAAAGCCATACAGCTTTCAGAGGGGAGTTTTGAATCCCTGTGTGTCAGTTCACTGATCTGAATTTCTTTCCACTTAAACAGTTTCTAGAGTATTTGATCTAAGGGAGACTTCTTAGGATTGATCTCTGTGAGTATGAAGTGCAACAAGGAATTCTGATTTTTGTGAGAGCTCAGGATCTTGGTTTATTGAGGTGTAACTCTCATTCTCTGCAGATGAAGTAGATAACTGTTCACAATACTGGAGTGTGTGTGTTTATATGTGGGAAGAGAGAGCAACAAGGTATTACATACTAATGTGCTCTCCCCAACAATAGAAAGGTGGACTGTTTGCTTTGTGGCCACAAACATAGGCACTTTTTGTATGATTTTACAATTCAGACTGGTGCCCCTTGCCACCTAAAGCTGCAGTTGTAAATTTGTTGGTGGTCCATACAGATGTATGAATTAGTAAGCATTTCTTAGACAAAAAGTTGGGGTTATAATTTAGTTCTCACTGCCCCTCTCCTTTTGTGTGGACTAAAATAGTGAACATATAAATTCTTCATTAGCGTTCATAGTCAAAGAATATGTAGAAATCCAAAAAGTTAGCTGATTTAAACAGATTATCACTACACCAGTGCTAAACTCATAGCGAATGGCCATTCAAAAGGCTGAAGTCCAGTCAAATATCTTTTTTACGGTGATGACATCGTAAAAAATGAACCTATGATGCTTCCTCAAAGCTTCCTTCTCGGATCTATTCCACATGTGGTATTGTAGTAATATCGCGAGCAGTGAAGTATTAAAACAGTTTTGTCTTGTGTTCTTTCATTCTGACAGGCCAATGACATAATGCCGACAAGCCATGTCTGATAGATTCAAAATTAAAAGTGAATGCCCTCCCTTTTTTTCCTAGCTTGTGCCTAATGGCCTTTGAGCCAATGTGCAATTTCACTACTTCTGACATAGTAAGTCTTCCATAGGGAAGGGACTGGGAACAGCTGGTGAGGGTCTTTTCTCAGGCTGCAAAGGATGGTTTTATCAAAACCATATTACTTTGTTGTTAAAGGAAAAGAATGGAGAGGAATCAGCAATAAATACAAAGGCTAGTTCAGGATCTGAACTCAAAAGCAGTGTGCTGATAAAGGTATTAGCCATATATATACAATTTAATACTTTCACAATAAAGTTAACCAGTTGATTTTCATAAACATGCAGGGAGCAACAGCATTGAGAAAAATAAAGGTAGAAGTTTAAAGTGCTCTGTGAATTGATTCTTAGTTATACACTATATTATACAGTTCTAGTAGGGAAGGTGATCAGCAATGTATGGGACCAAGACTTTAAATATTCTAGGCACATTTTATCTGCTGCAGCTTTTCCACTGGATCAAAAGTTTTTCTTCTCTGGCTATATAATTCAAGGTGATTTATTTGGCTCTTGCTTTTACAAAGACATATGAAAATATCTTGGAGAATTTAGAAAATAATTGAGGTTGATTATTAGAAAAGTCTGCAAATATTTTGTTCATTTATTTATTCAATCAGTGAAGTACTTACTAGAATTTATTATGAACTTAGCCTGTTTCAGTGTGTTTGAAGGTGTGGGCTTTGCTTTTTGACTGTTTATATACTAATTGGAAGCAATAAGACATACACATATGAAAGTGTTGTCAATTCTAGGTAGAGGGGAAGAAAGTAATAAACGTAAGTAATGCTATAGGACAACAGTTTTAATATGTACACCTGCATGTGTGTGTGTGCATGTGTGTATGTGTGTAAAACATTTGAAAAGATACTTTCTTAAAATCTTGTTGGAAACCCCAGTGTCCAGAGTCCAGGTCAGATAAAAGCAGAGGTTGTTAATTCCTTCCATTTTTGAATCTTCAAAGTTCAAATGGTTAAAAGCCATTTTCATAGGATACCAGAGAGGCCTGAGCTGAATGTAGGCTATGGGATAGAGAAGTTGCAGCCTTCCTTGTTAGAGAAATGTTTTTGAATTCAATAATATTCGAAAAATTGGAAGAGAGGAAAGTGGGGCATATTAGAAGGGAAGAACATAGTAAAGGTAGAAACTTGAAGCTAGAAAGGAGCAGTGTTATCTGAAGGTCTGGCCAACCTGGCAGGAGTGGAGTTTATAATATTGATTTAAGAGGGGCCTAGGTCAGGTGCAGCCAAGTTAACATGAACCACAAATTCCAGGCAGAAAATTTTTGGAGTATCCAGGAGGCAGAATGAATATGTTCAGGAAGCTTTGAAAATGGACAGGACACAATGAAATCAGTGTTTATATACTGTAACGTTTGGTGGGGTTGTGGATATGAGTTATTGAGCAAAATAAAATCAAAGTAGGAGCAGAGGTTGGAGACGTTTTCTGGATTCTTGAGTTCACTTTGGTAAAATAAATACTGAATTTGAAGTAGTAGTGCAGTTCCCTTTAGTTTTGTACCATGTATTAGTCATAAAAAAATGTACATCCCAGTATACATCTTGTTTAAGCAACCATTTTTAATTCCAATTAAAGTAGCAAATTGATTTATTCATTATAATTGCTTACAGCTTTCAAGGACTTGTCTTTCCCCCTTTCCTCCCTCTCTTCATCTTTTCTCTTTTCTTATTTTCTATCTTTATCTTCTCTCTATTTTTTTGCTTCATTTCTTCTTTCTATATCTCTTTCTGCCATAAAGAATACTGACATTTTAATTATTATAATATTAAATTCTAATATAGTATTATATCTTCATGATACAGCAATATCAGGGTTGAAAGTGGAGAATCCAGGCACTTTTCAAATATTTAGTTTGAATGATGAGAGCTCCCTGTTTTTACTAATTTTCCAGGTATTATTTAGCTGAAACCTCTATTTGCTATGAAACCTGGGACTATAATAAAATGTAGGCCAGATATCCACATATAGTGGAAAAACCATATTAACTATAAGAGCTGTGGTCTGTCTGCACAATCTCACAGTCATGGTGGATTTCTACCTCTCAGAGTGCCGTTTAGGTAGATCCAGGTGGTTTTGTTGAAGGAAGAGTTTTTGCCTTTGAAGCATAAATCACTACAGCTTTCAACCTTCCCAGGGACTTGGATAGTCGATTGGTGTTGGTTTCATTAATTACTTTGAGTTTCATTCAGATGTGTTGCTACTGTTTTAATAGATTAATATTAATTCTGCTCAATTTAAGGCTCTAAGTCTCTATCACTTGCTTTACTACTCTTTCTTCTTCTTAAAAAAGAAAAGATTGAGAAATGAAAGAAAACAGATACTGTCCAGACTGCTCATGGGTTCTTGTGTTCTTTGATGCTTGATTGAAGGTGTGATGTGAGTGAATCTAAGCTTTTCATTACAAGGAAATGTGAAAAAAATGTTTTGGGTATAGTTTCCTTCACCATAATTATAACCTTTAAAAAAATTATAACCTTTAAAAATTATTAAAAAATAATATTTTAATGAAATTTTCCTGATGTGTAAATTTGAGTAACAGCTGTTTTAGAGTGCAGTTGTTAGGAATTGACATCGTAGAATAACATGTGCAGAATTGTCATAAAAATCTGCCTACGTTTAGCTCATTTCTACCTCTGAAGTACTGCTAGTTGTTGTAGCTTACATAATTAAAGAAAAACATGTTAACAAAGGCTACAGCCCACAAATTCAAAACAGGTTATTATTATTTATTCAGCTCCCAGCGATTGCACACATTTGACCCTAAATGACAAAGTAAATGAAAGCCCTTTTTCAAAGTAATACAATCAGTTCAAAAAATATTGTGCTAATCAAGTTATATATTCTAATTGAAAGATTGATGGCAATCCATTTAGTTGTTACTAGGTTATTTGTGACAGACAGATGCAGAGTAACCTCATTACAGTCAGAATTGTGATGACTTGTAGCTGAAGAGAGGAATAAAGCTTTAAACCATTGTCACAGTCCATTTCCAAAATGTATTCAGAAGATGATTTAAAAGAAAATATACGACCATTAAATATAAGTTTGAATTGGTTACCTAGCGGTGTTATTATGGAAGCAATGAAGTAATCATCTGTTTGATCCATAATTGGCCTACTTAAAATTCACAAATCGGATTTACAGATTCCAATTTATGGAAGAGAAATGCAGGAGCAAACACTGGATTAAAAACATTATCCCTTGTGGTTTGGTATTTCCAGCTCATATTTTTAGTTGTTTTCTTCTTGATCGTTGTCTTTATCAGTTTATTTTAGACATTTCTGTCCACAATCACCAATTTGTGATAAATTATTCAGCACTTTTCATTTGTATGTTCTCTAGTAGTTTAATGTCAGGCTTTCAGCACAAGTACTCAGGGGAATTTGATCAACATTTTAAAGTTATATGGTTGAGAGAAAGAAAGAATATAAATGTACAATAATTATTTGTTTCCTTGTGAAAGATGTTGAAATCTTTGTGGGATGTACTTTCCATATATTTGATCTTGAAACTTATCTTTCTCGATTAATAATAATGTAGAAATTTTAACCTAAGAAAAGCTCTGTCTTCCCACAGTCTTCTTACTACAATATCTGAATGTTTCTCTAGAATTTCTTATATTCAGAAGTATCCTCATAGATATCCTTTTTGTTTCAAGTGCAATAACAGAGTGGAACGTCTCACATATAAAACCCATTTCATTTTATCACTTCTCATTTCTGGTCCAGTCTTATGCACAGTTGTCCTTGCTTCTCTCATTTGCACTTTCTCTTATTCTTCTGCATCCTGAACTTCTTCTTGGGCTCCTTACAATCACTGCCATGCCTTTCATTACAGCTTATCTTTCATCATGAATTCTAAAATTCTTTTATATTGACAGAGATACTCTTTACAAGAAGATTCTTGCAAAGTTGATTTAAGGTTGGCCCTAATTTTTTGAGAAAAGTGCATTTAGGAAAAGAAGATGTTCATTGTTTGGATAGGTCAGTTATGTATTGGATCTCTCCTAACTGCTAATAACTTCAACATAGTGTTCTAAGACAGTGACTCTACATAAGGTTGACATTTTATCTGTCCTAAGGAATGAATTAAGAGGAAGTTTAGGATGGTGCTTCTTCTTGCCTTGTGTCATCAGTTAAGGCTAAAGTTTTGAGTTGTCCAGGCAAGTGAATTAAAAAATGGTGCTCTGCTGGTTAGTAAGATCCTAACCAGCAGAATACCATTCATTTGAGGTTGTATCATTGAGGTGAGGGGCCAAGGTCGAAGTGGGAACAAAGGACCTTTCTTCTAATCCTAGCTATAGATCACTTCCTTCCCATAAATTACCTGTTAGCTTTATGACCTCGGGCAAATTATTTAACTTCTGCATCTTAGTTTTTTTTTTTTTTACTTATAAAACTGGATGAGGATTCTAATCTTACAAAGTTGTTTTGATACCTACAGATAAACTTTTATAGTTATACAAGATTGATTCATTTGTGAGTTATAATAAAGTTTGGAAATGTTTCAAAAAGTAAACATACTTTTTTATTCATTTAAGCAAATGATATAGTGCATCTACTATGTGCCAGGTTCAGTTCTAGGTGTTAGGGATATGTCAGTGAATAAACTAGAAAAAAGTTATGGCTTCATGGAACTTATATTCTCAGTGTTTGCATATTCAGTGCAGAAACGTGAAAGATATATAAATGTAAATATACTAAAATAAAATCACTCAGAAGTCTGCTGTTAATGATTTGTGGATGACTATATTTTTGCATGCTTTTATGTGTATTTGTGTTTTGCATTTTTTCCAGATTATCATTGTAGCTTGTGTCATCTTGCTTCTTTGCATTTCATAAATATTTTCTCATATCATATTCTTCCTCACTATAGTGTTTAATGGTACAACTTTTCATCCTGTGTTGTATGCTGATTTCCTTATTCTTTATCATTGTATATTTAAGTTGTTTCCAGGTTTTCAGGAATGTATATGAATATATAAACTATGAAGAACATACTATGATGAAAATTCCTGTGCATATTCCAGATTATTTCTTTCCAATAAATTCAATTACATAGAATAGCTGAATCAATGATTATAGATATTTTTAAGAGTTTTGTAGGTTCTTCTGTAAGGCTGTTCCAATTTAAATTCCCATCAATAATGCTTGCGGGTCCAGGTTTACTCATAGCCTTCCTTTTGGACATTTTCCTTTGCCAATATGATAGATAAAATTGTTATCTCCTAATAATTTTACATTTTATTTCTAGTGAGGCTAAAGCTTTTGTTATGTGAGTGTTGGCTTATTTTTCCTCCTTTAGTGAATTTCTTGTCCATGCTGTTTAAGTGTTTTTCCTTTTGGAATGCTGTTTTTATTGGTACTTGAGAGCTTGTTATATATGAAGAATATTGTCCTCTTTTCATGTCCCTTTGTGTCTACGTACATAAAGGTTTTCCATTTTTATATAGCAAAACTATCACAGTAACCTCCATGATTTCCTATTGATTACTTCAAAATTGAAACAGATGAATTCCCATCATTCTTTACTAATCTGTTATATTGACACTACTAATATAAGATTGCTTATGTGTAAACTTATATTAACTAGTTGCAGAAGTAGATTTTTTTTTTTCCTATTAGAGTACTAGAGTTCTTATTGGTTTCCCCTTTGATATATATTATTGGAGAAGCTTTAGACACTGCTAACAAAAGGTGAAAATGACATTAAAGGGACTGAGGTGCAGTGTACTCTTTATGTGGGTGTCATTTCTACCTCCCCAATTCTATTGGCTTGGTGGAACCTAGGTCTACAGTGAGTCTTTGGGTGAAAGATATCTCCCTAGTACCCACCGACAGATAGGCTGGAGGTATTCTGCCTTATTTTTCTTATTTTAATACAGGCAGCTGAAAGGCTAAATACAGACAGGCTCAGCCCTCCTAGTGTTTTGCTATTATGTTCCAATTGCACTTATGCTTTTAGATAAGTCTTGTTCTCTCCAGATATCCACGTGTCCTACAAACCAAATTTACCCACACCTTGAATGATTTACTCATATACATTACTTTGCTAGACCCAGTTGGAATGTAAGTTTAAGACAACTGCATTAGTGGCTGAAGACTGATGATAAAAAATGTCAGTTGTCAAGAGATTTATAATTCTGATGCTTTAAGAACTATTAAAGCTTTCAGTAACATAAGGGGAAATATATAATCTTAGAGATCTGTATATATGAAAATAAGTGATAAACTCTAAGCTCAATGGGGCAGAACTGTATGTTTCATTAATTTTTTAAATCTATGGCGCGTATAATTTGTTGAAATAATATAGTTTCCACACTCTTCATTACAATTTACCTGTGAGACTAGGGAATTTAGAAACAAATCTTTAGTTCCTATCAGATTTGACCATTTAGTAAAGGAAATATAAAAGTAATTGGAAAACAGTTCCTACCACTTTCTTGTATTTTTTTGTATGTGGCTATGTTTTCAAAAAGAATAATATTCTAAAACTTGGTCATTAAAGATCAGGAAAGCACATTACTAAATTATTGGGTGAATCTCTTTGAAATCCATCATTTAAAATGTATTTCAAATGGATTAATTCGAATGTATATTTTCCTTTAGAATAGGACATAATATATTCCTGTGACTCATAAAATTATAAGAATAAAGATAAGTATATTTTAATCTTTACCTCCAAAATACATATGATTTATTACAGGACTGTGATTTTTATCCAATGTCCTAGTGTTGAATGATGGTGTTTAATAATACTGTAATACTGTATGTCAGAAGATTTATTGTAGTTTTAATTTCTCTGAGCCAGGAGAAAGAGTACTTGAATGCGTTTGGTGATTATTGACTGATAAGTAATAAAATGATCCTACATAGAGCTCAGTGGCAAATGTTTCTCCAACTCCCTCTGATTAATATGGTCTTTTAGGTGTAATGTGTCAATTTTATCAGATTCAAATTTATCATCAAACTAGCTATGATAGTTTCAGCTCTTGGAAAGGGCTGTTTTGACTGAGTTATCATTATATTCACAAACAAGTTTATTTATACCACAGGGAGAGAGTCCTTATGAAAAGTTACTCTTGGTTACTACTTGATCAGCCAAAAATACCTTTATAAACATTAGATGAAAAAAATGAACTATGTATCCACAGATTTAAAAAATTTTTAATTATTCCTAATAAACTAATGGAAGTTTTCATTCAGTTGCTAAATCTCTTTTGACTACTGACTTTTTAAGTACAACTGTCTTTATTCTCTTGAGTGTGAAAATGTCTCCAATAATTGGAAGTGATGGAAAAATGAGGACCATTAACAGAAATGAAAATTCCAAAGAAAGAAAGTAGTTCATGTAAACCATGTTTGATATGTGTCTAGTAGAGTTGAGTTTAATTCAGCAAATATCTTTTGAACATTTTTCTATGTTAGGCTGTGTGCTAGGTTGCAGGGTTACAAAAATGAATATATGCTAAGAGAGAGATGAATGGATAGGAGATGTCTATTCATCCTTTCTAGACTATGACATATGAGATAACCAAGAATGGAGGCATATAAGTAACTTTTAACTTTCTGCTTCCTTTAATCTTGCAATGTACCTCTGTACTTATTTAGTTATATGGTAAAATGCATAATTGGGACATTATGTGGCAAATAAGGTTTGTAAGTGCAATTTCAGATATTTTTGGTTATTGAGACCAAAAAGCCGTTTATTTAAATGAGAGTTGAAAGGTGAAGGAAGATTATAAAATAAAAATTTTCCATTCTGTGTCAGGCAATTTTTTGAAGGGACAGTATGAGGCCACTGGAGAGAGAATTGAGAATACATGTGTGAGTTTCAAGGTAACAAAAGATTATGGAACCCAGACTGTCTTATTTCTAAGAATTGCATCATTCCTTTGTTAAAATCATGGTACTAACAATGAAATTTTACTCACAGGGAGATCAGATAACAACTCTATTAAGAACTATGAAACCATCAAAAGAAATCTTGGCATTATATTTATCAAATATGTTAAATCTAATATGTGTAAGGCACAAATGCATGATTATTAAAGGAATCATGTACATCTAATGGATTATGTGTTTTGAGAAAGATGAAGAAAAAGCAATTTTGTGCTCTGCTCAATTATAAAGCATTCTGTCTTGGGATTCCTTTAGTTTCTATGCTTGCGCCTACGAAAAATTCACCCAATAATTTTATTTGGTATCTTAAATACTATTATTAAGAAAAATTGTACATATTTGGTTGTACATATGGACAGTGTCTATAATAGAACTGTTTACAAAGGATAGTAATTTTTACTAACCTGCCATTTTTGGCTTTTATATATGTTGAAAGAGATGAGACATCTCATAATTTTATTATTTATTTTATTCAGAGGGAAATTAACCTGGTGGTGCCCATATGTTTGCAAAATTCCAACTAAAACTGTTCAGAAAAACAACTGATTTATTCTATTTCCTTTCCCCAATATTGCATCAGAGACAGGAAGGTGAAGAAAAGTGGTTCTTGTGACAAAATGTTTTAAAATTATTTTCACAGAATCTTTTCCACTTTTTTTCATGATTTGTGAGCTTTTAAAAACCTGGAGAGTTAAAGAAAATTAGCACACATTTAACTTTTTTATTTTTCTACTACTGATTCTGGTCAAAGCATCTTTAAAGATTAAAAACATGTACATGACTTTTAACCTACTGACCTATTCCTCTCAGCATAACAAGGTACCTTGCTTTCCAGGTGTCTGAGATTATGGTATCAAAAAGAGGAAGGAGAAACTGAAGGACAAAGGTTAACTTACGATGGTTCTTTCAAGAAGGTTCCAGCGTTAGCACAGGCTTATGCTACATATACGCCCTTTCAATTATAAACCAATAGCTCTGCAGTGAAGATATTTTGAATGTTCACATCTCTACCTGTCAACACTTCTGAAACCTTTTCAGCACCCTATTTCTCAGTCTCTTCTTGATCAAAGCGTGACCTGCTCACTAAGGCTTTCATAAGATAATAATTTAATAACAAACTCCGAGCCAGAAGACAAAGGAAAAGACTGTGTAGGAGGCCACTGCTAATTTCCCTCCCAACATAATCAAATCAGCACAGCTATCCAGCCAGGACTCATAACCCTTAATAAGTCACTCTACTCGATTAAGAGAAATTGATTTTCCTCAACCATGGATCATAGTGATTATGATAAATCTGGTATCTGCTGCTCACTGAACTTCCCCTTACTGCCAGTGTCCATTTGTTTGCAGGGCGGCAGGTAAACGAGCTAGAGGATGACGCTGTGTCATTAACTGCAGTTGGTATCAGTGCTTTGACAGCTGTGGAATTGAGTGGTTCCATAGATCAGCTTCGAAGCCAGCTATAAAAGCCTTGCACAGCAGTTACACATCCCTGACAACACTACTGGCAGCTTTCAGCATGCAAAACTCCTGGCTCGTGATTTTCAATTGGAAATATGGGAACAAAACAGAATTGGTGGGAATGAGGGAGTTTAAACTCTAGATTTATAATATGAAAATTTATGTAGAGCCGAACAGCAACATAGTACTGTGCCAAGGTTTCAACATGATCCTCAGGTTATTTGAAGTCTCTCGTGGGTGTATGTTAGTTATATGACTACAAACACATCTAGATTTCCAGATAAAGGAGTATCTTCAAATAATAATGTTGGTTGCAGAAACTGGGCTTATCTAGTCTTCTGCCCTTTCTTGTCACTCACATGGAGAATCTGGAAGTGACTGGTTTTATTTTGAATCATTCTCTATCTCTTTACTTCACTTGATAACTCTTGGTACTTTACTTGGTACTTTAACATCAGTGGGGAGAGAAAGGAAAGGAACCTATTCTATCAGAGTTATTATTATAATTGCTGAGAATTTTCATATAAACTTTCTATGTAACATGTCAATCGAATTTATTTATTTATTTATTTATACTGTCTGTTTCTACAGTTAAAAATACATTAAGTTCTTAACTTCATGACTGAAAGGTATTTCATATAGCACGGTACACGGTGACAGTAGTAGTGATAAAGATGTGTTTTTTACTACTTTTACTTTACTTGTAGAATAATTCAGGTTAGGTATTTTGTGTACACTGTTAGCACCCAGCAGATACCTCTTATTTCTGTGCTCTACACAGAATGTGATATTACAGAGTTAAGGAATTACAGACAGATGTGAAAGTGTTATTCTTAACTATGGAGGCACTAATAATTACAAGAGACACTGAAAATAGAGCTCAGGGCTTCCCTAGTGGCGCAGTGGTTGAGAGTCCACCTGCTAATGCAGGGGACATGGGTTTGTGCCCCGGTCCAGGAAGATCCCACATGCCGCGGAGTGGCTGGGCCCGTGAGCCATGGACGCTGAGCCTGCGCATCCGGAGCCTGTGCTCCGCAACGGGAGAGGCCACAACAGTGAGAGGCCCAAGTACTGGAAAAAAAAAAAATAGAGCTCAGAGCTATCGTTATAAAATAATAGATGAATTTCTTTTGATTAAAATTTTATCTTGGCTGAGTCAGACTTAGGATTTTTAAAAACTAGCTCCATAATTAAATACCAGTGTGCAATTTTCTGTTAGGCTATACTAAATTCTTCTTCTCAATTGTCGTTTCATTGGATAATAATATATTCTAGTTGTATTAAGGAAAATTAATCTGTTTAATTCATATCTTGATACCTTTCACCTTTTCATATAACTAAGAAAGGACAAGAAAATATACCTTTTTCTAGTTTTAAAAACTAGAGGTTCTGGTGAGGTTCACTTTATTCTTGATACCATTACTAAAGAGTCTACTTTTCTTTAACTTTACTACTATGTTATTTCTTACCATTTCCCAGGAAAAGAAGGCCATCACAGTGAGATTTAATGATAGGGTATATATTCAATATAATATCTGAAGAAATTTAATTTGGCTTTTATTTGCATTTAACTTTTTGTGACTTGAGAAATAACAAACTAAATGATGATAAAAGTTATTAAAACTCTGGCTCAACTCCCACCAGTTTTGAGGGAAATTCTCCTCGTTATCTAGGGGATTCTAATTGTACAGTCTAGTGAGCACAAACAAGTCTGTGCTTGAGAGAAACTCTCCAAATGGCTGCCTGACCATAAGCGTCAATTGTCCAGTGAGGAAACGTGGAGAAGTGCTTCGCTCCGTCCTATCTGCCTAAGTAGGACATTTAATGAGTGCAGCTCAGTATATTCAGAATGATCTCCCTTAAAGCTGGACAATCCCTCTCTCTACAGTGACCTTGAAAGAGAAGAGTTCTGTGCAGCACTTCCAAGGAAAAGCAATTAAATTTAATAAAAATTGTTCAGAATTCAAAATATTTCAGACACCATGGAAAACTTGGAACACAAAGATGGCTCCAACACCTTGAATCTGACTGTCATGAACTTTCCTTATCATCCAAAAAATTTCCCCTGCAGTGTACAGTTTCTTAACTTTTAAAATAATGATAGATTATTTGAAGATATTGTCCAATTCTCCAGACCAATGATACAAGAAATTGTAGTTTTCCCACTGGTTTTAATTTGCTCCTTACTTTTTGCACTAAAACATATGTAATCTATTGAAGTACAATAATCCTTTTTCATTCTGATTCTATTTTAAGGAAATACAGTTAATTACTCATACTATCAATGACAGTACAGTGTATCCTGATGTCTACTACATACTCTTAATTCACCAAACTGCTTAAATCTGGCTTAAGGAATTTCCTCTCCATAATAGTTTAGATAACGTGATACTTCCAAGATGAGAGAATTGCAAGTTCAGAAGTTCATTTTGATTAATAAATGCAACTGTCACAGGATCTCTTGTGTATCTAGCTCAGAATATTCAAAAACGTATTTTCATATTAAAGATAGAGCATGGGCTATGATTAGCAGAAAAGAGAGAGACTAAGCATTATATGAAGAAATAAATAGATAAAAGAACTAATGTGATGTTTAAGATGTTTTAAATTACCTATGTGGAGTGTGTTTTGTATGTGTGTTTTGTATGTGTGTTTACCCCTTGGTTGAAGTTCTATTTTAGTTCTAAGTCTAGAGTATAACTAATAACAGAGGTGAAAAGACTTGGAATGATGATTTCTGTGTTCTGTTTTATGCCAGAAAGTAGCCACAAGCAAGCAAGTAGAATGTGGCATAACAGGAACAATCTCAGAACTTATGCAGGCTTAGGCCAATTTTAGCTTCCACACTTAGTGAGGAGAAGACACATGCATGAACACAAGACTGGAAGTGCCTGGCTGTGAAAAAAGAAAAATAAATGTCTGGCTCTGTGTTAAAAGCACAAGAGTTTCTATACTAGATCATGAGTTCACAACTGAAATGTGTTTAAAAGTATTTGTGATACAAGAATTTATTATAGAATTACACTCTATTAAAGGGAAAATAGTCAGGCAGTCTAAGCAGTTCTAATCTCTGAGCCTACAGGAAAATAGGTAGCAGAGAATAGACAAAAAGAGCAATAGAGGAAAATGTTAAAACTCTACATTTAAAATGCTACTGGGAGTTAATCGGATCATTCTCAAGAGTATGGAGCAGAGACAAGCCTCTTCCCACTGCCTCAATACACACAGGAAATTTTCAGTAACAGTTGGATAATTTCCTGAGATTGAAAACCTGGTATTAGACACGATATTCGGAATATTTTTATCCAAGAAAAAATCTCCCTCCATGTACTTTATTCCACTAATACACTCTATTGACATTTGCAAATTATTGAATTTTATTTTTTTATTTTTTAACATCTTTTTTGGAGTATAATTGCTTTACAATGGTGTGCTAGTTTGTGCTTTATAACAAAGTGAATCAGTTATACATAAACATATGTCCCCATATCTCTTCCCTCTTGCGTCTCCCTCCCACCGTCCCTATCCCACCCCTCTAGGTGGTCACAAAGCAGCGAGCTGATCACTCTGTGCTATGCGGCTGCTTCCCACTAGCTATCTATTTTAAGTTTGGTAGTGTATATATGTCCATGCCACTCTCTCACTTTGTCCCAGCCTACCCTTCCCCCTCCCCGTGTCCTCAAGTCCATTCTCTAGTAGGTCTGTGTCTTTATTCCCGTCTTGACCCTAGGTTCTTCATGACTTTTTTTTTTTTTTTTTTTAGATTCCATATATATGTGTTAGCGTATGGTATTTGATTTTCTCTTTCTGACTGACTTCACTCTGTGTGACAGACTCTAGGTCCATCCACCTCACTACAAATGACTCAATTTCGTTTCTTTTTATGGCTGAGTAATATTCCATTATATATATGTGCCACATTTTCTTTATCCATTCATCTGTTGATGGACACTTAGGTTGCTTCCATGTCCTGGCTATTGTAAATAGAGCTGCAGTGAACATTTCGGTACATGACTCTTTTTGAATTATGGTTTTCTCAGGGTATATGCCCAGTAGTGGGATTGCTGGGTTGTATGGTAGTTCCTTTTTCAGTTTTTTAAGGAACACCCATACTGTTCTCCATAGTGGCTGTATCAATTCACATTCCCACCAACAGTGCAAGAGGGTTCCCTTTTCTCCGCACCCTCTCCAGCATTTATTGTTTCTAGATTTTTTGATGATGGCCATTCTAACCAGTGTGAGATGATATCTCATTGTAGTTTTGATTTGCATTTCTCTAATGATTAATGATGTTGAGCATTCTTTCATGTGTTTGTTGGCAATCTGTATATCTTCTTTGGAGAAATGTCTATTTATATTTTCTGCCCATTTTTGGATTGAGTTGTTTGTTTTTTTGATATTGAGCTGCGTGAGCTGCTTGTAAATTTTGGAGATTAATCCTTTGTCAGTTGCTTCATTTGCAAATATTTTCTCCCATTCTGAGGGTTGTCTTTTGGTCTTGTTTATGGTTTCCTTTGCTGTGCAAAAGCTTTTTAAGTGTCATTAGGTCCCATTTGTTTATTTTTGTTTTTATTTCCGTTTCTCTAGGAGGTAGGTCAAAAAGGATTTTGCTGTGATGTATGTCATAGAGTGTTCTGCCTATATTTTCCTCTAAGAGTTTGATAGTGTCTGGCCTTATATATAGGTCTTTAATCCATTTTGAGTTTATTTTTGTGTATGGTGTTAGGGAGTGTTCTAATTTCATTCTTTACATGTACCTGTCCAGTTTTCCCAGCACCACTTATTGAAGAGGCTGTCTTTTCTCCACTGTATATTCTTGCCTCCTTTATCAAAGATAAGGTGACCATATGTGTGTGGGTTAATCTCTGGGCTTTCTATCCTGTTCCATTGATCTATATTTCTGTTTCTGTGCCAGTACCATACTGTCTTGATTACAGTTGCTTTGTACTATAGTCTGAAGTCAGGGAGCCTGATTCCTCCAGCTCCGTTTTTCTTTCTCAAGATTGCTTTGGCTATTCGGGGTCTTTTGTGTTTCCATACAAATTGTGAAATTTTTTGTTCTAGTTCTGTGAAAAATGCCAGTGGTAGTTTGATAGCGATTGCATTGAATCTGTAGATTGCTTTGGGTAGTAGAGTCATTTTCACAATGTTGATTCTTCCAATCCAAGAACATGGTATATGTCTCCATTTATTTGTATCATCTTTAATGTCTTTCATCAGTGTCTGATAATTTTCTGCATACAGGTCTTTTGCCTCCTTAGGTAGGTTTATTCCGAGATATTTTATGCTTTTTGTTGCAGTGGTAAATGGGAGTGTTTTCTTAATTTCACTTTCAGATTTCTCATCATTAGTGTATAGGAATGCAAGAGATTTCTGTGCATTAATTTTCTATGCTGCTACTTTACCAAATTCATTGATTAGCTTTAGTAGTTTTCTGGTAGCATCTTTAGGATTCTCTATGTATAGTATCATGTCGTCTGCAAACAATGACAGCTTTCCTTCTTCTTCCTATTTGGATTCCTTTTATTTCTTTTTCTTCTCTGATTGCTGTGTCTAAACCTTACAAAACTATGTTGAAAAATAGTGGTGAGAGTGGGCAACCTTGTCTTGTTCCTGATCTTAGTGGAAATGCTTTCAGTTTTTCACCATTGAGGATGATGTTAGCTGTGGGTTTGTCATATATGGCCTTTATTATGTTGAGGAAAGTTCCCTCTATGCCTACTTTCTGCAGGGTTTTTATCATAAATGGGTGTTGAATTTTGTCAGAAGCTTTTACTGCATCTATTGAGATGATCATATGTTTTTTCTCTTTCAGTTTGTTACTATGGTGTATCACATTGATTGATTTGTGTATATTGAAGAATCCTTGCATTCCTGGGATAAACCCCACTTGATCGTGGTGTATGATACTTTTAATGTGCTGTTGGACTCTGTTTGCTAGTATTTTGTTGAGGATTTTTGCACCTGTGTTCAGCAGTGATATTGGCCTGTAGTTTTCTATCTTTGTGACATCTTTGTCTGGTTTTGGTATCAGGGTGATGGTGGCCTCGTAGAATGAGTTTGGGAGTGTTCTTCCTTGTGGTATATTTTAGAAGAGTTTGAGAAGGATAGGTGTTAGCTCTTTTATAAATTTTTTAATAGAATTAGCCTGTGAAGCCATCTGGTCCTGGGCTTTTGGTTGTTGGAAGATTTTTAATCACAGTTTCCTTTTCAGTGCTTGTGATCGGTCTGTTCATATTTTCTATTTCTTCCTGGCTCAGTCTCGGAAGGTTGTACATTTCTAAGAATTTGTCCATTTCTTCCAGTTTGTCCATTTTATTGGCATATAGTTGCTTGTAGTAATCTCTCATGATCCTTTGTATTTCTGCAGTGTCAGTTCTCCGTTTTCATTTCTAATTCTATTGATCTGAGTCTTCTCCCTTTTTTTCTTGATGAGCCTGGCTAATGGTATATCAATTTTGTTTATCTTCTCAAAGAACCAGCTTTTAGTTTTATTGATCTTTGCTATTGTTTCCTTTATTTCTTTTTCATTTATTTCTGATCTGGTCTTTATGATTTCTTTCCTTCTGCTAACTTTGAGGGTTTTTTGTTCTTTCTGTAATTGGTTTAGGTGTAAGGTTAGGTTGTTTTTTTGAGATGTTTCTTTTTTTTGAGGTAGAATTGTATTGCTAAAATCTTCCCTCTTAGAACTGCTTTTGCTGCATCCCATAGGTTTTGGGTCGTCGTCGTGTTTTCATTGTCATTTGTTTCCAGGTATTTTGTGATTTCCTCTTTGATTTCTTCAGTGATCTCTTGCTTGTTAAGTAGTGTATTGTTTAGCCTCCATGTGTTTATATTTTTTACAGATTATTTCCTGTAATTGATGTCTAGTCTCATAGCGATGTGGTCGGAAAAGATACTTGATACGCTTTCAATTTTCTTAACTTTACCAAGGCTTGATTTGTGGCCCAAGGTATGATCTATCCTGGAGAATGTTCCATGAGCACTTCAGAAGAATGTGTGTTGTGTTGTTTTTGGATGGAATGTCCTATAAACATCGATTAAGTCCATCTTGTTTAATGTATCATTTAAAGCTTGTGTTTCCTTATTTATTTTCATTTTGGATGATCTGTCCATTGGTGAAAGTGGGATGTTAAGGTCCCCTACTATGATTGTGTTAGTGTCGATTTCCCCTTTTATGGCTGTTAGTATTTGCCTTATGTATTGAGGTGCTCCTCTATTGGGTGCATAAATATTTACAATTGTTATATCTTCTTCTTGGATCGATCCCTTGATCATTATGTAGCGTCCTTCTCTGTCTCTTGTAATAGTCGTTGTTTTAAAGTCAATTTTGTCTGATATGAGAATTGCTACTCCAGCTTTCTTTTCGTTTCCATTTGCAATGGAATATCTTTTTCCATCCCCTCACTTTCAGTCGCTGTGTGTCCCTAGGTCTGAAGTGGATCTCTTGTAGACAGCATATGCACGGGTCTTGTTTTTATATCCATTCAGCCACTCTGTGTCTTTTGGTTGGAGCATTTAATCCATTTACATTTAAGGTAATTATCCATATGTATGTTCTTATTACCATTTTCTTAATTGTTTTGGGCTTGTTATTGTAGGTCTTTTCGTTCTCTTGTGTTTCCTCCCTAGAGAAGTTCCTTTAGCGTTTGTTGTAACGCTGGTTTGGTGGTGCTGAATTCTGTTACCTTTTGCTTGTCTGTGAAGGTTTTAATTACTCCATCAAATCTGAATGAGATCCTTGCCGGGTAGAGTAATCTTGGTTGTAGGTTTTTCTCCTTCATCGCTTTAAACATGTCCTGCCACTCCCTCTGACTTGCAGAGTTTCTGCTGAGAAATCAGCTATTAACCTTATGGGGATTCCCTTTTGTGTTATTTGTTGTTTTTCCCTTGCTGTTTTTAATATTTTTTCTTTGTATTTAATTTTTGATAGTTTGATTAATATGTGTCTTGGCGTGTTTCTCCTTGGATTTATCCTGTATGGGACTCTCTGTGCTTCCTGGACTTAACTATTTCCTTTCCCATATTAGGGAAGTTTTCAACTATTATCCCTTCAAATATTTTCTCAGTCCCTTTCTTTTTCTCTTCTTCTTCTGGGACCCCTATAATTCAAATGTTGATGCATTTGATGTTGTCTGAGAGGTTTCTGAGACTGTCCTCAGTTCTTTTCATTCTTTTTTCTTTATTCTGCTCTGCAGTAGTTATTTCCACGATTTTATCTTCCAGGTCACTTATCCGTTCTTCTGCCTCAGTTATTCTGCTATTGATCCTTTCTAGAGAATTTTTAATTTCATTTATTGTGTTGTTCATCACTGTTTATTTGCTCTTTAATTCTTCTAGGTCCTTGTTAAACGTTTCTTGTATTTTCCCCATTCTATTTCCAAGATTTTGGATCGTCTTTACTATCATTATTCTGAATTATTTTTCAGGTAGACTGCCTATTTACTCTTCATTTGTTAGGTCTGGTGGGATTTTGCTTTGCTCTTTCATCTGCTGTGTGTTTCTCTGTCTTCTCATTTTGTTTATCTTACCGTGTTTGGGGCCTGCTTTTCGCAGGCTGCAGGTTCGTAGTACCCATTGTTTTTGGTGTCTGTCCGCAGTGGCTAAGGTTGGTTCGGTGGGTTGTGTAGGCTTCCTGGTGGAGGGGACTAGTGCCTGTGTTCTGATGGGTGAGGCTGGATCTTGTCTTTCTGGTGGGCAGGTCCATGTCTGGTGGTGTGTTTTGGGGTATCTGTGGCCTTATTATGATTTTAGGAAGCCTCTCTGGTAGTGGATGGGGTTGTGTTCCTGTCTTGCTAGTTGTTTGGCATAGGGTGTCCAGCACTGTAGCTTGCTGGTCGTTGAATGGAGCTGGGTCTTGGCGTCGAGATGGAGATCTCTGGGAGATTTTCGCTGTTTGATCTTACATGGAGCTGGGAGGTCTTTGTGGACCACTGTCCTGAACTTGGCTCTCCCACCTCAGAGGCACAGGCCTGATGCCTGGCTGGCTGGAACACCAAGAGCCTGTCATTCACACGGCTCAGAATAAAAGGAAGAAAAAAAGAAAGAAGAAGATAAAATAAAATAATGTAAAATGAAATAAAATAAAGTTATTAAAATAAGAAATAAAAAATAGTTAATATAAACATTTTTTTAAGTAATAAAGAAAAAAAGAAGGAAGAGAGCAACCAAACCAAAAAACAAATCCATCAGTGATAATCAGTGCTAAAAAGTATACTAAAACAAACAAAAAAAAAAGGACAGACAGAACCCTAGGACAAATGTAAAAGCAAAGCTATACAGACAAAATCACACACAGAAGCATACACATGCACACTCACAAAAAGAGAAAAAGGGAAAAAAAAAAAAAATATATATATATATTTGCTCCCAAAATCCACCTCCTCAATTTGGGATGATTCGTTGTCTATTCAGGTATTCCACAGATGCAGGGTACATCTTAAAGGAGCTCCTTTAAGCAGCGTTCTTAATCCCCTCTCCTCGCGCACCAGGAAACAAAGAGGGAAGCAAAAGTCTCTTGCCTCTTCGGCAGGTCCAGACTTTTTCCCAGACTCCCTCCGGGCTAGCTGTGGTGCACTAACCCCTTCAGGCTGTGTTCACGCTGCCAACCGCAGTCCTCTCCCTGCGCTCTTACCGAAGCCCGAGCCTCAGCTCCCAGCCCCCGCTTGCCCCGGAGGGTGAGCAGACAAGCCTCTCGGGCTGGTGAGTGCTGGTCGGCACCCATCCTCTGTGCGGGAATCTCTCCGCTTTGCCTTCCGCACCCCTGTTGCTGTGCTCTCCTCCGCGGCGCCAAAGCTCCCCCCCTCTGCCACCCGCAGTCTCCTCCCGCGAAGGGGCTTCCTAGTGTGTGGAAACCTTTCCTCCTTCACAGCTCCCTCCCACTGGTGCAGGTCCCATACCTGCTCTTTTGTCTCTGTTTATTCTTTTTTCTTTTGCCCTACCCAGGTACGTGGGGGAGTTTCCTACCTTTAGGGAGGTCTGAGGTCTTCTGCCAGCATTCCGTAGGTGTCTGTAGGAGCTGTTCCACATGTAGATGTATTTCTGATGTGTCTCTGGGGAGGAAGGTGATCTCCATGTCTTACTCTTCCACCGTCTTGAAGCTCCTCCCAAATTATTGAATTTTAAATCCAGTGATGGGTTGTACTTGGAATGGTACTTCAAACCAAAACTTACCTAGGGTATATTAATACTAAGAAGCCTTGCAACCACATGTTCCAACATTGTAAGATCTTCACAATGAAATTATGACTTAATGCCTAAAGTTTGTGTTTGAATCCTATATCACTTGAGTGATTTGGAAGTGTGGTATGTAATGCATATGTGAAACCAGTAACTTTTAAAAAATTTATTGGCTGCATCGGGTGCTCTTTGAGGCACGTGGGATCTTCGTTGTGGCATGCAGGATCTTTCGTTGTGACATGCGGGGTTTTCATTGTGGCATGTGGGCTTCTCTCTAGTTGTGGCGTGTGGGTTTTCTCTCTCTAGTTGAGGCGTGTGGGCTCAGCAGTTGTGGTGCGCAGGCGTAGTTAACCCGCGGCATGTGGGATCTTAGTTCCCCAACCAGGGATCGAACCCCTGCCCCCTGCAATTGGAAGGCAGATTCTTTACCACTGGACCACCAGGGAAGTCCTACCAGTTCAATAACTTAACAGTTCCTAGCTATAAAGATCAACACATCCTCACAACAGAACACTCCTTCAGAGTACATGAGTATTAGTGCCAATTTGCCCTTTACAATAAAGCTTTGTGTTCCTGTAGGCTGTATCTTCTGCACTCAGATTTTAAAAAGACCTCTCATCCTCTCTTTCTGTGAAGTTGGACAGCAGCCGAAGTAGCAGCTGCCTCACTAGTCACTTTTCTTCCCCTTGTTTGGATAATTATGAGCAAAGGTCAATCACTTTCCCATCAAGGCAAATCCTGACAACCCCACTTGTCAGAGTCTAAGTTATAGATGACATGCTTGTCAACATCAGAAAACGTGAATGTGTCTTTACTTCCTCGTGACCAGCTGAACGTCAAAACCCCACGGAAAACTGGAGGCAGGAGGGGATGATGGAAGGGTGAGTGTATGCCCTGCGTTTATCAACTGCAGATATATAGTTCTGGGGAGATCTTTGTAATTTTAAGCTTCACAAATGGACAATTTCATTCCACTTGTTACACATGCACTGTGAGTACCCTGATGGAGTGGAAATACTTCCGTTAACAGTGTGACCTGTAGTGCCTCAGACAGAGGGGTTTTACTTTTTTGTGTATGTGTGTGGTGCGCGGGCCTCTCACTGTTGTGGCCTCTCCTGCTGCGGAGCACAGGCTCCGGATGCGCAGGCTCAGCGGCCATGGCTCACGGGCCCAGCCGCCCCGCGGCATGTGGGATCTTCCCGGACCGGGGCACGAACCCGTGTCCCCTGCATCGGCAGGTGGACTCTCAACCACTGCGCCACCAGGGAAGCCCAAGAGGTTTTACTTTTATTGTGGTAATTTTTTTTCTGAAGCCAGCTTAATGTTTAGATGAAGATGAAATGTTTTAAAGCTGAGAGGGGACCAAATAATGCTCTTTTTATAACCAGATTCTGAGTGAACTAAAAGTTCAGCTAGGACCATTCTAGGGATAAAGACACACTGCACCCTGAAGGAGCAAGGAGATATATGTATTCTTTACGCTATGAAATTTGATATTAAGCTTGTACTGCTCAGATTATGTCAGAGATCCATTTACATTTAATTATACAGTACCTCCCAGTCTCCCTGAAATCAACATTCATAGATATATGCATGATTGAGTCTGCTGGTAACTGACCCTGAAAACATAAACAGAGCAAATTATATTCCTATCAACATGTTAACTTCATACACTTTCAATAATCCCAGCACTTTGATTTAAGAGAATATGGTGCGAGGTTAAAATTTAGCCCAGGGTTCCAATTTAGTACCTACTCGTGGTATACCTTCCTTTATACAATAAAACATTTTCCTGAAATTCTGTGGGCCACTTTATTCTAAATACTTGAAGGGCTTTCTGTTTAAAGGGAACCTGTAGAAATTCCTCTTTAACTTCTTCTTCGAAAGTAAGAAATCCTTCTGTACTGTAAATCATTACCGTCAAGTCTTTATGTTGTACACCTTAAAGTTATAGTGCCATATGCCATATTATATCTCAATAAAACTGAAAAAAAATTACCTCCTCACTTCTCCCTTGTTTAAACCAAAATTTTTATCTGCTGCATTCTATGAATGTTATGTAGTGAGTTACCTATGGTGTGTCGTGATAAATTGTTAATGAGACTTTCACTCTCAGGGTGAAAGAAACCATTAATTTCCAAGAAAGTTATGACCCAATGTGATAATTTAGGATTAGAAAGAAAGTGTGCTAAGTATTTTCTGAAATGAACAAATCTAACCTAACCTTACAGCAAGTAATAGTTATGCAAGATTAATAAGAATTTAAGCCTGTGTAGAAATACAGTAAGTTGTGGATATATAATTCCATCTAGCCAAGCAGCACTTGCTTTTTCCTTTATATCCTAAGGTGCAATGCATAATCTCTCATAACAGGTGTACTTTCTTTTATCCTTGGTCATTCTCATTATGTCTTTAGGCAGTATGATATGCTCGAGGTGACAGTCTTGAAGCCCATTGCTTTGATTTTCTCCCTTTCTTCTCCATCACCCTGTTGCCTACCTTACAGTTGTTCACCTTTCATGACCCCTCCCAAGAATGGAGTCAAAGACTGGCAAATATACAGGTGTTTTGTCACTTCTTTTTTGTCCCCTCCTCAGTTATTCATTATGGTAATGGCACTTTGTGATGTGCAGTTTCTGGATTTATGACCCATTCTCGATAAGCGTGAATCTGGACTGCGTGTGCATCTTTGATAAGGTTCTAATTGGATAGCGGTGACCTTTCTGAATGTAATTCAGGGAGGAAGATTAAAAAGCAGTCCAGGAAGTGACAGGTTTGGGACAATAACGTATGAATTCAGCTCTGCTGGCAGGCAAGAGTTGTAAGCTGTGATAAATTAGAGGCAAGCCAAACAGGCTTATACTGAATGAATGATTTTTCATTTCTTTTACATCCTTGGGTAAAATTCTATTGCAGGAATTGTGCTAACACCACTGTATCTTCCTACTCCTGTGTTATACTACTCTTTTACTGATTGTAGAAGCTAGAAAATTATTCAGTTAATGTAGTTTTAAAGTGACTGAAGACCACATACTTAAAAGTACAGGCTCCGTTTAGCACGCTTGTGAATTCTTATAAATTGAACAGTTAGTATTTGGAAGAGAGCTACCAAAACTCAGAAAAATCTCTTTGTCTCACTCTCTCCTACTTTCCCTCCCTTTCTCACATGTGTATGTAAAGCCTATTAGAAATATCCAAGTGTCTATACACACTCAGATCTTGAGAACAGCTTTATCCAACTTTAAAGCTTTAAATGTAAATTTTAAAAGATTGATTCTAGGGCTTCCCTGGTGGAGCAGTGGTTGAGAGTCCGCCTGCCGATTCAGGGGACAAGGGTTCGTGCCCCGGTCTGGGAAGATCCCACATGCCGCGGAGCGGCTAGGCCCGTGAGCCATGGCCACTGAGCCTGTGCGTCCGGAGCCTGTGCTCCGCAACGGGAGAGGCCACAACAGTGAGAGGCCCGCATACCACAAAAAAACAGACAAACAAACAAAAAACCAAAAAACACCACTATATGGGAAAAGAATCTAAAAAAAGAGAGGATATATGTATATGGATAACTGATTCACTTTGCTGTACACCTGAAACTAACACAACATTGTAAATCAACTATACTCCTATAAAAATTAAAAACAACCCCCCCCAAAAAAAGATTGATTCTAAAGGAGAATCAATCTAATCAGGAAACACCTAATTAATATTCCTATATATTTGGTAAAATCATAAACTCTTAACATATCTTCAACTTTGAATATGTAGTGGAAATACACTTGCATAGAAAAGTATATTTAATTATATGTTTAAAGGTTAAGAACACATACCCTCACTTGCAAATAGATATGTCTTCAAAAGTAGGCTGAGATTTTTCCTCCAAAGTGACACTTCTCCTTAGTGTCAATATATGATAACCAAATCCTAAGTGTATTACTATAATAAAAATATTAATCAGGGCTTCCCTGGTGGCGCAGTGGTTGAGAGTCCGCCTGCCGATGCAGGGGACGCGGGTTCGTGCCCCGGTGAGGGAGGATCCCACATGCCGCGGAGCGGCTGGGCCCGTGAGCCATGGCCGCTGAGCCTGCGCGTCCGGAGCCTGTGCTCCGCAACAGGAGAGGCCACAACAGTGAGAGGCCTGCATACCACAAAAGAAGAAAAGAAAAAAAATCAAATGGAAATAACTTTCAAAAGGAGACATTGTAAAAGCTAAAATGTAACTATCAGATGATTTTGTAAAATCGGCCTTTTTTTGCTATTGGAGCCTATTGCTTATACACATGGAATACAAAATAAGTTGTACAAGTAGCAGGAACTTATTGGTTGGGCCTCCCTACCAGGATTGATGGAGGGATGAGTTCTTTCCTTTAACTTCCTCCCCACACTCGTCACACGTGAGCTCTTTCAAGGAGCACAGGGCGCGCCAATTCAGAATTTCCTTTAAAGGGAGCCCTCTGGAGCTTGCTATAGGAGGAAGGGAAGGCAGATACCTTTTCTGAGGGCCCGAGTTGGGTCAGATGCCGTGCTCCCCGTGTACGTGTAGAATTGCATTCTGGCCTTACCATAACTCAAGGAGATGTTGTTATTAGCCCTGTTTTTGCAGGTGAGAGGTGTTTCCCCCAAATTCAGCACAGGGCTTGGTCCCCACCCATCATTATGCAAGTGGAAAACAAAATGAGTAAAGCCAGGTATACTCAACTAAGATTACAGTAATTGAAACCGGGCAAAACCAGATTTGAATCTGGGCTCTGTGTATCTTAACATAAGCAAGCGCGCAAAGAAAAGAAAACTTCTAGTTGTATTGCTTTATGACAATTTTGCCAAACATCTCCCAGACACCATTTTTTATTTTTTATTTTTCTTAATTAATTAATTTATTTTTTTTGCGGTATGCAGGCCTCTCACTGTTGTGGCCTCTCCCATTGCAGAGCACAGGCTCCGGACGCGCAGGCTCAGCGGCCATGGCTCACGGGCCCAGCCTCTCTGCGGCATGTGAGATGTGAGATGTGAGATCTTTCCGGACCGGGGCACGAACCCGCGTCCCCTGCATCAGCAGGCGGACTCTCAACCACTGCGCCACCAGGGAAGCCCCCAGACACCATTTTTTAAACAAGGGCTTTTAAAGATATTCTTCACATACTATACAATTCATCCATTTAAAGTGTCAGACATCATTTTATATTTTATAGCTGCTATAAAATCAGTGTGATATACTGTGTCTTCTTCATCTCTGTTTAATACTTGTGGACTGAACACCTATTTTTTTGACCTAGATATAGAAAATAAGAAGTAAAAAGTATTTTCCCCACTGCAGTGTTGCATATTTCTGCTAAATTCTCGGTTACCTAAATATTGATATTCTTTCAGAATTTCTCTGACATTCATTATTTCCTGTTCATTTTTTCATATTCACTCTTCTGGTGTCCCCCTATGACAGTTGCTCAGACTATTCCTAGGAGCACTTGTTCATATGCTTTCTAGACTTCTTGCTACTCCATTCTACCCTGTAAGCTTACTGACAATTGAATTATTCCAAAGCATTTACTTTCTGCATGGCACTTTGCTTTTCTTAAAGCACATTGTCTGTCAGATTAAGTTAAAAAGAAAGACCACCATTCACTGATTTACTCTCAATTCCCTACATGCTCTGATTCTCCCTTATTTATGCAGCCCTTACATTTCATAATTCCTATCAGGAAATGCCTCCTCTACTTAGACAAAACCCTCAATCTCTCACTTATGTTAATGTTTATTTCTGACTCAGTGGCTTTTCTTACTTGTTTAACCAACTTACTCTCCATTTTCTTTTCCTCTTAAATGTACTGTAAGATGAAAATTAAATCGTAGTTCCTTTATCAAACCTTACTCTCATACAAGTCCAGATTCTATTGGCCCTTTCCTCCTTTGAAATCCCATTGAATTTACAGGAGTTTTTTACATAATTTAACTCTGGGTAATCATTGGTCCCATATTTTTTCATGTGAATGTTTCATATGGGGAAGTTTTGACTCTAAAAATTTTAAACCTCTTAAGAACATACTCTATGTATGATGTTTTTCCATGGCAGTATTCTTCCCAGCATGTTCTGCTTAAAACAATATATTTTTGTCTACATTATATATAAATACACAGGTACATATACACATCACCTTGTTCAAAAAGAAAATATTATAAGACAATTTATTTACACTTTGTAAACTTTGAATGAAATATTGTTTTTGTTTTTTGGGGTTTTTTTTTTGCCGTACGCGGGCCTCTCACTGCTGTGGCTTCTCCCGTGGCGGAGCACAGGCTCCGGACGCGCAGGCCCAGCGGCCACGGCCCACGGGCCCAGCTGCTCTGCGGCATGTGGGATCTTCCCAAACCGGGGCACGAACCCACATCCCCTGCATCGGCAGGCGGACCCCCAACCACTGCGCCACCAGGGAAGCCCTGAATGAAATATTGAATCAAAGATAGTAATTTTTTGCGGTACGCAGGCCTCTCACTGTTGTGGCCTCTCCCATTGGGGAGCACAGGCTCCGGACGCGCAGGCTCAGCGGCCATGGCTCACGGGCCCAGCCGCTCCGCGGCATGTGGGATCTTCCCGGATCGGGGCACGAACCCGTGTCCCCTGCATCGGCAGGCGGACTCTCAACCACTGCACCACCAGGGAAGCCCAGTAATTCATTGTTGAGTGGATCCTACAGATGAAAAATAGACAAGACATATGGCACTAGGGTTTTAATATGAAGTTGTATCACTCGTTTTTAGCAAGTATAAAAAGCTAACTGGGGAAATGAGGTAGAATTGGTGGAAGCAAGTAGAATTTGCATTAATTCCAATATGCATGCTTTGTGATAAACATAGGTGTAATTTGGCTCTCAGTCAGGGTCAGGCCTCAAATATCAGTGATAGTGTGAGCCCTGAAGTAATTATTTATTAATGCCTTGCTCAGTGGAGCACAGTGATGAAAATGGGTAGTAGATACATCTCTGAGCATTTGTTTTATCTTATTTTAATCTCCCTAAATGTAAAAATACGGATCATGAAAGGAAGCTGTCAGTGGCCCTCGTACATTTATATTTTTCCACTTTCTTTTAAATATTAATATCATATATAATGAAGGTACTTTGATTCAAACTGAAAACGAATATGAGAAGTTCATTGGCTTTAATAGTTTAGAGTCCTGAGTCTCCACAATAGTTATCTGAAGAGTGGCTAGTGTAGTTTAGCTGGGTGACCATGAGCTATGTAGATAATATAGAGAATTCATTTCTCCAGGAGCTAAGAAATGAAAAAAGAAATTCTAAGTAAAAGAAGTTCATGATCTTTTAACTTCTTAAAAACTGTTACGATAAAATAATATGAATACTGATTCATGGGAGACGTTGAAAATTCAACATTTGGGTTCTAACAATTATGGTTATGAAAAATGTATGTTCAGATTTGCAAGTATATTACTGAGATTCTTGCAGCTAATTTTCTAAAGGAGAAGTAATGTGATTTAGTACGCATGCTTTTATATGGCATTGAGGTTAAAAGCTCTACACTGCTTTAAAAAGTTAAGAGAGACACTCATTTAAAATGTTAGTAAAGCATTGCCTAAACTTTTATGTGTTTCAGAATATCCCCACATGTTCTAAAAGTAGGCAAGCTGTAAAACCTTGATGTATCTTTTAACATGAAATATGACAAGGTGATACTTTTCCTGATTTAAGGATATCCTTTTTCTGCCTCCACCACCCCTCAACTGAATGAGATTAGTGTTGGGGTGAGCTCAAATAAATATGGCATAAATCTGTATTGGTTTAAGTGTTGATAGAAAAGATGGCTTCTACATGTACAATAAACAACCTGACAACATTTCTTCTTTTCTAATGAATACTCTTTCACATACTTTCTTTCAAACTCTGGTAGCATGCTTATCCATTTGTGTGTGCTGTCTGACATTATTGCTGTTTGTGTCTTGACAATTCTGAGGGAGAAGAGGCAGTGGTTTGGGACTTCTGGTATCTTAAGTTTCTGGGTAGCCATCTCATGCACTGAACTGCTGGAGGTAGCGATTAGAAAATGCAGAAAGCTGCTGTTCAGGTCATCTAAAAATTTCATTCCTGCCACTTAAATGTCATAAGGTAGTGAACATAAGGTCTTCTACAAGCTGCAGACTCCCAGGCTGCTGCCATGTCAGGAAGCCAAAGAAATCAAAGAGCCACCTACTGACCCTCCCTATTGTCTGGGCTTGTCGTCTTCTATCAGTAGCGTGCCACCATCAGTGAGATACACGTGTACCTCCTGCCTGCTCCGGGTTTGGCAGCCCCCTGATCTCTGCACCTGTTTGCTTATACATGAGCTGTGCATGTTTGAATTTAAATAGATGCAGTGGGTGGAGCAAGGGGGGGAAGGGCAATGGCTCTGTCAGAAGTGGTTCATTGCTGTGTGCAGAAAAGCCAAAAACAGCTTGTAGGGAGATGGAGAGGCACGACTGGACAGTTTTGGTTGATAAACGATGAGTTTTCTCTGTGGAAATAATCATTTTTTCTTCCAAGAGTTGAATAGGGGAGGATTTTAGTAAAAACAAAGTTAATACTCATTTTGACTATCTTCTCTATCAATAAACGGTATCTTCAGTGACATAGAGAATTGTAAATACAATGATGAATTGTGTTACCTGGGATCTTTTCTAAAGTTACTGTCCCTAAAAACTTCAAATGATGCCATTTTAAAAAGCTAATTGATTAGTCTAACATGTTAAAGAAAGAATATGAAATTCAGGCATGCATATAGGTGAAATTTTTAGTAAATTTATATATCTATGCTATATGCAATACACACCTGTTTATGTTAGGAAGTTATCTACCTAACAAGAAGCAATACTACTGGCTTTCTTTTTTAGCTTGTTTGCTAAACTGCAGTTTATTTAGATATAGTTCCATTCTGGTTTACTGGCTCTAGCATCGTGTGTTCTGTCTTCTGGTCTTTGAATCAGAAGACCTGAGAGTGATTGCTGCCTTTGGTATTTCTTAGTTCTGTGATCCTTGGGTGGTTTATTTACTCTTCCTGAGGCTCGGTATTTTCATCTGTAAAAAGGGAGAACTGGTGCCCACTTGAGAGGGCTCCAAAGGGTGAAAATCTAATAACACCATAATAGTGGTTTTTTTTCAAGCTATAATGTGTTAAATAAATTGTTACATTAGGTAGTGTTACTTTTAATATTGATGTTATATAAAATTAGTCACCATCTTCATAAGATAAAATACTTGGCTTACTAAATAAACTTTCTTTATAAGGACAAAGTATTTTCAAAAACGAATTTGTGACCACAGTGATAAAAGTGCCATAGAAATATTTCCTGTGTAAAAGCACAGTTTTGTATGTTAAAATGTTTTCATGATGTACTTTTCTATTATATGTAGTTTACAAAATAATTCTAGAGACTCCAAATGGAATCTTTAATATAATATCATTGCTAATATCACACTTCACTCTTATTTTATTGTGCCAAGAATTAGTGTAAAAGTTATACAGACTGATGTATCTTTTCTTCTCTGGGTTTTTAACATTTAATCTAACAAGAAAAGATGAAATACCTTGGGGAGAGAATCTGACATTTATAAATATACACTTCTTCCCTCTCACACACTTAGATCCCTAAAAGCTGTAAAAGATCTGTTGAATTTGGGGGATACCTTGAAAGACTTAAAGCTGTCAGCATTGCACTACCCCATGTGGTTTGAGCAAATGAACAGCCTTGAACTTTACACACAGTTCCAGGGCCTGGGCAGGAGGCAGTGCATCTGCAGGTCCTCCTTGCATGACTGATTTCCTGTTGGCAAGTGATTTTATTATCATTTAAATAAGAATTTATAATAATAGCAGTAAACTTGCCAGATGGCTAAATTAGTAAATTTTAAAGGATACAGGTTTAAAACACTTCTGTGCTTCCTCCTTTAATGTTCCCCCCCCACCCACCCCATTGCAATCAACTGTTTTGGTTACCACTTCTGATTTAGCCACTTTCATCATTCCTATTGATTAAAAGGATTTTAATGACACAATACTGCGTTGCCTGTTTTAGCACAGGACGTACTGTGATTCATTGCTAGTTGGGGAAACCCAAGTATGAGTAGGCATTTCCTTGTGAATTCCTTATGCCTGATAATCTCTGCATGAAAACTGTTTCCACCTTTACTCACCCAACATTTAACAAAAGAAATACTACCGGAACTCATTTCTTACGCCTTGTACAAAGGTAAAATAATACACAAAAGAATTACATTGTATTCATTTCTCACGTTCTCTGTCCTTAGTAAGAACATTTTTTTTTTTTTTTTTGGCTGTACGTGGGCCTCTCACTGTTGTGGCCTCTCCCATTGCGGAGCACAGGCTCCGGACACGCAGGCTCAGCGGCCATGGCTCACGGGCCCAGCCGCTCCGTGGCATGTGGGATCTTCCCAGACTGGGGCACGTACCCGTGTGCCCTGCATCGGCAGGCAGACTCTCAACCAGTGCGCCACCAGGGAAGCCCCCATAGTAAAAACATTGTTAAGGCAGCGTTATGTGAAGATAATCTCAAGGAGAAGAGATGGCTGATGTTGCAGCTTTCACAATTTTTCCTAGAGAGTACAGACACAAAAATAATTCCTATCAGATGAGATCTTACAAATATTAAATCCCATTATGTCAGACAAATGCCATTAAATATGAAACAAAATATTGACTCTATTTCATAAAATTGTTTATGATTCACAAATACATTTAATATAGCATTTTAAACTACCAATTTAGCTTAATTAAAAGGTACAATTTCCTTAATCCTGATTAAATAAAAGCAAAAGCATGTACTGCATACTCTCCCTCAGATTTTTTAACGGAATGCCTGAAAAAGTTGGGTGTTGGGGTTACAGTTACGCAACAGAGATTCTGCTGATTCCTTTCAATTTAAGGTATTAAAATCACTACTGACCAAAGTACATTAATTAAAAGCTTGGAGATTCTGCGAATTCTAATGGTATTTTGCAAACATATGTATGTAGATAGTATTTAATGTAGACTAGAGGTCCTGGCTGGGGGAGTAAGTATGTATGCATATGCCCTTACTAAGCCTTCCTAGTAGCTAGCTTGGAAAACTCAACTTGCAACCTGTAAGATTATGTATTTGTCCTGAGTTCAGTAGTTGTCACAGGAGGTTTGTATTCCCGCAGGTCAGCAGTGGCTTATAGGAGACTTAGATACTTTTGTTGACATTAGTCAGCTTCAAAGAGCCCTGCCCTCTCATCCAACTCACAGCTTGAACTTCTTCACCCACCAACATCTGTGTTGGCTGCCTGCAAAGCAAACTGTTGAAGAACGTCTTTAAGGAGAATAGATTATTGATTTGGTTGCATTCAGTCTTGTCCCAGATGTGCTCTATATTAAATATTTTGGTCTTTAAGTCCTTATTCCTATTTTGCTTTTTTTTTTCTCCTTTTGTGATTCTACTGCCAGTTAGTGCTGGGGTTCTCATTTTCTTTTCTCTCAATTCTGCATATTTACTTCTTAATTGTGTACTGTTTAGGCAGGGTTATAGCTAATTTGTGAAATAACAGGAAAATTGGTGGAGAAAACAAAGCAAAAGGAAATGGCTTCCTCAGGAAAATGTCACTCTTGGATGATTATTTTATTTTATTTTTTGTTCCTGGTTTTTCGCTTTTCAATGGATATATAATTATATCATTGTTACAGTAATGTGAAACAAAAATTAGATGTGGAGGAAAACTCTAAATAGGGACCGATAATATTCTTTTAAAATGAAGAATTTAACTAAACCACTCTAAACTCCCCTGCTGGGCTCAGGCAAGCTGAAATTAATTCAAGACGGCAGATAAAATTTTTAACCAGGCCGAGTGGAGATGACGGATGTGACAGCTCTCAGTTAAAATGTCTTTTAGTGGCAAATGCATGCGTATTAGTCAAGAGATGTGACATAACTGTCCCGGGTGAGAGAAATGAACCAATGACCATTTGCACTGAGAACAAAAGAAAAATTCTTTATAGTAAAATGTGGAGAAGGACAGATGAGTAACTCGTTCACTTTTTGTAATCTTTTTACCTTAAAAAAGCCTCTGAAAGTTAAGAGGAACATTTTATCTCAAACTGTGGTTCTTTTCTTTCTTGTTTATATATCAGAAAAGAAAGGATTGTTGAATAAAATATTTATGGCCGGGAAAGATGGGTTATCTTTTTTTCCCCCTTTTCTGCAGAGAACAACAGGAAAGTGTCTGTAGATAATCATACTTCAAAGCCAGGCTAGAAAAGCCTTATAAATTATAAAATGCAGATTTGGCTACATCAATGAAATCCTGAAATGAAAAGTTTTTGTTTTTTTTTTCCCATAAGGACACTGGCTCCTCATTCTTCCACTTTTCAAGGATAGTTTATTACAGAGCAGTGCCAACAAAACAAAAGTGGATGTGATTCTATGGCAAAGTGTTATAGGGAATTAAAATTATTTGGAAACTATGGTTGGCAGGATTTGAATGTCAAGTTTAATTAACTTTAAGAACAGATGCTTTCAAGACATAGTAGTTACAAGTTAGAACTGCAAGTATAATTGAGTTTTTAACAGTATACAGTTTATTTCCCAATTAAAATACATTTTCATTATCATAATTTTGTTATTAGAAAATGTGACATTTCATGCTTTAAAATGGACACTTAAGTATGAACCGAGAACTTACCATCTTTCTATCAAAAGAATTAAGCTAGATGTATTTTAAGTATAAAGACAAAAAAAATACATATTTCCAGTTTAGAAGTTAGTTGCTATTTCCTTTAATAATGTATTATCCTCAAAAGTTTATATAAGAACATAAAAAATGTATTACAATAGTATATGAGCCAAAGTAGAATTATATATACAAATGTACAGTGAAGCTGAGTGGGTTAAGAACATGCCACAGAAATAAAGTAGTAATTTATCTGGGCCTTCAGGGATAAATAGGAATTTCCCATCAGAGAAGATTATTTTTATTCCAAGTGAGGTAAACAGAGAAATAGTTTTTTGTTTGGTTCGGTTTGTTTTTTTTCTTTTTCTTTTTCTTTTAACATCTCTGGTCTTTCCTTCTTCTCCTTTGCAGGAATGTTCTTCTATACCAGATTATTAAAATGTTGAATCCCTTAATTCTCAATTCTGAGTCCTTCTTACAACCTGTACATACTTCCTAAACTATTGCATCTGTACACATGGCTTTAATTATAACCTGTCTGCAAATTACTACCAAATTTATGTCTCTGAGGTAGGCCATTCTGCTAAGCTACAGGCCCATGTTTTCAGCTGTGTATTTGACAATTATTCTTAAATGCTTCAGGTGCACTTCAAACTCAAAATGTCTAAAATGTTACTAACGATGTCTCTCAACATCCCAAAGGGCCCTCTTCAGGTACTCTAGCCCAACAAATGGCATTCATTTACTTATGCTCTTTGACTCCCTCTCTTAGCCCCCAAATCTAATCCAGAACCAAGTCCTATTGATTTTACCTTTAAAAAAGCTCTCTTATGATCTCACTTCTCTCATTTCCATCAAACAACCATCATATCTCACCTGGGCTACTGTAGTTTCTTACTATTTATTTATTTTTTTGCGGTACGCGGGCCTCTCACTGTTGTGGCCTCTCCCATTGCGCAGCACAGGCTCCGGACGCGCAGGCTCAGCGGCCATGGCTCACGGGTCCAGCCGCTCCGCGGCATGTGGGATCTTCCTGGACCGGGGCACGAACCCGTGTCCCCTGCATCGGCAGGCGGACTCTCAACCACTGCGCCACCAGGGAAGCCTGCTACTGTAATTTCTAATTCATTTTTCTCTTTATTACATTCTCCATGATTTATCAAAATGAAATACGGATTAAATACCTTTCATTGGCTTCTTATTGTTTAAAAGGACTTACGTTGGATGATTCCCACCTATTTTCTCCTAATTATACTTTCTCTCTATGGTTCAGCCTCATATTTTAAGTTCTGTAAATTCATCAAGCTTCCTCCTGCCCCAGAGCCTTTGCACATGCAGTCTTTGTCTTGTAATTTTTTTTAAGTCCATAGACACGTATGTAACTTCTACTTATCTTTCATGTCAGCTCAAAGTCACACCAGGGTTGCCTGCATTGACTATCCTCCTCTTTCCCCCCAGGCTACATTAAGTTCCATATTATGCCCACTCAATGCAGCATACATCTTCCTCTCTATCAGTTCTCAGAGTGAGAAATTTTTATATATTACTGGCATTAGTTGCTTAATGTCTGCCTTGCATATTAGGTTACCTTTTCCAAGTGTATCAGGATAGTATTATATACCTGCAATTTTAGGGGTCATTTATTTTTTGTAGTAAAATTGATCAGTGAATATACTTCATACATGTGTAATCGTTGAGTTTGGGTTGCACATAAACTTAAAATTATTATTTTCAGTTTTGCATTGAAAGATAATTTTGGTGCTGACTTTATGTGTTTAGGTACAATATTACGTAGTTCACTGAGTGCCTTTCAAAATGGTCTGAAGTCTTAAAGAAAAGGAAAAAAAAAATTTTAAATGGAAGATGAATTAATATTCTTTTTCTCTTTGCCTGGTTTTCTACCTTTACTCTGGACCATTTTGACCGTAAGAAGACTGCAATCAGCTACAACCTCAAGGTTTCATTCGTCCAATTTGCCAGAATGAATGCTTTGTGAATCTTCTCTTTCGGATCTCTAGCATAATTTTATGTGGACAGCCATCTGTCAGCGTACACTATTTTGACAGACCGCACTTTGATTTGCTGTTCAGGTTGTCTTTGACTAAGTTTGTGATAATGCTCAAGTATTTCTATTTTATGCTTATTTACTGATATAAGTACCCAATGCACCTTAAATAGGTGAAAAATATTTTTTTAATTTTCCATGCCCAGCTCAGCACAAAATAATGGCATTTTCTTTTATGTCTTACTTTAAAATTTGCATTGCAATTGGCATATTTAGGTGAGGTTGAAGAAATTAAGCAATACCAGTTGGGCCTTTCCGTGGTACATATACATAAAATTTATCATTGACCATGAATATATTCTTGATTTTCACAAGATCTCTCTCATTTAAGTTCTGTTCTTTAGATTTTTTTTTTTTTTTTGTCCATTGACTTTGCTATGCTATGGTATATGTACTTTCTAGTACTGTAGCATCAGCACAACCCTCAGTCATACCACATTATTTGAAGATGTGCATTTCAAATAATTTTCTCCTACTCTTCTGCTTTTTTTTTTTTTTTTTTACTCTTCTGCTTTTGGTAGCACTTCTTAGGATCACTGTACAACAGTATTTTGGGTATATTCCTGTTATCTATCCTTTGTATTCATTCAGCAGAGTACATTTGTGCTACAACTATGGCCTGCCTGTTTACAGATGATGACAATTAACAACCTTCTTGATACTGATAACTCTTGGCCTTTAAAGTTCAGCAACACAGTTTGTTGATAGTACTGAGAAAATACCCTAGGATAGCTCTGAGAAATATAATGTAAACCACGTAAGTAATTTAATGTTTTCTAGGAGCCATATTAGAAAGGTAAAAATAAACAGGTGAAATTAATTTAGTAATATTTAACACAATATCCAAAATTTTGTATCAGTATATAATCAGTGTAAGTTATTAATGAGATACTTTAAATTCTTTTTTTCCATGCTAAGTCTTTTCAGTCCAGTGCTACGTTACACTTGCAACACATATTAATTCAAACTAGCCCCCTTTCAGTGCTCAATAACCGTATGTGGCTGGTGACTACCATATTGGACAGTGCCTTTCTAGGAGCTTGCTATTCAAAGTGTGCCTCTAGAACAAGCAGCATCCGCATCACCCATGAGCATGTTACAAGTCCAGAATATTAGATCCCACCCCAGACCTACTAGATCAGAATCTTACCTCACACCAGTCAGAATGGCCATCAACAAAAAATCTACAAACGATAAGTGTTGGAGAGGGTGTGGAGAAAAGGGAACCCTCCTACACTGTTGGTGGGAATGTGAACTGGTACAGCCACTGGAGAACAGTATGGAGGTTCCTTAAAAAACTAAAATTAGAACTACCATATGACCCAGCAATCCCACTCCTAGGCATATACCTGGAGAAAACCATAATTCAAAAAGATACATGCACCCCAATGTTCATTGGAGCGCTATTTACAATAGCCGAGACATGGAAGCAACCTAAACGTCCATCAACAGACGAATGGATGAAGAAGATGTGGTACATATATACAATGGAATATTACTCAGCCATAAAAAGAACAAAATAATGCCATTTACAGCAATGTGGATGGACCTAGAGACTGTCATACTGAGTGAAGTAAGTCAGACCCAGAAAGGCAAATATCATATGATGCCGCTAATATGTGGAATCTAAAAATAGGATACAAATGAACTTATTTACAAAACAGAAGTAGAGTCACAGATGTAGAAAACAAACTTATGGTTACCAGGGGATAAGGTGGGGGAGGGATAAATTGAGAGATCGGGATTGACATACACGCACCACTCTATATAAAATAGATTACTAATAAGAACCTACTGTATCTCAAAAGGAACTGTACTCAGTAGTCTGTAATGGCCTATGTGGGAAAAGAATCTTAAAAAAAAAATAGTAGATATATGTATATGTATAACTGATTCACTTTGCTATATACCTGAAACTAACACAACATTATAAATTAACTATACTCCAATAAAACTTAAAAAAAAAAATAAAAAAATTAAAAGATCCTCAGGTGATTGGAGGCACATTAAAGACTGAAAAGCATTGCTCTAGAATTGATGTGACACTTCTAATTTATTAAATGTGTAGAAAATAGGTATTAGTATTACTCTTTATACCATGAATTATTTTTTATAACAAGTTTACTGAGATATAATTCACATACCATAACATTCACCCTTTTAAAGTACAATTCAGTGATTTTTAATATATTCACAGTTGTACAACCATTACTACTGTCTAGTTTTAGAATATTTTCCCCACCTCAGAAAGGAAGTACTGATTAGCTATCACAGCCCATTCACTTCTGGCCCCAGTCTCTGGCAACGACTAATCTATTTCCTGTATGTATGAATTTTCCAATTCTAGACATTTCAGGTAAGTGGAAGTGCAATATATCATATATACTGGCTTTTTTTTGTCTGGCTTCTTTCACTTAGCATGACCCTTTTTGTCTAGCTTCTGTCACTTGGTAAAAAGTTTTTGAGGTTCATCCGTGCTGTAGCGTGTTAGTATTATATATTTTTATGGCTAGATAATATCCCATTGCATGGATATACTACGTTTTGTTTATCCATTCATCACTTGGTAAAAATTTGAGTTGTTGTACCTTTTGACTATTATAAATAACGCTTTATTAACGTGTAGGTTTTTGTTTGGACATTTATTTCCAGTTCTGTTCAGTAAATATCTAGGAGTTGAATTACTGGGTCATATATAAACTCTATTATTAATTTTTGAGGGAACTGCCAGACTGTTTTACAAAGTAGATGCACCATTTTCCAAAACCACCAACAATGTATGAGGATTCCAGTTTTTCCACATCCTTGCCAGCACATGTCATTATCCATCATTTTGATTCCAGCTATCCTAGTAGGTATAAGTGATATTAATTTGGTTTTCATCTGTATTCCCTAATTGCTAATGATGTTGAACATTTTTTTCATGTGTTTATTGACAATTTGTATATCTTCTTTGGAGAAATGGCTCTTTAAATCTTTTGCCAAGTTTTTAATTGAATTTTGTGTCTTTTTATTGTTGAGTTGTAAGACTTCTTTATATACTCTAGATTAAAGTTCATTATAACATATTTGATTTGCAAATATTTTCTCCCATTCTGTTCATTGTTTGTTAACTTTTATTGATGGAATTGTTTGAGGCACAAAAGTTTTAAATTTGAATCTTATCTGTCTGTCTATCTATCTATCTAAGGCAGCAAAGCATTTCCTTCTCAGTAGATTTGTAACATAAATATAATGGATCAAACTTCAAAAAAAATTCTGAGAACATAATCTACACTTTAAATTCCTAATGAATTTTCTCTTGAAACAATACACATAATTTAAAGTATCTCCTATCATTTTCTAACCATGTGTTTTTCTTTCTTGACCTTGTTTCAGTGTGACATAAAAGAAATAATCAAGAAACAGTAAATATGTACAGAGAAAGAGCAGCTAATGACATATATTTCTGTAAGTTAAAATAGAAAAGAGATTTGCCTAGCAAAGTGTCTCCTCAAAGTGTTTATTTTAAAATGACTTGTTTTGGGGAAAATGAAGGAGATTACTGGACATATGGTCAGTGCTCAATAAATGTTAAATGACTTTGATATGGAAGGTGGAATAATGGCCATCAGATGTGACCATGTCCTAATCCCCTGAAATTGTGACTATGTTAGATTACATGGCAAATGGGGAATTAAGTTTGAAGATAGAATTAAGGTTGCTGATTAAGCTAATCTTAAAATAGGGAGATTATCTTGAGTTATCCAAGTGGGCTCAGTGTAATCACAGGGTCCTTAAAGGTGGAAGAGGGAGGCAGAAGAAGGAATTATAGTCATTTAATGTGAGCCCTTGACTCACTGTTGCTAGCTTTGAAGATGGAGGAAAGTGGCCTGTAGCCACAGAATACAGGTGGCCTTTCAAAGCTAGAAAAGGCAAGGGAAGAGATTCTCCCAATAGATCCTCCAGAAACTCTGCTAACACCTTCATTTTAGCTCAGTGAGACGACTGGCAAACTCCCATCCTAAAGATGTCTAAGATAATAAACTCTGTTAGGTCAGTAAATTTGTGGTAATTTGTTTCGGTAGCAATAGGAAGCTAACACACATGGTAGTTTTTTAGTGGAAACTAACACACTGTGATCTGGATACAGATCTAATTACTAAAACTGTTCTTGTGCAAATCATCAGTTACCTCCATGCTGTTAACCCTCTGCATATTTTTCAGTCTTCACTTTATTTCACTTCTCAGAAGCATTTGACATTGTTAACTGTTCTCCTTTTACCTTTGTAAAACACTTGTCTTCTCTGCCTTCCATGACCTAGCACTTCCTTGTGTTTTTGTTTGTTTATTTGTTTGTTTTACCTCTTTGACCTCTCCTTCATGGCCTCTTTACAGCTCATTTCAATCCATCTCAGTTTATTTAGAGCCCTCTACTTTTCTTTCTCTAGGAGCTCCCATCTGCTGGTTAACTGCTTTTATTGCCACTCTTTCTAGATGGTGTGCAGATTTCCATCTTCAGTCTAGACCTTCCTTCTGAGCTCTATCCATATAGCTCATTGCTTACTTGACTTTCCTTTCTGTGTCTCAAAGACTTTTCAGCTCAGCATCTCCCAAACTTAACTTATAACGTTCCTGTACACATGACACCATTCTCTTCCTCCTTTTATATCCAAGAATTACTACAGCATGCTATTACTTTTTGGATCTATCTTTAGTTGATCCTGTTTACTCCTGCTCCACCTGTAACATCCTGGTCTAGCTATTATTATTTCTCACCTGAACCACTAAATGACCCACCTGCATCCACTCTGTACTGTGTTCATTCTATTTTCCATATTTTAGCCAGAGTCATTTTAAAGTGTCAGTCTCACCCTGTCACCTCTATCTAATAGTTTCTATGCCTTTAGAATCAAGGCAGAATGCCTACAAGTGCCAGTTTGCTAAATTATTTCAGTAACCCTAGAAGCAAGCGAAGCATCACCTCCTCCATATCATTTTAGCACAATTTTCATCGTAATCACCGTTTTTTATCAGAGACCATAAATAATTGGGATCATGACCTTGAAAGCATAAAGAATAAATAATATGGAATGAAGATCTCCTAGTTTCTTCCTAGTTTTCTCCTCCAGTATTGTCATAAATTGTGTGTCCTTCTGGATTGATTGAGAAGGTAAATGTAGGCTCTACTTTGGAAGGAGTTGGGGGATGGTTGATGTAGGCTAGAAGATGTGTTGAAAATGCAGTCAGATCTGATGTTGAGATCATGTTAAATAATGTAAGATTGTATCTTCATGCATAGAAATAATTTTGCATATTTCCAAAGTTAAATTGATGTCAATTTAATTGACGACAATTGTTATCAATTGCCAATTTAGTTGCACCCCAAATGTCAACTGGTTTTGCATTCAGTGCCTGGTTGAGTTATAAATGTGCTGATGTACGTACCTATGACATTGGGAAATCATTGTTAAGTCAGTTGTCACACATATCAAATCATTAGAAATTCACTGGAAAAAAACATTTTCCTATATATTGCAGGTTGATGTAAGAAATTATAACAGATTTTTTTCAAAGATTTCAGTAGTGTTTGTGCAATACAGTCTTAAAATTATTAAGCTCCTGTAATATTTCAGGTTTTTTATTTTATAACACCTCAATTTAATTCTCACAACTTTGTACTGGCGTTTAGTATTCCTTTTTATTGATTCATTAGAACTTATAAGAATTAAGCTAACTAGTGAGTAAAAACCCTGGATTTGAATAGAGTGCTTCTGTCTCTAAATTAGTCTGTACTCTTTCTTTAATATCAATGGTTCCTAAAGTGTGGTTGCCATACCAGCAGCATTAACCTCACTTGGACCCCACCTCAGACCTACCTAACCAGAAACTCTGGGATGGAGCCCTGCAATAGATGTTTTAATAAGCCCTCCAGATGATTTTGATGCACAATGAATACTAAAAACGATGTTGTTATAACTCTTATAGTCCAAAGATATAACAAGCACCTAATGTCTTTCTTATTCTTCTTTGACTCACTTATTTCTGGCCACTAAAGCAGAATAAGTAAATAATTCAATGCTTTATTCTAACTTACTAAGCAAGGGATAACAGACGTAGCAATTAGCATCCCCAACGAAATTTGACTGTCTAAAAATTGATTGAATGTTCTTACTGTGAAGTAAGTTTAATTTCAGTGTCCTTTGCTAAAAGTTTTATTTTATTTCATTATGGAAGCTCAATGATTCTCCAATTCCCAGATAGGATTGCCAAAGAAAGAAACATAAGTTCATAATTGGAAGAGAATTCTCTTGCTTTCTGCCTGCTTGCAAAGCAGTTCTTATTAGACTTCTGCTCTACTCCCATTGAAAAGGATATGGTAACCCTGAAGGCTGTTGGAGTCCAAGAAGTGGGGACTTGTTAGCGATTAGTAACAGGTGAAGACGCTGTGCGCTCCTTGGTTTTTGGCATGTTGGTCATGAGTTGATTTGAACAGCCTTGCTTCGCTATACTATAAAACTAGTGCTTATGAGGAATTGCATTCTGTGTTCTAAAACCAATTCTGAATGACCTTTTGGGACACAGTTTGTTTCTATATTAGAGATTAACTGTATTTGATTCTGGGAAATAAACATTGCTACTTAGATATTAAATTTCAGTGAGTAGATATTTACTAAAATTCTTATGGGAGTTGTGGGAGAGAGGCAATAACAGTACACAGAGGAAATCCTGAAATGTAGCCATGATTGGCCTTGCCTTTAGCCAAGCCTTCATAATTCAGTTGTTTAATATGTAAAAATGATAAGGGAAACATATGAAATACAACTCAAAGTTCTTGTATAAAAATAATCTCATTCAAATTGCCTAGCCTGTAAATACAGTCACTGAAATTATACTTATGTATTGTTTTCCTGCAGACTGAGCCAGGGGTGAAAATGGTTAACAGTGAAAACTTTGAAAAAGATTTAAATTGACAACATGCAGTGTATGAGTTGGACACATGCCAGGACCCCTAGTAACCCTGTTTCAACATTGGGTAGAGCTTGGTGATAACCAAAGTGGTTATTGGAAACTTTCTCTATGGTCTATCCAACCTACATGGGAATGTCCTCTGCTGTTGATGTTTGAAGACTATTACTTGGTCTTAAATAGCTATGATTTAGAGAGCTACCACTCAGGCACTAATGTAGCTTACCATGTGAAAAGCAGACGGCTCACCATATGAGATAAGTTAACATATGTAATTGGGGATACTGCAAGTTGAATTCTTTGGAGGAAAAGTGGTTTACAAATTGAATACATTAATAATGAATATCATTACTAGTTTACTTGTGACATAAAGAATAGGGCCAAGGGATAAAATGCATCTCTAGCCTTTGCAACTGAAAAGATGTTTTCATATTTCAATAATAAATAATTGTAGCAGGTAGTAGCTTGTAACTAAAATATGTGCTCAGAGACTCCCCTAGAGGCGTTTGTCTTCCGACATGCTGAATTGCCCTGGTGCTGGTGGCAGCTTAATAAAATATGTGAGTGTTCAGTATGGAGCTGTTAAGTTATTTATTCCTCTTCTGATACTGCATGCATGAACTGCCACTGTTTGATGAATCACTAAAGAGAATGGGAACTGACAAACAACTCTTCCTTTAGCGGCTGGTCACACTGACAGCATCAATAGAAAAACACATCATGGGTTCTAAAATGCCACATTTTCACCATTTACCCTGAATAAGACATGAAGCTCTTTAAGGAAAGCAGTAGTACGTTATCATTAAGGGCCAGCTGACAGAGAGGTGAGTGTGCTTTGAACTCTCTCAAGTCATCATTCTTAATTTCTTCTCTCCTCAGATGGAAGGCCCACCCACACGGGTTCTTAGCAAGGCAGGGACTATTGCACCTTTTAAAATCTCATTGATAGATTGGTTTCATCCACACCCATCCTGGCTCCTACCCATCGGGGCGAGGCTCCTGTTCTCATTAGGTCCTGTAATATCTGTGGCTAACATTGTTCTCATGCAAATAGAATGACACAGAAGATAAGTGCGCTGAAAATTCAATTTCCCCGGACCATCATTACCCTTTTTCTTTTAGTTATTCCCACTTCAATCTGCAGGAGGTAATGTGTGCAAAATGCTGGTACTTTTGCAAGATGATTACTACATTTTAGTAATGAATTTCCCAGCTATTGCACTAGGGGGTGTTGTAGCAGGTTCCCTCATTTTCCTAATGCAGACTTGGCAGCAATCCTTGCACAGTTCTTCCCCAGCGGATTTTCACTATGACGAACGCCTGGTTAACAGAACTTATATCCAGCACTATCCCTTCTTTAGTCATCAATGGCACCTGTAAAATAGAGTAGTGATTTGTTTAATATTGTCTGGAAAATGAAAATAAAATGTGTCTACCTGTCCAAATCAAAGGATAAAAACCTCCTGTCAAAGGAGGCATCATAATATGTCTCCATAGTCTGTCTCCAAACTTGGATAATTTAATAAGAATGTAAAATTCAGGGTAGCTCATATAAATATATGAAATTATAAAAGAGTGTGAGTTAAATAAATCATGTTTTCTTCATTAGTCTGGGAGTTAGCTGTAAGGAAAAAAGAAGAGAGAGAGAGAGAAAGAGAGAAATGTAGATTTACCAGAGATAGCAGATTTGTGTGTGTGTTCACCTCGGACAGAAAATGAATTATACTTTTTTTATGCTTATTATCTTAATAGTGTTGATAATTGTGGAAGGCAAACACACAAGACATGCTTTTCAATGTCGTTTTTAGAAAACTTATTTATTTCCTAAATAGAGATGAGCTTTCCCAGTGATTAGGAAAAGCCCGTTACATGTGGTAGCATTTCATGTGTGAGGGAGACAAAAAGTTTCAAAAACTTTAACACATTTGAAAAAAATGATAGTTACTATCTATAAAGCTTGTCTTGGAAAATGCTTTTTCCTACAAACTATTTTTGTAGAGTAACTGCATTAATGCTATTCTATTTACATCATCTTGAGATATTTTTTATTGGAGTAATGTATTGGATGCATTAGCCATTTCTTTCATTACTGAAATATACTCATTTGATAATGTATCTCCAAAAGGTGATGTTGATACAATGAAAAAAAAAGAGAGGGGCTTCCCTGGTGGTGCAGTGGTTGGGGGCCCGCCTGCCGATGCAGGGGACACAGGTTCGTGCCCCGGTCCGGGAGGATCCCACATGCGGCGGAGCGGCTGGGCCCGTGAGCCATGGCCGCTGAGCCTGCGCATCTGGAGCCTGTGCTCCGCGACGGGAGAGGCCACAACAGTGAGAGGCCCGCGTACCGCAAAAAAAAAAAAAAAAAAAAAGAGAGAGAAGTCACGTGTTTTCTTTACCTGAATTATTTCATTTGATAAACTGGTATATGTAATATAGTTCAGTAATTAGGATGAAACTGTTCAGAATATCTATGGAACATACCATGCACTTTAGATGTGAACGGTTGCCAATAAAAGGTATAGAAAATTACATTTGAACTACAGTTTTATTACTGCTACTTCAAGTTAGACACTGAGCATATAATTACTGCATTCTTGGCATGTAATTACTCAGGAGTTACAGATTGACCTAGAGAAATACTGATACTGTAATTTTAAACTAATAAGAACTTGAATGTGAAATTGTATGTTGATTTTGAACGGATCGTATTGTGAGTTTGGGCTGCTGAAGAGTAATTTATTGCTATGATAACTTCCCCAATTTTCTATGGAATTAGAATATGTAAAGTGTTATTAAAGCATCCTTTATGACTGAATGGTTAACTGGTTCCACAGATAGGTAAAAGGAGTACTCCAATGGGTTGGAAGATGCTGCTAATTACAACCCTCCCTCCCTGTAAGCTTCATGGCCTGCACTTCTCAGAAAGAGGGAGCCAATGGAGCATGATTGCCTAGGGCATTTCAATCCCAGGGGGTTTTAGTTGTTTGTTTAGGTGTTGAGAAAAACACATTATGACCATAATAATAATTATGTATTTGGAATTGGATTTTTGCATCTACAATACAAAGCTCTGTCTTCCATAAAATGCAACCTCAGCATCATTTTTATGATGCTTCATTTGCATATGGAGCCAAGACAGTTCAAATATAGGCTTCATTTGATGCTGGTGTTTTATTTGACTATTTTAAATTTATTATTGTATTATATGTGCTTGATGACTGCTCTTCAAGCAACATTTCAACTCTTTATTAAGGACAAATATGTATACACAATCTTTAGTTGTTATTAAAAGTAAGGTAAAAGATTATAAATTATTTTCCATTTCAGAGTAATATATCACCTTCTTATAATTTTTCATTAACATGACAAAAGTAAACTGTTTGAAGTTGGTTTATTTAGAGAATGAGTCCATAGCAATTTATTTTTATTTTCTGAAAAATAGCCCAAAGATATTCTATTTTCGGTTCCTCTTAAGAAATCAGATTTAGAAATAAAAAATTCAATTTGAAAATTACTGTTAGCTTTCGTTCACTTCCATGTATTTTCTGAAAATGTATATTCTTCTTTGTCTCTCTTACCATTGTTTCCCTTACTCTATTCTACCTCCTTTCTCTTTCTTTCTTTCTTCCCATTCTCTGCTGTCATGTTTCCTTATTGAAACATGTAGCTTCCTTTCTAAACAAGAATATTCCATATTCATATCATTGTCAAATTAGTAGCTTTGTCCAAGTTACATACAAAGTCATGGTCTGAATATAATGTAGAATTAGAACTTCTCTATTGCAAATTCAGTAATACCAACAGTACATTTAAAAATAATCTCTTTCTAAGGAAGATATAGATACAATTCATCTCAAATTCAGTGTGTAAAAACTTGAGAGTTAAACTCACCAAGTTTTAACTTGGAGCATTAGCAAACTTTCCTAAGTCAAAACTCTCCAATGTTAAAAAAATACGACATATAGCAGAAAGCATACTCTGTGAAATATAATAGCTAAAAAAGAAAGAATAAAACAGCTTAAGAATAAATATTACGGCCATGACAGTAATAACAACACAAAATATATTTGTACTATATATTTTTCACAGTTTAAATTTCAAAATTGTTGGATGCTTTAAATATGTAATTCTGATTGGAAGATGGATATTAAAATAATGCATGGCTTAACAAATATTGACCTTACACAGTTTGATATCCAGTATACAATGAATGAGGATAAAAGTACTGTGTTGGGAAAAAAAACTACCATTGTCTTCTGCATTTAATTAAAATAACTTTCAAACAGATAAGCAACAGTATTTCCATTGTCAGGATCCAAGAAGTAGCATCTTATATGACAAGTTTAGTGTCTTAATGAATTCTAGAAACCTTGCTAATGCAAACAGTATACACCTGCCTGTGTATCACTCGCTCCCTGATCAAAAGCTATAAGGCATGGAACATTAAAATAACCTCCCCCTGGGCTTCCCTGGTGGCGCAGTGGTTGAGAGTCCGCCTGCCCATGCAGGGGACGTGGGTTCGTGCCCCGGTCCGGGAGGATCCTGCGTGCCGCGGAGCGGCTGGGCCTGTGGGCCATGGCCGCTGAGCCTGCGCGTCCGGGGCCTGTGCTCTGCGGCAGGAGAGGCCACAGCAGTGAGAGGCCCGTGTACCGCAAAAAAACCCCCAAAACTTTAAAATTAACCTCCCTTTTATATGAATTAAATAACTTATCCTTTATAGAAGGTATGCATTTCTCTTTTTGTCTAATAAGCCTGCAAAGGATTTAAAGCATTTTTGGCCAGGAGAAGTGGGGATGTGGGAGTGGGAGGGGTGACGAGGTTTTGCACTAGAGGTGGGAGACACTGAAAAATCTCTGCTTTAGGACCTAAGCGTATTACTTTGAAAATTTCAGTAAAGTTGGTGTTACAAATTTTGCTTCTTTTGAATCTATGCAAAATTTTTACATTTTCTGATGTCAATGATGTCCACTAACTCTGAAAATGTATATATAACCAAGACATTCTTCTTGCTGTCTAGACATGCTATAGGAATAAATAACCCATACATAGATAATACAAATGTTATTTTACATTATATAAATCGTCCCCAAATATCTTTGAGTGAGAGTTAATCTTGCTATAAGGCAGAGGTCTAGCTGATTCTGACAGTAGTCTTGCTAATCATTAAACTGTTAACCTACAGAGATTCCAATAATCCAACGACACACACTGTGTTCTAGGCCATTTATTTCATAGTGCTTTATATTTCAAAATTCCTTAACCATAGAGGCCATCTATACTTGCTGGCATCTTTTTAGGGTCCTCCTATTTTCTTTTATAACACCCTGTCATTTCACATTATAGTATTTATTATAACTTGAAATCATATCTGCATGTTCATTTGTTTAATGTCTGTTTTCTCAAGTTGGCTGACAACTCTCTTTTGTTAAACAACTTACACCTTATACTTAGACATGATCTGGGACACAAACTAAGAGCTTGAGAAAATTATGTTGAATTTACGTGGCTTGTAATAGTTTAAATATCTTACTGTTACTTTTAAAAATATTTCACCTATGTTTTAAATTTATTTCTGGCATAGTCAAAAATAGTTTCTCTAGAAAGATGGATGGATAACTAGACAGACATACCATAGACCAATACAGATATATTCATATACACACAGAGCTCTTTTCTTAAGATGAATATATTTGAGGGCTTCCCTGGTGGCGCAGTGGTTGAGAGTTCCCCTGCCGATGCAGGGGACACGGGTTCGTGCCCCGGTCCGGGAAGATCCCACATGCCGCGGAGCGGCTGGGCCCGTGAGCCATGGCCGCTGAGCCTGCGCGTCCAGAGCCTGTGCTCCGCAACGGGAGAGGCCAGAACAGCGAGAGGCCCGCGTACCGCAAAAAAAAAACCCAGGGAAAAAAAAAAAAAAAAAAAAAAAAAAAAAAAAAGATGAATATATTTGAATCAACCAGATCAATTCTCCACTGCATAGAGGTAGTCTGATAAAGAAAATCCATTCTAATACATAACCATATATAGGTAAAATGGTATGTGGATGTCAATATCCTGGTTGTGATATTATACTATAGTTTTGCATTTTAAACATTTTTTTAAAAATATCATATATTAGTCCTTGAATCTTCTCACCTCATAAATTTCTCACATTTTTTTATGGGAGGTCCTATGCCACTTCCATCAGAATTATTGGAATATGGAACCCTATATTCTAACTCTACACTCTATTCTAATTGTCTCCCAAGAGAGGAGACGTGATGTTTCTCTGCTGCATTAACTTTATTGTTCCTTGTAGAACATTAACATGGCAAAACTCTGAGCCTGTAAATGAGATCTTGTCTTTATCTGGATCAGAGAAATGAAATTTGTAATTCAAATGAGAAAAGGAAATGAACTTAATGCTTAGCTGGAAAATGTGTTGTAATGTGCCAATTTGGTTCTCATAAGGTTGATTCCAAACATCCCCATTAAGGTATTGATTGTGTCCATTTAGTAAGGTTGAGGGTGCAGTAACTCCCCAATGGCTTGGCATTTCATCATTATACTTGGACCTCCACAATAATAAACATTGCACACAGTTTGCTTAACATACCTCCTGCCCCTAAATACAAGATTAAGTCAATGGCAGAATGGCTGTGTAACCAGTATGGTTCTTACAGTTGCTGTTAGTCTTGGTCTTATGAAATTTGATTATGAAGGAAAACATCATGAGTTTGTATAGTTGAAAGGAATTTCACTGTGTAAATCTTTCTATTTACGGAGTTATCTCACATTCATGGGGAGCATTTGTCCTCTCAATTACATGTGTGAAGTTATAGCTTTAAAAACTAGCAAGAAGCATAGGAAATATCCAGTCTGATTGAAATTTTGATCTTCCTTTCCATTTCCTTCACCTTAGAGACCCAGACCATGGAAGTACTGGACATGGTTACATTCCTCACACTAACTCTCATAGCAATGTGTTTATTTCACATTATAATTAATTTTACTTGCTTGTTCTTTCATTAGAATATCTCTTTATATAAGATACTGTCCAATTGTAATTTTTTGCCCTAGCACCTAGTAAGTACATAAGCCATAGTATGGAATTTAAAACAAAAAGTCTGCTCAATCAGGGAATGTTTTAATGATTGAATGAACAAATTGTTCAATTTCACCCTCACCAAGGGCTCCCTTTGCTTCTTGCCACGTGGAGTCCTGCTCATGTCACCTTGAAAACGTGCAGTGTCCATCTCAGGGAAGGAGAAAAATTGGTGCTGGAATATGGAGACTTGCCTTCTCTCATCTATGTGAATAATTTCTCTCAGGTTTAGATAACTGTGTTTTTGTCCAATAGTTGTCTTGTCTTTAAGTGCCAACAGGAAGTGTGGAGTGATTCTATTTCCAGTGTTCAAAGAAGACTAAATGAGCACAGAATAAGAATTTGTACTTCCTGCATTTGTATAATGTCTTGATTGTGTCTACATGTATACAAATGGAAAGCATTCAAATTCCAGCTTCTAAAACTGTGAATATATAAAATATATGTCTGTGTTCTTTGAGCTTGTGAACAAGTCATTAGGCTTGTTATATAGGTAAAATGTTTATTTAGCATTTTGTTCATTTAAAACCTTCACTTGGATACTTGGAGGGTTTTTTTAATGTTCCTACTGGGATGTTGTAGATATCTACGACTACAATAAACCCTCTGTTTCATCTTTAGTCTCCAAATTTGTTGAGCTTTAGTAGTCTTTTATCTTTATTTACTAGACAGAAGCTCTAAATGAAAATAAAATAAAAAGAAACCATAAGACCTCCTGACTTGCTATGTTGTTTGTAAATCTCTTTTAATATGTACCAACATTGGATTTAAACTCCTCAAAAGAAATGTTTTCATTAATATTAATAAAAATTTCATGTTAAATGGAATTCAAGCATACATATAGTAGGAATTTTGTGAATATTGCTTCTGAAAATTATAGTGCTACTTGTAAATCAAACTTACTTATCCACACGTTTTCAGTGAAAACTTCTCTGTATCTATGACTGAGTGCTTAAACTACAAACCTGTTTTAGTAATAACTAACTACCTTGATGTTTGCCTTTTTTTTCCTTCTTTTTTTTATTCTAAAGATAAAGGTCACTCTAAGAAGGTAGTTCATGAGTTAAAAGTATTCCAAAAGGTTGGAGATTACAATGGAAACAGACACAGTTCCCCACAAAGGGGATGGGAGGTGAGCAGGAACCTCCCCACTTTGGTCCTCCTAGAGGCTCTGGGGGGTGAGATGGCATCTGACGGTGATGGGCTTCCCTTGACTGATTCCTTCCTTTGTACCTAACTCTGGTCCAGAAATAGAGCAGCACATCATGCTCCCAGACTGACACATGGGAAGCTTCATAAATCAGCAAGTGAGTGTTCCGGCATGATCCTTTAGCCACTCACTGCCTTCCCCCCAGAGCTGACACTCGTCACCTTTTAAAGAGTATGCATTCTCTGTCGCTGTAGCTGAATCTATTTTTTTTTTATCCACTTCCATATTCTGCCTAGGTGATATTTTCTGGGTGGCTGCCCATGTATTATAAAATCACTGTCATTATAGACAAGGCAGTTTTTAAATTTATGCCCTAAAAACTTGGAATTTCCATGTAGCCATTGGTACACAACTAAACACAACCCAGCATGCATTTTTTTTTTGTAAAAAAGTAAGCATGTAAATGTATGAACATGTATTTGTAATTACTGATAACATATTGCATTTAATGGTCTTATAACTAATATTTCAGAGCATTGTACATGATAAGAGGCTTTAAAAATCTGTGAGTTGGGAAAAAGGACTTTAACATCATCAGACTTTAAATGATTGCCATTAAGTCAATAACCATTGGTTATTTGTTTCTATTAAAAAATATGTATCTTCTCTGTGATACACATTTCACTTTACTAGAAAGCCACATGTGTATCAACTGTACTGTTATCTGGTTTTATTTTGTCCTAATTTGGTTTATATGTAAATGGCAGTAATAGAATTACTTAGCCTTTAGAAAGAGTTAATGGAAAATGTTTGTAAAACTTTGGCAAGTCTCAAATCTAAAGGAGCAGAAGTTTATATCTCTTCAATATTTGCATCTTAATCATATTAAAAATAAATTATCCATTACATATGAGGATTTCTCTACCCCCTCCCAAATGAATGTTTCAAATCTTACTGTGAATTCCAGTGACGCAAACAAGGACCACAGGGTGTTTGTAATTGGGGGGTATTAAGTGCAAAATACAAGTAGAAGGTGCTTAAAAGGGACAGAAAAAGTCAGTTTCCTATTGATTGGACTGTGGTGGGATAAATGTGTGGCTTCTGTCCTTAATGGAAGCTGATTGTTCGGGGATGTGCCAGCGGGACTGGTCGATTCTTGAGCTGTTGTTTACTGGGAAGGACAATATCAATTTTCCAGAGGGATGAGTGGTGGGATGTCAAGGCTGTCACCCTTTTCTCCTCGTCACTGACAGGGAGCCCAGTGACAATTACCGGTGATGGGGCGTTGCCTGCATTGGCATATACACTAGAGGATATAACTGGCAAACAAAAAAGAGGAAAGCAGTCCTGTAAAAAAGATATAATCAGCAGTTGTCAGGACTCGTTACATATATGATGTCTGAATAACAGGACCCCAGCAGATTGCCTGTACTTGCTGAAGAAACATGGAGCCGACTTCATCCCACTTAGAAAAGTAATCATGGGTTAGTTTTTAGGGGGATAACATTAATTGTTGGCATTATTTCTCTTTGAGAGTTAATATCAGAACAAAGATGTTTCCTCTTTCTTTTATAATTAAAATAGACTTTGGAGAATTCAAATGGGCTTGAAAGTATTTACAAAAATGATTATTACATTGTCTTATGTTTCTTTGTGAGTTAAGATAACTTTTCTAACTTTTCCTCTTGTGCTCATGTTATTAGCCAAAGTCCAAATGCACAGCTAATGAATTTCACTCAGTAAGTATCAGGACGAGACCCTCAGCTCCATCATTTTAGCAGAAAGGCATCATTTAAAATGTGGAATATATTCTAGGCAGGGTAGGTGATACATGTGCATATCTGTCAGACTTTTAAAAAAGGTTTGTCTGTCAGTCTCATGTTTTCCATTTATTTCTGTTTTATTGTTTAATAATTTCAAATAAATTTGAAGAAAAAGAACACTATTTCCATTGCCTACCTTCAGTTGTAGAGAAACTAACACCTAAATTAGTCAGACCACCTGGAGCATCAGAACTGTCGGTTAGCTGTATTTCTTTCTCAGCAAGAGACTTTTCTTTGTGTTAGTTTATAAATGCTATTTATTTAATTACACCCAGACTAATAATTTCATAGCTCTATTATATTCTGCCTGGAATTTTACTGTTTGGAAAAACTCACAGTATAGTTTTACATAGTCAAACTTACAAGTATTTGTTTTGTAGGAATTAGATATGTTCCCCTACTCCAGATTTTCTTAGCATCAGTGTGAAAATATCTGTACGTACATAGACAAACAGATTTTTGTTTGCTTCCCAACAAGCAGAATAGACTAGGAATACTTCCGTGGCTTATACCCAGTTGTCTCATGAGGTTGCTTTCCACAGAATTGGTCACTGCAGAGATAAAAAATAATTGTATATACAATGTTGGCTTTCTACCATCGATGTGTCATTCATAACTTACATTGGATATATTTCTTTTCTGTGAGAAATATTTTCTTATATACCATTTATATAATTTTAAAGGAATATGTTTTTATTACACAATTTAACAAACATTATCAAGTGCAAATAATAAAATAAAAATCACCTACCATTTAGTGGAAAACATTGTTAACATTTTCATATTTGTCCATTTTGGCTTTTGTTTTAAGATTTTAAATGTTTACATATGTGGGTGTGTTTTTTAAGTGTTTTCGGTGATGCTGTTTTAGAGCTTGGTAAATATATAGTTAAGTCTATGATTCTTGTGGTGTACTTTTATTTTAAATAAGTAGGTTACAATATTGCCAAGTGATTACATATGCAGGTTATTTGTGATTAGGTTTGTAAGATGCCATACAAAAGTTATCAGTAATTTCCTCCTGTAAACCACTAGCTAATTGATTTTCCATTGTACTCATTAAAAATAGATACTTAGATTTTTCAGAAGATTGTCTCAGAAAATCAAGGCAGGGCCCGGGTCCTCTGGGATGCCGTCAACTGACCATTCCATCAGGCCAAGAATAGTGGCCCTCCTACTTGTCAGAACTGAAGTATTTATCCCATTTCCCAGCAGACAAACATTTGCAAGGCAAATAATAAATTAGCCATTAATCAGAAGGATGTTTGCATTCAATGAACTCTGAATGGAGTGGAGATGTCACGTAGATAGACAAGGTAAAACAACAAGGCAGAATCAATACCTAGGAAGAACCATCTATTTAGAAAGGGTTGGCTCATACCTTTGAAGACTTTGGGAAGTTAGAAACAGTTTCTAAAGGAAGAAACACTAGTTAGAAGAAGGTGTAGGTAGATTTTAAGAATAGATAACATATTAACGATTTTTATATATTTAAGCCTACAAGGTAATGGTATATCATTTGAAAAATGACTATCAAATATGTATTTCTAAAAGCTTTGTGTATTCTAATTTTTTTTCAACCCCAGAGAGCACTCATATTTCACAAAAAGTTTCCATGCTTTTATTATTTTTCCAAATTAACAATTTGGCAAGTATATTGTTCTAAAAACAAGAAGTGACCTTGTTAATTTAGGGTTCTTTTTTTTCCTAATTGTGTTTGCCCCTTCACATGTATGATACAAAGACTCAGATTCAGAGTCTAAGATGTTTTGCCTACATACACAATAATTATATAATCTTGAGTAAGTTGCTTAATCTTTTATGACCCTCAGTTTCTTCATTTGTAAAATAGCGATGATAATGCCCATCCCAAAGAGTTTTCATAAACAATGAAATCATGAAATATATATATATATATATATATATATATCATCTAACACAGGCCTGCCACTGTTATTTTAAGTAGAAGACATGTGTATATTATATAAATTTTCCTAAAGCATTATTTATGTTTAATCATTTCAAAAAAATTGTAATTAATTAGGAATTTATATTGTATTTCTGAAGGTATTATATCTAAAGGGATTTAAAAGATCCAGTGGTTATAAAGAAGTAATATTATCTCCCCTAATTCTCTCTAGATTTGAAACTACCACCTTTGTTTTCTTAGCATCGACCATAACAGAAATTGCTCTTGATTCCAAACACCTACCATCTCGAATACTCTATCTTCTCATTGTGATATACAATGCCTTAGGCATCCTAAAAGTTAAGTGTGTGATGTATCCTGGACTTTCCACATGTTTGTTATTCATTTATTTACTCAAAAGAAGAAAGAGGAATGAAAATAAATGGAATAACTATAACCCTCAGGACTGCTTTCCTAACTCTTCATTTCTTGTCACTCACTTCTTTCTTATGAGTTGAATTCTATCCCCAAGCTAGATTTCCTAGACTAGGTAGTTTATAAAGTAATGACACCTTTCAACTAAGACATTAACTGGGTCATGAGTGCCCCATCCCTGTAGCTTTGCTTGACTCTGAAAATCCTAATCATGAATTTTAAATAAAGATTTTTTTCAGTGTTGATTAGCATTGCCTCAAGCTTAGAGAACAATTAAAATATTTTGAAATTTTTAAATATATAAATTACTCTTACAAAGGAAAGAGTGCTTGTTTTTATACAATCCAGAAAATGTTATATTAACCTGTGTTAATAGATTTAAATTGAAAAACATCCAAACCAACACATTTCAATTTTGCCTTCAATACTACTTGCAGGTTGTTTTTTTTCCTTTCTTTCTTTAAATTCATTTCTCCAGTGCCATTGGCATGGATCTCTCCTCCTCCCATACCACCTTTCATTGTTAGAGGATAACTTTAATCTGAATTTCATGTAACAACACCAAGTTATTATATGTGAATTATTTCTGTTTCCCTCTTCTTTATCTTAAGATTTCTCCAAAACTTCACGTATCCTTTTCTATTTGGTTTAGCTCTGTTAAAGCTAATTTATATGGCTAAGGCCAACCTATTTAGTTATGTTAATGGTTTTCATTTCTCCCATTCTGTTCCTGACAAAAAACCGTTCTGTTTTACTCTTTACTGACTCTCCCTTAAAATAGAATCATACCAGACACTCCTCCATGCCAAACAGAGAACAATATAGATAAACAGAAAAATTCTATAGAATTTCATTTAAAAAAGACTACATTTAGTTTTGGAAAATAAGAAGGCTTCATAAAGTGATGGTATTTAAAGACATCCCTAAATATTAAGCCTGTCATAACATAAATACTACTAATTGTCACCAATAATTTTTTTAAAAAAAATAGAACTCACTTTTAATAAATAGCTAAAGCATACAATGAATCACATAACCTTCTTACTGGTTTGAATTTATAACCCATACATTTTCACTACAACCCTGTAAGGTATTACTATTCCCAATACTATTCTATCACTGTTCCCATTCTACAGATGTAGAAAGTGAGTCAAAAAGACTAAATAACTTGCCTGAAGTCATACATCTAAGTAGTAGTAACTGTTAGAGTCAAAGTGTGTACTTAGTTGGCTCTAGAGTGTTTCCCTGACCACTGTACTTACTGCCTCTCCACACAGTACTTGAACATAGTATTAACTACAAAGCTGTTAGCTCTATAAGCTTTCCAAATCTATTTTCAAAACTAGTTGTTACTTTTGGAGCATCTAAAGAAAAGTAGCATGAGGTAGGAACAGAAATGTAAATCGGAACTATATTGGAGAGGTTCTTGAATTGTAGACTGAAGAATTCCGACTTAATTTAATAAATATGCAATAATTAGTCATCAGAATTTTGAACATGAAGTGATGGTGTTAGAGCTACATGTTAACAAGTGTAGGATAAATTGACACAGGAAACATTGATAAAATGGGTAATCATTTGGAAACTATTGCAGCAGTGTGGATGAGAAATCATGACACCTAAACCAGGAAGGTGATAGTGCAATGAAAAGGATATAAATTGGTCAGATTGGTTTAGGTAGAATTTCCAGGATTTGTAAGCTGGAATAGTCAGGGACCTTAGGATCAAAGGCAAGGGTGGAGAGAGATGACTCGGTGACTGAGAAGAAAGAAGCATCATTAATGGAAACTGGAAAATCAAGAGGAAAATTGGATTTTGGTGCTATCTGAATTGATACATACTGAGTTTGATATATTAATGGAAAAACCAGAGAAAAGTTTGGAAATGTCATTCTAGAAGCAGGGAGAAAAGTCAGAGGTAGAAATAGAACCTATGGAATCATCTAGTTTAAGGAAGTTGAAACCAAACTTAGAACAGAATAGAACATCTATTAGAAGAGATGGAATCATTAAGAATGAAGCACAGGAAAAATAAGAAGGAGAGAGAGAGAGAGAAGGCTGAGGAATTAGCCTACAGTGACACGCCTACAGTGACACTCACATTTAGGTAGCAAGTAGCAGGATCCGGAGGGGGAATTAGGAAAGGACAATTCCAAAAGTGCAGATGAATTTGGGGAGTCATAAACAGTGAAAGGGAAGAGACTCCCAAGAAGCAGGAAGTGGTCAAATTTCATATACCTCAGAGCTAACTGAGAAAAGGGTGTTTACTTCAACCAAGGTCTATAAAGAAAGCCTTATGCTGGTGATCATTACTGAGGACCTCCAACAATGGTAGACATAGATTAGTTAAATATGAAGGAGGCAGTGAAAATGCCCAATAAAACAAATATATATATAAAGCTTATGTGAACAGATTATTCATTTGGGTACTTTCAGAGATTGTGTGGAAATAATGTCTTTAGACTGTTTGTTCATAAACACACAATCTCTAAAGTAAAATTTAGGGTGCATAATTAATTTTTCCATTGTGTTCAAACATCTTTAAAATTATAGTGGAAGTCAGTAGGTAAATATGAACTGGTAGATACTATTTACCTTATACACAACTATATGCTTCAAGAAGCATATAGCACCTTGGAATAAGACCAAAATGCACTTTGTCATTTCTTCACTTTATGAATTTATTCATCTTTATCTCTGCTGCCAAAATCTTGTGGATCTTAGTAGATCCACACATGCTTAAACTAAAAAATAAAAATAAGAAAATAAAGAAAATATTTGCGATTAATGAAAATAAGTTGTTTTATTTCTTTCTAGGAATAAACTACACTATGTTAAAACTAGATTACTCTGGTCTGCTCCATATAGATCAGAATGAATTTTAGTCTAGAAGTATGTGACATCTTATTTTGATCAACTGTTGTTTAATTTTATCATCTAAAACTTTCAAGTTCAAGACTGAGAATCTGACCAAAGTCAGGAAGCAAAAATACAAACTTAGTACTCTCTATGTGTAGAACAAAAAAAAGCATATCTTTAAATAATTTATAGATAATTTTTTGTGAATTCAATATTTTTTGGCTAAAAAATTATGGAAAATATACAGATGTAATCCAAACAGCTGTTGAAAGGGCTCTCAGTTGTACCCACTGGTTATTCGTTTACCTCCGTTTCACTGTCTGTTAATACTTCAGATATATCTCATTAATTAGAGTTGAAAAATGTTCAAATGCAGCCAAAATATTTTCAGTTTTGCATTTAACGAAATTTCAACTCCAAAACCTCTGAAGATTTTTTTCATCTAGTTAAACAAGTACTAAACATGCTCTTTTCCTGTCCTTTGGTTCTAAGAACCCATCTACTTTAAGCACCAAACAATATTTTCATATTTCTTACTCTATTTTTATAACTTTTCATATCATAATATGAACTATTTCATATTATACTATCCTTAGTGGTAGTTTTGAGTCTAAGTTTCCCTTTTTCTGATTAATCATATATATTGAAAATTATATTTTTAACCAATAGGAAAGAAGAAGGAAATTCCACATACCCTACTAAGACTGTGGGTGAATTGATAGGTTATTTTTTTTCCTTCATGTTTTCTAGTGAATCAACACGAATCACCCTTCTGTTCATAGATGTGTATGTATATGTACAAAAGAAATGGTTCGATTACCATTCTATTCTTCTGCACCTCCTTAAGTGTTTTCCTAATTTACATATTTAGCTAATATATATTGAGCAACTACAATGTACCTAGTGGTGTTATAGGCTCAGGGACAGAGCAGTAGATAATAGAGGTAAAGATTTGGCCTTGTAGAGCTTCCATGTAAAAGGGGAAGACAGAAGATAAACCTATAGACAACATAAAATTTAACATCAGGTAGATAAAAGAAGATAAGGGGATAGAAAGTGCTCTTGGGGTGGGGCCACTGTGTAAGGTAGATCTGGAGACAGCAATGGATGGTACAAGGCAAGCTTTGCAGATATCTGTTGCATACTCTTTCAATAATGTATAATCCATATTTATCTTTTCCCTCCATTGATCATTTTGTCTTGTAGAACTGGAGTTCCCAACACACAGATTAGGATGTGATTTCAGAATACCTTAAAGCACCCCCAGGTAGAACTATATGTTGATGCCTAGATTATTGGTTTTGACTTTTTAAAGGAAGAGGTACTCTTTCGGTGTGTTTGCCATGAACTCACGCTCAACAGTTTTGATCCCAGATCTCCAAAACCTGCTCTACGGAAAATGCACACTTACAAACTGATTTCGGTGCTTCAGATTAATGAAAAGACATCCCACTTTATTAAACAGTTGAAGATGCATGCTCAAGAGAACCAGCAAAGAGAAAATTTTAAATATCTGAGAAACAAATGCACTAAAAATAAGTACCATTTTAGTTTTTTGAAGTAATTTTATAACCTCCTCAGTATATATACAATTATTTGTTGCCATGTATATATAAAACTCCCCAATTTACAAGGATCATTTTGGCTCATGGCTATATTTAAATATTTTCTTAGCAACATTTTCTAAGATTTAGCTATTTTGTTTTCTTTAGTACTCTGCAGAAATATCTTGAAAATAGGAAGGCTACTCATAGAGCAAACTTCATCTTTTTTCAGTGTCAAGTTTGAGGTTGAGTTGGAACAGAAATACTTATCTTGTTCTATTTCTACTGTTGTTTAGACACCATGCTGATGCTAAGTGTGCTTGAATACTGGTATAAATTTGGATGACTTGGGTATCTGCCAATAGTTCCAAAATAATTCATTTTGATGGACTTAGTGTATTTTAGGTATGTATTAACATATCATAATGTGTGGCTACTTACTATAGGTATTCCTCTTATTTCTAAATTAGTTATTTTCATTATTAAAAGGTACAGAATATTCCTTAGAAATAATGAAAATGAAAGACTTTTTTCTTAAACTGCCTTTTGCATAATGAAAATTCAGAGAGTTTTAATATTTAGTAACTGCCTTTAGGTGTAGATTGTCAGTGTCCTTTCCATCCTTAACAATAGGCTTCAAGATTCCTGGTCACTTGCTAATAACTCTTCAGTTCTCAGGAGATTGGATTGCTATAGGCAAGTTTACTTAATAAATGTGCAAAAAAAAAAAAAAACTTAAATTAAGCAAAAGGCGCCGTACATATCTCCTTTTTAATTATATTTTCCTACAATGCAGTGCAAATATATTTTACTCTTTCACATAATGTATGAATGTATACAAATACATACATATGTATTTAACAAGATTTATGTTTTGAGGAAAACATATATTAAAAAATTGCAAATATTTTATGTGAAAATAGTAGGACCAGGGAAGATCTAATCAAAAGTAGGAGGCAGGAAAAAGTTACACTTTAAATTTGTGCAGCATCAAGATAATAACAATTAGCATTAAAAAGAATGCCTTGACACTTCTGTTGCTATCAATATCCAGTGTTTTTTATTTTGTACATAAATATGTAATCTTAAATCTCCCATAAACTTACTTTCCATGAAAACACAATCAAATATAGACAAAAGAGAAAAACTGCCGTCATTAAGGAAATATATCAACAAAAGAGAAAAAATGCTGTTATTAAGGAAATATATGTGAATATAAGAAGATCTTAAACAACTGCTAAAGTTAGTTAAATTGTCTCTTAACAAGTTACAGTCCTGGGTGTACTCTATTACGAGATACTTTCATGAACAGGAGCCCATTTGTAATTAGATAAGGAAAACTGACAGCAACAGTGAGTTAGTGGCTCCCGTGGAATGACAAGTATTGACTGAATACTGGGCTGTGTTTGAGATGGTGAGGGAGTCGATAAAAGCATCAGGGCTTGTTTGAAGTACCACTGCCAGCAATGCTTTAATTTGCTGCCTGGAAAAGAGCCACAGACATTCTTCCCCCATGTTTAGTGTTGATGAGATCTAATACTTACATTTAATCTTCTGTTTACCACTAAAAACACTTGTAAGTGGTGTAAGGCTCCACAAAGAGGAAATAGAACAGGGAGCGTATTTTGTATGAACTACATGGTGCAGCCAAGGTCTAGAAAAATAAACTTTACTTGAATGATCGAACCAAGTGTGAAAGGACCAGTTTAACAAGTAAAAAAATCAATCAAGAACAAAAGGGTCGAATGATTTGGGGAGGTGATAAAGAGTAGAAAATATTTCTAAACTATCTATAGGAATCCTTTATATGTTTTTCTCTATACCATGTCAATTGAATGAAAGACATTGAAAATAAAAGGAAATGCTATGAAGTTCATAAGCACATTAGGGGTGTATTATGTCTGTAGAATTGAAGATCTCATTTCATACTTCTGTTTAAAAGCAAATTTTTCTTAAATACTTCCCAAGTATTTTTGAAACTTGTTACATAGAAAGGTGTATGCATGTGTGTGTATACGTATATACACATACAGTATAGTATAGGAAGAGAGAGAAATTCTGTGATAAAATATTAATGTATACTTTTATGTGTGGTATTTGTTTTGGCCCATGATATCCACTCATAAAAATCCACAAAAGCACCTAGATTGTAATATTGATCTTTAGAACTCTCAAGTAAAATGATTGTTGGAAAGTGGTGCTTCTGGTCCAGATTCTACTGAGTTGCACTTACCTTGCTGCCAGAACTCCATAGACACCATTATAAAACTTGCACATACTTATTACGGCAAATTCAAATAATCTCCTACATGTGACCTTAGGGTCTAATTAAATAAGGGTAGCATTTAAAAATACAGTACTACATTTTTAAATCTCACTTGGTTGCCAGTTTTTAATGTTGTCCACCTGTTGTAATAGATGAACTGCCAGAGATAAACTGGAATGCCTTTTGATTATGCTAGGAACAGCTTAGGATTTTGTAGTGAATCCACACTACACTCCTGTTAGACTTGATTAGATGACGTACCAAGATTATCTGACATGCTGTGGAGCTAATGACCGTATAGTAAAGGGGATGAGATGTGGCCCATGTTTCCAGGAGAAGCTCATAGAAGGGGATATTTCCTAATTTCTGTATACATTTCAGAGTGGTGTATGTGTCTTTCTGGATGAAGGATTCACCTGTCATTGAGAATGTAGGTCTGAATTTATTAAGATAGGGTTGTTCTGCCGTATTAAGCATTTTATTTCAGTATATAATTTTAAACATGGGAAATGAAAAAAAAATGAGACATTTGTGTAATATTTAGCTAATATTTTCTCACACATGCCTGGGTCCCCTAAGGTGTGTAAAGTATATCTCTCTTTCTAAAGTCTTTGCAGAAATTAAACAGGAAAAGGAATAAAACTTAACAAGTCATTTAGAATATAAAATATTCAGATTGAAAATGCATTACTGAGTACTGTAACTAAGAAAAAGAATGATGCCCAAATATGCTGGCTTTTTATGTTTCAGATTGTCTTAATAATATTTGTTCTTATTATTCTAGTATATATAACTTGTCAAACATTTAATGATAATGAAAATATTTTAAAATGCAAAGTCACATGTAAGTTGATTAACATAGTTTTGTGGTAAGCGCAATAAAGTTGATTAAATTAATCATTTCTTAAGTAAGGAGAACTATTAACACTTCTCTTATTGGTGCAATGATTGATTTTAGTTAAAATAGCCTAAAGTCCTTTATGAGCCACAAACATCAGTATAGTTTTAGCTGTATGTATCCTGCTGTTATAAAAATTGTCAGTAACCTTCTGATTCCTAGTAAATGGTTATCTCATGCAAAGGGTTTTATTTTATTCCTTTGGAAAGACTTAATTTATATTTGGCAACATTTGTAACCATCCTCAACAAGGCTAATTGAGACTAAAGCACTCCTTATCAAGAAATTTCCAACAGCTGAGACTGAATATGTGGGTAATTCATATTGGTATCATATACAGCAATAACAATGTACATTTATGGTGGTGGGAAGAGCCAGATAACTCATTCATTCATTCATCCATTTAACAGACTGGTTGAGGACTGACAGAGAGTACAGGCCTTGTGCTTGGTGTTGGGACAAAAAAGATATACACAGTCCTCATCATAAAGGAGTCCCTAGTCCAGGAGGAGAGAAAGACATGCAAATAAATTATTGTAATACAGTAAAGTACAATGTGATCAGCACAGTAACAGAGGTATGTACAAGCTAGAACAGTAATTCTGAAGGAGGGAGTGATTGATTCTGTCTGAGGTGGGGTAGGGGAGGAATTGAATTCAAACACATTCTTTTGAATAATTCATGAGAGAGCAACAGTCCATCCTCCTAATTTGAGTTGTGTAGCCAAAGACAAGTGCCAACCTCGATCAGCTGATGAGAAGACAGACCTTAGATTGAGCAGACCTCAGTGAATAGTGAGCTGACAGAAGCAGGGCTTGGTGCCATTTGTAGCTTTATCCCTGAAACTACAGTGAGTTGGTGTACTGCTCAATCCCTCCCAAGAGAGGCAGCTCCACAGTGAAAGGAACTTTAAAAAAAGAGCTGTTAGTAAAGAATGTCTAAAGCTGCATGTAACCAGGCTGTAAATTACATTATCTGAGACCTGCTGAATATAAGCACTTTTCATAAAATGAGTCATCAAATCTACCTTTAAATGAAAATGTTACTTTATCCCCTAAGTGGTTATCAGATGATAACCTAATCAGATTCCAGATAGTCTGTATATCCGTATCTCACCAATGCCAACACATGTTTTATTGTTACTAAGTGTTCTCAAAAACAAAACCAAACAACAAACAAACAAAAAACCTTTTTTGTTCCAACCGCCAAAGCTGCATGCTCTTCCCTTTATTTGCTCCTTTATAATCTTTAAGAATTCCGGGACACTAAGAGTTCCCTCTTCTCCAGTGTTGCCACAGGGATTACTTCCTTAACTGGACACATGACTAGGTAGTAATAGTTGTTATGGGATGAATGGGTGCCCCCCAATTCATATGCTAAAGTCTTAACTCCCAATACCTCTGAATGTAACTGTATTTGGAGATAGAGTCTTTACAGAGGTGATTAAACCAAAATGAGGTCATTAGAGTAGCCCTATTCCAACATGAGGACTGTCCTTCTAAAGAGGAGATTAGGACACAGAATGTACAGAGGGAAGATCATATGAGGAAACAGGGAAAAGACAGCCATGTGCAGGCTAAGGAGAGAGACCTGAGAAGGAACCAACTCTGTTGACACCTTGATCTCAGACTTTTAGCCTCCAGAATTGTGAGACAATACATTTCTGTTTAAACTCCCCCAAATTGGCATCCCTACAGACTAATGCAATAGTGATGAAAGGTGTTGTTTGTGTATTTTGTCTGTTCAATTGCCTTGATATCTCATGTGGACTAGAACATCTTGATCATGGCTAGAACATGATGCAGATCACTAGTCACATAATAAACACTCAATAAATCTCTGTTGAACTGATTAACTTTCTTATTTTCAAGTGATATGCCAAGATTTATAAAAATCTTTGCTCTCATTGTTGATTTGCCCTGTGCTGTTTATCACATTAACACACAATGTCAGTTTTTCTGCTGTCTTTAATCATCATCATGTCTTTCACATTCAGTTGCATCTGAGGTTTACTCTCTATTCCTTTATGGCCCTGGACATCATTAGATCCCATTAAACACCAAGCAAACCTTCAGGATAAAAATATTTATAGATATGTTCACTGAATGATTAGAAGCATGTTTGCAAGGTTGGTATAATGAACGAAGGCTCAGGAGATTTCCTTACTGCTGGACAACACAACCTGAATCTCCAGAGCTGATCTCGACTAATTATAAAGTATATGTGTTTTACCCTTATAAATCTTGCATCAGCTTCAATTTTAAATTCTGAGATTCATAAAGTATTTGATCTTTTGAACAGAAATTCAAAACTAGAAATGCAGCCATTTGATTGACAAAATTATGAAGCATCCTCTATGTATAAGGCACCATGGGAGATGGGGAGATGAATTAGATGTAGATTTTGCTATTAATGATCTTATATTCTAAAAAGGAGATATTATGTGAAGATAAGGAACTACAATAGAGTAGAGAATATGCAATCAAGAAGTGATACAGATAAAATATTAAGAGTTCAAAGGATCACTTCTATCTGTGGGAACCAAGCAGTGAGTAATGGAACGTTGGCAATTGTAGCATGTATAAAAAAGATGGTGAGATTTGGGTTTGCACATCAAACATTTGGAAGGGAAAGGACATTTCAAGCTGGTGGGATAATGTGAGTGAAAACACAGGTAAGAAAATGCATGTATTTTCTTAACTACATGTTAAATACATTTATTGAGAATGAAAGAAACTATTGAAGTAAGTTTGCTTCACATTAGGTAATCCTTCAATGTCAGTTTAAAGATATTATATTATTGTATAGGAAGTAGAAATATATGTACTATTTATGAGTATGAGTTTCACATGAAAATATTCTGCTTCTTTTATATATACAATGACTTGGGGGAAAAAAAGGTTTAGAGGATATTTCAGGCTCTTCAGTTGGGCAGATAAGACTGAGATAATACAGTTCTCATTTTTACATTCTCAGATTGTAGCATAATGCCTGACACTTAGTAGCTTATAGAACGTGTTGATGAATTAATTATAATCACAGCCAGAAATAGCAGAGCAGCCATAGAAATAGAACATAATAGATGAAGGAGATATTTGAAAACAGAACCTGCAAAACTTGACAAGTGTTTGTGTGGGTTCAAGGCTGCCATAAAGATAGGTCCCACCAAAAAGAGTGAGGACAGGGGTAAGTTTATGTGGAATAGAATGTGTTCATTTGGGGACCTAGCATTGGAAATACTATATAATGGCCATCTTAGATTTAGATGTAGACAAAGTGGAAGAGTTATCTGTTTAGAATGGTAAAGTCAGATTACTAACCTGGAAGTTATAGGCAGACATAGATAATGCTGAAAAACAGGTTTTCGAGGAGTGGATATTTTTGGGAAAGAAAAGAAATGGAATGACAGAAGGAAACAAGTGAGTAGTGGGAGAAGTAGAAGGGATACCAAAATGTCAGCATTGCAGAGAATAAGGAGATTAGAAGTGAACAGTAATATTTAATACCATGGGGAAATTGAAATGAAGTCAAGGAGGAAAAGCCCCAAAGTTTTGAAGATCAGAAAGTTCACAGATGGTCTTATAAAGAGAAGATTCCATAGGTTAATAACTTTTGAATCAAACTGGCAAGGGGGTAAAAAATAAATGAGTGATTATTAGTAGAGTGGGAGGTAATAGTTTGAAGGACCAGCAGGATGAGAGGAAGGGTCCTTTAAGATGGAGCGAGAAGACCAAGGCAAGAGACAAATCTAAATTCTAATAGAAAGCAACTGGTGAAGGCTGGACCTCAGTCAAATGCAAATGACTTTATCCAGAGTACAGAGGGCTGTATAGGACTTTTACAAAAAGACAGAGTTTTTGTTTTGTTTTGTTTTGTTTTTCCTGTAATGAGGTTTCGTGGTTATCTTTTAAACCTGACAACAATTCTTGAAGGTAGATAATACTGATCCCATTTTGCAGATTTTGAAACTGTGGTTCCATGAGGTTAAATGATGTAACTCAAATCATACAACAGTTTGTGCCAAGTTAGAATTCTAGCCCAGATCCATGTGGCTTCTAACTTGCAGCCTATTATTACTACTTTACTTTTGACTGTTTTTTTTATGCTGATGAGCTGATTAAAATACTACTTTAACTTTCTTTTGATTAGGTAATATTACTTATAGAGTGAACTGGTCTGCTGAATTACATTTATGTAATGTAATATACACCATGTCAACATCGGGTGATTGAAAACTTGTATTTTTAGTATTCAAGAGGCAGAAAGTAAAAGCTATAAATTTCTGTAATAATTATCACAAATGTAATCACAGCTATTGTTTCTCCTATAAAATTATCACTGAAATAATTGAAAATGAAAACTATAAGACTGATCCTTCATTGCAAAAACACAATAAAAGAGCAACTAGGATTAAATAAGTCATATATATTAAAATATTTCTTCTATAGATCGGCGAGGTTGGAAGAAGAATCTAAAAGTAACATTTGCTCTAGTTAAGTGAACTTGTCTATTTAGATTAACTTGAAATGTTGGCCCTTTAGGGAAGTGCAGACTAATTCTTTCATTTTATTTTGTTATTTTTCTTCCAGTTTTATTGAGAAATAATTGATGTACAGCACTGTATAAGGTATATAACATAATGATTTGATTCATATACATGATAAGGTGATCATCACAATAAATTTAGTGAAAATTTGTGGTCTCATACAGATACAAAATTAAAGAAATAGAAAAAAAAATTTATCATGAGAACTCTTAGGACTGCTCTCCTAACAACTTTCATATATAACATACAGCAGTGTTCATTATGTTTATTATGTTGCACATTACATCCCTAGTACTTATTTATCTTATATCCAGGAGTTTGTACATTTTGCTTGCCTTCATCCAATTCCCTCTCCTCCTGTCCCCACGTCTGGTAACCGCAAATCTGATCTCTTTTTCTGTGAGTTTGTTTGTTTGTTTGGCTTTGAAGTATAATTGACCTATAAAACTATGTTAGTTCCTGTTATACAACATAGAAATTCAATGTTTCTGTACATTTCAAACTGATCACCATGGTAAGTCTAGTTACAATATATCAGCATACAGAGATATCAGATAGTTATTGACTACCTAATTCTTTCATTTTAAATAAAAAGTAATATGCATAAGGTTTGGTTTTGCCATTCTTGGGAATCTGAAACTTCTGATTCGTGCCTAAAGGGCCCAGTTATTCAACACCCAAACTGCACTGAAAGTAATTGAATACCAGTTTAAAACAAATATACTTGAAATTACCCAAATGAATTTTTAAATTCGTATTAAAAATCTTTATATTTATGGTGAATATATTTGACTTTACAGTTGCCTTTGGTCTTGTTTTGACAGGTAGATGCATATAGTGACTTGTTGCACTTAAAAAGTACTTTAGTCCCACTGCAGAATCCATAGATCTTCACATTCACTCTTTCCTGAATAATTCCACATATCAGTACCTTTTTTCTTTTTAAAAATCCTAGACAGTTTCTCCAGTTCTATTTATTTCTGCATTTAGAGTCTCTCTTTATAGTGGATTATAGGAAAAGCAATTCTGCAGTTCTTTTAAGTTCCAAATCTCACCCGTTTCAAGAATAAAAAATAAAGTGCACTATGTTTTAAATTAACTTATGCACTTATAATTGGTATGTGTGTATTTTCTTTCATCAAAATTCATTGAAATAAGTACCAGAGAATAACTTGACTTCTTCTTTATAGAACTGAGTAAGGGATAAATTCAGTAAATTATAAAAAATGTTAACTGTAATTGCTCAGAGCCAACTACAAGAATACTGGCTGTGTCACATATATGCTATGAACAAAATGACTTCCAACCTCAAATATGATAAAATATTGGAGTAATATTTTCAAATTGGGTAAATGAGTAAGAGCATACATTTTATAACGTTAAGCATGAGAAATTTCAGGGCTGTTGTGCTTTGCTTACATATTATTTCTCTTCAATGTTATGTGGATTCTTACTTTGAATTATCAGTGTTACAAAAAAAGGACAAAAAAAAAGGACATAGGATAGATTGAAATAAAATAGGCTTATAGGCTTATTCACTTATATATGATTTACTCTGAAGGGTAAAAGCCAAATGAGTGGATTTACAAACATCCGGGGAAATTAATGTATATGATATTTTTTTCCAACTGAAGGATTAAATAATTTGAAGGGAAGCACTAATATTTGTCAAAACAGAGCTACCATTACCCTAGAGGGTTATTAAAGTCTAGATATATTTTATATGCAAAATGACCTGTCAGGATTATGGAAAAAAATTCTGACCCTACCTCCTAATCAATGCCCTGGAAACAAAGGTGAAGAAATGAGCTTCTGGGCATGTGATTGCATTGCTTACTGGATTTATTTGAGAATGCTTATGCTTTTCATGGCATTTTCATACTTATCTATGTGTCCTTGATTAGTTGAAGGCAGAAAAACGACCATTAAAAGTATAATGTGTAGTGCTAAACCAAAATGTATTCTTTTCAGGATAAAACTGGCAATAACATTCTATTATGCTGTAAGAGAACATTTTTATTTTGTATCTTTATAGTCTAGCATCTGTCTAGTTACATTTTATACTTATCAAAATTTTTAAAAATCAGTTCTGAAATTACAAAAGTCTACCAAAGGGATATTTGTGTAACATAGTTTTAGATCTATGGTCTCGACAGAGCCAAAAAGCAGTCTAGAAGAAAAGAATTTTCTTGATATATTTTTAAGCAATGCATGATGAGAAAAGATAACATTTCTAGTGCAAGAACAAATATTTAAAACTTAAAGCCAGATTACTTATGTAATCTCTGTGTGTGTGTGTGTGTGTGTGTGTGTGAAAGAGAGAAAGAGAAAGTGAGGGAGAGAGAGAGAAAGAGGCAGTTGACTTTCTGGTTCAAAATACAGAAATTTTCCCTCTATATAACACATTTTTTTAAAGTAAAAATATTGTATCAGATACTTTCTAAAATTTAACTCATATTATTCTAGCTTAGACTCTTCTCATGGGTTCTCACATTCATTTGATCTCTTAATGAAATTTCTGAGAATTTTATGTTCCTGATGTGACAAATTTTGTAAATGCTTATTGTGCTAATGTGTCTTGGTTTGATATTGTGAACTCTTGTAAGTAGATATGATAAGGTTAAAATGTGGAACATGCTGAAGATTATGTGGAAACTGAAGAAGTTACATGATTGCTGACACAAAAACACTGAAGATAAGATTTGTAAGAAACCCTCTTAGAAGTGACCATGGAAAGATGATAAATGATATTTACCTCATATGTCATGCATGATAACTGTTTTTTAAAGAAGATACCTGTGCCCTCTTTTATCGGGGGTACAGGAAAATGTATTGCTTACAAGCACTCAATCACGATGACACAAAGAAATAGCAAACCTTGAACATGTCAAAACAGTGCCTGTTCAATCTACTTCTTTTCTTGAAGGCTGAGTTTATTCTCAATATTATATCCCCCAAATAAGTAGTCTTTAAAATATGATGTTTATTTTATGGTAAGATTTTATAAGACATATAAGAAGGGACGTGAACATATACAGTATATAACAATTTACTATAAAAATAAATTTCAGAGTAAAACAAATATTTGAATAGGACAGCAATATCTGTAGTTTTATCTTAAGTGGAATATGATGGCATTAGCTTAAAACAAGTTAGTTGAGTTTTGTGATGCTGAAATCAAGTTACTTATGTTAGCACTCTTGTCCTTATTCTTTATAGCTTCATGAAAAAAAAAAGAGGCAATATTTTAGGCTAATTTAGCACTGCGGTTGAAACCATATATCTGTTCTCCTGTGTCATGAAATATTATTCGGTGGAAAATTTGACCCTTTTTCCTAAAGAATGCATGAAATTATTGCAGAGAAGATCCATATCTCCATTAAACACCAATTTTATTCCAAGTGTTCATGAAGGACTAGAATAAAATTAAAACTGGACAATTAGCTTAAACTTATTGGAAAATTCTAAGCGTGCTAGAAAGTAATCTTTTTCTTTAGTCATTTGCAACTTTTTGAGGGTGGCATTCTCTATGTGTAAACGAGTAGAACATGAATTCTGATCCCTACTGTTAACTGCTCTGCCAGATGTTTCTCAAAATAAAAGATATTGTCTCTGAGAGCTCTGTAAGCAAATCCTGACCTGAATGCCTCCTTTAACATTCCTCCCAATTTATCAGATAAAAGGAATTCTATTTTCTTTTCAAATAAAAACTGTATAACTTATTTTTAGAGAAAACAGTGAAATGCAGCATTATAATCTGTGAAACACACCGGATCTTGGCAGGCAGCATCTAGCAAGGAAGCATTATATTTTGTCTGAACATACTTTGTACTTTTATCTTGGCTAAAGGCTTTTTAAAAAATATGCTTTAAAAGAATTTGTTTCTGCTGTTCAATCCTAGATTTTGAAAAGAAGAGTTTTATTAGTTTTATTCAATGGTTAGACTCTTGGACTATAAGGCATGTGAAGTGTATACACAAAATTATTACACTGATGTAAACTGAAGGAACTTCTGAAATGGTAATGTCTGTGTTCTTTATATAATTTACAGTGATGTACAAACATGCTAAGGTAGCCCATATCAAAGGTGAATGGCCCTGCTGGCCAGAAACATCCATGTGAAGGTCAGGAAAAGTGTTTGCATTTTGGAAGTACATTTCATAGAGATGCTCCTGGAAATATATCAGATGTTACAAGCGAGAAAAAAAAAAATTGGAAGAAAGACACTTCCTGAATATTTATTCAGGAAGATAAAAATAAATGATCAACCTTACCTTTCGAATAAGGCTTTTATTAGATGCTAAATAAATACATTATACACGTCTGGAATATCTGTCTAAGTTCTTATGGTCAGTTTTAGTATTAGAAAGTAAAAAAAAAGTAATAGAAAGTACTATAATATGAGCAACCATATATTAATATGACTTACTGGGTGACAGATATTGTACTTTAAGTGTGCTATTTCATTTAGTCCTGAAATAACCCTAATAGACAATGTAAGTTTACTGAGAGAACAAATTAGTGTGAGCACCTTAATTTTTGACCTGTTGTGCCACCAGCTTGTCCAGTAGAGAGCCATAAATTGAGCAGAGAATCTTAATTGTTCAGGGACTCAGTGATAGGGCTAAATACTCGTGAGGGATTTCTCTAGATCATTCAGCTCTTTAAAAGTGCGGCGTAAGACAGGTAGGAACCGTGATCTCTAGGGATAAGAGACTAATGCATTAAACTTGTACACTATCTTGCTTTTGGTATTCACCATTTTGCCCTTGCTTTTTTCTTTTTACCTAATAAAATTCAAGGCAGTAAGAATTTTTTTTTAACACACGCAATGCTGAAAGCTTAATTCAATTGGGCAAAGCCTACAATTTATGATTTAGTTGTTAATTAGAATTAAAGAACAGAGCTAATGCTGTTCCACTTACTGAGAAAGGCCTCTGAGGACGAGAGAACTGACCAATATTGGTTCTCCTACTGGGAAAACACTATGCCTAAACAAGTCCCCAGGGCTTCATTACTGAGCCTTTTAGACAAACACAAAATGCATCTTAGTTTATTTGAAAATCCTTACAATGAAGCTTTATTGTATATCTATAAATTTTTCACACTGACATGTCAAAGACTTGTAAAAGTATACTGGCAAGCATGATAAACATTATAAATAGCACTTTTCCTTTAAATGTCAGATGATTGTAGATAGTACACAGCATGGTCATAAAATGAATGTGATTCTGTTTGGGGAAGAAATTGCGTGATATATATGGAATCTAAAAAAAAAAAAAAAGTCTGAAGAGCCTAGGGGCAGGACAGGAATAAATACACAGACGTAGAGAATGGACTTGAGGACACGGGGAGGGGGAAGGGTAACCTGGGACGAAGTGAGAGAGTGGCATTGACATATATACACTACCAAATGTAAAATAGATAGCTAGTGGGAAGCAGCCACATAGCACAGGGAAGTCAGCTTGGTGCTTTGTGACCACCTAGAGGGGTGGGATAGGGAGGGTGGGAGGGAGACGCAAGAGGGAGGGGATATGGGGATATATGTATATGTATAGCTGATTCACTTAGTTATACAGCAGAAACTAACACAACATTGTAAAGCAATTATTCTCCAATAAAGATGTTTAAAATTAAAAAAAGAAATTGCGTGAATCTAAACAGAGTGGTAAACTATGCATTGAAAAAAGTAAGTAATTTAATATTATTTAGAAAAGTTGGGTATGCAGTTTTTGATGCATAGCAAAAATGTGTCATTTGGGTGTGTCATTTTATTTCTTATATTTAACAAGATAGTTTGAAAGTAAAATTTAAATGCCAGTACATCCTCAATGCAATTATTTTATCTTCATAGATATCCTGTCTTCATAAGTTTATAAAAAATGTGTTCTGCTTTGTAAGTATTTTTTAATATACTGGCCATGCTTAAAAAAAAAAAAAAGAAAGTATTTTCTTAAGAATTTAAAATGGAAATCCTCCATTTCATAAAGTTAATGAGTGGGTTTGGACTACCACACATTTCTCTGCTTTGCTAGGTTATCTTTATACGTTTATTGGAACTAATTCTTACAGAATAAAGATACCTTTAAATATTGACTGCAACTATTCAGTTTTGGTCATAATTTTAATGTTAGCAATAGAAGTTATCTGCCAAATAATTTGAACTACTGGGTAACTATTCTTAGCTAATGAGTATTTTTTGCTGTAACAAATAAGGTGCTGTAAACTAAGTTGTTTCTCATTAAATTTGAGAGTTCTTTTTCTTCTTGATAACAGAACATATTTCCTTTTTGACACTTACTCTGCTTTACAAATACTAGAATACATTTCCATAATATGTTCGCAGCCTTGCCTGGTCTGTAAGTGGCATGCCAACACTAAAAGGTCAATGTTGTTTCAATATAGTTTGATTTTCAGTCTGGTAGGATAATCAATGCTAGAAGGAGTAAAAATGCTCTCAGAACAAAATTTGTAATGGTACGGTTACCTTGGATTCAGAGAAGATATCAATTTCCAGGGCAGAGTCATACCTAATTCTATGAGAAAATTGTACAGAAAGGATTCTTCTTGGCATGAGGGCTTACTAAGATGACGGGGGAGGAGTTTTTGATGGATATGTGGACCATTGGAATGTTCATGTATTTAAGTCAACAAAATAATTTTATGGACAAATTTCCTTGTTTACTAATAGGGCCATGACCTTGGAGTAGCAGAAGGTGAAGACAGGTCATGCCCTAAAAAGCAAGGCTAAACAAAACTATATCATCACTCTGGTAGGGAATTCTTTGAAAAAGTTCTTGTTTTAAATGACGCAAAACCTCACATATCTATTCAAATTTGTGAAAATACCTAAAAGTGGAAAAATTCAAGAATAAAAGTGAAGCACTCCCTTTTTTGAAGTTCTAGTTATCGAGTTATAGCTAGATATTATTTATTGGACCCACGTGTATGCATCTGTTTTTTAATGTAGACATTGGGAACCTACATTTTCAGGTATAGATTAGTTTTTTATTATATTTTGTTGTCCTCAAACAGCTGTCAAAGCCTAAAGCGAATAAAGCAAAGACTAACTTATGTTAGGTGAGATGATAGCTGATGTCAAACACCAATGGCTGTGGAATACTGATTTAAAGATTTTATTCTTTCATATCTAATCTAGAAAAATTTCCTAAATGTTATAGCTAGTTCTAGTTGACAGTAAGATCAGTGGCAGCTTAATTCAATATATCAGTTTACAGCCTCTCTCCAAATTCTCTGGGGACTCTCCATTTAAGCTGTCTTCTTGTCACTGGCCCCATTCACTCCTAACACCTTACTGTCCTGTGTCCTTGTACCAGCTACTCTTCATGTAAGTTCACTTGTGCCAAACTTAACATGGTTATTACTTTTAATGGCTCCTTTCTCAGGATGTTGCTTAATTTCTCTTACATATCCTCTGGTCATTCCAGACTCCAGACCCTTCATTTAGTAATATTTTCTGATTGAATGCAATAGGTTTATGTTTAAGATTTCCTAACAGCAGAAAATTGGGTTAATTCATTCAACTCAGTATGTGTTTCCTGAAAACTTGGTAATTGCCAAGATTAAATGTTTATAGGGTAACTTATGTTTACAGATCTCTTTTACTAATCTGGAAAAGGTATTCCCCAATTTTCTGGAATCAACACTGAGTTAACTGCTATTATTAACTTACAGTATCTTGGACTTGCTGTGTCATTTAATGGGAAGTTACAAAGTTAATGGGAAGTTATGAACTTCCCATTAAATGACAACTTTATGTCCTTCAGACCAAAATTGAAAAAGTCAGCATGCATTACTTGGTTGTTAGAAACATGGCTATGGATGGAGGAGTAATTATAGTGTAAAGCTTAATTTGTAATGTTTGATTTATATCAGAAAATCATTTTTCATAGTAATCATTATAATTTATCAGAAATTGAACATCAGGTGACTTTTGGAAGAAAGAATTTCAGAATGAAGGGGCAATGCTGTTAGGATTTTCCATGTTAACAATGACATTGAAATCTGTCACCATCTCCCCCTCCCCAGTCTTAACCCATGATATGTGTGTTGTTTCCTTTCAGTGACTAATATTTTTTTAATATTTTTTTCAACTTTATTAAATTCAGATAAGCAGGAGACAATACAAATTACACTTGGCATTTACTTTTTCCTTGCTAATTTTGCCAAATATATTTTATTTGACTTGTTTATAAAACCTAGAACAATTTCTTATATTAATTTCCACATGTCCATTACTTTGGTGAGCTGGAGAAGGACAGGAAGTTGCTCAATGAAATGTTAAGTAAACATTTATGAATGCAGGATGAATGTAAACTTTTTTAAAAGGAGAACTTATTTAAGTGGCTTCCTTACAGTTTTTTCTATCTTTTAAATGAAAGTATATGCACTGATGATCAAGGGCAAGAAAAAAGTCCTAGGCTGAGAGTAACAATATAAATGAACTCAAGGAAAAAGGAGTGCATAAAATAAAATAATTTTAAAGATGATATTCACTTCATTTTGAGAATTAATCAGGCATTTAAGGTTTCTGGAAATATTATAGTTAACCACAAACATTTTAAATCTATCATATCCATATTAATAACATTTTCTAGGTTGACTTTATAAGAAAAATATTTTAAAACGAAACGTCAGCAATTATAGACTTCCAGATACAGCTTTTAATAATTGCATATACTTCCCTTGCAAATTTCAAAAGGAAGCACACTTGTTAGAGAAGTACTGAAACATATAGAACCTAAATCTGTCAAGTTAACTGTCAAGTTAACTGTCTCACCATGTCCCTTTCCCCACCTCCCAGGCCTCATTAAATTAATCTGAAAAGAACACTATCTCTTTAAGGCTGGGAAAGTATTGTGCTGATGAGCCAGGGGCAGCCCACCAATTGGCAGACCCATTGGGTGATGAATGTCCAAGGACCTCTAGGCTGACGACACATTTTTCATCATTAATCCAGCCCATTGTAACCAGGGCCACTCACATTGATTCGAACTAGAGGGCATCATCTGCTGTTAAGAGGGTGATGACTTGCTAAAAATGAAAGCCTGAAACTAATCAAATATATTTAGAGCCTTCCCTGGCACCTTGCTGGAGAGCAGCAGTAGCGAGCAAATAGGGAGCAACAGACAGGTAGTGCAGGGCTCTGCTTGCTTCGTATGGGAATGTGAGAAATCCTGTTATTTGAAAGCCTGTTATGTAATCTTAGCTACTGTGTATCGTAGTACAAATGTGTGTGTGTGGATTAATCCAATACTATACTTACCTGAGTGTTTCATTAAACGTGTAACTTTGAAACATGCTTCTTTCTGGAAAATCTAGGAACTCCATTATAAAGAATCAGAATTCTCAAACCCAAGTCTTTGGGGATTGCTAATTAGTCTTGTGTTTTTGTAAGTTTGTAATAGATCATTTGAGAGGATGTTAATATTTATTTTACTGAATTAGCAAAATTTGATGATGAGGAGAGCGTCTCATTTTCTCCTTGCAGAATTCAACAATTTGGCCCTTTTATATTTTTGTCTAATAAATTGATTTAGTATGTATTTTATCAGAATACTTAAATATACTGTGGTAGTTCAAAGGTATATGTACATATACATATTATACATTTTATTATTAATATATTCATATATATTTTACCTTAATATTTTATTATTTTAATTTATATTGATAGATTGATATTGATATATTGATAAATTGATCTCTCATAACTAGAGGGCAGCCACATAGCACAGGGAGATCAACTCGGTGCTTTGTGACCACCCAGAGGGGTGGGATAGGGAGGGTGGGAGGGAGGGAGAAGCAAGTGGGAGGAGATATGGGGATATATGTATGTGTATAGCTGATTCACTTTGTTATAAAGCAGAAACTAACACACCATTGTAAAGCAATTATACTCCAATAAAGATGTTAAAAAAAAAATGGTAATGGTTAAGCAACTTTGTGTTGCCTCAGGCAAACACAGACAAATACGTTCTTTATTCCCTGCTTGTACCCGATTAAGCAAATTCAGGAGCAAGCAGTAGATAAATTTAAATGACTAGATTTATTCATTGGAAAATTTAACTTATATACTGAACCAAATAACTGTATACAATAGAGTCAAAAAAGGAGGGGCAAAAGTTGGTAAAAATTTGGCTTAATTAAAAAGAAAAAAGAGAGACCTAATGAAATTCCTTGTTACATTATAAAGAAAAAAGCAGAGAGGTGGAAAGAGAGGGAAAAGACAAAGTAAACTGAATAAAGCAAAACTTCCAACAGTTCAAATAGTTCCAGTGTTCTCATACATGAAACCATTGGCTATCTCCTAAAATATTTTCTGTCTCATGAAATAATATTTCTCCTGGACAGAAATGCTTCCACGTGATTTCTCTGAAGGAAGATCATCAATCCCATTTCAAAATCTTATTTCCCCCAAGTACCCAAGCTGAAATTTCACACCTTTCACTTTTGCAAGTTGTAATGAGGGCAATATATGTAGTGATCAGCTGCTTCCAGTGTTGGCTGAACTTACGTGGAAAGCTTCATTACTGAACAACAGATGACTTGACTTCATCTACCTTGTGATGAATATTCACAGTCTTACGTTCATCTTCACTGGGTCTGTATGATACAGTGCTAAAAATCATCTGGTTATTAAGCATCACATATGAGCAGAAAAGAGACTGGTTAAATTATTATGTTCTTTAAAAAACAGGGTTCATTGTGGAGTCTGTTGGTTCCAGTGAAGACAAGTGGAGGCTAGTCAGAAAATGGTTGGAAAAATGGGGAATTGATCCGAACACTGCTGACTTCAGTGTTTCTGCCATCAGAAATGGAGCGAGAATAAATCAAACAGCCAAACATCCAACTGCAAAGGAAGATGAAAAATAATTCATTTAGCTTCCTTTAGCTTGGTAGGCAAAATAATGGATTGCCAAAGATGTCCACATCTTAATCCCCAGAACCTGTGACTACCTTACCTTACAGGACAAAAGGGATTTTAAAATGTAATTAAGTTAGAACCTTGAGATGGGGAGAGTATCTTGCAGTATCCAGGTGGAGCTAATATAACTACAAGAATCTTTTAGAGCTGAGAACCTTTACTGAACCCAGAGGGAGCTGAGAACCCTACTGAACCCAGAGGGAGATGTGACTATGGAAGGTGGGTCAGAGAGATGCAACATTGCAAGCTTCGAAGATGGAGAAAGTGGCCGCCAGCCAAGTCTCTCTATTTGTTTATCTTCTGGCTCCCTAGCTAGGACGCAAGTTTCACAGGGGCCAGAAGTTGGTCCTGTTCACAATTGTATCCCTGGCACCCAGAACAATGCCTGATGCATAGCAAGAGCTCAACAACTATTTGATTGAATGAATAAACCAGTGAACAAATGAATCAGTGCTACAGAACATAGTTTTTCAAATTTTGCTAACCCATAAAGAGATATCTCATGATCTCCTAGTTAATTATTTGGAAATAATGTATATTCATGGTATGTTAGCAATGGGGCAAAAACCCTTTATTTTCAGCCTACCTAAGCTTTCCCCAAGCAGTCAAGAATTCCCTCTTGACTGCCATCTGCAAGCATCCACAGATCTTGTGGTATTCAGAAGTCCAGCTGAGAGAGAAAAAAGAAATGCAGTAAAGAAGGTATGAACTGTGCATCTGGAGAGTTGATATTTTACCCTTAGATTGAGTTAAGCCCTCAAAATTGGATGTGCCTCATATGATACTTGTTACTCATGTCTATTCCCTGGTGGAGAATACATTCTACTGGGGGAAGACGCTGAATAAGAAGAATCTATTTTCAAAATGGAGGTTAGGATAAGTCCCGGGAAGAAATGAACAGCATGCTAAAATAGTGAAGAGCAGGGAGCCCCTGTCAGGGTGGTCAGCACTGAGGAGGGAATATTTGAACTGAAACTTGAGGATGAGAAGGAATCAGTAGCGCTAGGGGAAGAGAATTTCAAGGATAGGGAACCACTTGCCTAAAGTTCCTAAGTTGAAAAAGCAGTTTGCTGGTTTAAGAGCTGAAAAAACACCCAGTGGCTGGAGAGGAGTGAACAGGGAGCAAGAGTTACCACATGGAAGGGTGGAAAGGCCACAGTGGCCTGACTATGTGGGCTTTTCAGGACCAAGGTACAGAGTTCAGATTGCACATGACTTCTTTGGTCAGGCCCCCAAATGTTTCTTAGAAAAGCATTTCATTTCAACAAGTAGTTCATAAAAATACACTCTATATTCAAGTGCTTGGTCTTCATTGATAAACTTTAAGTAATCCCTACTCTCAAAGAACCCAGACTCTGGAGAGACAGATGTATAAACAGATAATTACCATACAGTGTGATACATATAAATGACACAGTAATCAATAGTAATGATTCCCAGAAGGGTACTATTTGGTGGTTGATAAAGTGAAGTGTTAGCCCCTTTGGTGAAAATACTTTATAATCTCTTGCAAGATTCCATCCTGGGTTTTCATCTCCTTGTGGTACCACTCACTCCTTGACACTTCCTTTAATGCAATTGTTTTCTCCCTTATTTTGTTATGCATTAGGGTTTTTATCTAGGTGGCTTGAATCGTAAGTGTTTTGCCTTTCTCCCTTGGAAACTGAGGTAGAGAACCTAGCTGATCCCTGGTTGGGGAGCCAGAGACATCGAATGAGGTCAAGTGAAATGAGTCATTGTTCTCTAAGTGGTGGTGTCCAGGTGAAGTCCAGAGAGCGGAGACAAGGTATTCAGGAAAAAAAAAAATCATAAAGGCTAATTCAGCTGTTTTCATTATGGGTTAAAAGTCAGTGATTCCTGGGCTTCCCTGGTGGCGTAGTGGTTGAGAGTCCGCCTGCCGATGCAGGTTTCGTGCCGATGTAGGGTTCGTGCTCCTGTCCGGGAGGATCCCACATGCCTCGGAGCGGCTGGGCCCGTGAGCCATGGCCGCTGAGCCTGCGCCTCCGGAGCTTGTGCTCCGCAACGGGAGAGGCCACAGCAGTGACAGGCCCGCGTACCGCAAAAAAAAAAAAAAAAAAAAAAAAAAAAGTCAGTGATTCCTTAGTCAGAATGGTCAACCTCTTGTCCCTCAGCTAATTCATCTCTTCACAGTGGGCAGTCAGTAATGCAGGCTATTGTTATTCTCACAGTCACTCTTTACATCACATGTAAATAGTGTACTTGTAGAGATTTATGAACTGGCATGGAAATATCCATTACATAGTGTTGAATGTAAAGAGTAAGTGGAAAAAGAGCATGACTTCATTTATAAAAAAATCTTTAATTTCTCTACTTTTACATGTATATGTATGTGTAAGAAATGGTATGAAAACACACCCACACACCTGTTTACTCTTGGAAAGGGAATGGCATTTTAGAAGGTGTTATGGGTCACTTTCATTTTAATAATATTATTTCAACTATTTACAAGGAGATAGTAGTAATGAAATATATACCAATAATGTGTGTGTGTGGAACCTATGTAATCTATTATATATAATCTAATTACTGTAGGCTAAGGGCATAAAATGGAAAACATTTAAAAGATTACAGATATTGTTATTTTTGGTAGCTGTCCATGGTATTAAATCAATTTCGGAGCCACAAAGAGCAGCATAGTAAATGCAACTTAGAAAAGAAAAAGTAAATCAGTATTACTTTCTCATTAGTCCTATAAAAGTTTTCAGAAAGGTGTTTATATTGTGCTGTGGGTTGTTTTAGGTTACAAGTGGTCTGTTTGTCTCTAGTGAAGGGGATGCTCCTAATCTGCAAACAGACCAGATGGTAAGATAAGGTATTGTCAGAAGAACTATAGTTCGGCTTCTTTCTTAGTCACTACCAGACTGAGGATTAAGAAAAAGAGTGTTCTTAAAATCAAAAGTCCCTGAAAGCCACATAATTTTCTTAAAGAGTATATGGTATGTTTGATATGTAGGGGAGGAAACATCTTTTCCCTAACTACCTTAGGATCTTGTCTGGAGCTCCATAACAAAAGACAGATAAAGAAGAGAAAAACATACAAATTTATTTAATATAAGTTTTACATGACATGGGGGCCCTCATATGGAAACGAAGAGCCAAAGAAGTGGCAAAACCTAAGTGCTTATACATTAGGTTGAACAAAGAGAGACAATTAAACATATGGGGCTTTAAAGATGAAAGTTACTTTAAAGATGAAAGTTACTTTAACAAGGTCTTTTCCTACAGAATTCTGTCTACCTCTACTCCCTTTCTCTGGTGATAAGAATTTTTCTTTCCTCTGGTATAAGGAAGGCATCTTTCGCATAAATTTTATCTCCTAATTTCAGGAAGAAAAGGGAAGTTCAGAGTGCCTTTCTCGTACCTGCTATTTTTCAAGTGCCTTTAGCTTAAAATTATCCTTATGCTAAAGTGGTGTATTTTGGAGTGCCATATTTTGCCACCCTTCAGATACCAGTGACTGGAGAGCACATAGGATTTAAACACATTGTCTCTAAACAACAAGCCAACTGGCACACAGGGACTGTCCCAGGCACTACAGGCCAAGCATTCCCTTTCCTCACCGAGGCCCCAGTCAGATTCCAGGCAATCTGTAATTGCATATTTGCAAGTATTTCTTTGATATAAAGAATATGTATAATTTGAATGCAATTATTGTACCTGCTGCCTTTGTCATTGCTGCTGTTCTAGTTATAATATCTCAGGCACCTACTAGGTGCTGGTCATTATAAGTGCTATATCACTTACCTAATTTTTATTACAACCTTGAAGGGTAAGATAGTATTATCCTCATTATGCAAAACGTGGAAAACAAAGCTGTAGAGATTTTTAAGTAACCTGCTCAAGGTCATACCTCTCATAATGTGGAACAACCTAGAGTTGAAGTCAGGTGTTTCTGGATTCTGTACTCTTCTACATCGTCACATTCCCTTCCTTTGTTTGGTGAGGCAGCACCTCACCGATTCATTGTTTAAGGAGATTTACAGAATAATGTAAGGGCAAAATCCTCCCCCAAAGTAGCAAACCCCATTGCAGCCATCTGTGCTTAACTTAGAATCTGAGCATATAATAACAATTACAGTTTCATTTTTCTTATTTTTTAAGTTATACGTATTGTGTTACTCTGAAATTAATTTAATAACAAGACCTCTGAACTTTGAATAGATCAAGGAAACTCATACTTTTTGTAGCTGAAGATATAATCCCAATTTTCCATCTTTAAATTCTGCATTAAAGTAGATTGGTTTGCCTTATTTCACCTGGACATGTTATCAGAACAGAGTATTTATTTCTGCATGCCTTAGCATGCTCATCTTGAACTGAGCTCATGGACATTTACTGCATTTGTTACCTAAAAAATTCTTTCTGGATCCTGTGTATGACTGTACCCATAACTGGACTGGTGAGTTTAGGGCAGAAATACCCAAACTTTAGAGTATAAGAATCACTGAGGAATTTGTTAAAAATCCAGATTCGTGGAACCACCCCCAGAGATTTCGATTTAGTGAGTATGGGGCAGAGACTAGGAACTTCCATTTTTAAAAAGCGTCAGTGGTAACTGGGGGACTCATGATCAGACTTTGAGGGGAAAATGATTGGGTTAAAAGAACTTTCCAGTTCTGAATGTAATAAAACTACAATACAGGTACACACCACAGGGCAATAGTTGCAGGCTGTGTAAAGAAAAAGAAAAAAAAAAAAGCAAACTAAACCATCTAAGGACAAATAGACACAGAAAGTAATCGTGAAATCATGAATGGGGATAAGGTATAAGGAAAATAAATATTTTTCTCCTGGATTTTCATTGAAGGTTTCTGCTATACTTCTATTTTTATAACAAATAATAAAATATAGTAACATTTTTATATTATCTGGATGTTGGTTTTGAAGTCACTGGCATAATTTCCATGGGAAAAAAAGACCTATATTCTGAAATTTACATTAAAATATAATGGCTAACTGCCAACAGCCAATTTCCTGAATATTGTTTACCTTAAGACTGTACCTTGAAAAAAAAAGATTGTACCTTGAGGGACTTCCCTGGTGGCACAGTGGTTAAGAATCTGCCTGCCAATGCAGGGTTCGATCCCTGGTCCAGGAAAATCCCACATGCTGCAGAGCCTGTGCGCCACAGCTACTGAGCCTGCACTCTGGAGCCCATGAACCACAACTACTGAGGCCACGTGCCACAACTACTGAAGCCTGCGCATCTAGAGCCCATGCTGTGCAACAAGAGAAGCCACCACAATGAGAAGCCCGCGCACCGCAAAGAAGAATAATAGCCCTTGCTCGCCGCAACTAGAGAAAGCCCGTACGCAGCAATGAATACCCAACGCAGCCAAAAATTAAAAAAAAAATAAATTAATATTAAAAATAAATTAATAAATTAATTTAAAAAATTAAGATTGTACTTTGATCTTCAAGGACAAACAAATTATGGATGGCCTAATGAGTTTTACTAACTTAAAAATTATACATCTAGATTGCTCACAAATTCCTAGGTTTTAAACAAATTACATATGCAAGCTGCTGAGAGGTAATAAGGGTGTAGGTGTGATTCCTATTTAATCTACATTTTGATTAAAGTAGTAACTTTAATTTTGACTTGCCCAGATAGGTACGCACTTACTCAGAAGTCAAAGAAAGAGTCAAGAATAATAGCAAAGATTAGAGAGAAGCTGGCCAACTGTGAAATTACTAGTTGCCGGGCTTTTTCTCTGAATTTTGACCATGTTTCAAACTGCTATAGACAACATTTTCTGCAGTGTAGAGCACTGCTACCTTACGGTACTTTATTCTAATTTGCTCCATCTCATTACACGTCTGTCTTCTAGAGTATTAGAAAAATGCCGAATGACTTGAAGAAAAACAAATTGGTGATATTTCAGGAGGGATGACATAGTAAAAACGACTAATGTTTTTAATGTATGCCTATCCTATCATCCTTCTCCTTAAAACTTGTAGAAATGACCAGGGCGGGGCTTGTTCTGAAATAGTTATTCCTTCCTGTCCTTCTAACTTCATTACTGTTTTAAAAATTATTCTTCATAGGCAATTTGATTTTCCTTGGCAGCACGAGTAATGGAAGCATTACGTAAGAAAGCCCTCAACTTAAATTACTTGACTTCCTCCCTTCCTTCCTTCCTTCCGTCCTTCCTTCCTTCCTTCCTTCTGTCCTTCCCTCCCTCCTTCCCTCCTTCCTTCCTTCCCTCCCTCCCCTCTTCCTCCCTTTCTTCCTTCCTTCCTTCCTTCCTTCCCCCTCTCCCTCTCCATCTCCTCTACCCGACTCCATCACCTCCTCCCACTACCTCACCCTCTCTTTTGGTTTATATCTCTCTCTCTTTCTTTCTTGCATTCATCAAATATTTTTTTTAGTGTCTATCAAATGACTCCTTGGGTGATTGTAGCAGCCCCATGAAATGAAATTACTCACCTTCTCAGAATAACATGACTGATCTTAACTGAAAGGTCTTAGGGTAGGAGATCCTCAGCAAGGATGGTTTCTAGCAGACTCTCTCTCGTTGAGAGCTTCCCCAACAGAGCTGCTTTCCTGCATGGTGTCTTTTAGCATGCAGCAAAATAGAATCTCAGCCACTCATAGGAATACAGCTGGATGGGTTGGCAGCAGTCATGCCATAAAGTCATTTGGGATTAGGAGGAAGACCTATCTCTTTTTCTTGGCATTGCAGTGTAGCATTGTGTCCTACTGTGCCTAAAGAATCAAATAACTAAGTAATATGTTTCTCCAATTCCACTTGATGCTAAAAGACAAAGCATTGCATGTAAAGGTACTACTCAAGGTGTGTAAAGGGTTTATGCAATTTGTAGAATGTTTTTTGCCAGAAGGTCACCTCACCTACTTTTCTTATTGTGTTGATTAAGAAGATTAAGCAATACTTAGTGCAAATATATCATGGGAATGATTGATCATACTCTGTTCTTGGGGGTGAGGCACAAACTGTTTATGGCATTTTGAGAGTTTGCAAGTAATCTTAGGTTAAGAATCTATTTTTTCCCGAAAACACTTATAAAAATAAATTAGGTTTCCCATTTTCTTGGGAGGGAAAACTAGTTAAAGTAAGATTGATGTGTAACTAAGGCATCAGAAGCCGATGATGATGCTGACATTTAAAATGTCAGCTTCAAAGTGTTTGAATACACTCACCATGTAAAAGTTACTGCATCAAACTTGTCTATCTTTTTCAAGAAACCAAATGCCAGTTAATTATTTACATATATTTAATTTTTTCCTTTTTTACTGTTTCATGTTTTTATTGAAAGAGACTTCATGGCTTCTCTGCAGTATAGTTTGGTGATGATTGTGTTGATAGTGGTGGCTGAAACTGACACTGTTGGAATTGATTTACCTGTATTTTCTCATTCAGTCCTTGACTGCAACTCTGTGAGATAGAAACTAGACTCGTCCCTATTCTGTAGATGAGCAAACTAAAGTACAAATGAATTAGTAATATCTTCAAGGCTACACAGCTAGTAGGTGAAGGAGCAAGGTTCTAAGACCTGTGCTCTTAACCACAATTCAAAACTGCTTCTCCATGGAAAAAGCAACTTAAATAAGTGTAAGATCACTCACTTTTGGATACTTTCCCTCCTAGGACAAAATATGATGCATAATTTGGTGTGGCCTTAATCTCAACCAAAAATGTAAATAGGAGGTGAACCTGTTGAGTACAAGGTAAATAAGAATGATGCACTGCCTATATTATTTAAAATATATTAGGGAAACCATTTTGAGTCAGAGCTCCCAGCCAACCTGGCTTAATTTTGCAGGATTCCAGTGGAACAGCTAGAGAAGAAGGACTAGCGACAGAGCTCAGTGGTTACCCAATGGTTACCCATCGTTTACTCTGTACTCTACCTCTGCACTTGCTTCACAACCATTAAATAATACTGGATGGCATTTTCCTAAAGCCACACTAATCTTAACATTCAATTCGGTGGGTGCAATTTAAAAACATCGCTTTTTTTGTTAGCAAAATACTTCTTTACATTATTCAAACTTTAAGATTCTTTCACTTCAAATAAAAGATATTTGGTGGTAAACTGCAAGATAACTTAGAATTAAGAGCAATTTTTTCCCAACAAATAACATGAAATAAGTTTTAGAAGGCATTTATGACAATAGCTTTATACTTTAAGTGCCATGATTTTTGTTATGGAATTCATAATTTTAAAAGATCAATATGTTTAAATCTGTCTTTTGAAACTTTTTAGACTGCTATACTTCCCTTCAATTTTAATAAAAGTAGAAAAAAGGTTCAGATTTTTCCTAGAATCTGCAATTTTCTTTTCCTTTTTTGAAGTCTATTTGACTGTCCAATGGTTTACCTGATAGTACTTGTTATAATTTAGTATTTTCTCCCTGTAAATGTGTGAACAAGAAAACAAAATGAACTCCAAGTTAGATAATCCATATTTTTCTTCCTCAAGAAAATGTCTAATGTTGGCCAGTCTAATTAACCAGATCTTAGGTAGGGAGCTAGGAATGTGTGGAGATTCATACCAATAGCTCAATTACATGTAGTCTTAAACTAGTTTAATGTGTTGTGCCATTGGAGGAATTATACTTCTTTAATGTATAAGCAAAAAAAAAATTACTACTGATTTTATTGCAAATATGGGCTTTAAAGAATAACCTAGCTTTGACTGATGAGAAGGAAAATATTGAAATAAATTATGTAGATCAGGGTTATGCGGAACAAGAGTCGATTCCTAGGGCTACCTTAACAAATTACTGTATTACAAACTGGATGGCTTAAAACAACAGAAATTTATTCACTTTACCTCACAGCTTTGGAAAGAAATTTGAAATCAAGGTCCATGCTCTCTCCAGATCCTCTAAGAAAGGATCCATCCTTTTGGGGGACACAACTTAGCCCATAATAATGAGGATATAGATTTAAAATTTTTAAAATATTATTTCCCTTTTGGAATAAGATTAATTGTAGTGCTGCCCCTTCTTTGCATGAAAACGATTGCCCTAGCTGTGCTCTCTTGTAAGAAAATATTTCTGTGTTTTTAAAAATATTTTTCAGTTTTTTCATGGACATTTTAAATGCATTGTAATATTCTTGAATTGCTACATGATTGTGCACTGTTCATTGACTGGTCACACATAAAGCATAGCACTTGGTTGGGCTATTGTTTATTTTTTTCTCCTTTCATCATTGAACTGGTGATTTGAGGTACTCTATCCTCTATATAGTGGACACTCTGTTCCTATAAACAACAAACACAGAATATAGTTTAAATAGTTTTATTTAAATATGGGCATTATATCAATTTAATTGATTTATTTGGCAACACAAGCTGCAGTTATAGAGAATATAAGGAATATCATTATATGTGTATGATTTTTCTCTCCTATTGAGTCCTTCTTCTCCCATCAGAAGTCTAAGATTTATTTTTTTAATTTTATTATTTTTTAATGTATTTATTTATTTTTGGCTGCGTTGGGTCTTCGTTGCTACACGCAGGCTTTCTATAGTTGCGCTGAGCGGGGGCTACTCTTCTTTGTGGTGCGCGGGCTTCTCATTGTGGTGGCTTCTCTTGTTGCGGAGCACGGGCTCTAGGTGCATGGATTTCAGTAGTTGTGGCACACGGGCTTCAGTAGTTGTGACTCACAGACTCTAGAGCGCAGGCTCAGTAGTTGTGGTGCACGGGCTTAGTTGCTCCGCGGCATGTGGGGATCTTCCCGGACCAGGGCTCGAACCCGTGTCCCCTGCATTGGCAGGCATATTCTTAACCACTGCACCACCAGGGAAGTCCCTAAGATTTATTCATAGAAGGACTTTGAGTTATGAGAGGATTTAATGGGAGAGTTATTACTGTATGCCTATTTTAGTTAGTAAGGATCATTCTAAAATATAAACTTTATATGATATAAAAAAATCCATTCTGGCAGTCACACTATTCATATTAAGAATCATGTTTCATCCCAGTTTTATATTAAATGAGTCAGAATTATTTTTGATCTGCATTTTACATTTAGATATTTAAGTAGAACACCCATTTATTAATTTATGGTTTTACTAGTGTTTCTACCTTTTATTCACTTTAGCCATCATTTTATTTTTAGAACATACTTATAAATATACACTAGCAGAATTTGATCTCAACATCATTTTTAGATAAAGGGAAGGTTAAAAACGAGCGTGTAAGACCCAACACAGCCATAAATAAATAAAAAATAGAAAAACGAGCGTGTAATTCATATTGACACTCTTTGTATGTTGTGCCCATATGAAATACAAAATTATTTTCACTGTCCAGTGAGGAGCATGTGTAGCTCCCAAAATGGGATTGGAGGTAAGTTCCAGCGATCACAAAAGGGCAGTCGTAGGCTTTTAGTGTGTAGCAGTTTTAAGAGTATCCATGGTTCATGTAAGATAATTGCAGATTCATTGGCTCTGTGTTTGAACCTCTAAATACTTTGAGTGGAGTCTATTCATGATATGCCTTTCATGCAGCTGACATTTTAAGATCCTTGCTGCTTTTCAGAATGTGTGGGTACTAAAGATGTCTTCTTACTCCTGAGAATTGATTTCATACTCAACAGGAGCTTGTGGTGGATTCTCTCCCATGGTGGGAATTATCCGTGAATATCTGAGGGCAACAATTGGCTCAGATAAAGAATCTATCATGAGCTGTCTCCTTAAAGACTAAGATTTGTGCATTAAAACTAAGCAATGCTAAGTTTAATTCCTAGTCTTTTTCTGTGATTCTAAACCATTTGACAAAGATCTACCCAGTGTGAACAGAATGATTAGGAAACGTATTCACCTCATGACCTTGCCCATTCATTTGTATTTCTTAAAAAAGTATCTCACCTGGAACTCAAAGCTCCCTAAGAATTCTGAAGTTGTGACTATATTACTCTCTCAGTCTATAGAACTACATTTTGCTTTGGGTGAAATGTAGTATTGGGGGAGAATTTTGATTGATTAAGCTATATATTGTATCAGTTGATTTTATCATAAACTTACATTTTCTTTTGCTTTAAAGAACGTGGAGATTGAATTGAAACCAGTTAATACAGTTTCACAAGTTGGCATGACAGACAGCATGCTGATGGCTGATAATGAACACTGTTAGAATTATCAATGTGTTTTCATTGACTTCTGACCTGTTAAAACTTAGCTCCTGAGGACCTATTAGGCTGGACAAAGTTAATACTAATGGACAGACACTATTTTTACAGCCATGAATGAGAAATCAGTCTCATATTTGTTTGAAGATGGACAATAGCTTATGGCCACATGTTTTCTGACACAATGCCTCACTGAGTTATCTTTGTAATCTAAAATTGGGGTTTTGTTTAAAAAAGCCATATTTTCATATCTCACGTGATATAGAGATATATTGAATTTTTCACAATCCCAAATTAAATTAACAGATTTCTTTTACATAATGAAAAAAATATTTAAAAATGAAATGTTGGCTACAATATTTTATTTGATTTCTATTCCTGTACAAACTCATTCATTCGTTCTTCCCAACACCTACTTATGGAAGACTACCTGAGAACAAGAGAGACATAGCCTCTCTCTTGGTGATTATATTTTGGTGGTCAAAGTAAATAAAATAAACAAGTAAGCAAATAAATATACAAACAAGCAAATCAGAAGAAGCATTAGCTAATCACAACTGTTGTAGAGAATTAAAATCTGCTGCAGTAGATGTTTATTGGTAACTATTTTAGACATGCCTGTCAGAGAAGTTCTCTCTGAAAAGGAGGCATTTGCCTGAGAAAATCACACAGCTCTCTGGAGCTAGAGCATGGTACTCCAGGTACCATGCTAGTTTCAGGATCCAAATGTGTAGAAGAATAAGACAAAGAAGGCCAATATGACTGGTCGTAATAGATGAGGAGAAAAACAGCAGAAGATAAATTCAAAGAGAAAGTAGTCATGTTCAGATGGCACTGGGCTATGTAAGCTACAATTAGGCATTTGGATTTTTTTTAATGCAAAAAGAAGCCATTGGACTGTGTTAAATAATGGTGTGATATTATATTGTATATTTTGAGAGATCCTTATGGTTGATGTATTATGAACATTTCTACGTCATTTTTGGTGAAGCTTTGAAAGATTCTAAGAAAGAGATCTCTCATCTGATTCTTTGAAAAATAGGCATGGTCTTGTAAAGTTAATAAGGCTATTCATGAAGGTATTAATCTATCATTTATTAGCAACTTTATTCCAGAAGTAATTTGGTAATGTTAGTTCTATGCAGCAAATATGAATAGTAATGAAGAATAGAACTCAATATTTTTGTTTCATGGTCTATATAAATCTAAGACCAGATAGTTTATAGAAAAAATAATTAAATATTTATTTGCCTTGGACAAAAGCATTACGTTTTGCTGATTGATTGTTATTTTAGTGGATTGATGTCACATAAAGACGTCTTAACTGAAGGTAAGGTTGTCTAAGAATATTTTACTTTGATAGTTTCATCTAACTTTCACTAAGTTCAAGGTTAAAAAAGCAATAAGATCAAAATAGCAATAAACAGGGTTCAAAAGACATGCATTCCACTTTGTGAGATAATGCAATGAATATTATTAAATAATCCATTTCTTTCCTGATTTGTCTTCTGATGGTAGATCCAGTGGGCTGATTATCACATGAGTGCATATTGACAGCAATAGAAGCAAATTAATATAGCAAAAAGAACACTGATTTGAGATGTAGAGGTCTCTATCTGCCTGTTTAACTAGAGAGTTTGGTAAACAACAAAATGTGTGTGGAGTCAGTTTCCTAATCTACAAAATGAGAGGACTGGAGTAGGCAGTTGGATCCAAAATGCTGGTCCAAGGGCAAATGTCAGGCTGGCCACATCAGGATCGTTTAGGAAACTTTTAAATACCACTATCCCCAGTTTCTGCACTCAGAAATAATTATTTATTAAGTCCAGACGGGTGCTCACAAACAGGTATTTACACAAAGCAACACAGGTGATTCTGATATTTCAGGACAGTTGGAACACATGACTCCTAAAAGTTCCTCCTTTTTTTTTTTTTTTTCTCCGCGGTATGCGGGCCTCTCACTGCTGTGGACCCTCCCGTTGCAGAGCACAGGCTCCGGACGCGCAGGCTCAGCGGCCATGGCTCATGGGCCCAAGCAGCTGGGATCTTCCCGGACTGGGGCACGAACCTGCGTCCTCTGCACAGGCAGGCAGACGCTCAACCACTGTGCCACCAGGGAAGCCCCCTCCTTTTTAAAGGAAAAACTAAATAAATTATATGTTTTTCTAAGCTGTTTCCAAGAATACTTACCGTATAAGGTAGGACACATTTATGGATCTGGTGATCAGGTTCTTAGGACTTTTGCTTTGGAAGTAAGCTCGTATTCCTGTAGTTTAGCAGCATCCTGTGCAGATATTTTTATAAGTATCTCAAAACCTCACCCTGCCCCCTTCCATTTGGAAAATGGCCTTAAAATATCTATTGCATGTGCTTTAGCCTAACCGTTTTCATCTAGGAATTGATCTTAAATTGCGTTCAAAGATTTATGGATATTCTTTGCAGCATATTTTGTCATAAAAATTAATTTAAAATATCACAAATACCAAAACCAAGAAATTGGTTAAAAGGGTTTTGGTATAATCATACAATATTATACTCTGCTGAAATTAAAACGTCTGTATTAGAACTATATTTACTTTACTGACACGGAAAATAGTCACTATATATTATTTAGTAAAAGAAGCAAATTACCAAATGGTATTATTCTATGTTCGTAAACAAACAGACCAAAATAAAATCTCCCATGTGGAAGGAAAAAAAAGGCTCTAATGCCAAATACCCCAATATTGAGATATTCTTTCTATCTCTAAAGAGATAGAATTATGAAAGGTTATTTTGTGTTTGGTTTCGTTTAGACGGACATGTTTTTCTTCAAAATATATGTTACTTTGTATTATTTTAAAAATCCCCATGGCAAGTGTGTAAGGCGGTGTACGGAGACCAGTGGCACGAAGGCACTTTTTAACCTAAAAATCTGAAGAACTATCTTAAGACCCTATGTAACTGATATCAGAGCTTCAAAATATAGGAGATCACAACCAGAAATTCAAAGGTGTGTAAGCCTCCTCATTTTTCTACTGTTGACTTGAAGATAAACGTACTTAATAGTCAGTTTGTACCCAATTAAGCCATGCATCACTGCATGGTGAAGCTTTTCATTTCTGGTCATCTTTTGTCAATAATTCTTTATTTTGCCCCAGTTTCATGATGTGACTTTAATGGAATTATACTTGAAGAGCTCAAAATTAAATGCTTAATTATGTTCAGCTTCAGTTACAGTTATTAATTGATACGAGCTTATTAACATGACACCTGAAGGGAACCAGTTCCATAAAACTTGTAGGAGGTAGTATGTGGGTATTATACTCATGTGAACTAGCAATCTAGATCAATTTTCTTTTATTAATTTGATTAAGCTTCACGGCTTTTGGAGTCATGCTGGAAACCCAAGGTCTAGGCTTAACCCTTATTTCATAAAGAAGAAAAACAAAACACAGAAAAATAAATTAATGTAACAGGCTAGAGTAGTTTTCTATGTAAATGAGCTAATATCTCATTATTTTGAAATTAGTTATCTTTTGTCCATTTGGGATACATTTGGCACAATTATCCATGCCAAAGACAGCTTTGAATTTCCAAAAAGACATTTTGAAGTAAATATATACTTCCCAGATTCCAAGAAAATTATAACCAAGATTTAAGAGTATGGAAATCTCTGTTTAAATTGATGATTTGTAGGGTCCAGTCGTCGTGTATGAATGTATTAAATCCCCTTGTCCACTATGCTTTCCTAATGGAGTGGGCATTAAAACGCAAGTTCTTTAAATAAGACCCTTCATGATCTAGTCCTTACCTATGCCATCTTCCCCTCACCCTGCTCTTTTAATATGCCAAGCTCCTTCTCACACTAAAGTTTTACACGATTTCCTTTCTGCCTGGATTTCTCCACTTGTCTAATTCTTACTTATCTTTCAGAGTTAACTGAAATTCTTCTTTACAGAAGTTCTCTCAGTATAATATCACCCTATTCGTTTCCTTCATATTTTCCTGCAGTTTGTAGTAATACATTTATTTGTGTTTGATTAATATCTGAACTTCCCTCTAGATTATAAACTCTATGACATTAAGAACTGTAAATTTTTATGTAATACTATATATACACTTAGAATCTAGCACAAAACATGGCACATTGAAAGTGTCTTTTTGTAATTTTTTTTTTACTTTTAAAACTTTTTGAAAGTGTTTAAATGTACATGAGTGAATGGCCTGCTCATCTTTCCAATATCTTTAGCATTATGTTTTATCAACTTATTTTGAGATACAGTGCCCATTATTGCTCTTTTCATTTATCTTAAAACTTCTCTCTCTCCTCACACCACATTTTGTTAAATGATTATAACCAAACTCACTAGTCTTTATTTTATAAGTAAAATTTTTGAGAGAACCATATATATATTTTTTCCTTTGAGGTAGTGAGTTTTTGTTTATTTTATTTTTCTTAACATCTTTATTGGAGTATAATTGCTTTACAATGGTGTGTTAGTTTCTGCTTTACAACAAAATGAATCAGTTATACATATACATATGTTCCCATATCTCTTCCGTCTTGCGTCTCCCTCCCTCCCACCCTCCCTATCCCACCCCTCCAGGGGGTCACAAAGCACCGAGCTGATCTCCCTGTGCTATGCGGCTGCTTCCCACTAGCTATCTTTTTTTTTTTTTTTTTTTTTTTTTGCGGTGCGCGGGCCTCTCACTGTTGTGGCCTCTCCCGTTGTGGAGCACAGGCTCCGGACGCGCAGTCTCAGCGGCCATGGCTCACGGGTCCAGGCGCTCCGCGGCATGTGGGATCTTCCCGGACCGGGGCACGAACCCATGTCCCCTGCATCGGCAGGCGGGCTCTCAACCACTGCGCCACCAGGGAAGCCCCGAGAGAACCATATTGACTACCTAAGTATATATATTATGTTGTGTACTTTCCTTTGGGGGTAATAGATTTAGGTAAGAAACTGAAGATTTGAATTGTGATGCTTAAGGAAGTCATTTAGCTTCTGTGAGCATCAGTTTGCTGATTTATAAAATGGCTAAACTTGCCCTCACGAAATCACAGTTGTAAGTTAGATGTAACAATCAGAACGTTTTATGTGTCAAAGAGTTTTACTAATTTCACATCAAATTAAAAGTCCAAATTGTGTAGGAAGTTTTTAGATGTCTGACACTAACTCTAAAAATATGTTTGATATAGAAAAGAGGTGTAACTATCAATTACTTTAAGTAAAAATCCTTTAGTAATATAGGAGCAGTAGCATATCCGATCAGAAGTACAGATGACAATAGAAAATATTCAGAACATGGCTTTAGAAAACATGCTTGCATTTCTTCACAAACTGGAAACTTCACATACAAAAAAGTTACATTCAGGCCTCAACTGAAAATATGGATATGCTTCTAGAAATTTCACTATAAAAGCGTGTGCCATTACTTAAATGAAATTACTCATTTTAAGTCAATGCTTTATATATATATTAAACGTGTTCATTTATATTATCATTTCCCCATAAATCTAAAATATTAGATTACTGTCTCTACTATTTTAATTCAGTTCAACTCGATTCTTTATAGAAATTATAAATGATTCTTAAAATTAATAAAGGCATGAATCTGTCAAGATGATTAAATGGACATTTTTTCTAATGTTCTGATTGAATCATGGAATCTTCCAGTGTATACTTAAAATTATGTAAGTTCTGAATACACTTTCATAGAAGGTGTAACTAACTTCACCTAACTAATGAAGAGAGATTAGTATCTCTTTTATCATTTAGACATTAATGAACTTTCAGTCTTACACAGCAGAGTTACCTATTCATCTTCTGGAAAAAGATTAATTATTGTTTAACTTTTGCATCCTAAGTATTATGATGTTGTATAATAGGAGAAATCACATATTTTCTATTACAAAAAAGGGTGAAGGAGATTCATAGAAACTATAATCCAAATGAAGGAGTCAAAGTTAGTATTTAGCATAAGTACAATTTTTAATGACTTATGTATCTGATGATAAAGCTTTCCTATGCATCTTAGGTTTTACACGTTCTGAACATTTTTGACAAGGAAAACGTGAATTACATGAACACTGCAGCTGTAAACATGACAGGTACACAGCTTTGTCTTCCCATGGTTTTAATGGTTCATATATCTGGGTGCACTCTTTCTTGACCTGGCTCCCCCTGCCCTTGTGGAAATGCTCCCTGGTGCTCTGCAGTGCAGCACTGCATGGCTCTATAAGCTGAAATCCCATTACTCAGACCAGTTTCATGGTAGATAGAAGGCGTTTACCCTTTGAAAGTGAGTTTATAGGGTTACAATGTATTATTTGGTAATCTTTAGTTAAATGTAACAGAAATACAATTTCAATCAATTTGAGTTAAAAAGGGTTTTTGTTATAAAGCTGGTAGCGTCCTTCCTTCCTCAGGGAGGAAGCTGAGCCTGACACCAGGATTCAGACCTTCTCCAACCTTTTTTGTCTCTCTCATACCTTCCTCCCAGGGTCTGTCTGTCTGTCTGTCCCTTCTCCTAACTAACCTTCTTATGCAACCTTTTATAGTTCATACTACAGAACATCCCTTAAATAAAAAGGGCTCACTGTCCAGTTTAGATCAAGTGCCCATCTATGCACCAATCTATTGGGACATATAAAAATGTGGCCACTGGACGGGAATTATAGAATAGGAGTTCCCAAAAGAAAGGGAGTCCTGTAATGAGAGACAATACTTGTCCAGGTGAACGATAGATATTTGTTTTTAAAAAATGGATGGATAGGGGCTTCCCTGGTGGCGCAGTGGTTGAGAGTCCACCTGCCAATGCAGGGGACACGGGTTCGCGCCCCGGTCCGGGAGGATCCCACATGCCGCGGAGCAGCTGGGCCGTGAGCCATGGCCGCTGAGCCTGTGCGTCCGGAGCCTGTGCTCCGCAACGGGAGAGGCCACAACAGTGAGAGGCCCGCGTACTGCAAAAAAAAAAAAAAAAAAAAAAAGAATGGATAGCCCATTGGACTATTAATATGCTATCTTATTTTACCTTCCTGTCCCAAAACCCTAAGTGGAAAAGAGAAGTTATATTGATTGAATATATAGATCCTAGCCAAAAACTGGTACAGAAATTTTGTCAATGTGAAGAATTAAGTATAGGGAATAGTACCTGCTCTAGATGCTTTTATTTTACCAATTTGGTGTATGCATTTCCCAGTGGGTTATATGTATATGTATGTACCTCTGGTAAATCACAGAGGATTTTCTGAGTAATAAAGAGGTGAGAGATTTTCCTGGAAGGTTTTCAAAAAATTGCAACATTTTTCAGTATGAAGGAATGTAAGTATGAATTACTTTGCAAAGAAGATTCTGTTTTTCCCTTCAGGTTATCTTTATTGGTCATTCTCCTCAAAATTTCTTTAGGTCATTGGAAACAACTGCTGTTCAAAACTTTATCTTTATATATATATATATATATATATATACACATACATATAAGCATTTATAAATGAAACTTTTTTAAAAGCATTTTCTTCCCACTTAAATTCGTTCTGTATTTTAAGCTGATGATGAGACAGCATGGTGATATGTCCACGTGCTCCATGTGATATGCACATTTGTTCAATGGGAAAATGTGGCCTACTCCTAATTTCATTTTCATTTCCTAAATAAAGAAGACCCATTAAAAAGCAGACATCTGGTGTAGAAAAGCACTTAAAGCTGTAGTTCCCAAGGAGTACTTTCCTTCCTCTTTAAATATGTATGAACTGTTGTTTTGGTAATCCACTTCACCCTGTCAAAATAGAATCAAATAGAATGTATGTGTGACCTCTTCCCCTTCTACTCTGGGAAAATGATTTCCAAGATCATTGAGGTGTACAATATACAGGAGCCTTCGCTTTCTGTTTTCCTTACAGTCAAAGCTCTTACCCTTACACAAGCTGAAAGTCTAGGTGAATTACTTTATTAGTTAGCTATACTGTCTTACTTATAAGGATGGCTCTGTGGGCTTTTAATAGTTCAACTGTAAAGAAGGAATTTTTACACTTTAAAAAAATAGGCCTTGAAAAGAATATATCTTCATTTTGATATGCATTTGGAAAGGGCTTCACATTTAAAAAAAAAAACTGTTACCTCAACAATTCTAGGTACAACATAGTCATACTTAATGGATACTGAGACTAAATATTGATAACTTGATTTCCCAAGAGAAGGGAATGCCTAAACAAGGCATTTGAGCCATTTTTTTTCAGGGGGTGCAAATTTGATGTCAACTTGTTTATTTGAGGTTTTGATGCACATTCCGCAAAATTGTGTCCTGCAGAATACTAATTATTTATACTTGCCTACTCTCTTCTCTGTTCCATGACAAAGGGTTACACAGTAAAATACTACCTACTCTGCCTTCTCCTGTAGATTCATAATTGAAATTCACTCTGCAAAACTTGTAGTAGAGTTATCTGTGCTCTGTTGGTTCAACTGAGTTGCCTAAGCATATTTAATAAAACAATAAAAAAAATCATTTTGAACAATAAAATAAATCATTTTGAGAAATAAACAATAATAAAAAAATAAATAAACAACAAAAATAAAACAATAAAAAAAATCATTTTGAGAAACTGTGACATAGACTATGTTTATATGCGGATTATATTAGGAGTCATTACAATACTTCATTAAGGCCAGAGAAGAGAAAAACCTCGTTTTGTTTTCCTTTTAGTTTTGTTTATGCGTTTACTTCAGTGTGATTATATCAAGGTGATTTGATTAGCTTAGAATATTATTTTGTCATATGGTTGGGTTTCCCTAACTGTCCATGTATATCATATTCATATGTGGCATCTTCATTGTTGTTCAAATATTTTAAAGGAGGTTAGTGTATACTTTTGCTATTGGAATTGATTTACAAGTTATGTCCTTCTAAATTTGTATAGATGAGCCTTTGCCACTTCTGTGTTTTAAGATGTCTGTTGTAGTTAGAGTACTTCAGGCCTATGATCTTAGAACTAGCATTACTCCTTTTGACGACTAGTTGTAAACCATATTCTCTAACACTGTTCATGAATGTGCTTTCAACCAATCTGATGCCTGTGAGAAGACAGCCCCTTCACCAGAAGAAAGTAAAAGGAGTTTTGAACCCTGACACAAATTTCTGATTTTACTTACTATATAGTCCAAATCCAAAGACAGTGTACATGGTTCTTCATAAACCACAAAGGTTTGAATATTAGAGCTGAAAGATTGCCTAGTTAAGTAAACTAAAGTACTTATAAGAGGCTTGGGGAAAAGATATCTGGCTAATTTAAGATTATGTAAAATGGCATTCTTGGCTTATACTTTCTCAAAGAAATCCTTACTGCCTTAAAAAATGCATTAATAAAATACAGAGAACAACATTTAATATTCTTTGGACTTAAGAGTTTTATAATGCTTCATTGCTATCACTGTGGATATTAACATTCATTGGACCTACTGTATTGGTGAATTAAATCTATGTTAATGCTACAGTTTATCCTAAAATTTGTTTTATTGTTTGACGGAATTTGGGGGGTGGGGTGGTTTTTTTTTAAGTAAACTTCTCCTGAGTTCATTGGTTACAGATACTTTTCTCCTAAAATCAGAGAAAGAGTCATGATCCAAGAAAAGTTAGGAGAATCCATTGGAAATTCTTGACTATATAGATTCTAGATAAGATACACTTTATATTATCAGACACTTATTTCTCCCTAGGAAAGATTCCTGAAAATTTTCAAACATATACAGAATTACAGAACACAGTATAATGATCTGACAGGTAACCATGTTGATATTTTGCTACAATGTTTATTCCTTCTTTTCTTCACTCTGAAGTACATTAAAGCCTCTCATTTTACTACTAGATATTTCAGTAAGTATCTCACACAGTATATATAGACTTTTCCTTGCAGAATTAGTGAAATTTACTCTAGGTATTTTATTTTTTAATAGAAGATACAGAGTAACTGGGGTTACTACGCTCATATTATTTCATTCTATTGAAAACAGTGACGGAATGTTTTTCAAGGGTGTTCCCCCGATTTTGCTCTCATTAATGGATTCTAGTTTAGTAAGTCTTGCATAGTGTGTAATGATGGAGAAGCGCCTTTTTATTCTTTCTGAGGGCTTTGGGATTGTGTTGCTCAGAGGAAACTCATCTTCAACAATATGCTCGGGCTGTGTGAAGCCCTGTTTTATTTTTTTCCTTTTGTTCTTCAAAGTGCATTTCTTTAATATACTTTCAGCCATGGATTCATTACCAGGCAACCTTTTTTGAAAAAATAAATCCTATAATAAATTAAATAAAGCTCTGTGTGGGTCATTTTTGATTAACATGATTTTAAGAACATGATTAACTAAAGAGATAGGGGAAGATAGGATGTGCAGCTAAATCAGTTTCTGAGTATATATACCATCAAGAGATTGTGTGTAATAGTGTATTAAAATACACTTAATAGTAAAAAAAAATGACTCATTCATTGAAACTGAATTAACACTTGTATGCTTATAATAGTATTGGAAAGGCTGTAAATATTTAAGCAAAATCCTCCACTTTCAGCCAGAAATATAATTTCTATATGTGGTTTCATGCTATTGCAAATTTCATTACAGGAAAATGTTCGTGATGTTTACTTTAAGACCGTATTTCTTATAAAGTTCAATTTTTAGGGAGAAACATTTTAATGAGAATGGAGTAATGTATCATGAGATTCAGTTAAACATATGATATCACTATCCTTATCATGGGACCACTATCCACGTCACTTGTTCTTATCATCTGGAAAATTTCCGTAATGAAAATTTGGAGACACAGTTCTACTCCATTATTTGCAAGAAATAATATAACATGAATCTTTTATTTTAGGAATGTAATATTCATCAAAAAGTTGAGATATGTTTAAACTGAGTAAACAACAAACAAATTCAATTAAGGCTGTTTTGACTAGAAAAACACAATTTATTTTTTGTTAAAAAACAAAAAAACAGGGCTTCCCTGGTGGCGCAGTGGTTGAGAGTCCGCCTGCCGATGCAGGGGACACGGGTTCGTGCCCCGGTCCGGGAAGATCCCACATGCCGCGGAGAGGCTAGGCCCCTGAGCCATGGCCGCTGAGCCTGCGCGTCCGGAGCCGGTGCTCCGCAACGGGAGAGGCCACAACAGTGAGAGGCCCCGCGTACCGCAAAAGAAACAAACAAAAAATAAATAAATAAATAGCAAGAAATTACTATCCTAGTAAAACAAGATGACCCTATTAGGAGTGTTCTAAACGAGCATTTTCTTTCTTATTTCTTCTTCCTCCTCTTCTCCCCCAACCCCTTTCCCTCCTCTTTCCCTTTCCTTCTTCTCCTTTCTACTCTTTACGTGCTCTTTCCCACACTTACATGGCTCAGAGCTGCTTGTAGAGTCTGGTGCCTACGCTGAAATGTCCATAAGAAGAACAACGTAAGGATAAGCTGGGGTAAATCTGCCTCCACACGTGCTATTTTGACTCCTTATATTGTCTTGATTGATCAAGACAAGATTACTCAGTTAATGAGTGGCGCTGACCAAGGTGATTTTTCTTAAAAGCTTGAATTGTGAGGCCAAAGTAAAATGCGATTTTATTCAAAAATTCTTGACCTTTTTATACAATGGAAAAATGTTTCACCTTAAAAGCATTTTGTTTTTTATTAAATGGCTTTTAGGCTCGTAATTTTCTGTTTATAGTAGTGGAACACACAGGTTCTGGATTTCTTTCTTGTAGAGCAAAATGAATAAAGTATTTTAACTGCCCCAAAAGATGAGTAAAAAAATAAAATTCAGAAACTTTGACTAAAAATGACATTTAAGGAGGTCATAAACCTCAGTTTAAAAAAGAACAACAAATATGGCTTTTAAAATATTCATGCAAGATTCAGACATACAACTTTGTCAATTTGCTTTATTTCTGTTTCCATTTAGAACAGTCAAGAAAAATATTCTCAAATAGATTATTTTTCTCTCATAAATGGGTTTGAAGAAGATTTTTCAAATGGTGATTATTGAAAAAACTTTGCTATGATACATTTTGACTACTAAAATAGGATTTTGGTAAAGTAATTAGCAATTTGACTCCTTTCCAAAGTGCTGTTGGACAGACACTCCAGGACAACCCAGTTCTAAGGAAAGAAAAAGTTAAGGATAATATATAACAGTGTTGAATTTTTGTGAGACAGTTCTCTCCTCTTTTAGAATGGCATTAGTTATGCTGCCCAAGCTAGCGTTTACGTGTACAAACCGGTTTGTATATGATGGGTTTGACTGATAGGTTGGATCAGGATAAGGTGGAGTATTGGGTGGATGAGGGAGAAGAAACAGGTTATACTGTCCTTTCAAGTCAATCAGATAATCTGATTGTTCTTTCAGCTGCCTTGCCCTGTCATTCACTGTCAAGTCCGTCAAAATAGTGAAACTAGTTTCTGCATGTATGCAGAAGTTTATTTTATGACTCCATTACTTTGCTCTTGCAAACACAGACGTAACAGTTATTTCAGTCCACGTGTTGAAAACTCTACACAAATGTTAATGGGTGTGCATGTGTATTAGGAGAGAAACCAGACTAACGTTAAATCCAACAGTGTATTTTCCTAATATTCGACTTGTATTATTTGACAGACTCAAATAATTGGTAAAGCCTACAACTAAAATATTTCTTTATAAAAACATTTAGCAATATTTTCTCTGTATTGCTGGATTCAAATTAGCAGTAATTCTGGGATCTTATTGAGGGTTTTCATTGAATAGCTAGGAGAGCAGATGCTGTGATTCACACACACACATACACACATATATATTTTAATTTTAAAATATTAGTTGCAAGATTAAAAATAAAATCTTAATAAAATCCAGAGAGAAACACGGAACCGTGCCAGTAAAAGACCTAAATATTTCTGATCTCTTGAAGTTGGTCCTCTGTTGATATGCTTAAGTCCAGATTAAGCTTTATGAAGCCAACAAACTAGCTGATAGGACACAAACTTTAAAATAGTTGGACTACTCATTTTTAGTTCTTATGCACTTTATGTGGCTTAACATATATTCAGTCTGCTAGGTTCATTTGGCATGCTTTGTTGATAAGCTATCTGCTAAACCAATGAAATTAATCTCTAAGAAACTGTTTTCACATTCCAGAACTCATTTTAATTTCTAAGCCTTCACCTCAGTATCTGTAACATATTTCTCTCAAATAACACATAATGAAAAGGATGCACCTTTTGGTTAGTGTGTGTGTGTGTGTGTGTGTGTGTGTGTGTGTGTGTGTGTGATTTAGTACTAATCTAAATTATGTAGCTGTGTGTAGTTTGAGATTGTTTTATGTACATTATCTAATTTGCTTTTCAGAAACATCCTCAGGAAGAAGCATCATGAGTATTATTAAAGCTATTGATCAGATACATAAATTGGGGCTTGGGAAAGTTAAAAGAATGGGCCAAGTTGAAATAGCTCGTAAGAAATAGAATAGGCAGTGGTGTCCAGTGCTTGCTGCCATGCTTCCCTAGTGCTATCTTTGTTTCTTTTAGGAGATTTCGACCCATTGGAATCAGGAGGTTATTAGTTTCCCTAATGATTTGTATTCAGAATTCCCTCTGTGATAAAAGTTAGATCAATTTTTTACTCCAGAGCTATTGTACAATAATACTACACATTGTTTAACTGGGTTGTCTTAGGTTAAATGGTGAAAGCATATAATAGTTTATATGAAAGTAAAAGTATTGCTTTTTCTGGTGAATAAAAGCTTGAACTTTATTAAGTGACTTCCATCTGGTGCTGGGAAATACATCTTTTTTCTGTGTCAGAGAACTCTGGAGTTATTCCTTGAATCGGCCATGTTAAACTACTTTTAAAATATAACAACAACAACAATAATATAAACATAAGTTACTCTATAAGTATAATGTTAACCTAGGTTTCTTTGAGGGCAAAAGTGAATGTCCTAGGGTCTGACAAAGGCAATAGGAAAAGAAAATTAAACAGATATTAATACTGGAATTGGATAGATATGGCTATATCAATTGAAGTCCTGTTTATTAGAGTACATTAATTTTGTATTAGTTTACTTTTCTATTAGAATCCTTCAAGCAAATCTCTAAGTACTTATCTGAAAGCTTGTTTCTTTTTCAAATTTTCTTAATGAAAAAACTAAGAGACTGGCTGCCACATAAAATATAGAGAAACTACAGTTTCTCTAAAGCATAGGCCATTTGTAAAGAATATTTCAAACAGCAATTCTGGTTTTCCTTAAAATTAGACTTTTTTGAATGCAAAATTATTCATTTATTATCTTTTTCATGAAAATCATTGACTTAGTCATATTTAGGTTCTCTAGATTTTGAAGTACTGTTTTATTTTGTTTGTTTCTAAAATATTTACTCAATATGCAGTTTAATTTTCAGTTAATAAAAGAAAATAATTTGTGTGATTAAACATGCGCTTGGCAGGTTTGGTAAAAAAGTATGGCTTTACTTAAAATTGTGAGTTGCTTTCTCGCTAGTTAGGCATCATCCTGTTCAGTAGGATCATATAATTTTTGGTGATAAGGGCCTTAGTATAAAGGAAAAGCCTTTTATTAAAAAGGGGGAAGAAAAGAAATGCTAGGAATCCTCATCAGGTTCTTTTTCTTTATTGGATGTTCTATGCTATGCCCTACTCTGTTGTTTGAGTTCTTAAACTCTCACCCGTTATTTTACAAAGAAAATAGAGTTGGCTGTGCTAGAATCCTTTATCTGTTTTTACCTATAAATTCTTAATATGTTACCTTAATTTTCTTCTCTTTCCTTACAGTTTCAAGGACAGACTTGCTTCCACTCTTTCCCAGTCTGAAACCCTATACTGGTGTTTTATTTCTAATCCTGTCACCCTTCTCTGGGGTGATATTTTGTCCCTTATGGCTCTCTTTCATAGCTCTATTAGTTTTCTCTCCACTGATTCTTTGTCCTCACTATCTCTTCTACACACTTTGTGGAAATAGACTATCCCAGTCCTCTTCTTCTTAGACTCTAGTCTCTATCCTTGTAGCCCTACTGAAACTATTATCTCCAAAGTCTTTCAATGCTTTACCCAGCTCTTGTTCTCTGTAGCTTTCAAGTAATTGACCATTTGTTCCTCCTTGAATATTTGTCTTTCTTTGAATCCACTAGTATTGTACACTCTTGGTTCTTCTCCTATCTTCAACCTTGCTGTGTTCTTCTCGTTTCCAAAATCCACTGATTTTTCTTTCAATTTATTGCGTGTCTCCATGAGTCGAGCAATGTTAGAGCAACTGTGTTTACAGAAGTGACTAAGAAAGAAAATATCCCAGCTATCATGGAGCTGTGTGCTGTGGAAAGAGAGAGAAAATGAACTAGGAAACATGCAAATAATATAATTTTAAATGGTAGTTAAATCTTACGGAAAAAAAAAAAAAATAAAGCAATGATGTATAGAGTAACTGGATCAGGGAGAGCTATTTACCTGGTGTGGTCAGGAATGTTCTCTCTTAAAGAGAGACTGTCCTACAAAGACCACAGTAAGAGGAATCCTGGAAGAAGAAAGAACAAGTGGAAAGCCCAGACACAAGAATGATGAATCTGGTAATAGTTTCCAAATTGTGTTGGCCAGCTGATTTGGCCCATGATCCCCTTTCCCATCATCTAGTTCAGTGCTCAAAGATATCTGTTCATTTCAACTGCCTCATGATTTTCAAAGTACTTCCGTGCTTATGCTACAATAATATAAAATTTTCAGTTTTATATTATTTCCTTTAATTTAAAGAATAACTTTTTATTTACCAGCATGGGTTACATCTGACACATATTTTCCACCTTCTGAAACCAAGTCATTGTGTTTGAGGTTAGTGCTTGTAATATAATAAACCAACAAATATAAAGAAGTATATTACTTATGTGGAAAAATTAAACGGCAAATAAAAAGTCTACAACAGGTCATACAATCGCTTTTACCTATCTTCATGGTCAATTTTTATCTCTGCAAAGCTAATCTGATTGATTGCTGCCTCATCGATTAGGATGTCTGAAAATTCGAAGTTAATAATACTGTGAACAGTTCAGTAATATCAATGAGGTGAAGCCTCTTTGTATTATATTTGGAATGTGATTTAAATAATGTGAAAAAAACATCCTTGCTTTTTTTGTCTTTAGCAGTTCTCTGGGTTATAGGTAATGAATCTGAAGCAGTTATGCATTGGTAAAGGCAGTATGATTTAAAGGAGTACACTATTAGGCCCTGGTGTCAAAGAAAAAAAATGACATCTGCATCGTAGATTTTCTGTGGTACGGAAGGAGAGAAACCCTGCCCATCATTATATGCAAAAGAACATTATCCAGTGTGTGTAATGCCCATATGAGTGTTTAGAAGTTAATGGGGATTTAACTGTATTTCAAATTTTAGTACAGTACTGGTATAATACTTTTGGAACACTATCCCATGTTAAGTATATATACATGTCAATGTTTTAAATAATTTTTAAGAATTATAACCAAATCTTAAGCAAGTGTTTATATAGATTTTTATACGTTTTAAGTTAATATTATATATAATCAGATGTTTATATTAATTTTAGAAAAGGAAATGTGAGCATTTCATTCTTATTATTTAACTTTGTTTTTTTCCTCAAAAAGAGCAATATTTAAATGAAACTAAAATTCATTTGCTTTTAACGTCTATATACAAGACAGGATATGTGTTAGTGAATCCTCTTAGTATATAAATACACGTGTATTAATATTTGCAGAATTTTAAAATATGCATACTTTGTGTTTCTGTTTAAAAAGTAATGAAAACAACCTGGGGATTTATAAATATTTCTGAAGAAAGTCCCTGTATCTTACAGCCAAATTAGTGCTGAGTTTGGAAATTGCTACTGATAGCCTAACTAGGGAGAGGACCGTTAGCTTTCCCGGAGATTTGGAACCTTGGGGTTTTGCCTTTGGAAATTAAATATTTAATATTGCTTTGTCTAGGCTGGCTTTGAACAGACTCCTTCCTTCCTTCCAAGGCAATGTCAAAATTCACAGAAGAGCAACAACTCACACTGTCTATTGAAATCAAACCTGACTCCTCGCCCCTCCCTTCACCCACTTTTGCCCTTGGGATTGTGACCTCATTACCGTCTCAGAACCCCTGGGGTTGTTGTTCATGTTAAAATAAAGTGAGATTAGGGTTCTAAGAGAGAGCAGTCAAATATTTGAGTACTAATCATGCCTGGGTGTCTGTTACTACTTTTGAGGCAGTGAAATTCTTTTGGCTTCAGGAATTACACTGCAAACATTTAATGTGAATGTGGACAGAAAAGAATACAATTAGGTGAGTCACAGAGACAATCTGCTTTTGAGAGCATTCTTTGAAATGAAAGATGCATCTATTTAAAGGTTATCTGGCATATGAAAGGGACATTTATCCCCCAAGGAGAGAGGGGAGCTACTTAAAAGGAATAAGAGGTTTATTAATATTTTTCAATCAAATGTTGCAATCTCTTTATCCTTTTTCCTTTTGTAATTTTCATGTTGGCCTATGTAAGTGCTTTGTCCATGTAATACTCACCCTTTCTAGGAGAGTCATCAGATGGGATGAGCTTATTGAAAAAGAAACAGAATTAAAATTCAATGACACATGTTCCAGTGGTGTCTGTTTAGGGCTTATCTTCTCAATGTCAGGGCTTTCTGGTTATTGGCTGGGGACTTTTGGGATTGGTTCCTTGATGCTCAGGTGGATGAAGTCCACATCATGAAGTGGCCTTACTTTAATTCTGGGGGTTTCTGGTGGTTGCTTGTATTTAAGCATTGCGGATATTTTTTTCACTGTAACATTCAAAAAGTGATGCCTTTCTGTGATTGAAGTATTTAAATTAGAAAAGACAGAATAGCTCAATCAGACAAAATGAAGAGGTTGTTATTGTGTCTTCTCCCAAAAGATGACCAATGCAAAAACAATGACTTTGTATTGTATTTTGGTAGATTTTATAATCTATTACAGTAAACAATATTTAAATAAGCTTAATTACAATATACCATATATTTGGGAGAAAAAAAATCACACATAAAGTGATGACTAAATATGAAATCAGAATAGGTTAAATACTAATTTTTTCATCTGTAAAATTAAAGAAATGTTATATGACCTGAAAGTCCTTTCCCAGCTTTACAACCTTATACGTTCAATAATGTGAAAGAAAAAAGACGTTAATGATGTGAGTAGAATTTACCTAAATATAAAATATGAACTTGAACCAATGACACATATATGCTTTTTTAATGCAATGTCAAAAATTGTGATGTTCTGTCAGCAGAAGAATCAATTCACTTAGACAGAAAATTTCAGAGATTTAAGGAAATTTATTTTAACATATTTCTATCATGCTTTCTGCCAAAAGTACAATGTGATTCAAAAGCATTCATTTGGATAATTAAAATTCTTTCTGCTAGAATAATCTGGTATTAACGTTCGATGCCTTTTTGATTCCACTTGCCCCTAAAAATAAAGTACATATCACAATTACAACTTCCTATTTTGCCAATTTTATTAAGAATACTTATGGCTTAAAATTTTTTAAATAGTGCCTTTTAAAATTAAAATGAAGTTTAATGAAAAAAATTGTGTTGAAGAACATTTACTGTATTTCTAAATATTTGCTTTTAATTATAGCTTCAGCCATATTTACTATTCGATTTTCTTTTATAGAGACATATTTCATTTAGCAGACTAAAACTACTTTTCTTTTGCTCATTATGATTATATTTTTCACTTCTTTCTAAAGAAAATTTGTTTATCGCTGGGCCTTTTTAGGCAAACAGGCTACCTTGTTTGTCAACAAGTATTTTCTGCCACTGTATGTTCAGTCACCACTATGTATAATGCAGAACTATCCTAGTGACATGGACCTTTACTCAGGAATACTCCTGTTTTCTTTCTACCCGCAGATAGAGGAGGTAGCTAATATCCTGAAAAGTTCATAATTTTCCTAGTGTCCCCCCAGATATATTGTTTTTGATGACATTTTTACATGTCTCTAATAACTTCAGGAAATGTTGATATTTCTAATGAAAATGGGCTACTAATCCCTACCCAGCTAGAACAGGGAAAATGAGAGCTGAATGGCTGTGCTGAGGGAAAATGTATAACATAACTTTACGTAGCAGCCCAGGCTTCACGTGAAATTGTAAACAAACAAACCAAAAATGAACACCAGGCTGTAATTTTAAATTTAAGCTACAATCTTATTTCAAATTTTCTTTGATTTTTCTTTTTGTCTGCTGATTAGCTGAGAAGTCAGAGATGATTGGCAGGTGTAACAATTCAAATGAAAATATTTCAGAAACTCCGCATAAGCATCTCTTGATAAAACTCATCTGTTTTGATGAGTGAGTACATAAAATGCTTCTATTTTTATACAGAAATCTCTGTACTTTGTACATATTCGGTCACTGGTGCATCAACTGGCATTTTGTAAACAGATCTATTCACCAAACTTTTTACTGGTTGTCAAAGATAGTAATAGTAAAATATCAAAGGATGGATGAGGTGAAGTATTTTAAAAGTTCTAAGTACTTATAAGTCAAATTTTAACTATGTAACACCCTCTAAGTCTGGTGAAATAGAAGCACTTGTGAAAATTACACTTTTTCAGGGGATGGTACTAACAGAATAATGATCTCATATTTCTGTTTCTAGTTTTGACTCAAACCATAAAGTGCACAGATCAAAACTAAAATAATTATAGTGAGGAAATTGACAAATGTTATTTTTTTATTTTCTTGTTTCCTTTAAATTCAGTTTGTGCTACTTAATGATAGCACTATTTCCAATGCAACTTTACATTTTAAATGAATTTCTGTAGTTCATTTATCTGACAAGAATAGTACGAATAAATAAAAGCAATAATCACTATCCATTTGTTCATTAAAATAGAGGTAAGTTATTACGGATCCCAAATGACAGAGGAGAAAATTGGGGTACAGACAAGTTAGGTCAGGTGGCAGGCTTACACAGGAAATAAATAGTGGCTAAGCTAGTATAAAAACATCAATCTTCTGACCTCTAATTCAGGGCTTTCCACAACTGCAGTATGATTAATCAATACCAGGAAGCAAACTAAGTATCAAGAAAGGATCATCCATTTGTATCAGTCTTTCCTTTATGTGGTTGGAGTCTAAAATACGAAGTGCGTAAGGAATCAAAAGTCAGAAGCTTTGACTATTTTAGTGACTTTTGAACAGTTTTTTTTTATTATCAGGAGATTTGATAATAAACACAAACATTTAGCAAGCCCAAACACGTGAAGCAACTTTGTAGATATTTTGCTAACATGTGGAAAATAAGCTCTTTTAACAACTTACTTTGATTTACTTTTATTTTTATACTAAGAGAGGACCCAGATATGTGCTGAAATACGTATTGCCTTATGGATTGCAGTTGGCAGGGGTTGTTAGTGTTAAAGATTCACACATTTCAAGTAAGATTGGATACATTCATATTTATGTCAGGAGAAGAAATAATATATTCTAAGAATTTAAAGTGTTACCAAAAGGCAAAACATGGCATTTGGCTAAAGAGATAGCAATATTCTTCCCTGTTGAGGTTCTTTTCTCTAAGGCTTAGTTTTCTAACCAACGTTTTGGCAAGCAAACATTCTTATTTTGCCTCGTATAGTCTTCTTTCACATCTCTGAATGAAAAGAAAAGATAATTATATGGCTAAAGCCATTTAAATCTAAGGTGTGGGAAGGTATTTAGCAGAAAAGCTGACACTCCTTCCACGCTATTGTTATCCAGAATATACTCTCTTTTGAAGTTTACTGAAATACTTTCTCCAGTGTGTTGAAATTTCCTTTGCATCCAGCTCTGCTATAGATACAACATCATGACAACAGTGACATGACTTGTTTACAAGAGGGTGGTATAAACAGCAAATGTTCTTCCGTAAGACAGCTTTCTTGTTGAACTTCAATAGAAAAGGGAGAATAAATGTGGGAGAGAGAACAGAAGGGGGTAATCTTGAACATGTAGAGTCACATCAAAGGCAGAGGAGAGAGTGGCTGATAGTGTCTTTTGCCTTCTTTTTATACGTAAGGAAGGACCTTCAAATTGTATATGGTCCTCAATGCGGAAGGTTATATATGGCCTATTATAGTGTGCCTTAATATTGCAAGATATTACCTGGTTTGAAATTAATTAAATGAAAGATATCAAACAAGGGAAAACAGAGGAAGATAGAGATAGAGAGAGAAAGAGATAGAGATGATAGAGAGAAAGATAGAGAAACAGGGAGAGAATTAGAACCCTAATACCTGCTCCAACCTGCCTTAGTCAGCTTTCTGACCTAGGATGTTGCAACAGAAACTCTCTGAAGGAATTTTAGTTATAGGAAAGCCTTTCCCATCTTTATGATCTTGTGTTAACCTTATTTTTTTTCTTAGAAATAATGATGGTTTGCATAACGCATTTCAGATTAAATCTGATCCTATTGAAAAATATTAATTTGCTTCTTGCATGAGAAATAGAATTAAATAAAAATAAGCTAAATTTTAGCACTTTGAACCATCTTTTGGATCATGATTGCTAACTGCACCCTGGTACTGATTAAAGACCTACATGATGATGATTATTATTCCTAGGACCAGGGAAGCCTTAGAAGTATCTGTGGGAACACAATGGTCTGGAGGGAGGGGGCTCTTCCAGAGCTCCCTGGAGCTGGGAGTGGAAGGTGGGTCACTTCCTTAGATATTAGGAAAAATCACCTGGGTAAAACTGAGTGAATATTCTGGGTACAGTGTCATGGATTTGCTAGTCCAGTCTCCTCAGGTTCCTTGGGACATACATTTGTGCTGGGCGAAATTGTGGAATTATTGAAGGTGCGTAGTACATGGTTTTTTGTCATTAACATACACGACCTTGAACCCCAGTACTGTCACTTCTTGGCAGGCAGGTGGCCTTGCACAAGTGATTTAAAGTCTCTGAACCTCTGATTTCTGATACATAACACTGGGCTAGTATTGCCTCCTTTATGAGAATGTTTTAACATTAAATGATGCATTAAAAGTACTTTAGTTACTGTTAATCCCAAGGCAAATGCTGGTTATCATTGTTACAAGGAATGAGTCATAGAGATGTCCCGAGAATTGTCCTCAAAGCCTGGTCCCTACACTCTAGTGTAAATCTTCTTGAAGATAAAGACCAGATTCAGACACTCTGTTGTGTTTTTTATAGTACAGATTATACACATATTGGGACTTCAAGATTGGGTTGCTTCTTGGGATCAATTATCCAAATTTCTTGGAGTCATGGTAGTAAGACAAGGAAGAAACAAAAGTGATTGTATCATTATGATGTGTGCGATTGGTCATGTTTTTTCTTTTTAACATGTATTGAATCCCTGATATGTATAATGCCTCAGGCTGGATGCTGTAGGTTATGTAAGGATGCCTAGAAGCTCCTTGTAGAAGAAATACTTTTCTAGTGGAGGAAATAAATTAACACGTGAGGCAGAATAAATAAATGAATTAAGTGCTAAATAGCTGAACAAGGCACATGTTGTGGTTACTTATAATGGTATGGGGGAAGAGGGTGTATGTCAGGAAAAGATGGTGAAAATCAAAGTAGGATTGTAGTAGTTTGAGAGACAGAAATACAGATAGGAAAATGTACAGCATGCACAAAGGCAGGGATCCATAAATATCACTGGGTTTGTCTAAGGAAATGTTAGTAGATGTGTGGGCTATGCTAAAATATAGAGTGAGAAATCTTCTGTAAATCTTTTTTGCCTATTTCCGGATATTGATGGAGATATTTTTGGGAAATTCCAACTTAAGTCCATGTGAACAAATGAATGGCTAATTTTTATAAAAAAATAACAGATCTTTTTAGTAATTTTACTCAGATTATGGTAACAAATATTATATTTCCGTTTTGATTTCAAATGATGAGGATGATGGCTAAAAATAAAATGAACCAAGTTTTATGCATGTTGCATTTTAACAAGTTGGATGTCTCATTGGAATGCACTGCCTCTTGCTCCACATTTATTTTTGGAATTTAATAAGGCGCCTGTCATATCTGCCTCAAGGCTAAAAAACATCATGGGGGAGAAATCCAAAGTCCTGTCACGTTTGAGTGACATGGAGCCAATTTTATTTTATTTCCTTTTCATGGTGGGGGGGTGGTGGTGGCTGAAATTAGCCAGCCTGACTTCTGAAAAGGCATCGCTCTACCATCTGTTCTAAAGGCCTTGTGCTGGTTAACTGGTGATGACGTTGCCCAGTGACATTTGTCGGGTGGATTTGATGCAGAAAACCAGTAGAGGATTTTCATTAAAAAATTAATTCTGTGCATTTTACTGCAAAGCTCATTCTCATGATAGATTCTGGTAGAGCACCACATATCTCCAGAAGTGGGTCTCATTGCCTGAGAAACTTGGGAAGGTAATAACTTCTTTATTTCTTCTTTGCGCTCCCAGAGCTCATAATTAACATACTGACTCATTTAGCTCAACTCTCCATAGGATGAGGCTGTGTGAATACAATGGAGACCTCAGAGAAACTTTGGCAAACAAGGGTGGTTTCTGATTCTCATCCAGGGTGAGGGGAAAACTCTGCCATTTGCGGCTTCTTTCTTTCAAGCTGATGTTTAGTACAATGTGACTTTTTAAAATAGAATCATTTTTTTTTTCAAACATCTAAAACTTTGTTGCTAGAACAGCAAACTTCATAAAGACACCTTTTGAAAGTACATAGAAAATGACAAGCAAAATAAACAGAAAACTGAGACCAAAGAAAAGCCAAGATAGCTAGGATTTAAATGGAACCATAATATTTTAAAGAATTTTAAGACCAGATATCACAGAATGATCTTGCTATTGCTGAATTATTTATAAAACTGGAAATTGTAGTTAGCTGAAGGATCTGTCTGAGGCAGAAAAATAAATTGTGTACCTTTATATAGGTATGCGGTTATAATAACTGGAATAAGCACTCACTGCTGATGTTCTGCCAATTTAGTCTGAGTTAAGGTCTGTTTTTTTAATAGTTGCCATGGGGAACTAAGTTAGTTAAATAATGTGAACTTAAAACAGGTAAACATAGTACTATGTCAATTAATATGTTCTATGAACAAAGTCAAGAAATTGTAGCTGGTCAGCTCTTCTTACCTTATTATTTGGAATTTCCTGACTCTTAGGTAAAAGGAAAAGAAATAGGCTAAACTCATTTTTAATGAGTTTGTGGCTTCTTGGGCACAAAGAGGGATCCATGAGCTCTTCCCTGAATCCCAGAAGACCCCTGAGCTAGGATCAAGAATTGAGTTTGGCTTTAAAGTATCTAGTATATATATAGGTGTGTGTTGGGTGGGTAAGTAAGGGAGGAGGGGACCATTGCAGACAAGTTTAACCCTGAGATTGTGTGGCTACACTCACTCTAATTCCAGCTATATAGGTTGGATCAATCCTCAGTTGAATGGAAGATAATTTAGTGGTAAGGCCAGATCTAAACCATTAGATATTGAGCCACCATGTAAAAAAATAAATGTGAAATACAAGATAGCAAAATGAACTCAGCCCCATGTGGAAGATGCTGCACACTTTAGCATTCTCAAGGAAACATGAATCACGAGACGTCAACTATCTTTTGACGTGTTGGCACTCAACATTTTATTTTTCTTTCTGGTGGAACTCCAAGGCAGTATTGCATAGATTCCCTAAAATATTCTGAAAGCCATCAAGAAAGCACTTTAGCACTTTTTTGGTAAACAGTGAATTTAATTTAAATAAATTCATTCCTTGGAGGGAATCTGCCTCTTGATTATAGCTGGACTTCTTCTTATTTTACACAACCTGTCTCTGAGGCATAATTTTTCAGTCAAAGAAACAGGAAGATTTATTGGCTGTTTGATTTGAATGTCTAGCTGGTTCCCAAACATTGCTTAACTGATCACTGATAACTGGTGCTGAAAGTTGAATGGGGGTGGGGTGAACTATGTATATTCAACTTAATGAAAGATTTAAGGTAAATATTAATGAAAAAACAAGGGGGCGATTTTTAAAGTATTTCACTCTTAATAAACAGTTGCATTTATTACGTTAGTGGTGATCTGCTGAGAGAGGAATCATTCTGAATAGCTTGAAGCCTTTAGTCCATGTCTCTACTTATAGATTCCAAGCTTAGAACTGCTTTATTTAACGTAAATGGATCACTAATGATATTTGCTGTGGGACTGTGTAATGCTTCTCCCATAAGCAGCTAGGAATAGCTCCCAAGCTTTGAGTCTAGTCTTTATTCCTGGAGCTGGCAAGAGTAGGTTGTCATGGAGCTAAGGGAGAAATCAGTAGACTCTTATTTATGTTTTAGGTGAGAGGATACTGCCTTTCTTCTGTAAAATTTTAGAATTAGGCTGTACTGCAGGGCCATTAGTCTGAGTGCTCAACAGAGTACTCTGCACTTGGGGGCTCAGTTAGGTTTGTTGATAGTGATGAGAGTAACTCCGTAGTCACATCCCAAATACGAGGCCCATTGTCACCCTTCAGTTATCCTCTCACAAATACATGGGCTTCTCTTCTCTTCAGTAAGAATAATGGTGCTACTTAGAGAGTATTTCCCCTACAACCCCAAATTCTGAGTGGTAGAATCATTTTCCTTGACAGAAAGGCACAATGTTGCTGACTTTGCGAATGTATGTGCGCTCTCTTTTTTCTTTGAATTTTAATATTTTTCACTATTGCTCTTAGCATTTCAAGGCATCCAACTGATCTGGATTTGAATCCCAGATCTGCTTCTTACCAACTGTTTGATGTTAAGCAAGTAAAATTATGTTGTTAAATTAGTAATAACACTTCCTTAAATTTTTGTCAGAGAAAAATTACTCAATAAAATGAGTTCGGGAGGTCATTTGATACAAGCATTCTGGAACTTGAGTCCACCAATTTTATTCCCATAAGTGTAAGGAGTCTTTATCAAAAGTTTTTTTAATTTGAATTTTTTATTTCATTGATAACTGAAAAAAAGAAAACTAAAATGCTTTTTCTGGGTTACCTGGAAACCACCTATGACAAAACATTCCTGCTCTGCCTTCTGTGTCTAAGTTTTTACAGTTGCTTTTGTTCCAGATGATAGTTCTTTAATGTGTGTGATATAGAGGGAAATAATCAAAGTTTTACAGACATGTGAGGCATTAGGGAAAAACAAAGACTGTAAGACAACCTAGTAAGAACAAAGTGTTTGCAGGTGTTTGAATAGAAAAGGATAAGTGGTATTCACGTGGTCCCTGGCAGTCAGCCTCAAATTAATATTGCCAGTGACATTTTGTTTCAGCTGCATAATATCATCTATCAGTTTAAAATTAGGTTGTTCATCTAAATTTTAGAAGTTGCCTAGGTTTATACTTAAACATTTTACAGTTGCCCAAGGACATAAACTTATGAAACTTAAACCTAATTTTATATTTGTGAATTCATATGGATATTTAAGTAATAGAAAACAAATAATTATTATTATTAGAAGTCAAAGGGAATGTTTCTTTAAAAGATATTAGTATAATCAAAATTGATTATACTAATCAAAATTGAGGATAGCTACTGTATGTGATGGTGATGATGATGATGATGATGATGATAGCTATAGGACCTAGATCCATAACCACAGAAAACTAAGAGCTGGCTATAAAGCTCCAAAGTTTTAGAGTTGTTGGTTTTTCCTGATTTTCCATCTGTAAGTTTTACCTGAGGAACCACTCTTCTAAGGAAGCATTCTGAAGAAATTTTTTTTTATATATAAACACAGAAAAACTTCATTATATCATAACATATTAATATTCTACATGTAAGAGGTCAGATCATAGCCCTAAAATATTGCTATTATATAAAAAAAATTGTAAGTAAAATGACTAGCCTACTTCAAAACCACTCTAATTCAGAGTAGCATATTAATTTTAGATCTTGAAAGGACTAGAACTGAATTCTGTCTTAGCTTTTGACTGATTTACTTTGTAATCTTGATCAAGTTATTTAGCTTGGGTCATTTTAAGTCTCCTCATCTATAAAATGCAGGCCCTCAGTCTATCTTGGAAGATTACTTTGAGTCTGGTAATTGTCAAAAATGCCTGGACTGGGCTGTCTCGTACTGGGCTTTCAACAAATGTTCAGCCTTACGCCATTCTATCATTCTACAGGTGGAAATGCCTTCTCTCTTTCCCCTTCAATATCTGGTCTCCCTGACCCCTAGTGCTGGAAGCAAGATGGAACTGGGTGCTTTATGCCTAAATGCAGTGTATCTCAGAGAGAAATCTACCATAACCTTAGTAGATGGTTGGTTTTACTTTTTAGGTTTAAACGTTATTTTAATCCTTTTTTAAAAAGTAAATTAGTCAAACTAGTCAAAAGTACCTACAGTCTTTGTGGGCTATGACTGAGCCGTGCAAATAAAACAGTAGCTGAGGCAGACACAGGTCTTTTCCTTCAGAATCAAACATGAAGGTTTGGGAGAGGCACTCTCTTCGATGTTGTCCACTTTGCAATCCTTTTGCTTACTTTGTGATACACCTGGATTGTGTATTAATGACCACCAACCAAGTGGTGTTGCCTTTCAGTGTTTGCTTTTTTGCAGCTGTGATTCATAAATGAGGAGAGGCCACTCCTTCTTTAAAAACCAAACCAAACCAAACCTGGTGTTTAATACATTGACTCAGAGTGACAAATGTGCGCACGGCTTATTCATAAATCACTTCACTCATTTTAAATGGCACCTGATTTTTTTCCAGACAGTTTGCATCTTCTTCTTAAATTAGGGATAAACGAAAAGTTTTGGTAAATGAATTGTAACTGGGCACCTGTTTAGAAAATGTGAATTACTCTATCTGACAAAACAGCATTAAATTAATTTATATAGCTAGTTGTATTAACCTTCAATTTATGTTGCTTTGAAAAATGTATGGGTACACTGAAGTTGACATTACAGATGTGTGTGGAGCATTTTCAGACCCAAGCTAAAGAGAACTCGGAAGCATTGCAAACAAATTTTTGAGAAGTAAGCACAGTATAGGAGTCCTCGGCTGGCATGTCTCTGTGTTTCTCCAGATGGCCAGCAGATGTTTATATTTGATTCTGTAAAAAGGGGACTGCCTCTGAAGTACACAATTTCAGCACTAAAATTTTGACTTTAATGAGAATATTAGAAATATGATTATTGTTCCTAGGAGACTTTTTTAAAAGTTGAATTTAGAAATTAAAAGTTCATATAAGCCAAGGAATTAGTTCTACAAATTGAGTCAAGTATTTAAATATAATTGCATGGAAGAGGTATTTAAAATTAAATCAAGTGGAGAAAAATAATTTCTCTGGAAGTAATTTACATAAAGAGCTTTGTGCTGTAAACTGCAAAATTAAGTTTAATATTCATTGCATAGCTCTATTCCAGAAGAAAACTTCTTAAATTTTGTCTTTTTAAAGATTAAATCTAGTATTACCAAAGTATTATGAAATGTATGTCTTGACGTGAAACAAACTTTTCTCCAGGGTAGAAAAAAATCAAAATCTATTTGGACAATAAAAATCATACAATGTGATCAAAAGGCCTGAGTGAGTTTAAAATGATGGAAGATCAGATTTGTTTTTCTTCTTTGCCACTGAGAAATGACAACATATGTCAGCACCGTGGCAATGGCGTATTCTTCATCTAAATATTTGGGTTATTTCCGCAAGAAGATTGTTGCTTTCTTAGACACAGCTGTGGTTTCTAAGCTCTAGATTCAGTAAACTAGAAATAATGGTAAAGAAATAACCTAGAACGATGAATATAAACATTGACATTAAACAAAAATCCTAATCTATTGTATTTGAAATATATGGTGTTCAAAATAATAAAAAAGACACATATTTAACATAATTTTTCTTTTCATATTCTGTTTTTATACTTTGCTTAGTTACTATGTTTAAGGAGAATTTAGCTAAGTAGTTACTTTTGATTTTGTTTGAGAAGATAATGAATCTGTTGCTTTGTTTTTCCTTTAAAGACATCATTTTTAGCTATTCTAGTGAATAGTGACTGCTATATCAAGTCAACATATTCATATTTTTTTTCTTTTCTTTTTTTTTTTTTTTTTTGCGGTACACGGGCCTCTCACCGCTGTGGCCTCTCCCGCTGAGGAGCACAGGCTCCGGACGCGCAGGCTCAGCAGCCATGGCCCACGGGCCCAGCCGCTCCGCGGCATGTGGGATCCTCCCGGACCGGGGCACGAACCCACGTCCCCTGCATCGGCAGGCGGACTCTCAATCACTGCGCCACCAGGGGAACCCAACATATTCATACTTTAATTGAACCAGTACAAAACAATTTGTCTAATGTGGTTGCTATATTCCAGGAAGTAGAAAGAGGCTTAAACCTTAGAAGTAGCTTTACAATGTAGTAAGTAATTAAAACATTTCTTTGTTGGGCTTTTTGAGAGAATGATGATTTTGTCTCCTTTCTCTAAGCTGAGAACTTAAAAGCTGAAAACAAAACTATCAAATATTCTTACTTATAGTCTTATGTGATGTTAAGGTAGAACACCTTTCAGAACCGTTAGAAAAGAGGAAAGAATTGTTCCACATTTTAAAGTTTGGTTTTATTACAGGTTGTTTTTACTCTTAATCTCTTTTTTGGTTGCCAAATTACAGTGAGAAATTAAAGCACTTCTAGTATAAAATTCCTTAAAGACCTACTCTGTTTTAGGCACTTATTTCAGTTATATTTATTTAACCCTTACTTCCATATTGAACCAGCATTTCCATTTGACAGAAGAGGAAACCGAGGGTCAAAGGGGTTAAGTGTCTTGCTCAAAGTCACCCAGCAGAAAAGTGGCAGAATAGAAAAAAGGTCCCAGTTCTTCTGACCCAAGGTTAATGACCTTTTCATTAAACTTCAGTAACAGTTCTGTGCATCATAGAGGCGGGCCACTATATCTTTTCTTAGAGACAAAAATATATTGAAATGCAAAGTTTGAACTGTACTTTTGGGGGGAAAACTAGAGAAGGTGAGACTCTTTATTAAGATCCCAAATAACCTAGGGAGGTAGGATTCAGATTAGCACTGGGGATACCGGATTTTTTTTTTTTTTTTTTGATACAAGAAACACAGAAATGTGTTATTACCCAGGGAAATAAGAATTTATGGGAACCAAGACCTTTTTGGAGGTTTTCAAATCAAATCCAGTTAAATGAGTGTGAAAGTAGAGAAAGCCTTTCTTAAAGGCACCTGTAAGTTTAAAGAAAAGTGTTGGCAAAGTGTAAATTTGTAAGAATTAATAAAACAAGCCGGGTGTAAAGTGGTCCATGTATAAAAACAATTCAACTACTGAGTAGATGTAGTATACACAATAAATATATAAGCACCAATCTTTGAAGTTAGACCATGTGACCACAAATCTCTTCTGCCGCCTTGTGGTTGCAAGTCTATTTCAGAGACAGGCTCCCTGAGTGGGAGAAAAAATTAACCTCTGAAGTGCTAAAATAATAGTACAATACATGATGTGGGTGGTTCTGAACTCAAGAAACAAACAGTCTGGGGGGACACGGTTACTACCCAAACTCTTACTGTAGCAATTCAGAAACCCCTTAGATTTGGAGAGCAAAGCTATTTTATAGACATCACAAGATAAAAAACGTGAGCAAGCATAGGAACTAAATTGCATTTCAGATTCTTTGGTGTTCATGGTGGAAGCATGATCCCAAACATCAATGGTGGAAGCATCCCAAACATCAACCCAATTTTCTTCTGGAAAAATACATTTTAATTTATTCTGTAGAAAGCAATGAGAAGACAGTCTTGCCAATGGGAATCTATGGGTGTATGAGAGTGGAAGTCATCCGGTTTCTTCTCACATTTAGCTGTAGTTATAAAACTGACCAATGGTGTTTCTGTCTGAAGGTTGAGCATCTCCTGCAGGTTGTAAGCCAGCTTTGCTGTCAGCCTTGAGCATGTGTTTCAATTATCACATCAAAAAATATCTTTGATTCCAAAACGATCAATTATCGAAGCTCTGTATGTGATAGCTAATGGTGTCTATAAATTCATTAACCCAATGAAGCTGCTTCGTTGTCAACAGTTGATCAAGTTTTGGTTTTTCTTTAGATAATTTCTCTTTAGGTGCCAGTGATCCTCTTGTTTTAATTTCACTAGCAGAAATGGGATGAATAGAGCAAAAAGCACAGATGACAACAAAAGACAAATCTAAGATACTTTCTGCTTTATTATCCTAGAAATATTTTTAAAAGTCAATACTTACGTGTTATCACTGTTTTTATATTTTATAACATTTAAGAATGTTAGTAATGCATCTTTGCCCTAAAAACAAGTCTGTACCAATTACAGGGTATATAATTTTGGAAAATCATTTATTCTGTTTCCTTAATGTGCATGATGAGGATAACATCAAGATCATAAAGTATAAACAGAGGTCATAGAAGTAAACTCCTTAGTGTGCTTTTCAACGTGTGTGTATGCGCGTGTGCGAAAACAATAAACAAAAAAAATCTCTTTTATTCAGCATAAACATTTTGATATCTCATATTTTATTTAGCTTAAAGATGGTGGGAGGTTTAAGCATTAGTCCAAAAATTTAGTACAGAAAGCTTCAATCATTGATCAATTGGTATTGTAAAGTACTTTATTTGTGGAGAATATTGATGGAGAAGGGAGTAAAGAAGAATAAGGTAGTCCCAAGACAGCCTTTTGCTAAGAGCAGAGGGTGAAACCAAGGTTTATAAGGAACACCAAAACAAACAAACCTTGGCACTGTCAGAGTAAACTAGCCTGCTTACCCCAGTAATTTATATTGTGTACCAGTGATCTTCCAGGGAATTTTTAGATCCTTTTTGAAAATGGCCTCTGAATTATGCACTAATACAGCACTGCTAATGAAAGCCCTCCTAGCATCCAACCTCATTAGCTCTCACTTTTTGCTAATCCACAAATCCTGTCCTTCTTGGTGGACACCTGGTGGTCCCCCTCCCCTCCCCATATCTCAACAGATATATAATTGCCAAGGAGTGGAGCCAGGTTTCATATTACCTAGATGTGTGGCTTATGCAGACGCTTCCATGAGTCTGTCTGTTGTCAGTAATTAAGAGCTATCAAAACACTTGGCTAATTTACACTTGATAATCTGCAATGAGGGTCCCTGGGATCACCAGCTTCTGTTTTATTATTTAAATACACATAGTGCACAAAGCAGACTGGGCCCTCAGCAAACCATATCAGGGAGAAGATTGGCTTTTCAGCAAACAGAATGTAGCCCAAAGGTTATGACTAGGCAGAACAAACAATCCTCTGAATTATCTTTATTGCTGAGGAGCTTCACAGAGCAGGTGGGACTTTAGAAGCTCTTTTAAACGCTGAAATGACAGGACCTGGCAAGACTTAATTGGCAAGCTGCTGTGGTCAGATGCAGAGACCATGAAAATGGGCATGCCTTTTGGACCTGTGTAGGGCACTAGAACAGTATTTCAAAAGGAATGATTGCTATAAATAATAGGAAATCATTATGTACTGATTGAAAGAAATAAAAAGTGTTACTCTTTAGAAAGTGCAAACTCTCAGTAAAAATAACGAAGGACAAAGTAGCCTGTATGTGAACAGTGAAAAATCTTTGGTAAAAAAAGGTCAGACTTGTGTTTTCAGCAACATTATCTTAACATAGGATTGCCTACCTAACTAATCTGATTAGTTGGATGGAATTCAGGGCTTTTATGATTTTCTGCTTCCAGCTTAAGAGGTGAGAGATCAATGGTGTAACTGAAGATGTTATTACCAGTATTTTCATATTACATTATGGATTAAGACACAATTGGGGAAAAATAATGTGTAATAAGAAACAATGCCATAAAGATATTTTGATAATAATATGTCAGGATATGTTATCTGAATCTATCTCATAGATAAGAAAGATGCTTCGTTATAATGTCATTTAAATATTTTTTCAGCTACTGTCTTGAGTGGAATCTGGAGCAAGATAACATGTGTTCAGGTCTACTAGCTAGGGAGTATATGATAAAAGATATTGGTTTTATAACCTACTGATGAGCCAACATTCTGTGAGTTTAAAATAAGTACCAGCATGTCAGAGGGAGGCCAATGTGCCATGGAAAGTATGTATAGGAGACTACAGAGGTAGATTGAAATCCACTTGTACAAATTTCAAGTGAAAGGATAGCTGGAAATTTTAGGTCAACCCTGAAGGTAGAAGCAGGATTAATGCTGGTTTACGTAATAACCAAATTAATTAAACTAAGTAACTTGGTGAGTGGGGGGAACATGGCTGCTATAGAAGTTCAAGTTTGTGTTACTTTTATCTAATCCTATATTCTTCCTGAGTTTTCTTAGCTTTAGAAGTTGAGAAATTACACTCATTTTCCTCAGAGGAGCAGACTGTCTTAAAAGTCCACCTAAGAGTTTCAAGTATTTCATACTCATCTTGGCCAGATTATCCATGATCCTCTTCTATGGAATCCCACTTCTGCTTCAGAGTTCAGCGTAAATGCCTCCTCAGTGACCTTCTGCTGTAAATAAGTGTGATCTCTTTTCTCAACTTGCAAAGTATCTTTCTTTGGGAATGTATCCTTTTTACCTATATATAGGTATTTATGTACCTACAAATCTCCCAAATTAGGTGGCCTTCAGGAATAAAATTTTTTTTTTTTTCTGTTCATGGATGTTTGCAAAAGCCCTTCATGACTGGCCACTGCTGCTCACTCTACCTTTATTTCTTTCCATATTTTCCTCCCATTTTACAATTTTACATTCCAGTTCCGCTAAACAATTGGCTGAGCTCTGCACATTCAAATCTTTTTCTTTTCTTTTTTTTTTTTTCCGCCTCTGGCTGTTCCCTTGGTGAATTCCTTCTAAGCCTTCAGTTCTTAGCTGAGGTCTCTCTTCCTTTGCAACGCCCTTCCCGATACTTTCCTTATATTCATATCCAATTTAATGACCCTTCTCTGTGTTCTCAGGAAATTATCTTCTGCTGTTGTAGTTAGCATTTCACAGGCTTGTTATTACCTGTTTTCTTGTCTGTTTCCTTGGACAGAATTTCCTCTGTCTTTGAGATGAGAACCGTATGGCATATGGTCAGTGCACAATAAATATTAAGAAACATATTCATGAATTTGCATTAGTAGAATGTAAGCATCATGAGAGTTGGGACTTTGTTTTGTATATTCCTTTATCTCTCATGCTTGGAACTGTGCCTGGCCCATGGGAAATCTGCAGCAAAATAGCTGTTGCATGAATAAACAAATAAATGGATAAAAATATTGTACATTTTAAAGAGAAGACACTTGGTTACTAAAAGGTTATGTCATAAATGATCGATGTGGCTGAACGGAAGTACTAAGAATTCAAATGATGACAAAAAAGATAGATAAGAGTAAGCAGAGCTTAATATTTGGAATTGGCAAGATAAAGAACAGTAATAAATAAAGGATGATCATTTGCTAGCTGCTGTTCTTTGACAAATAAACCCTTATTTGCCGAAAGTTTACCTTAGCATTTCAGCAGCTGACAGTACATGCCATTTCACAATCACTTCCGTGCTTTGTCTGTTTGTTCCATTGTGATGGTTCAGATGATTCCATTTGTCCCTAACCTCTAGCTATTCCAGTCTCAGAACCAGTATTTATTGCCACACATGGGCTATGCATGGCAGCTGCGAAATCCAGATGCCAAGCTTTGGAATGTATTTTTACGGCAGCACCATCTGGGGCTCTGGCCAGCCTTCTTTATTGTCTCTTGGATGTGTACACTAATAGCTTTGCTGGGCCGCGGCACTACCTGTGGGACCTGCTGAGGGTCAGGCCGTTTAGGAGATCCTCTCGTCATTCTGGTTAGAATTTCACTTTAAACTGCTCTCACATGCTATCAACTTATTCCTCTTAATGTATCTGCAGTGTCCTACAGAAGTAATAAAACAGGTGGTCCTTGAGTCTAAGAAAGAAGAGGGCTATTCTCACAGCACTGGGTTAAGATGTCTTTCATGGGTGCACAGCAGCTTGTTTGTGGATTTAGGGGAAAATATGAATACCCTTTTGATCTGTTGACTATATTGTTTAAGACAGTTATCATTGAAATGGAAGACAGACTTTGTTATAAGTTCTTTATCCAACTTATTGAAATAGGCATATTCATCACTAAATGAGGTGATAATACTCCACAGCACAGCTAAACTATTTCTCAGCAATCAATGGACTGAGTCGTTTGAAGATTCACTGGCCACTCAGGATGGATAAAATGACTATTCATGATCCTTAGAAATGTGCTTTAAGAAGTTTCTTGACAGTGAAGCAAGTTGATTCACTGTTTTGAATTGCAGTAAACCCATCATTTGAAATGAAGCGATACAGCATAAAGAAGATTCGGCTCAAACAGCAATTTGGTGTGTTATATCTGACAAGAGGAATTGGCTCTGGGAGTTTAAACGACTTACCCAAGGTCACACAGGCCATAGATTCAGAGTGGAGGTGAAAATGCAGTTTGTGCAGTTATTAGATGACAGTAGGACTGACAGGAGAGTCAGTCATGATAATTGAGTCCCTGAAATGATTAAGTGACCTAATAATTGTGCACCGTCCCCTTCACTTTCACTACTCTGACAACTGTGCTGCCCCAGCGGGTAATCCACCTTTGGCGGTGGCTCTGCAGTAGAGGACGTAGAGCAAGGCTGCAGCAAGGCAGGAACATGAAGGAAACTGCATTGGTTTGATTCCTGGTGTCTGGGCTTCATGGGAATTTCACTGAGAGGCTGCCAACCCAGAATTAGTGCTGAAATGAGGCACTCCCAGGCTCTTGGTTTCCAATTGACCTGTCACATATCTGAGGAGGTATCTCTGGACAGAGAGAGAGTATGGGAAATAAATTTATCTGGAGATCTGCCTCGGCTTTCTTTGTCTGCGCTAGAAATAAAGTACTTCATTTTAAATAAAGCCAGGTAGGGAGACAGAGATGGGACCTCATCCTTGCCTCTACCCAAATGGCAAATGCATTCCTGGGGAATGCCAAGAGGGTCACAGAAACAGCCTTACAAGTTCTGTAGCCACTTAAGAATTCTTAACAGTGACAGATCCAAGGGAAGGATGATATTCTCTCCTAAGACACTTTGAATAGGAATGAGCTGTTAAAGCTTTTCTGTAGACTGAGAATAGATCTTTTAAAAATGATGTTTAGTCTTGGAAAGAACAAGGCATATTGCTATACTGTGTTGTCAGTTCTCTAAGGAAATGGCATAAAAGGGAGCTTTTATTGTGGCCTAATCCTTTGTTCTGGAGAATCTCTGCTTTTTTTTATACAAGGATATATTTTAATCAGCAATCATGACACTATTACTACTCATATACCAGCAATGAAATGCTAAGATACACTGGCACTATATGCTCCCATATGCATATTTGTGTGCATGTGTTTTTTAAAACTTGGCTTATTACCTTAGTTGGAAGAAAGGCAGTACAACTACTGCAAAACCTCTGGTTGCTCTGTTATAGAAGGAATGCATTTCAGGGCTTCCCTGGTGGCGCAGTGGTTGAGAGTCCGCCTGCCAATGCAGGGGACACGAGTTCGTGCCCTGGTTCCGGGAATATCCCACGTGCCGCGGAGCAGCTGGGCCCGTGAGCCATGGCTGCTGAGCCTGCGCGTCCGGAGCCTGTGCTCCGCAAAGGGAGAGGCCACAACAGTGAGAGGCCCGCATACCGCAAAAAAAAAAAAAAAAAAAAAAAAAAGTGGGGGGAAGGAATGCATTTCAGATTTCATCTTTTATATGAATGAGAGGAGAAAAGTTTATAGTATTTTGAAATATCCTTACACTGATTGACACATTCTCAGGCCTTCTGAAAAATAGTAGTTTAAAGCTGCCCACCTAGTAATTTTCTCCACTTCAATTTTGTACATTATTTTGCCTGTTAGAAAATAAATATTTCACAAAACTATTATGGTTGGGAACAAATGTATCACCCTCTCCATTTCATACAGTAGCTAGAGGATATCTTTGAGATGAAGCACAAACAGATGTTCTCAAGTGAACGAGTAAGTTATATGTTATAGATAATGTCCAGTGATTGAAAAACACATCAGAGGATTCTATTGTTTTGCTTTTGTTTTGATACCTATGTTTTGCATATTGAAAAATGGCAAAATTGCAGTGCTTACATTGCTGAAGATGTGTAAGAGGTGAAAAAAGTAGTGAGTTCATGATCAGTTGGAACCACATTTTTATTACACAAAGCAAAAGGGCATTTGTGCTGATAGGCGCACCAGGAGTTGCGCCCTCACAGTGAGAGAGCATTCTGTTCATACAAGTCTTTGGATGGACCTTGGTTATAAATCTTTGTGAGTAGTGGATTACTACTGAAAAAAGCCTTGGGTGTTCTTCTGAAGGGGGGCCAGCTTCAAGTTGAACCTGGAAGTGGGGAGCAAGCCTTGATGGTGGCTTTGGGGGGTGTAGGGTGTGGAGCGAGGCTACAGCCAGGCAGGAACATGCACACACACAAAGAATCCAAAATGTATATCAAAAAACTCCCCAGAAAAAGCATATAAAAAATTCTTAAAAGCTACTTGGGAAGTCATTCATATTTTAACCATTGTCATTTCGCATCATAAATCAAAGTTGAAATATCATAAAATAGGCAAATATTACATTAAATCTTTGAGAGAGCAGATGACCTTGATGATGAGGATGATGATGAATGTGATGACTGTGATGATGAAGATGACGATAGCTAACCTTGCTATGAACTATGTGCTATTATAAATACTTTGGTAATTAATTCATTTAATGCTCACAGCGCTTCCACACTGTTCCCATTTTACATTGAGACACAGTGCTTAAACAGATTCTTCAAGATTCTATTTTCTGTGTTGTAGTGGATCTCTCTGGAACAAGTTGCAGAATGATTTGTAGGGTCATCTGATCAGGTATGGAAATTTAAAACCCTGAATTACTATAGAGGTAGAAAAGGCTCCCATTCCAAACAGCTGTGCCTTGAAAGGAGTAAAGCTAGGTTTTAAGCCATTTACCTGCCATTTAAAAAATTAGAATTTCTGAAGTTTCAAATTCACTGCGTATAACCAATGGAGAGTATAGCCATGATATAAGTAGTTATAAAAACAGAAAATATTTGTTTGTTTGTTTGTTTATAGATCCTGGTCTAAGTCTAAACTGAAATTTAAAGATCCAGGGACAAATTTCAGGTTTCAACTTTATTAGTGAGTCTCTAACGTGGACTTTTTTTTTTTTTTCCGGTACGCGGGCCTCTCACTGTCGTGGCCTCTCCCGTTGCGGAGCACAGGCTCCGGACGCGCAGGCTCAGCGGCCATGGCTCACGGGCCCAGCCGCTCCGCGGCACGTGAGATCTTCCCGGACCGGGGCACGATCCCGTGTCCCCTGCATCAGCAGGCGGACTCTCAACCACTGTGCCACCAGGGAAGCCCTAACGTGGACTTTTTGATTGGTCGTTGCTGGTCATATCCATCCTCAGCTTCTTTTCACACCAAACTGGTTTTGTAGTAACTGCCATTTCACATGAGCTTCTAGATTTTTTTTTCCTTTTTACTTGCGTACATTTGGAGAAAGGTGGTAATTTCCGTTGATATTTATTCTGCTTTACTCAGATTTATTCTCTGCCATCAGAGGAATTTTATTTTAAAAAAAACAACTTTTAACATCTTTATTGTTAAAGATGTTAATCATGAATCATGAATCATGAATCAGCCATACATATACATATATCCCCATATCTCATACATATACATATATCCCCATATCTCCTCCATCTTGCATCTCCCTCCCACCCTCCCTTTCCCCGCTCTAGGTGGTCACAAAGCACGGAGCTGATCTCCCTGTGCTATGTGGTGCTTCCCACTAGCTATCTATTTTACACTTGGTAGTATATATAAGTCCATGCCACGCTTTCACTTCGTCCCAGCTTACCCCTTCCCCCTCCCCGTGTCCTCAAGTTGATTCTCTACATCTGCGTCTTTATTCCTGTCCTGCCCCTAGGTTCCTCAGAACCTTTTTTTTTTTTTAGATTCCATATGTATGTGTTAGCATACTGTATTAGTGTTTCTCCTTCTGACTTACTTCACTCTGTACGACAGACTCTAGGTCCATCCACCTCACTCCAAATAACTCAGTTTCGTTTCTTTTTATGGCTGAGTAATATTGTGCATATGTCAAAACTACAATGAGGTATCACCTCATACCAGTCAGAATGGCCATCATCAAAAAGTCTACATACAGTAAGTGCTGGAGAGGGTGTGGAGAAAAGGGAACCCTCTTGCACTGTTGGTGGGAATGTAACTTGATACAGCCACCATGGAGAACAGTATGACGGTTCCTTAAAAAACTAAAAATAGAACTACCATACGACCCAGCAATCCTGCTACTGGGCATATACCCTGAGAAAACCATAATTCAAAAAGAGTCATGTACCACAGTGTTCATTGCAGCTCTACTTACAGTAGCAAGGACATGGAAGCAACCTAAGTGTACATTGGCACAGAGGAATTTTAAATTTACATTTTTTAACATCTTTATTGGAGTATAATTGCTTTACAATGGTGTGTTAGTTTCTGCTTTATAACAAAGTGAATCAGTTATACATATATCCCCATGTCTCTTCCCTCTTGCGTCTCCCTCCCTCCCACCTTCCCTATCCCACCCCTCTAGGTGGTCACAAACCACCTAGCTGATCTCCCTGTGCTATGCAGCTGCTTCCCACTAGCTATCTATTTTATGTTTGGTAGTGCATATATGTCCATGCCACTCTCTCACATTGTCCCAGCTTACCCTTCCCCCTCCCTATATCCTCAAGTCCATGCTCTAGTAGGTCTGTGTTTTATTCCCGTCTGACCCCTAGGTTCTTGATGACCTTTTTTTTTTTACTTAGATTCCATATATATGTGTTAGCATACGGTATTTGTTTTTCCCTTTCTGACTTACTTCACTCTGTATGACAGACTTGAGGTCCATCCACCTCACTACAAATAACTCAATTTCGTTTCTTTTTATGGCTGAGTATTATTCCATGGTATATATGTGCCAGATCTTCTTTATCCATTCATCTGTTGATGGACACTTAGGTTGCTTCCGTGTCCTGGCTATTGTAAATAGAGCTGCAGCGAACATATTGGTACATGACTCTTTTTGAATTATGGTTTTCTCAGGGTATAGTCGTGGGATTGCTGGGTCTTATGGTAGTTCTATTTGTAGTTTTTTAAGCAACCTCCAAACTGTTCTCCATAGTGGCTGTATCAATTTACATTCCCACCAACAGTGCAAGAGTGTTCCCTTTTTCCACACCTTCTCCAGCATTTATTGTTTCTAGATTTTTTGATGATGGCCATTCTGATCATTGTGAGAAGATATCTCATTGTAGTTTCGATTTGCGTTTCTCTAATGATTAATGATGTTGAGCATTCTTTCATGTGTTTGTTGGCAATCTGTATATCTTCTTTGGAGAAATGTCTATGTAGGTCTTCTGCCCATTTTTGGATTGGATTGTTTGTTTTTTTGTTATTGAGCTGCATGAGCTGCTTGTAAATTTTGGAGATTAATCCTTTGTCAGTTGCTTCATTTGCAAATATTTTCTCCCATTCTGAGGGTTGTCTTCTGGTGTTGCTTATGGTTTCCTTTGCTGTGCAAAAGCTTTTAAGTGTCATTAGGTCTGATTTGTTTATTTTTGTTTTTATTTCCATTTCTCTAGGAGGTGGGTCAAAAAGGATCTTGCTGTGATTTATGTCATGGAGTGTTCTGCCTATGTTTTCCTCTAAGAGTTTGATAGTGTCTGGCCTTACACTTAGCTCTTTAATCCATTTTGAGTTTATTTTTGTATATGGTGTTAAGGAGTGTTCTAATTTCATACTTCTACATGTACCTGTCCAGTTTTCCCAGCACCACTTATTGAAGACGCTGCCTTTTCTCTATTGTATATTCTTGCCTCCTTTAGTCAAAGCTAAGGTGACCATATGTGTGTGGGTTTATCTCTGGGCTTTCTATCCTGTTCCATTGATCTATATTTCTGTTTTTGTGCCAGTACCATACTGTCTTGATTACAGTTGCTTTGTACTATAGTCTGAAGTCAGGGAGCCTGATTCCTTCAGCTCCATTTTTCGTTCTCAAGATTACTTTGGCTATTCGGGGTCTTTTGTGTTTCCATACAAATTGTGAAATTTTTTGTTCTAGTTCTGTGAAAAATGCCAGTGGTAGTTTGATAGCGATTTCATTGAATATGTAGATTGCTTTGGCTACTGGAGTCATTTTCACAATGTTCATTCTTCCAATCCAAGAACATGGTATATGTCTCCATCTATTTGTATCATCTTTAATTACTTTCATCAGTGTCTTATAATTTTTTGCATACAGGCCTTTTGTCTCCTTAGGTAGGTTTATCCCTAGATATTTTATTCTTTTTGTTGCAATGGTAAATGGGAGTGTTTTCTTATTTCACTTTCAGATTTTTCATCATTAGTGTATAAGAATGCCACACATTTCTGTGCATTAATTTTGTATCCTTCAACTTTACCAAATTCATTGATTAGCTCTAGTAGTTTTCTGGTAGCATCTTTAGGATTCTCTATGTATAGTATCATGTCATCTGCAAAAAGTGACAGCTTTACTTCTTCTTTTCCGATTTGGATTCCTTTTATATATTTTTCTTCTCTGATTGATGTGGCTAAAACTTCCAAAACTATGTTGAATAAGAGTGGTGAGTGTGGGCATCCTTGTCTTGCTCCTGATCTTAGTGGAAATGCTTTCAGTTTTTCACCATTGAGGACGATGTTGGCTGTGGGTTTGTCATATATGGCCTTTATTCTGTTGAGGAAAGTTCCCTCTATGCCTACTTTCTGCAGGGCTTTTATCATAAATGGGTGTTGAATTTTGTCAAAAGCTCTCTCTGCATCTATTGAGATGATCATATGGTTTTTCTCTTTCAATTTGTTAATATGGTGTATCATGTTGATTGATTTGCATATATTGAAGAATCCTTGCATTCCTGGGATAAACCCCACTTGATCATGGTGTATGATCCTTTTAATGTGCTGTTGGATTCTGTTTGCTAGTATTTTGTTGAGGATTTTTGTATCTGTGTTCATCAGTGATATTGGCCTGTAGTTTTCTATCTTTGTGACATCTTTGTCTGGTTTTGGTATCAGGGTGATGGTGGCCTCGTAGAATGAGTTTGGGAGTGTTCCTCCCTCTGCTATATTTTGGAATAGTTTGAGAAGGATAGGTGTTAGCTCGTCTCTAATTGTTTGATAGAATTCACCTGTGAAGCCATCTGGTCCCGGGCTTTTGTTTGTTGGAAGACTTTTAATTACAGTTTCAAGTTCAGTGCTTGTGATTGGTCTGTTCATATTTTCTATTTCTTCCTGGTTCAGTCTTGGCAGGTTGTGCATTTCTAAGAATTTGTCCATTTCTTCCAGGTTGTCCATTTTATTGGCATAGAGTTGCTTGTAGTAATCTCTCATGATCTTTTGTATTTCTGCAGTGTCAGTTGTTACCTCTCCTTTTTCATTTCTAATTCTATTGATTTGAGTCTTCCCCCTTTTTTTCTTGATGAGTCTGGCTAATGGTTTATCAATTTTGTTTATCTTCTCAAAGAACCAGCTTTTAGTTTTATTGATCTTTGCTATCGTTTCCTTCATTTCTTTTTCATTTATTTCTGATCTGATCTTTATGATTTCTTTCCTTCAGCTAACTTTGGGGTTTTTTTGTTCTTCTTTCTCTGATTGCTTTAGGTGCAAGGTTAGGTTGTTTGAGATGTTTCCCGTTTCTTAAGGTAGGATTGTATTGCTATAAACCTCCCTCTTAGAACTGCTTTTGCTGCATCCCATAGGTTTTGGGTCGTCGTGTCTCCATTGTAATTTTTTCTAAGTATTTTTTGATTTCCTCTTTGATTTCTTCAGTGATTACTTGGTTGTTAAGTAGTGTATTGTTTAGCCTCCATGTGTTTGTATTTTTTACAGATCTTTTCCTGTAATTGATATGTAGTCTCATAGCATTGTGGTTGGAAAAGATACCTGATACAATTACAATTTTCTTAAATTTACCAAGGCTAGATTTGTGACCCAAGATATGATCTATCCTGGAGAATGTTCCATAAGCACTTGAGAAAAATGTGTATTCTGTTGTTTTTGGATGGACTGTCCTATAAATATCGATTAAGTCCACCTTGTTTAATGTATCACTTAAAGCTTGTGTTTCCTTATTTATTTTCATTTTGGATGATCTGTCCATTGGTGAAAGTGGGGTGTTAAAGTTGCCTACTATGATTGTGTTACTGTTGATTTCCCCTTTTATGGCTGTTAATATTTGACTTATGTATTGAGGTGCTCCTCTGTTGGGTGCATAAATATTTACGATTGTTATATCTTCTTCTTGGATGGATCCCTTGATCATTATGTAGTGTCCTTCTTTGTCTCCTGTAATAGTCTTTGTTTTAAAGTCGATTTTGTCTGATAAGAGAATTGCTACTCCAGCTTTCTTTTGATTTCCATTTGTAAGGAGTATCTTTTTCCATCCCCTCACTTTCAGTCTGTATGTGTCCCTATGTCTGTAGTGGGTCTCTTGTAGACAGCATATACACGGGTCTTGTTTTTATATCCATTCAGTCACTCTATGTCTTTTGGTTGGAGCATTTAATCCGTTTACATTTAAGGTAATTATCCTTAAATATGTATGTTCTTATCCTTAAATATGTATGTTCTTATTACCATTTTCCTAACTGTTTTGGGCTTTTTATTGTAGGTCTTTTCGTTCTCTTGTGATTCCTCCCTACAGAAGTTCCTTTAGCATTTGTTGTAAAGCTGGTTTTGTGGTGCTGAATTCTGTTACCTTTTGCTTGTCTGTAAAGGTTTTAATTTCTCTGTCAAATCTGAATGAGATCCTTGCTGGGTAGAGTAATGTTGGTTGTAGGTCTATCTCCTTCATCACTTTAAACATGTCCTGCCACTCCGTCTGGCTTGCAGAGTTTCTGCTGAAAGATCAGCTGTTAACCTTATGGGGATTCCCTTTTGTGTTATTTGTTGTTTTTCCCTTGCTGCTTTTAATATTTTTTCTTTGTATTTAATTTTTGATAGTTTGATTAATATGTGTCTTGGCGTGTTTCTCCTTGGATTTATCCTGTATGGGACTCTCTGTGCTTCCTGGACTTAACTATTTCCTTTCCCGTATTAGGGAAGTTTTCAACTATTATCCCTTCAAATATTTTCTCAGTCCGTTTCTTTTTCTCTTCTTCTTCTGGGACCCCTATAATTCGAATGTTGTTGCGTTTAATGTTGTCCCAGAGGTCTCTGAGACTGTTCTCAATTCTTTTCATTCTTTTTTCTTCATTCTGCTCTGCAGTAGTTATTTCCACTATTTTATCTTCCAGGTCACTTATCCGTTCTTCTGCCTCAGGTATTCTGCTATTGATCCCTTCTAGAGTATTTTAAATTTCATTTCTTGTGTTTTTCATCATTGCTTGTTTCCTCTTTAGTTCTTTTAGGTCCCTGTTAAATGTTTCTTGCATTTTCTCTATTCTATTTCCAAGATTTTGGATCATCTTTACTATCATTGTTCTGAATTCTTTTTCCGGTAGACTGCCTATTTCCTCTTCATTTGTTAGGTCTGGTGAGTTTTTACCTTGCTCCTTCATCTGCTGTATGTTTTTCTGTCTTTTCATTTTGCTTATCTTACTGTGTTTGGGGTCTCCTTTTCGCAGGCTGCAGGTTCCTAGTTCCCGCTGTTTTTGGTGTCTGTCTCCAGTGGCTATGGTTGGTTCAGTGGGTTGTGTAGGCTTCCTGGTGGAGGGGACTAGTGCCTGTGTTCTGGTGGATGAGGCTGGATCTTGTCTTTCTGGTGGGCAGGTCCACGTGTGGTGGTGTGTTTTGGGGTGTCTGTGGCCTTATTATGATTTTAGGAAGCCTCTCCGGTAGTGGATGGGGTTGTGTTCCTGTCTTGCTAGTTGTTTGGCATAGGGTGTACAGCACTGTAGTTTGCTGGTCGTTGAGTGAAGCTGGGTCTTGGTGTTGAGATGGAGATCTCTGGGAGATTTTCGCTGTTTGATATTACGTGGAGCTGGGAGGTCTCTTGTGGACCAGTGTCCTGAAGTTGGCTCTCCCACCTCAGAGGCATAGCCCTGATGCCTGGCTGGAGCACCAAGAGTCTTTCATCCACATGGCTCAGAATAAAAGGGAGAAAAAATAGAAAGAAAGAAAGAAAGAAAGAAAGAAAGAGGATAAAATAAAATAAAGTAAGATAAAATAAAATAAAGTTATTAAAATAAAAAATAATTATTAAGAAAAAAAATTTCTTAAGTAAAAAAAGAAAAAAAAAGCGGGCGGACAGAACCCTAGGACAAATGGTGAAAGCAAAGCTATACAGACAAAATCTCACACAGAAGCATACACATACATACTCACAAAAAGAGGAAAAGGGAAAAAATAATATATCTTGCTCCCAAAGTCCATCTCCTCAATTTGGGATGATTGGTTGTCTATTCAGGTATTCCACAGATGCAGGGTACATCAGGTTGATTGTGGAGCTTTAATCTGCTGCTTCTGAGGCTGCTGGGAGAGATTTCCCTTTCTCTTCTTTGTTGCACAGCTCTCGGGGCTCAGCTTTGGATTTGGCCCCGCCTCTGCGTGTAGGTCGCCGGAGGGCATCTGTTCTTCGCTCAGACAGGACGGGGTTAAAGGAGCAGCTGATTCGGGGCTGTGGCTCACTCAGGCCAGGGGGAAGGGAGGGGCACGGAGTGCGGGGCGGGCCTGCAGCGGCAGAAGCCAGCGTGACGTTGCACCAGCCTGAGGTGCGCCGTGCGTTCTCCTGGGGAAGTTGTCCCTGGATCACGGGACCCTGGCAGTGGCAGGCTGCACAGGCTCCCGGGAGGGGAGGTGTGGAGAGTGACCTGTGCTCGCACACAGGCTTCTTGGTGGCGGCAGCAGCGGCCTTAGCGTCTCCTGCCCGTCTCTGTGGTCCGCGCTGATAGCCGCGGCTCGCGCCCGTCTCTGGAGCTCCTTTAAGCAGCGCTCTTAATCCCCTCTCCTCGTGCACCATGAAACGAAGAAGCAAGAAAAAGTCTCCTGCCTCTTCGGCAGCTCCACGCTTTTTCCCGGACTCCCTCCCGGCTAGCTGTGGCGCACTCTCCCCTTCAGGCTGTGTTCACGCCGGCAACCCCCGTCCTCTCCCCGCGCTCTGACCGAAGCCCGAGCCTCAGCTCCCAGCCCCGCCAGCCCCGGCAGGTGAGCAGACAAGCCTCTCAGGCTGGTAAGTGATGGTCGGCTGTGCGGGAGTCGGCTGTGCGGGAATCGGCTGTGCGGGAATCCGCTGTGCGGGAATCCGCTGTGCGGGAATCTCTCCGCTTTGCCCTCCGCACCCCTGTGGCTGCGCTCTCCTCCGCGGCTCCGAAGCTTCCCCTCCGCCACCTGCAGTCTCCGCCCGCGAAGGGGCTTCTAGTGTGTTGCAACCTTTCCTCCTTCCCGGCTCCCTCCCACTGGTGCAGGTCCCGTCCCTATTCTTTTGTCTCTGTTTTTTCTTTTTTCTTTTGCCCTACCCAGGTACGTGGGGAGTTTCTTGCCTTTTGGGAGGTCTGAGGTCTTCTGCCAGCATTCAGTATGTGTTCTGTAGGAGTTGTTCCACGTGTAGATGTATTTCTGATGTATCTGTGGGGAGGAAGGTGATCTCCACGTCTTATTCCTCCGCCATGTTCTTAAATCTCTGCTCTAAATTTACATTTTTATGATTTTCCCCGTTTTGAAAAAGGCCTGTGTCTGCTGGGAGAAGTATCCTTCAATTTTTCAACTTGATCCTTCCAGAGGATTCAATGCTATTTTGTTTTCCCATGATCTTCCATTACCATTCACAGTCTTCTAGAATCACAGCTTTACAGTATGGTTACTTCTAGTGTATAGATGACCATATAGTAAGAGAAATATTTTTCTCTCTTTTTTCCTTTATCATTCTGTTTCTTTGATATTTTTATTAGTCATTATATTACTTCTGACAAGTCTGAATGGAGAGATGCCTTCCCATTTAACTGTTAGGAAAATGGATAGTGTAGTTCAGGTATTGTATTTTAACATTTTAAAAATTAAAATAGCATATAAGACAGATTACTACTTCAAGTATGTCACTGCATAAAATATCTAATTCCTGTTCCTTCAGAAATACCTTGGACAATTAGAAAATTGTGTAGATTGATGATTGTCCATTTTTTTACGTGAATACTGAATTTGGTCAGTAGTTATTATTCTGATGTCATAACAGTAAGAAATCATTAAATAATTGTCGTAACTCAAAAACCAGTTTCTTCTAATGTGCTCCAAAAGTTTCATTTATATTATCTGATTCATCCTTTCATCTTATGACATAAAAGAGCGGGCATATGTTATCCCTGTTTTCCAGTTGAAGAATCTGAGAGAGGAAAATAGAGCCACTTGCCTACCGTTTCACAGCATGTCAGGCTCAGGAGTCGCAGAAGATGCTATGTTTGCTCACTGTCAATCCTCCCTTTTTTCCATTAGTCCCTATCCTCCTTATTCCTTAAGGTGTAGGCCATTAAGGAATTGAGCTTGCAGGGGGAGAATCATCTGTTTTAAAATTGGATGCCTTTTACAAGTTTGTGTGTTTTGATATAATTTTAATAAGTGTATCATTGCTTGTTTTTCTATGAGAGATGATATAAAAGTGAAAAAATACACTTGTAGAAATGAAATGAAAATAATAAATAAAGCCCTCTTCCATTTCCATTATTCTAAGCCATGCTCCTTGAGACTTCAATCTCAATATGATGTTAATAGAACCATTAAATATGATTCATACCATACATAAGACACTTCTATTGACAATTCCATCTTGACCAGGGGTCAATGGATCCATTACAATGCAAATCTTACTGTATACTTTCCATCTAAATCAAAAGAATTTGGTCTTGTGTCCACTCTAATATGTTTCGTGAACTAGAGTCCAATCTCAGATGTGAAGTACACATCTGTCTTTCTCATACTAAATCATGCCTGTGTCTATTTGCTCTCAGTCTAAAAGGTAATTAATTAAGTTTTGTATTGATAGACTATTTAAGGAAATACATAAGGTTTATGGGAATCCAAGTTAGCCCTTTTAATACAACCAAACCAAAAGAAAAAATCTTTCATGGATATATATCTCAATATTTTTGTATATTTAAAGGTATTCTGTATAATCTGGAAAATATGCAGAATCAAAAACTTTCCAAAAGGATACCCAGGCCCAGCCTTATAAAGTATAGTAAACAAACTGAGGTTTCAACCAGTTTTTCAGATAAGATGAAGAATATCTCATTAAGTATAGGCATCTCTCTCAACTCTCTCTTTTTCCTTGTGCTATTTATGTCTAAGCTGTTCTGTCTTTGTCTCTTTTCCCATTGATCTTGGGCATCCCTCAGAATCCTGCTCTACTCAGTGTTTCAGAAAATGTATAAGTTGAAATCTGTCCTCGATATGCACAATTACTGAGCTTATTCCTGGCAACGTTTAAGCTTTAGAGCTGTACTGATCTACAGTTATCCGTTCTCTTTTCTTTAAAAAAATATTTTTTAATTGAGGTATAATTTAACATGTAAGATTATATTAGTTTCAGGCATACAACATAATGATTTTATAGTTGTATATATTGTAAAATGATCACCACAATAAGTCCAGTTAACTTTTGTTACCATAGATAGTAGAATTTTTTTTCCCTTGGGGTGAGAGGTTTTAAGATCTGCTCTATTAACAACTTTCACATATACAGTATGGTATTATTAACTGTAGTCTCAATGGTACATTACATCTCCATAACTTTTTTATTGTATAACTGGGAGTTTGTACCTTTTGACCCGCCTTCACCCATTTCTCCCCCACCCCCTGCCTCTGGCAACCACCAATCTGTTGTCTGTATCTATGAGTTTGTTTGATTTTAGTTCCACGTATAAGGGAGATCACATGGTGTTTGTCTTTCTCTGTCTGACTTATTTCACTTAGCATAATGTCCTCAAGTTCTGTCCATGTTGTCATGTTGTAGCAAATGGCAAGATTTCCCTCATTTTTATGGCTGAATAATATTCCATTGTATAAATATAAACCACATTTTCTTTATCCATTCACCTGTTGATGGACACTTAGGTTGTTTCCGTGTCTTGGCTACTGTAAATAATGCAGCAATGAACATAGGGGTGCATATATATTTTTGAGTTAGTATTTTTGTTTTCTTCAAATAAATACCCAGTATGGAATCGCTGGATCACGTGGTAGTTCCATTTTTAATTTTTTGAGGAACCTTTATACTGTTTTCCATAGTTGCTGCACCAATTTACATTCCCACTAACAATGCATATCTTTTCTTACCTGTATTACTTTTCTTGAACTGAATTGCTGCTGCTCCCCCTTTCTGTTTCCTGTGAGTGCTTCTTGTTTAAAGTCGCAGAAAAGTGGTTGAGCAAGGTCATATGTAAGGGCCTTCCCTCCCCTAGAATCCCATGACTTCTCAGCCCCACTGTGGATCTCACAGCTTCCTCCGCCTTTCTTGGAAAGTTGGATGGCAGTGAACTTTGGACCAGGAAGAGCTGTCTATAAATCCCTGTTCTACCTCTTCTCACTGTGTGATCTTGGGCAAACCCCTTAATCTTGTCCTTCTCTCTCTCTCTTTTTTTTTTTTAAATCTATATAATAGTGATAATAATTACTGATATCAGAGGATTGCTGCAAGAATTAAATGAAGTGGTACTTATTCCTCTTTACTTTTCCATTTTTCACCCCAGATACCCTGCTTCTGTGAAAAAGGTTGACTTTTTAAATATACCACCAGTCAATCACATGGCTACAAACTGATGAACTTCTCCAGTATTTATTCGTTTTCAAAATTGTTTGCTTCTTTTTGGGTGCCAAGCACTATATATATTTTTTTCTTTCAGATATGAAAGACACTCTCAGACTCACAAAGCTTTAATTTTTTTGTGCAAAACCACCAAAGCATAAAAGTTCCGAGATTATGCAGTTAAAATAACAACTGAATTTACACAAAAAGCATCTTAGTTGAGCTCTGTTTTACATGCTGTTTCAAATGTGCCCCAGAATTACCAGTTTCAAAGGTTCTTTCCACATATACATGGTAGTGAAATAACTGGTTGCTTTTTTTTTTTTTTTTTTGCGGTTCACGGGCCTCTCACTATTGTGGCCTCTCCCGTTGCAGAGCACAGGCTCTGGACGCGCAGACTCAGCGGCCATGGCTCACGGGCCCAGCTGCTCTGTGGCATGTGGGATCTTCCCGGACCGGGGCACGAGCCCGTGTCCCCTGCATCGGCAGGCGGACTCTCAACCACTGCGCCACCAGGGAAGCCCGACATTCTTAATTTGTAAATTGACAATGTCAAAAATGCAAAGTACAATATTCCGGGAAGTTTTCTCTAGCAAACCAGTCTTTGGGCATCAAAGGGAAACTCAGCAGAAAGAAATAAGATAATGTGTTGAAGTTTCATCTTCCCAGGTTATAAATGACCTGCTTCACCTGCACCTTAGTTACTCTATAAGATATGTTCCATCACTCTGGAAAAGACAAGTATATATTTTTAAAACTTAGTGTACTTATTAGTGGATTGGCCTGACTATGGGGGGAAGGTCTCTTGTGGAAATGATGGGTCGCAGTATTGTGCCAAAATGAACAAGAATAAATAAAACAGTTTATTTTTAAGTGGGGCTGATCCCTCTTGCTCATGCATTAGTGTCTGGCTACAGGAGAGTAGTAATTTATTGATGCAGATGGCTATGTAAAGTGCATGCAATTTGTGAGGGGGCTTGACCCTTGACTGATGGGCCATATGTTGTAAAGCCCTAGGGATGTCATTTGCCTCAGCTCTCTTCCTCTCTCTGTCTCTGCACCTATGGTCCTTGTTCAATCACCACATATTGAACTATAGACTTACTAACTCCCCCAATAAATCTCCACCTAATGGCTCACAAAAGCCATAACTTAACCCTTTCTGCACAACAGAGCACATTATTTGGCATCATGATCACACTCAGTGAAATAAAAGATAAATATTATATGACCTGCATAGACTATGAGAGCAAGTTGTTGTGAAATGCCATTCCCTGCTGGGTATTCACTGTATCTGGATGTAGTAGAATTGCTTTGAGCTTGCTGAATTATATCATTATTCTGCCATGTTATAATTACAGCTTACTGTTATAACATAATTCTTAAATACTGTTAATGCACCACACTAAAGAAACATTTAGTGTTTTTTAATTAGCTTCTTTTGTCTGGGTCTTCTTTTTTCCTAATAAAATATGGAACCTATGCTCAATGAAAAATGCATATATTTTAATTCCCACAAAGAAGCAAGTTTTTAAAAAATATTAGGGCATTTGTATGGAATAATGGGAAAAAATACGGAGTATGTTTTAAATACTTAGTGTACTCCAGTTTTTCAACAGAGTCAATTCCAGCAGAAAGACTTCACACCATGAAAATATTAATTCTCAGCCTTAGCACTGGGATCTTCTCATAATGTAGGCTTTCTGAGGCCCATATGCTACTTGGGGGAGCCGGGGGCGGACACAATGACACTAAGACTAGAAAAAGTTCCTGCTTATATATTGTGTTAGTGTAATTTTTACCCATCAAACAGAGTAAAACTGAAGAAATACTATTCAATGACACCCTTGTTAGCACAGTTTGCCTAATTTTAGGAAACCTAGTAAGTTGAAACAGGTTCATGCCCATCACTTGGAGAAGGGAGGAAAAAGGGTCCTTCCTTAGAATTCTGAGAAAACATCATTGCAGGCAACAAGCATACATTCTTTGCTAATCCAGAGGCTAAAGTGGCATTTTCGTATTCACTTTATTTGTCCTCTTTTGGGCACAGCTCTTGACAGATTTGACAACACTGAAAAGACACCAGAGACGTGTAGGAAGAATCAAAGGAGCCATGTATCTTTGGCTAGGTTTCCCCAGGGCATTGCCCTAGGTTTCCCCAGGGCATTGCCCATCTTTAGAAATAGTAGTAAGAGATGGGTATACCTGCTTATATTTTGTGCTTATAATAATAGGCTTCTCATGAAACAATTCCTCTTCTAGATAGCTTGCTACTATACTGTTCATGGTGTATGCACGATATGTTTAAATAATAGTTCTATCATATATTAGATAAGTATATAATGTTTTCATTTTATCAGATTCAGTTTCATTTCCCTCATTGGTATGAAAAGAAGGTTTTCATATTTTTAATTCTTCTAACTAATGAATAGTTTTCTCACACTACAGTGAAAATCCAGATCTCTGAGCCAATTAAAAGACAGACGAGAGGAAAGTTGACTTACACCAACACTACACGAACATTTTTCATTTTTGAGTCACTGGTCTTATCAATATGGACAAGTGATGTAGAAAAAATATTAAAATATACAGAAAAGAAGTCGTTGTCTTCTGTCCTAAACCCAGTGGACTTAGAGCATACAATGCAGCTAGAAAGCAAATTAGCATAAATAAACCATGCATCCACAATTGAATTTCAATAATTTAAACATAAATCCTTTAGGCTTTGATACATCTTTTTTCCACATGGGCTTTTCTTTTGGATTTTGGCACTCCTAGCATTCATTTAAAATTCATTTGCAAGTCACAGATATATAGGGTGCCTAGAAACCTCTCATAAACAATCCCCTTTGAGGTTATTGTTCCATAATTTAAGGAATTCTAATGAAAACATGGTTGGCAAGGGGTTTTCTGAGATAGAGGGTAAATATATCTGCCTATAAAAGGGACCAGCATTTTGAAGCACAAATCGTCAACTCTCCTACACATACCAATGCATAAGGGATGATCATCTATAATATGTATTTCTGTGATTAATAACAGGCAATGATGAATCACTGATATTCTGGTTCCTATGTTTTAGAAGAAGTCTTGAGAATTTTCAGAAAGTGTGTTGGCAGGAGAGCTTTTCTCTGGCCTGGTGTGAATTCTCCTCGATTATAATTTGGCAGCCAGAATTCATTGTGTGCTTTAAAAATAAATGAAAACTATATTGCAAATTATATTAATTTTAGTTTTTATAAGTACTCTAATTAAAATTTAAACATAGCAACAAGTGGCACATGAAACATTTCAAAATACAGAATTAGGCTTTAAGTTGAATGTCAAGCTTTAGAAAGTTGAATGTGCCAGTTAGATTTGGTGCAAATGAAGATTAAGAACATAGTTCTTGCATGTTTCCTATCATGTCTTTTCCCAGTTCTTTACTTAGTTAAATAATGTAGCTGAAATCAGTTTGTACTCCTTGGAAACAACCAACAGACTAATCTTTTCTTTAAAAACATTCTAGAATGCTCAAATAAATACCACTTTCTAAATTAAACTTTCTTGGCTCAAATTTTAAAAAACTGTGGATGTTTGGTGACCTATTTTTATGCTGGCTCACAAAGTGCCAAGTAATCTTGCTATCGCCAGAGTGACATCCTGCCGCATTTTGATAGCATCATATTTGATAAGAACACTGAGTCAATTCTTCCCTGTGTATATACATTTAAATATATTTGTTTCTTAGAATTGTATGGATATCTGATATTACATTAAGTTATAGCATTGACCATATTGGCAAAAAGCCTCAATATTGAACTCAGTGGTTCAAAATATTATGATAATGCAAATAAGAATCCCTAATCATTGATGTTTGAAGATCGCTGCTGTATACTTACCAGTAGGACAAAAATTACATAAAAGATATAAGGATAGTTACTTACAATCGAAAAAGATGCAAGATATTTAATGAAAATGTAGAGTTTGCTTTCTTTTTTTAAAATAGAGCTTGTATATCATGGTTGAAATTGATGAAGATATTTATTTTGTACTTTTTATGTAAAAAATATCATTTTATCACTGTACATGTACGTTTTCAGTCTTCAGAAATTCCTCATTCTCTGTGTAAAAATTATGCATTAAGGCAATTATTTTATATCTTCTATTTAATATATACAGTAAACCAACGAATATTTACTGAGGACCTACTCAGCGCTAAGTGTTAGAAAGGTAACATTGAACAAGATTACCTCTTCTGCCTGTAAAAACTTGCAGTATAAACCTACAATGATATCTACATGAATATTTCAGTTTCTCTAATAATTCCTAAAAATAATTCTGTAGCTGGAGGCTTTCCAGAAGCAGTGGGGAAAGCTACTGGTAAATTATAATAGAAAGATATAATGCATTTTGCAGGATGACATATTTACTTTATTGTATTTATTTTATGTTATACTTTTTAAAACATGGCACCATCCGCTGAGAGAAGTGAATTTGTCAAACATTAACCTAAAGAGTATTTAGAAGTAACAGCTGAAGGATTAAGGAACATCAGGATTGAGTGAGGAAATAAGTATACACTGTGATTAGATCCTCTGCAGTGCACTATTCTTAGCCAGTCTCTTGCTACAAAATCACATCGGTAATTTTTTAGTGACATTTTTTATTGTCCTTGTACAAAAGAGAATAAAGTAGAAGAAAATAGAATCACAAGTGAAAAAATCCAAGTACTACTCAGATGTACCCTGTTGTTCTTTGCCTATTGGTTTTGGGTTCCCTAAATTACATATTAACAGAAAACTACCTTGTAGCAACATTAGATGCCCTCATGGGCCCTGCCTGACTTTACCTTTTTCATGTGGTTTCATTATTGCAAGAACTTTTCCTTATGGTTAACCAACAACTTTTTCATCTTCTGAACAAGTTCTTAGAGCAGGAAGGTTTGAGTGCTATTTTTAGCATGCCTCTGTAAGCCGTAGAGAGTGGCTTCTTTCCTGCTGTAAGAAACTCTTCTCTGCAGAGAGTAGAAGGAAGTACTTAATTTTGAGCATTTTATTTGATTTAGTAATATTGCAAACATAGGGCAGGTGGCTATAATTTTACACCATGTGAGAGAAATAGCTCTTTTTCTTTCTCTCTCAACCTGATTGTTTTGCCATCCTAAACCCTAATATGAGGAATTAGAGCAATTGATATGTTAAATTGATGAACTAGCTTAAAAGACTCTTTGAAAAGGAATCTAAGCTTTCTATAATCAAAATACAAAATTGTTAAGGATGAGGAAAGATTTATAAATGTAGGGTTCAAGTTAATATAAAAGTGGTAGCATCATCCAGTAGTTACTCTGTTATAATTATATCTTTATCATAATTAATCACAGTTTTATTACCATAATTGTGCCTTATCTTTGTGAAAACATTTCACAGTTATCGATGAAATAAAGTCTTGCCACTCGGCAACTTTTAAATCAGAGCCCTTTCTTGTAGGGTAGAAGGTGTCTGTAAATGGCTTTGTCAGGCCAACTCAGGCATGAATAATCTTGTTGAAGTACCAAAATTGTGACTGGATAATTTCAACTATCCCTGAAGAATATTCATGAATCTGAGTCCTAGATACAGAAAAATAAAAGAAATCTAGCAACTTTACAAAGCTGTAACCAAAGTATAGATAATGTATTATGTGTAATTATAGCAAGTAATAAAATTTTCTCTTGGCTAGTTGACCAGTATCTTCTTTTTTAGTTTCTATTCTTGTCTTTTCTCTTAGTTTCTAGTCTGCCCTAATGGTGTTTTTAATCTACTTTTATTTAAGTCTTGCTTCAAATGTTCAAAGCTTTTCATGCCTTAATTTCTACTGTTATTTGATGTGACAGTTCTTTTTTAATCTGCAACTTGGCCATAAAACGTACTTTTTATAGGCATGATGTTTAATTTTTCTTCCTAAATGTACATAAGCACACAATGGAAAATTTTATATCATATTTGATAAGAAGCAAAGTAAATGACATTTTTGTAAAAAAAATAGTAACCACAAGTCATGAGATATACTTCTTAAATATTAAGGAAGAATAATAATTCTTCATAAAAATACTGTTAGGAAGCAAAACCAGTAAATAAAATGATCTAATTATTGAATGTACACAAGGTATCAATATCTTGGTGCTATATAAAAATTAATTTCCCCAGCTATGATGGAGTAATGGTTAGGATTTATCCTCCCACCCTAAACAACTAGAAAACCAGATAACATAAAGAAACAGTGGTTTTTCAAGTATTGAATAGCAGGCAGTTCAAGGCAGTGATGTCTGAGAAAGGGGAAGCAAAAAAGATGAGCCTTTCTGTTGTTCTAGCTTTCTTTCTGGAGGCACTTTCTAGGTTACAAATTAAGGAGGGGGAGCCCAAACAGGGCCTGGTCATCTCACTGAGATGTAAAACAGAGAGATCCCACACACTTTGGAGAGTAGGTATATATAGAATTTGTAGGGTAAAGCACTGGAGAAGAAACTGTGAGAGAGAGAGAGAGAGAGAGAGAAGAGAGACAGAGAGAGAGAGAGACAGAGAGACAGAGAGAGACAGAGAGAGACAGAGAGAGGAAGAAAGAGAGAAGCTGCAGAGAAGCCCCCTCAAATCTTTGGCTGAGTTTTGATCAGTCCATAAATGGAAGGACACTACCCAATGGCAGAAATCTTGGCACTCACACAGAGCTGGGAAGTGTTTATGTTCCCACCAATGGATAGAATTCTCTGACAAGTATCACCTTAGTAGGGGGTATGAATTAACCTTACACTAAAACTTCTCTGAGGTTGTCCTAACAGAGGTTAGAAGCAAACCTCAAAAAGATTCAACTGATTCCCTCTAACTTAAATGCACACTACAACAAAATCTAACGTTATTTAAAGGAATACAACAAAAATTTAGCAAGGAGTAATATAAAGTTCATAATGTTTATCATTCAATCAAAAATTACACAACATGAAAAAAGAGCAGGGAAATATTATCCACATCCAGAATAAGTATCAACCATTAGAAGCAGTCCTAGACATAGCGGAGGTAATATAACTAGCAGACAGTGAAGTAGAAACAGTTATTATAAATAGGTTCCATATGTTCTGGAAAGTAAAGAAAGCATGGTGAGGAGAGACATGGAAGATGCAAAAAGATACATCTTTTAGAGATAAAAAAATTATGATGTCTAAAATAAAAAATATTGTCTCCATAGTTTTTCCTCTTCCAGAATGTCATATAGTTGGAATCATACAGTGTGTAGCCTTTTCAAACGGGCTTCTTTCACTTAGTGATGTGCATTTAAGATTCGTCAATGTCTTTTTACTCCTTGATAGCTCACTTCTTTTTAGCGCTGAATAATATTCCACTGCCTGGCTGTTTATTTATCCTTTCACCTATTGAAGGACGTCTTGGTTGCTTCAAGTTTTGGCAATTATGAATAAAGCTGCTGTAAACATTCATGTGCAGGTTTTTGTGTGAACCTAGGTTTCCAATTCCTTTGGGTATATACTAAGGATTGCGATTGCTAAATTATATGGTAAGAGTAAGTTAATTTTATAAAACATTGCCAACCTGTCCTCCAAAGTACCTGTACCATTTTGTATTCCCACCAGCAATGAATGAGAATTCCTGTTGCTCCACCTCTTTGCCAGCATTTGACGTTGTCAGTGTTCCAGATTTTAGCTATTCTAATAGATGTGTAGTGTTTAAACTTATTTTTTAATGTCTAATTGTCCCAACATGATTTGAAATGCCACCAGTGTGAAATGCCATCTTTTAAATTATTTATTTATTTATTTATTTATACTGAAGTATGGTTGATTTACAATCTTATAATTAGTTTCAGGTGTACAGCATAGTGATTCAGTATTTTTATAACTTATACTTCATTAAAAATTATTATAAGATAATGACTATAATTTCCTGTGCTATACAATATATCTTTGTTGCTTATCTATTTTATACATGGTAGTTTGAATCTGTTAATCCCATACTCCTAATTTGCCCCTCCCCCTTTTCTTCTTCCCATGTGCTGTTCTGGAAAAGGTAAAACTATAGAGACAATAAAAAGACCAGTGACTTCCAGAGTTTAGGAGAGAGCAAGGGATGAATAGGTGGAGCACAGAGGATTTTTAAGGCAGTGAAAATACTCTGCATGATACCATACCCATGGATACATCTCATTATACATTGGTTAAAATCCATAGAACATACAATGAGAGTGAACCACAATGCAAACTGTGGACTTTGGTGATGATGATTTGCCAATGTAAGTTCATCAGTTTTAACAAATGTCCCACTGTGGGGGGGTATGTTGAATGTGAGAGGCTGTGCATGCATGGGAGTAGGGGGTATATCAGAAATCTCTGTACCTTACTCTCAACTTTGCTGAGAACCTAAAATAGCTCTGAAAAATAGTCTTAAAAAATAAGATGAAAAACTCACACGACAAAAAATAAAATGAAAAATGTACTGAATGAGATTGACAGCAAATTAGAAAAAAAGCAGAAGGAAAGATCAGCAAACTTGAAGACCTATAAAACGAAACTATGTTAGCAGGGTGATACCAAGAAACTTAGTATATATGTACTTAGAGTACTAGAAGTAGAGGAGAGAATAAAAGATGGAACAAATCTTTGAAAAAATAATAGCTAGACATTTTTCTAATTTAATGGAAACTGAACTGACAGATTGAAGGGATCTCAGCAAACCTAAAGCAGAATAGAACTAAAGAAAAGCATGCTGAGGCACATCATAATCAAATTGTTGAAAACCAATGATAAAGAAAAAATCTTGAAGGAAGTTAGAAGAAATAAATACCCAATATTTTAAAAGGAACAAAGATAATAATGAGAGTAAATTCTCTCCGGAAACTATGCAAGCTGTGTAACAGTGGAATGACTTCTTTAAATTACTGAAAGAAAAAAACAAAAAAACAAAAAACTAAGGCTTCTTTACCCAGTCAGGTTTGGAAAAGAGCAAAGATGGAGGACTCACATATCTCATTTCCAGTCTTATTGTAAAGCTACAGTAACCAAGACTGTGTGATATTGACTTGATAGACATAAAGAAAAATGGAATAGAATAGAGTCCAGACATAAATCCGCATATATACGGGAAGTTGATTTTTTATAAATATGGGAAGGTAATTTGATGTAGGAAAGGATAGTCTTTCAACAAATAGTGCTGCAATATGAAAATAAAAATTAATTAATTAAAAGTATCCAAAGAAACTTTACCATTACCAGGTGCCTCATATAAGTATTAACTCAATATGGATCCTAGCTTAAATGAAAGAGCTTAACACTGTAACATGTATTCTAAAAATACATAGGAGAAAATCAAGTGAGCTCGAAGTAAACAAAGATCTCTTATAAGCCATCCAAAAAAAAAAAGGTTAGAATTCATCAAAATTAAAAACCTTTGCTCTTCAAAAGACTATTTTTAAAACATATCTCTAAAAAGGGACTTACATACAGAATATGTAAAGAACACTTACATCTTAATAGGAAGAAAACATGCAACTCAAAAAATTTTTTTTAATTTGAATAGGCACTTCACCACTGAATAAATATTCATGGCAAATAAGCACACGAAAAAGTGCTCATTGTTATTTGTTATTATAGGATGTGCTAACTAAACCACAATAAGATATGCTACAAACAAACTAGATTAGCTAAAATTAAAAAAACTGACAATATCAAATGTTGTTGAGAATTTGGAGTAACTGGAACTCTCATACATTGTTGGAAAGGCAAATGGCACAGTTTGGAAATTTGGCAATTTCTCATAAAGCTAAGTACACAATTACCATATGATTCAACATTTCAATTCCTAGATACTTACCCATGAGAAATGATGATATATCTCTACACAAATACTTATTTGTGAATGTTGTAATAGCACCTTTAGTAATCATAGTAAACATCTGGAAATAACCCAAATATCTATAAATTGGTGAATAAATTGTCTTATATCCATAAAATGGAATACTACATAGCAATAAAAAGAATGAACTACTAGTACAGAACAATAACATGAAGAACTCTTAAAAACATACTAAATAAAAGAAGTGGATTCAAACAATTATATGCTTCATGGTTTGATTTATATAAACTTTTTGAAGAGGTAAAAGACTGTATTGATGGAAAGGTGAACAACAATTTCAGAGATGGGTTTGGGGGAAGAGAATAACTGCAAAGATCAGAGGGAATTTTTGGGGTTATGGAAATGTTCTTTATCACAATTGCAGCATGAGTGTGGTAGTAATTACATGACTATGTACGTATTTCAAGACCCATCCAATTCTTTATTAGACTTGGTCACATGCAATTATATCCAAAAAAAGTTTTAAAAATATTATTTCACTTTGATGTAAACATCATCTAAATAATTTGACATTAGAATTTTTTTCCCATAAATTAAAGCTATACTGAGTTTACTGATAAAGTTATTATTGTAATCATTTGTAGCCCTAATATAATTCTGGCTTCGTGTGAGTTGACTTTACCTCTAGTTTCTCTGTAAGCATTTAAGTAGAATAAACTGAAGCATAAATTTTTAACCAAAATTAAACACCTTTTTTTTCCCAAGAAACATTTATCACACAAATGCATATAAAATGCATGCATTTTACATCCAAATTTGCATATAAAGTGTTGTGGGAAAATTAGGAAGCATATGGTCTTTTTTTTCTTTTTTATTATCTAAGAAGCACTAAAGCCAAATAACTTGGCAGGACTCTTCTGTTTTAGTCTTTCAAATGGCTTTATTTTCTGGCAGATGGGGAATGTTAGCTACCTATTAAAATTATACTTACATATATTGTTAGAATGTTTTATATTTCATGAAAATAAAATTTTTAGAATTGTCATTTAAAACTAGCAAAACCTATCTGTCATAAGGTTGAGAAACAACTGTACCTGTCACTTCCCAACCACTTTGAAATATGTTGCAACATGGATGGCTACCTAATGAATATTCTGCGATTGAGTTTCATTTTAATGATATTTTCAAAAATTCTCCATCTTTAAAAATAAAAGAATATCATAGGCTAGGGATTGAAATAGATGAGGAGAATGCATTTCAAGATGTAGCATCTCTTCCAAACTGTTTTGGGAAAATAGATGTGGTAAAGCATTATCATATACTTTTTAGTAAGTAATTTTCCCCCTCCATGAACAATTTAAAAATCAGTACTTATAATGGATAGTCGTCAAGCATTGTTTTGTGGATTAATAAACTGATTCACAGAGATGAATTTAAAGTCACTGTGACGCAGTCTATGAACAGTAGACAGTCAAAATATTCTTCTGTTTTAGATTAGAATGAAAAGAAAGATTGATTTAAAAATAAAAATCAGATATCTGTATTTGTTCATCAGGATTTGGTACTAAGAATTTGAAAAAGTGAAGGATTCTTTTATATATTTAAAAAACCATATTGTATTGACATGGATTTTTAAAATTAGCTATCTGAATTACTGATACTTCTGTTAGATTTACATTGCAGTTAGAGAAGTTACTGAAGCATTTGTTAAGGAACATTTTTAAATTGTAAAATTTCCTATTTGAAATGTGAAAATATATCACATAATTCAATAGATATACACATGCATGCATATATAATTGACCTGGAACACTTGATTTGTCTTGAGGACAAATCTTTCAGACACAGTTTTGAGGAGACATCCTGTGTGGTGAGACAATTTGTATAAACTTGAAGTCAAACTAAATATTCTGTCATTCAAAACTATCATATGGGGCTTCCCTGGTGGCGCAGTGGTTGAGAGTCCGCCTGCCGATGCAGGGGACTCGGGTTCGTGCCCCGGTCCGGGAAGATCCCACATGCAGCGGAGTGGCTAGGCCTGTGAGCCATGGCCGCTGAGCCTGCACGTCCGGGGCCTGTGCTCTTCAACGAGAAACGCCACAACAGTGAGAGGCCCGCGTACCGCAAAAAAAAAAAAAAACCCAAAAACCATCATATGTCAAAACCTTTTTAGATAAAACTTTAGATAGAACATCAGCATTTCATGTCTGATCACTGAGGAACTTGAGTGTATGCAAAGAACTTACTGAAATAAAATGAGCACATTGTCTGAAAAATCACTACTTCTGGCTAAAGATATTTCTCTTCTATTTCTCTCTCCAGTAGAGTTGCTCTGCACCTATAGCTTATTCTTTTTTTAAACTTTTTTTTTTTTTAAATTTTTGGCTGCGTTGGGTCTGCGTTGTGTTCGAGCTTTCTCTAGTTGTGGCGAGTGGGGGCTACTCTTCATTGCAGTGTGCGGGCTTCTCATTGTGGTGGCTTCTCTTGTTGAGGAGCATGGGCTCTAGGCACACGGGCTTCAGTAGTTGTGGCATGCGGGATCAGTAGTTGTGGCTCGTGGGCTCTAGAGCGCAGGCTCAGTAGTTGTGGCGCATAGGCTTAGTTGCTCCGCGGCATGTGGGGATCTTCCCAGACCAGGGTTTGAACCCATGTGTCCGGCATTGGCAGGCAGATTCTTAACGACTGAGCCACCAGGGAAGTCCAGTTTATTCTTATAATATGTACAACTAGTGAAGAAATATAAAGTTTGGGAAAAAAATAGCTGGTATATAAATGCAAATATCTTCAAGTTTTTTTCATGCATCTCTTCTTTATCCTATTTTATTCTTCTTTCAGTAAATAATAGGTTTTTCTCTTCACATTGCAGTACTGAAATTATGGTGTTAAGCCATATATCAAAATAATAGATAAAGTTTTATAGTATCAATTGCAAAAATTATTGGTGCAAGAGTGCCAGGACCACAGTGTGGTGTACAATATGATAAAAGATTATATATCCTAAAAATTATTTTTCTTAATTCGTCTCTAGATGAAACACAAGAAGTGATGTGGTATTTGGAAAGGATATTTTAAGTTACCCTTGTTTTTAGGGGTTTTTGACTTTGTCTACATGAAGCTCTTAAAGCAAACTGAAGCATGCAGTTTCTACATGGTGGCATCTAATTGTTTTCCCCTTATATGAGGTGCTATCAAAATACTCTATGAGTTGAGCAAACGTACTTGTGTGCTAGTGATGCATTATGTAATTTAGATTGATTTTACGATCTATGGAGAGGTTGCAAAAATTCCTAAACACACTATAAAAAGTTGTGCATATTCCTCTCCACTCTTTCTACACATTTTAACTGTATTCATGATTTTCTAGGTATGTCCTTCCATGTTAATAGTTAATAGATTTTATTTTAAAACCTCTCTGATATCAGTAGCATAGTGTTTTTCACTTTTTTTCATTATTGCCCCTTATAGGAGCTTTTTCAACATTTTTTCCTAATTGCTATCCCCATGAAATTTTAATACTACCGATGAAGTCTATATTTGTTTATGTACTGTATGCATGTCTGTGCTTTTATATATAAAAAGCACATTTGCACCCAACCTTGCAATGAGAATCTATTTGTCCCCTTGGGGTTGACATTGCTCCAATGACCCCGTTCAGAATACATGCTCTGTCAGTATAAGATCACCTATAGTTAAGATACATTCTCATGCATAAGGATTGCTTTGCTATTCTTTATTATCTCTCCTGATCTTCACCTGGAAAAGCTTCAATAATTGTACCATTCAGAGGAATGCAATTTTCTTTGCCCATTTCAGGGAGAACAGGGAGGATGGGAAGAGATGAGAATAAAATTTTCCCTTTAAACAAAGAGTTTAGATTTTGATTCTCATAACTGACATATTTAGAGTTAATATTTGTTCCATGAGTGAAAGGCCATGTAAACCTATGGAAAAAGCCCTGCTGACAGATTGAGGTTGTCTGTCATGAACAACTCCATTAGCTCCTGTAGAATCCCATGATGTTAAATGATGGTATGAGTATCCTACATCCAACTCTAGCCTTCCTGATAGCACTTCAACTGATGTCACTCCAAAATCCTGTAAATAATTGTGTGTTCAGGGTTTATATCCTGAGCTGAAGGATAGTTTTACTAGGAAATAAATATAATGTAAAAACATATATACTAATTTTACAAATTAGAATAATTTATACAAGTGGATACATGAATGATTGGAATTTATGAATTATTATTACATATATTAAGTGCATACTGGAAGCCAGGTACAGTGCTATAAACTTTATATACATTTTCTAATTCTATCTTCACAATAAGCTTATAGAGTAGACACTTTGTATTATCCCTTGTTTCTCGAAAAGTGAAATAATATCCAAACTGTATTTTTAAAGCTGGTTTTAATAGCTAATTTTATTGATGGTTATAATTAAGGATTATACAAATAAGAGTTGACTAATTTGTGTTTTACCCTTTTTTTTTTGGTGTCATTCTACCTTCCCTGTTGTGGAGATGTTAGCAATAAGTATAAAAGCAAAATAGCCACTAGGAGTAAAAAAAGACAAGAAACATGACATAAACTCAGAACTTATGAATTGGCAGTTTTGAAACTACAATTGTCATTATGATAATCATGAAAACAGCTGGCATTAGTTAACTATTAACTAAATCATCATCACACTCATAGCAGCATTTTATCTTACTGAGAAGATGAAAGTTTAGAGACCCTAATCATATTCCTTAGACTCCAGACACCAGTATTTTATTAGCGATGCCCCTGATTATTTGTTGGTGTGAGAAGTGTGGATGATAATTAAACAGTGCTCTATGAAAATTGAAAACGTCTTATAAGTTACCACAATATAAAATGAATGGAGTGCTCCATTTATTTTTTAAATGCTTAAATTTTCAGAACCTTGTATATTTTCTGAGTATAATTGTCCTCAATAACAAACTTAATTCTTTTGGGTTTAATAAAATGTACTTTTCGTTTGAAAATTTTCAGTAACTTAATGATGGCATTGCTTATATAGGAAACATTATGCAAATGATTGCAATGAAGTCTATGAGTTTAGTTAAGCTGGAGAAAAAGTTTGTAATTAGCAAATTAGCATTTGAAAAAGACGTTTTGAATATGCATAGTAGAAAATTCTACTTAACTTGTGGGGTGTGTTCATAATGATTATTTCAGAATTCATGCATATGCATTTTTTAACGTGCAAAAAACAGTTGAAACCTTAGTGGACCAATCCAGACCTGACTAATTTTTTCTTTTTTTCAGTTAAATGACTAACATTATAAGTAAGGCAAAATGAATACACATGTTAACATTTGGAGTCTTCTTTCCTTCTCTTTTTGATGTAGTATTTTCTTAAATATTAAGAACACAGAATTAAATACTTTCTACTTATTATGGCTTCAGTGTGGATGAAAATAACAACATTAAGAAAAAACAGTCTTGGTATCTGCCTTTTCCTATGAAGTATATGCCATGCTATGCATTAGAATGTTGTGGTTAGGGCTTAATTTGTTTTGTATGTTAAATTGTGCTTTTGGGGGTTGTTCAGATTTTGGTGTCACACTCACAGAGACATTCAATTATTAATGGAGAGTGAAAGACTATCATGTGATTACTTTAAAAAATGCTATATATTTGCTTCAAATAGTGTAAATATATTTGCTTCAATATAGTGTAAAGTATGTTTTCTTAGGTATTAATATAAGTAGGTTATGACCTTCTATTTAAGAGACTATTAGTTCTTGATTAATTATTAGATATGATCTCAAATCTTTAAGCACTGAAGGTTGTTCTTCAGTACAAAGTATCTCTCTTGCTCACTCTTCCTGACATGTTCCATTCTCATCTGGTTTCTATACTGTTTCTTATGTTTCCCATAAATGCATGATCGTTAAACATTTCTCTGCTACCACCCACATATTTGGGGAAACAAATTTTCTGTCATAAAACCTTATGCAACTTGCTTAGGCCACAGTGATATTTTCTATTGCTGAATTCATACAATATTTATGGTTGGTTTATTACATTCCCTACAAATCGGTTATATAACTATAGCTGATTTAAATCTATAGTTGATAAATAAGTGAATGCTTTGTCTTTCCAGTTAGAGAAAAGAAATCATGTCTTCTGTTGGTTTGGTTAACCCCATAAAATCTAGTAAGCAGCTAAAGACAGGACAGATTTGGCTTCACTTGGCTTATGGAAAGGATGGGTACTTCTTTCTAATGAACTATAAGTTCATTATCATCTTATAATCAAAAGGAATGATGAGACTTACAGAACTATAAAATGAGTGAAATGTTTTTTCCCACACCAGTTTGATTATAACCCAACAATAGAAAATAAGATAATTGTAAGCAATCTCATGAAATCCCTGACAACAATATGATTCCATGTATTATAGGTTCTTTTCATTTTCTTTGTTTGTTGTGACTCTTTTTTTTTTTTTCAGTACATTGATCGTCTGTCTAGTGCCAGGCACTCTTCTGTGCACTGATCACATAAAACCAATCAAAATCTAGGTTGGAAAAACTAAGTAACTAAGAGTCAAAACAAAGTCATACCTAACATTAGCTTCAGGGACTAAGCAAGTGACACTGAAGTAGAACAGGAACATAGGGATGAGAAGTATTCCAGTTATAGAGAAAAGAATATGCAATGGCATGAGAGAATAAATTTCTCTGGGGAAATCAAGTGGAATGTAAAGCTATCTGTATTATCGGGTGTTGGGTTAGCAGGGTGTTAAGGGCCATGCTTATACTTTCACATGTAACCTACTCAAAAAAGCAGCCATTCAATGGTTGAATATTTATCCCTAGCTGAAGACACTTGCATTTGTTCATTTTCCTTATAAGCATGACTTCAGTTGACAGTGGATGAGTCCCAAACCTGTACTCTGTGTCTTGCATTGCCCAGACTATATTTGGCCTTTAGGATGGTTTCCTGAGAAAACTTCAATCTTTCTTTCTTCTCTTAAATTCTAGACTTTAACTTAAAAAATAATTGTATTTTCCAAAAACAAAAGAGCAAAAGTTTTTCTTACAGACAGTTTTAGTACAAAATTTTTCTGACTTCAATTTAGCAAGTCTCCAGCTAGACAATAACTCTTCTAAGCCTCTGTATTAAGATTTTACTTTGCATTAAATAGAATTAAAGATAAAGAAAAAATACTAGAAATAAAGAAAATTTAGAAATAAAGAATAAAATTTAGAATAAAAATAAAATTTAGAAATAAAGAAAAAAAAGTACTAGAAATATCCTTAGAAGTGCATATATTTTGCAAGCTTTTAGAGTCAACTACTGGAGTTCTTTATATTTCTACTGCCTCCACCTTTTTATGACTGATTTTTAAAATAACCGATTTAAGACATGAAAATATAATTTTTAATATAATTTATAGGGATGTATAGACTATAATATGGTTGTTGAATGATAACTAACTGGCATTATAGATGAAATTTTACTGTGTTCAGAATGACAAGACTTATTCCATGGGCTGCTTCCTTTAGAGATTCTATCCTCCAATCTTTAATATTTACCATGCTTCCACAATTATTACTATAGATAGAAAATAGATCTTAATTATTCTACCTGTAAACTAGAAACACAACCTTTGTATTAAAGGAAAAAAGAAACAAATGTGGTATTCACAAAGCTATCTACAACCATTCATACCTTATAAAATGTAAGGTTATTGTCAGATAAATTCTCAATGCACTTAGCAAAACACTCTCTCTATACAGATAAGGACATAAACTCTCACACATTTTATTATAAGTATAATTTGATCTGAGTCATTGTTAGGCTCAGAGCATAATATGATAATCAGAAAAATTGGGGGTCTAATCAAATAATTTATAAATTAGCTATTAAGTTATTATTTAATTAGAGTGAATGATTTACTAGCATATGAAGAAAAGCCTTTATATATTAAATGAAACATGATAAATATCTAAAGTTTTGAACTTTTCATTAAACAACTGATGTTGGCATAAAAAGCTTTCTGCTTTTTTTTTTAGTTGCTTTTGTAAACTTGAGAATCTAAATGACAATGCTGGCAGACTGAAATATTTTCTTTAACCTTTTAAGAAGCATTATTAATATAACCTCTACTAGATATTAAAATTTTCATCCATCCTGCAAATCATTGGTGAGTTCATTTGGTCTGTATCTGGAACAACCAAAATAACATGTATAATATATGTATCGAAAAGGGAAATGAAAATGCATGAAGATATCTAATTGTATATACTGTGAAGCTGGAGAATTAAAGATGATAACCCCTTTTTACCAGTCAGCCAAGCGTGAAAGAGCAAAAGAGATTCAAAACTTCATTAATTGCTCTCACACAACATTACAGGCCACCTGCACTTGAAAGAATTTACATTGGAGCAGATGGATTGCTGAATGCAGTATCAAAGATTTTCAGAATGTTTGTTTTAAAAATAAACTGGATTCTAAGACAAGGACAAGCAAAGCATACAATTTACAAAGATGACAGAGCTTTTATTATTGGGACTCTTTAAAAAATATGAGTAAGGGCACATTTTTATCTCTAAATTAAAAATACACATACCAACCACTCTTAAAAATGGTAAAAGTTAAATATTTAAATTTACGAATGACAATATGTTCATGCATTTTAATTTTGCTGTATTCATTTGGGGCTATTGAACCTACCTGACTGGTTTCCTTTACTAACTCCTAGATCCATGAAACCCAGGCTTTGCCTACATTACATAATGTAATATTTTTACAGCTCTGATTATTCAGGCCTCTGAATAAAGTTTGTTCCATATGTAAAGTAAGAGACGAAAAGTTAAGGTTAACTTTTTGTTGAGGAAACTCATTTTCACTTGTCATTTGATTCTGCCTTTAGCTCTGCATTTGCACTAACTAGCTTACTTATGCTTCTGGGTTCTGCTGTATTATGCTTTTGCAACATACTTTAACTTTTATATCTTGCAAGCATTTCTACAGCTTCACCCATGAATTAAGTTTTACCTGGAATTTGCATTATGGTATTTTCAAGCATTCTATGAACATTGATTCTAAGAAGTCAGCAAACTACAGCTAGTGGGCTGAATCTGACCAAGTGCCTGTTTTTGGAAATAAGGTCCGATTGTAACACAGCCATGCCCATTAATTTACTTACTGTCTATGGCTGCTTTTGTGCTGTGACAGTAAAGCAGTGTAGTCATAACAGAGACCATATTGCCCATAAAGTCTAAAATATAATATTTCCTATCTAGCTCTTTATGGGAGAAGTTTACCAACTCAGATATACTAGTACACTGTGTGACCTCAGGCAAGTTTTCTTACCTCTCTGGGCTTTAGTTTCCTCATCTGTAAAAAAAGAATAATGATGGTACCTACTTCACATGGTTTTTATGATGATTAAATGAAATAATACAAGCTTTCAGGAAAAGACCTGACCCATAGTGTCAGCATCAGCGTCATATTTTCAAAGGAATAATGCTAGGTCATGAAAGTGGAGAAATAGACTTTAAACTATATTATTGTAGGTTTTTCTTCCATTTTCTCTATTTAAATAATAATGGAGATAATGTGGTCTTGTATTATGATCATGGACTTTGAAGGTGGAAGCTCTGACTGTGAATAACAATTAACTCCTTACTTGCTGTTTAAAGAAGACCTTCAGTAAATTATTGCAAACTCTCTAATCTGCACTTCCTTATCTGTAAAATAATAATAATAATAGTAAGAATATAATAATCACATCTTCTAATAGGTTATTAGTTTATTGTAAAGGGCAAATGAAATAAGAAATATGAAGCAGTGTAAATTGTAACGTGCAATACAATTCATAGGTTTTAATGCCTAATTAACCTTACCCTGCTTCCGTGCTTTGTACTTTGGGGTAGTGAGTATGTGTAATTATTTAGCCGAAGAGCTCAAGGTTAACCTTTTTGCGTCAAGGGTTGCCGCATGCATCAACACGGGTGAACCTTATAGACATAATGAGGGAAAAAAGCCAGATCCAGAAAAACACACGTGATATGATCCTCTCTAGTTAAACTTCCACAACTAGCAAAACTAATCTTTGGTGATGGAAAAGAATATTGGTTACCTTTTGGGGGTGTGAATGTGGGGGAAGGATCTTTTGGGAGGCTAGTGATATTATAGATCTTCATTTATGTATAGGTATAGGTTACGTGGATATATTCACTTTGTATATCTTTATTCACATGAGTAATTTTGACTTGTGCACTTAACTGTAGGTGTATTAATACTTGAGATTTAAAATAACTATAAGAAAAATAAAAGAAAAAGAAAGGAGAGAAACCAAATAAGTACAACCACTTGTCCTACTTTCAGTATCATAAAAAAAAAATGTCTTCTGCCATCTGATACATTCACCTCATTCCAGCACTTACACACTCACACCCACATTTCTCTCCACAGCCACACAGAGTTCGTCAACACACGTGCATGCGCGCGCACACACACACACACACGCACACACAAATCTCTGTAATCAATTGGGACTCTGCTTTGGCCAACCTTGTCTTCATATGGTGCTTCAAATACGTGATTTTTGACAGAATTGCCCTTTTATTTTTCTCTCTCTATAAATCCTACAATGTCCAGTTTTACCTGAAGTCTTTTCTTAACTATCTAAGGCATTATGACCTTCATGGGGCTCCTAGACCACTTTCACTTCATGTCATACACTCATTATTGCTACTTTCCAAACTTTTGTTTGAATTTTATTTTTTTATGTACACATCACTTATTTTCCCAAAATATATGTTCCATGAAGATAAGACAAAAAAGGTCTTAAATCAAGAGCTGGGTTTATAGTGGAAATCAAATGTGATTTTAATATATAGATTTTATTTATTTTTAAAACAAAACGCTCTATTAGTACAAAAACAAAAAGTAAAAAAGCTATTAAAGGAAATCAAGTCTCTTTCTCACCCTAACCCCGAAGCATCCCGTTCCTTTCTCAGAAGTAACAAATGTTGCTGCTTTTCTTGTATAAACTCCCATTAATATATGTAAATAATCTCTGCATATTCATATATAGCTTTGTGCTTTACAAAAATGGTAGCATGTTGTAGATATTATACTATGTTTCATTAAGTGAATCATGTATCTTGAAGATATTCCATTTTGATAAATAACGTGAATTCAAAATACCCAAAGAAGTTATGGAAGCATAGAAATATGAAATTATGGGGCAATGCCATTTTTTAACTGAATAACTTTGCAAATACTCTGAAATTGTCTTCTTGACATCATGAGTATAGACTATTCTGATAATTATTTTCGTAACTTTGAGAGGAATTTTTAAAAATGATGTTTATGTCTTGAACTATGCTAAAAATTGTTTTTCCACTTTGTCTTTGTGGTTTTCCCTTATCCTTCACATAAGTGTATTGAGTAAATATTTAGTCTATTGTTTTTGAAGTCTACTCTGAAAAGTATGTGAGACATTCCCAATTTTTTCTTATTTATTTGTTGCATTCTAGCCAGGAGTTTGTTTAAATTATAGTTCAGAACTTTGGATCATACCAGATGTTGAGTAATATGCCACTAAGATATAAGTGCAAATGGTTTCACTCTTGATTCCTTTGTACAAGTGAACGACAACTTGGAATTCTAAACAGATTAAAAATAGATGTTGCTGTTCATTTGGGTTCTCTTAGAAAGGAAGGCTGTTTTTGACAAATTCTGCTGCTTATTAGACAAAGTGCAAAAGCATTACATCTGGAGTTCATAAGCCATTGTTTTATGGAATTGATTCATCATACAATCCCTTCTACTCTTGAAATAAACCCAGGAGAATTTGTTAAGATGCTATATGCACACTAGCACACATTCTCCCATCCACATGAACACCCACAAACTCCTCTATGCATACATGCTCTCTTTAGAGATGTGTGCCCTCACAAAACATCTTATAAAGTGGAATTGCAACACGCTTTTCAAATTGTCAGACATTGTTTTAACATTATCTTTTGATAGATTTCTGGATCTAGCTGCAGGAATTATTCTTATTCCTTAAAACCAATAATCCCTTATTTCCTTAATTTAAAACACTTCTGTGATACATTTTCTTTTAGTTGAAAAAATAAAGCTGAAATTATTTTGAAACCCACCATCCCCAGATACTTCCCAATTTATTTTCCTTCCTCAGATATTGAAGCAATGCTATGTCTTTCACATATTTAAGGCTATCATAATCCAAATTGTTCATTCTGTGAGAATAAAATTTAAGGAAACATTCAGCAAGTGACTATACGTGTAAGAGATGGATTTTTCGAGGATTTTAGATATTTGAGAGGAGCCACTCATAGATTCTGCTTTCAAAATTTCTTAGGATGCCATCTTAAAAGATGACTGAAATTCAGATCAGTGAAGTGCTTTGGTGTCTTGTTTTTTTCTTTTGCAGATTGTAATCCACATGTTCAGAAGGCCTCTCCCTAGAGTATAATTTAACTTAATTGACAGTCATTGTTCCTTGAAAACTTTGAATTAAATTAACATAAGCATGAATGAAATAGGTCAAATAACCACATACAGTCTTTATTATTATTTTTTCCTTTAGGATTAGTGACAATATTATGTATAAAATTGACATTTGGCTATTAGATCCTCATTGAATCGTTCCAAATTTGATTAAAACTGGATATCTTGGTGTACAGTAATTTAGCTTCATGAGAAACTGTTAGGTTTTCCATTTAATTCTTGGGTTTATTGAAGAACAGGGTATTTTATGTGTGTAGTGATGAATTTTGTTCTTTCTCTTTTTCACACTAAGATCAAATACAGACTGCAAAACTGACTGAGCGTGAAATTGTTTCTAGAAATTGTGGAGCTAGTTTAGATGGCAAGAATCAGATGAACAGTTGTTAGTAAAAATGTGTGTACGGAAAGGATGATGGTAATGGATAGGGAAGTTTAAAAGTAGAGAAATATTAGCATAAAGCAAAAATATTCAAGTGGCAAACATTTCAGTAGAGCATTTACATGCCAGCATCCTTAAAAGCATATAAGTTTTTGGAAAACATTTTTTTTTTTTTTTATTTTTCTGTCTTGTTTTTCACAGGAAGAAGACTGGTATGGGTTTTGGGTCTTCCAGTAACTGCCACTGCAAAAGCAATTAGACTTCATTATGGCTGTGCTTATGCAATACTAATTAACATGCCTGATGTTCTGTTTTCCTTATTTGACCATGTGACAGCCCACAGGTCTGACACCCTCTGTGAACCAACAGCTGAGGAAATTTCAATGTGGCAGATTTTTTACAAAATACACCCCCCAAAAAATGTAATCACACTTTTCCTGAACAACTGCATTAACAGAATGTGTTACAGCAGATCTACAATTAGTAGATTGCATACATTTGTACTGGAGAAAAAAATAAAGGAGACTAGAGATGATTTAAGCCAATGCATGCAAATTATTATACCTTGTGTCCAGAATTGAAAAGTGCAATAACACTGTATTATATTATCACAGAGAATATCATTTTACCAGTAAAATCAGATCTAGCAAAAGTATCACTAAAGATTAGAAGCAAAGTTGTCAATATATTTATAGCACCATTATGGACCTCTATGATGTCCAGCTGATTTATTGAATCTATACATGTGATGAATTTAAGAGTCTAGACATAGGCAAATTCTGTTTTAGTTTGTTTGTTTCTGTTGTTGTTGTGGGACTGGGGATAGTCTTGTTAACAAAATTAGATACCGTATAGTTACTGACTACACAGATTGTAAAGTCTAGTTTGGAGTTTGGGACAGAGACTGTAGCCCCAACCAATAAATATAAAATTAACACTGCAGTACGAAGGAAGGTGCTTGATGCTGTAAAATTGTAAATAGAGGTATTTGGCCAGATTGTGAATTGTGGAAGTTTTTCTTAGGAAGTGAAAATTTGTAGAGACCTGAAGTCAAATTGGAGGTTAAGCAGATGAGCTGAGGAAATTAGAACACTGGGTCACACACTTTGCCGCACATCATAAGCACTTGAGGATTTTTTTTTTTAATTACTGATGGCTGGCTCCCATCTCTAGAAAATCTAATTTGATTGTTCAGAGTAGGACGTGGGTATTGAGAGCTTTAGAATGCTCCCAGGTGATTTTAATGCTCAGCAAAGCTTGAGAACCATTGGAGAGACATTCTAGGCAGATGGAGAAGGCCAGTGGTAAGATGACGCTCAGCAGAACCTTAATAAAGCTGAAAGTTCGGGTACTGCTGAGAGCGGGGAGCTGGGGAGTCATGTGCGACAGGAGACTGGAGAGCTGGGAAAGAAGAAGCGGTCTATGCCGGGCTTTGTAGGCCGTGTTACCGATTTAGGTTTTTGCTGAATGGTGATGGGCAGCCGTTCACGTCTTTCCCTAGAAATGTCCCCAACATACACATTTTTCTCCCAGAAAAGCATGAAGCATGAACAGGGTCGACTGCTCTTTTTTTTTGTTTTGCATATTTTGACCTGTCTGTACCTTTAAATGAACAGGAATAATTTTTGAGATCAAGGGACATTACAGAAGCTGAAAGCTTTTCTTTTTTTCCAGGCTCAAGTTACCACAGAACTGGAAAATGTATAAAACTATCAAAATGGTTCTTAAACAATCATTAGGTAAACCTCCCACCCTCTGGTCTCCCAGCCACCAAAGGCAGATCTGAGCTGACTATACTGCAGTGAATTTTTGAATATATATATATATATATATATAATATTATATTATATATATTTTATATATATATCAATTTAATTTTAGAGCAGTTTTAGTTTCACAGTAAAATTAAGAGGAAGGCACAGAGATTTTCCATACACCCCCTGTCCCCCACACATGCATAGCTTCCCCATAATCAGCATCCTCCACCAGAGAGGTACCTTTGTTACAATTGATGAATCTACACTGACAATCATTGTCATTCAGAATCCACAGTTTACATTACGATTTACTCTTGTTATACATTCTATGTGTTTGGACAAATGTATAATGACATGTACCCATCGTTACAGTATCTTACAGAGTGTTTTCACTGCCCTAAAAATTGTCTGTGCTCCACTTGTTTATCTCCACTACCGACCACTGATCCTTTTACCATCTTCCTAGTTTTGCCTTTTCCAGAATGTCATATAGGTGGAATCATACAATATGTAACCTTTCAGATTGGCTTCTTTCACTTAGTAGCAGGTAGTTAAGCTAATTCCATGACTTTTCATGGTCTGGTAGCTCATTTCTTTTTTGACTCTGAATAATACTCCATTATCTAGATGTACCACACTTCCTTTATCCATTCATGTACTGAGGAAGATCTTGGTTGCTTCCAAGTTTGGGCAGTTATGAATAAAGCTGCTATAAACATCTGTGTGTAGGTTTTTATTTGGATGTAAATTTTCAACTCCTTTGGGTAAGTACCAAGGAGCTTGATTGCTGGTGGGAAATTCTTACTAATACTGATGTCCGGGCTTAAATCAGTCAATTTAGGGGTGATAGGTAGGCACAATATTTGAGGTCCCACAGGTGATTCCTATATTTAACCAGAGTTGATAACCACTGATCTACTGGATAAATCTCTTCAAATTTAATGGAACTTTGGACATACTGATCTTCAGGCTGAACTGGAATCGCCGGTGTTTTGGAACTGAGGGAACGTTAAAATGAGATATTTGTCTAAGTATACTCTCTTCACAGAATAGAGATAAGTTCTTTCAAGGCAGATCCAATGAAAGGAAACAGCTTCCAGAATGCTTGGTGATAAGAGGACAGAATCCCTGCCTCCTCTGGAAGTTTGCCATAGACGGTATCACATCTACCATACTGCAATTTCAAGTCTGTCATCCAGGATCTAATGTTAAACGTTTGTACCTCCATTTCTTGGTTCTGATTATTTTCCCACATTTATGTCAAGCCCACCCAATTTTATCAAAGCCTCTGATTTTCTAGACTTCCGTTAACACTCAGAGTCTATACATCAAGAGAAGACAAAGAAATCGGCAAACAAAAGAAGTAAAGGAAGCTTGTACGGAACAGAAAGGGAAGGAAAAAGACCTTGAATGTGGGTAGAAAGGAGAAAAACAGACTATGGGATAGAAGGCACATTGACATGAAGAGGCATAGTTATGAAGGTCGGAGAGCCAGAAGAGTCACTGGACACATGCCAAGAAGGTGGAGAAACCAGGCAGCAGATGCAGGAGCTTGTCAGGGGGCAGCTACCCAAGGAGGCAGGGCATTAAGCTTGCGCGGGCTGTTCAGCAAAGCCTAGCCTCCTCAAGCCTCCTTAATGCCAAATAACAAATGGCATTAGAACCCTCAGAGGATTCAGTGATAGGGAAATGGACCCTTTGGGGTGAAGAATTCCAGGGAGATTCTGAAGGCTGTGACACAGATGTCGGGAAATTCTCAGCATGAATTGAACAATATTGAAACAAAGTTTGAAAGTTAGAGATCAGAATGAGTGTTAGAACCATACCAGCCAGCACCAGGGGAAACAGAGGATCATTTAATAATAATCCCTAGGAACTCAAGCATGTAAAATGATTTTCTAAAGGTCAAAGTTGGTAGATTATACCTTTCACCTCCAATAAATTTCAGAGCTGGAAAGGAACTCCTGAATCATCCAGCCCAAACCCCTCATCCAACAAATGAGAAAATGAAGGCTAGAAGTGATTTGCCAAGCTAAGGGATTTTGGAGAGGTAGGCCTAAGAATCCAGACTGCTTCGCTCACAGGCCCTTTGCCTTCTAACTGCTGCCCTCAGGTCAGGGCAACATATAAGGAGACTGAATTGCTGTGGGAAAGGTTTACATCGGTCATGGAAAATGGTAATGAAGATTATTTAATCCTGTGCAAGTATAATGTTTGAAGTAAGTGCATCCTAATAGTCACAGCTGACTAAATAGTGAGTTACCATCAGCAAAGCAGTGAACAGAATAGCTTGGTGGGGTTCAGGAGACTTGAGTTCAATTTTTTTTTTCTGTTATGGATAAAGTCATCATTCTTTCATACATGTGCTCATCTGTGCCTCCTATACACATGCAGTGTGCTTGGCACTGTAGATTAGATAGTGTAAGAGACTATGCCCTTAAAGTGCTACAGTTAGTGTGGAAGATTAGATATATATGTACATAATTACAGTAAAACACTGATTATAAAGAATTGTGCTCTAATGTCTAGTTCAGTGGTACTAGATTAACAGCCAGGGAATCTGAGAAGGTGGAAGTGTTGAACTACGGAGTCAAGGAACTTGCATGGAAAAAAAGAAAAAGAATTTGAACTAAATACTGAATGCTAAGTAGGATGTGTATGGCAGAGAAATGGGAGAAAGCATTTTAGAAGAGGGAAAAGAGAGGCACGCATGAATAAAAGTAATGCTCTTTCGCTGAACGTGAAACATTATTGAAAATAAGGTTGGGAAAGTGAGTTGGAATTAGATCCAGGCAAACCTAAAATGTTGGACTAAGTATGTTTATATTGCCATTGAAATCAAGGAGAGGAGGCACTGAAATAGATGGAGATGGCAGGGTTAGTATCGGGATGTGTTTTAGGAAAAGCAACTTAAGAGAGAGTCGAGGGTAATTTGAAGAGAGCGAATAAAGAGCAAAAGTCTGGAAAAGTGTTAGGGCATGATTGCAAAATTAGTTCAGGCTGATAGAAAGTGGAACTTAGAAAGGCAGCTGTACAAATGGAGATTATGACATAGAAGGCATTGCAGATGAATAGCAGGCAAGGTCTGCCAACTAGATGGAAGTAAAAAAAGGAAGATGGAGACTCCAGCTTACTTCAAAGATTCTGAGTCTGGGTGACACCAAAGAAGGCAGATTCGTGAAATAAATATGGAATGCGAATATTTCTATAACACTCATCATATTCTCATACTGTAAAAAAATCCCTCATTCTTTCTTTTCGTAAACATATAAATCTGCCATCCATGTTATATATTCTATATACACAACATGGACACCAATGCATATGCTGTATCTTTATTCACTTTTGCAGATTAGCGTAGATTCAGAGCCCAAGAGAAATTGACACAGAATTAAATATACTATGCAGTGGTGAAATCACTTTTATTATTGCTTTTGTTCAAGCTATTGACACTGCCTAGAGTTTTATCATTTGCAAAGCTGCCTTATATATTCCAAAATATATTCTTAAAAAAAGTTACTTAGTGAGTTAATTTAGTCTATAGAGCAGCCACTCAGGATTGAATATAATCTATAGTAGTTTACAATTCAAGCTCTAACTAGATATTTAGGCAGGGACCCAAAGAGATGGTTATTCCTTCTAATTCAATTTAGTACAATGTAGGGAGCATGAATGTAGGAGCCCAACCCATCTGTTCTTTTTGTTTTCTTCTAATTTTATAAAGAGGTTATTTCTACATCAGTCTTTGGAATTTTTAGTTCTGTCTTTGCTGCGCTACAAAAAATACTGATGTCAAAAGGCTGAAAGAAAACAAATTGTTTTTAAGAGGAAGAAGAAATTGTGGTACATTAAACCTAGTCATTTTCCCATTTAGGTGGTAGTCCTTACTTTTTAAATAAACCACACGTGATCTTTTACTTCCTCTCTCTCTGCTTCAGTCATTTTCATTAAAACCTCGACATTTTACATAATGAGTATTTCCAGAATTTCTTTATAAGAGAGTTTTAGGGACTACAATCTAGGTGAAATAGAGAGGTTGGGGGACTTGTCTTAAACCTACATCGGAACAAGAGATGCATTTAAAAATTTAGATATGTTACTGATTTAAAATGATAACAAAGTTCTCTAAAGATGCATTTATTAATACTTTCCATAATACTTTTAAAGACCCCAATTTCCCAGTGAATTTTATTATTATTACTATCATTATTGTCAGGATAGTTACTAACAGTGATTGGGAGAGGTGCAAAGCAAATTCCCACCATTGCTGATAATATAATCAGTTGCATTAGCAAAGTGCAGTTTATAAATGATACTCAGTAGTGGCTCCTAGTTATTTCTATGTAACCTCCATTCACTCTTCCGTGTTTGTATGTGCATGCATTGCTCCAAAATGGCAAAGTTATATAAATATATTTTATACAGAGATCCATGTATTTATTCACTTATCAATCCATCCACTCCGCAAATATTTGAGTTCCTATCATACATATAGTTGTAGATATCTAAATTCACATGTGAACAAAAACAAAAATAAGTTTTTTATACCATTCATTTGCAAAATAGGCATAGACAGTCAAGTGAAAAATTCCCTTTTCTAGCCCTTGTACCTAGTACAAGTACTCTTAATAATAGTTAAAATGAGACCTTCCTTTTAGTTTACAAGCCAGTCTTCAAATATTATAACTTCAGATATTACTAGAGACACAGTTGGTGGTTAAACACATGACAAACTAAACTGCCCAATTTTGTCACATAGTAGTTGTGTGTCCTCAAGCAAGTTACTTGACCTCAGTCTTCTCATTTAGAAAATGAGGATAATAACAGTACTTACATCACAGGATGGTTGTAAAGATTGATTGAACTAATATATGTATAAATTAGATCAGTGCCTCATTCATAGTGATGGCTTAATTTAACTATGATCGTTTGGACTAAAGCTGTATTTCTCTTCACTAAGCCTACATAAGTATTAGGCCTAACTTTCCCATCTTCCACAATCACTCCTAAATTATCGTGAGTTGTATTACCTAAGAAAGTAAAACCAATGAATGAATAATCACACCTTTTTTTTATATATATTTAACGTATATTCTTGGGCTAGAAATTCTTACAATTTATAGTGGCGTGGACACCAAATCTAGGGGATAATGCCAGATTTCCAAATCTCTTCTCTACCGTGTTGCAGCTCACTGTATTAGTTTGAAAGATTTAAAATCAACTGTAATTTCAGGCACTTAATGGAAAATACACTAAGTATTCTCTAAGTGATAAAAAGATAAAATAATGCATTAATACAGCTGAAATATATACTTGGAAGGAAGCCATAGCAGCTGGCTATGACCTTTTTATTGAGAAAGTGACCCAGAAAATGGACAAGGAGATTTCATCATTTATTTCCCACTTCTAAACCAAAGTCTTAGGTGCCTGTAAATCCCCATTGGATAAAGTTGGCTTTTGGTTGATTACGAAATACCAATTAAGCCAGGGAATACTGTATCTTTCCTGTTCAGATTTTTTTCATCAGCATCTAATAGAAAGCAGCACTTATATTTCTTTCCTTAAAATGAACAATAGCCTTTATTTTTAATCCCTCCATAGCTGGAATTCATGGGATTTACTATGCTACCAACTTTGAAGGTAGATCTTGCTAATTCCCTCAGAATACACATTTGATTCTGGGCTAACCCACAGTAATACCTCCATGCCATGTTCCTTCTATATTTCTACAAAGTATGATAAATTAAATTGTATATACAGAGTACCATGTTGAATTGAAAATATTCCTAGAATATTTTTCATGTTTGAATATGGATTGCTCAGGGTGGATACTCAGTGCATGAGTTGTTTAATGAGTAACAAAGAACAAGATAAATGAAGCTCTTTGATCAACTGTGGAAGGCAAAAATTACCAATTCGTATGTTTGTTTTTATGATAAGGTAAAAAGATTGTTTTGTCATCATTTTTATTCCTATGGAAAATGTAAATATTCCATGTTTACAACAGAGTGAAAATGTATCCATTTACTCATGGAACTATTAGAAAGCATCTACTATGTAGACTTATGAAATAATCTGCGTGTCTTGCCTTCACAGTGCTTACAATTGAGTAGGGAAGAAAGATATATAAGAAGACAAAATATAGAGGCAAGAGCTAAGGATAAGTCGAGGTTACCCTGGGGACACTGAAGCTGCCACTTTAAGATCATTAAATATTTTGAGAAGAATTAAATCTCAGTTTCACCTTTGTAAGGAGGTGTAGTGCTGGGCTCCCTTTACAAATGAAATGCGGAGTGATAGAAAATGGACTGATATTGTTCGCTGTAATGGAATAGCTCTCCTTCTCAACATCAAGTAACATGTCTTATAGGTGTCCTTAAAGTTTAATCCTATAAATATTCTACTTCATTAAGCATAAGAACCAGACATGGACATATGCCACTAGTGTCCACTTTCCTTCAGAGATTTAGGGTGATGAGAAGATAAAGGGTCTGCTTACCAGATGGAGCTTGTCAGATTAGCAATTGGAGCAGAGTAAATATCGCTGTCATATTGTTTTTTGAAGCACAAAGAACCCCCTTTGTATAACGCATGTGCATATTTAATAGTTTAAAACAAAACAACTCAGCAGAAGGTTGGCTGGTGGTGTACCTCTAGCCGAGTGGCCATTGCCTGAAGGCACGTTTCTGCTTTCCTCATAATAGGGAACATTAGCAACCAGTGGCTTGAGAAATGCAGAGCCAGATAAGTCTCTTGGGGCTCAGTCGGCCACATGAAGTTAGAGCCGTTAGACACAGCAATGAGATTACTGCTCCAGAAAGGGTTTACCACATATATTACCACATAGACCTTGCAGGGCTGCCAGCTCACTCGACTTACAAATGTCAAACATGATTTAAAAGGTTATTATGCTATCACGAGGGAAGGAGTATGATTTTCCATCACTGAAATTTCTATTTCATTCTGTTGCACATACTGCATCTCACAAAGTCCAGTATTGCTAAATAACCTGCTTTTATCCTTAATAAGTGTTTTATGGACCTTAAACTGGAAGAACCATTTTCACTTTATTTGTATTAGGAAATTTTATCTTTTTCTGGTCAAACAGCAGTGTGATAAATTTGGTATGTGCATCTATGTATTGTGCTTAGAAGATTGTTCTTACGAGGGGAGTAAATGTATTTGTAATATGTCAGTTGGGGAGAGGATACCTAAGTAAGCTGTAGCTTTTGGCAAATGCATTTATAAGCCTGCAGTATTTCGCACTAAAATGATCAGATGAAGTTTTCTATATTGCATTATTTATTTGTCTTTGGGTTTTGTTACAACTGGTCTTTAAATAGTCTGCTTTCCCAGTTCTTTCACCCCTTGGGGAATATTTATTTGCTTGTAAGGACTCTACCAGTCGTCCTCCATCATGAGTTAATTTGAGCACAGTTATATTTGAAAAGTTGCTCAATAAAAATAGATGGCTGTTTTACTTTGATTTTAAGGACATTTTGACCCATGGCTTGCAACATTTGAAAAATAAATAATCTTTGAGTATAGCTGTTAAAATATGCAATAAACATCAGATAGTCGATGTGAAATTTTTAAACACTGCATTCATAAAAGAGGTTAGACAAGGGGTTTCAACTGCCATTGTGGAAGCATTCTTCACTAGATTTCCTAGCAAATCATTGTGATTGCCTTTTCTGAGTGTTAGACTATAAGACTGAAGGTTGCCTACATATCCAAGTCCCAGAATGTGCCATGCACAGCAATATGTTAGCGCTGTAGGCTGACACATTTGGGGATGGTGTTCTCAGGTAGGATGTAAAGAGGGCAGAAGAGTACAGTCTATGGTATTGAGATACTGTCAGTTTTTCCCTTTATCTCCAAGTCTAAAATGTTAAATTAAAATCTGCAAATTCACTCATGTTCACATGGCATTATCAAAATTAAATTAAAGCCCATGGTAGAAAGCATTCTCATCCTGAAGGATAACATCTTTGCTCCAAGTTCAGTATCTATTTTAAAATTATCATTTGTCATAAGTGCAAAAAAAGTCACAGGAGAAGAAAACTAAAACTACTTTGAATTTTAAAAAACTATTAGACTTCCATGTGAAAATAATATTAAAAAACTATTTTTTCAAAGTTTTCCAGAGTATGAAATTAGCTTTATAATATTTAAATGAGAGTGAACCGGAATATCAACCTAAGAATTTACGTGTGTTTGTGTGTATCTTTTATTCTTCTTCAGAAAAAAAAAAAAAAAACTGAATATATTTATTTCAGGTAACTTCTTTATGGTTCTAAAAATATATTCATAAGACATGGGAGTATTTTAGGTTTAGGAAATAATGAGAACATCCTATTTCTCCTTTTCTTCCACATAGTAACAATAAAAGTAGAAGAATCATTTTAAATAGTAAATGAAAATAAATATATTTGTTTTAGTTTTGAAGTTTGCTCAAATAGTGAATTTACTACAATGATGTATGTATACAGTAACCAATACTATATTTATGTAAGTATCGGATTTTAAAAGAACCTTCTTTAAGTACTTCAAAATATTATTGTATTCTAATTGTATAGAAACTCCCTTTCACAAATCTCTCATTTTTTTTTGAGATCTCTATTAGTATGTATGGTATACAATTTGATTAATAAAATATAAGTACATGTTTACACCTTTTTGAAGTATTCAATTATTTGGGCAAAGCAAAGTATATGTATAACCTCAAAGTTATAAAGTGTGATCATTAATATGATGAAATATATCTCACATTAAATTATACAATACAATAAAAGTGTTTCTTCAATCTTAGCTTCTGTTAAAATAAACATATATTTAAAAAATGCAATGTGACTATTTTAAGAGGTAAGTTCACTAATAGACCAATAAACTATTTTCTGAAAGCTAAATTGAGTTTTGAAAATAAATATTCTTTTAAAAAGATGGAGATATAAACCATATAACATAAAACTTGTTTTTGTCAGTCTGTTTGTGGGGTAAATTTATCTTCCCATGGTTCTATAATAACAAAATAATTAACTGACATCTCTTAGTTTAGTTCAAGAGTTAGAGGAATGTATTATCCTAGGAACTTTGTTTTCAAAGGTCATTAGGACACTTATTTAGAAACCTTAGCCTGAAAATCAAATGTCATGCTTATATTGTTTTCCTCCTATCAGGAACACAGGCATTGTGTGTGAAGGACATTATCTCTGCATTTGACAATATAGAGTATCACTTTTCATTCTAGTTATCCTTGAAAAATGTTCAATAAATGCATCCTTGCCACCTTGGACCCTGCCTCAAAATGGATACCTTATCACCTTAAACATCTTATTTTACAAAACAGTCGCAGCTTTAAACATGCATAACATAGCTGTCTGGAAAATACAGTACATCGAGTGTTTCTGACAACTAAACTTCATTGGATGAGAAATCAAGTTACTTTTGCAGCCTTGTCTCAGCTTACAGATTTAGTTCATATATGTTTGGGTGGTATGAAAGTGATGATGGGGAGACACCAGGTTGGTATTTTTCTGTGTTCAAATAGAATTGTTCTGTTGGAACCAAGTAACCTGGCACTAATATTATTTCTTAATATCAGAAAATTATAGATTAGGATATATTCTGTGGAATTTAAGTCAACTATTTGAAAACAGAGTTTATCATTTTGGCCAAGGGTTGCGAACTAAAAAGCACCAGGGGCCAAGTGAGTAAAATGAATGTGGGTGGACTGCAGTGAAATGGACAGTCAATGCCCTGAATAAAGACAGGCACATTTTCTTTAAACACTCCGTGTAAACCTTACCCAGGGCTCTCACTTCTGACAGCTTGACGAGGTTCTAATCACTCGACTAATTATGACTAATCAGGATTTTCAGTAAAGGGGGGGGGGGAGTAGGGATATTTTTGTCAAATTTGAGAAACATGAAATTTCTCTTGGGAACAACATGAGTTAAATTAAAAATATTAACTATAAGTAAGTTGGGTAGAAGAGATTTTAACTTGATTAAAGGAGAACATTTCGTTTTTTTTCTACTAAACTGCATTCATACAAAGAGTACATATTCGGGCTTCCCTGGTGGCGCAGTGGTTGAGAGTACACCTGCCGATGCAGGGGACACGGGTTCGTGCCCCGGTCCGGGGAGATCCCACATGCCGCGGAGAGGCTGGGCCCGTGAGCCATGGCCGCTGAGCCTGCGTGTCCGGAGCCTGTGCTCCGCAACGGCAGAGGCCACAACAGTGAGAGGCCCGCGTACAGCAAAAAAAAAAAAAAAAAAAAAAAGAGTACATATTCAATGTGTACAAAAGGAAACCTAAATGTAAGCATTAATTTGAAAATTTTCAGAAAATGTGGTATTCATTCTTTTCATGCTAGAAGTAACAAGTTTAAGCCAAATATTAAGTCATATTCTATGTAGGCAGGAAGATCTTATTTAAATAACCTGGACTTTGGGGGATTTTGATTCACACTACCATTATCAGTTTTCTAGTGATATAGGAATAAAATTGAATTAACAGATAAACACCAGGACATAGTTAGATGTTCATGGGAGAACATCTAGTGGAAGAAAGAACCTCTAAGTAGCCTAGGACTCAAAGTTGTGCCAGTGACTTTGGACATATCCTAAGAGACTGGAATGAAGAGGACCTGGAAAGAGAAACAGAGATATCTGGATGCAAAATACTAGATGTAGATACTAGAGTATCCGCTGAAGAATTTAAATAGGGCTATTTCTGACCATTCTTGTGTTATCATAACTTTATGGAGCTAGGACAGACTAGTAAAGATGATCAGTGCCTGTCAACTTCAATGAAATGGATGTGACCAAGAAATTCTGTCATTTCAGTAATATTTAAAATTCCTATATCTGTATACAAAGGCATTATTTCATCCACCCTCTTCAAAATGTGTAGGTAATTTGGGAATACTGCATTTTTCTCAGATTAAGAAACTCAGTACCTAGAGAAGTTAAAACAGCTGACCACACGGTCATGTGTACAGTAAATAGCTGATTTGGGATTAGATCCAAGGTGTTTAATATTATTTCCACCATAAATCAGGAGGATAAATGAATACTGGGTCCTAATTCTGACTCTACTAAAGCGGCCCATAGGCATATATTTCTAAACTTGGCTGGTATTGTTGTCTGCAATAGTAGCTCTTAACCTTGACAGCACATTAGAATTACCTGGGGACCTTCATTAAAAATACCAATTGCTTCACCCCATCTAAGACCTCCCCACCCAAGACCAATTCAATCAGGATCTCTGTGGTTGGGATCAAGTCATCAGTTTGGGGAGGTTTTTAAATCCCAGTTAATTCCTGTTTATAGCCAGGATTGAGAAACATTGGTTTAATATCTAAAAAACCAAAATTTATTTTCCTTCTATTTTGTTTTCGTATGCATTCTAATGTATATTGGTAGCTATTAAACCATATGTTTTGTACTCACAACATATAAATACATACATACATCCTTCACAGAAATACAGTTTCTGTACTTAATTATTCTTCCCAAATACAAATTTAGGGGATTCCGGAGAAATGCAAAATATGAAGCCAATTAGAGGGAAAAGTGGGAAAGATGCTTCTTTTGCGGGGCAGCGGGGTGCGGGGGAGAGGAGAGGGGGTTCTTTTTTAAAAAAATTTTGTTGAAGTATAGTTGACTTACAATGTTGTATTTAATTTCTGCTTACAGCAAAGTGACTCACTTATAGATACATAGATGTAGATATACTTTTTCGTATTCTTTTCCATTATGGTTTATCACAGGATATTGAATACAATTTCCTGTGCCATACAGTAGGACCTTGTTGTTTATCCATCCTATATATAATAGTTTGCATCTGCTAATCCCAAACTCCCGATCCTTCCCTCCCCCATCCCCCTCCCTCTTGACAACCACAAGTCTGTTCTCTATATCTGTGAGTCTGTTTTTGTTTCATAGATATGTTCATTTGTGTTGTATTTTAGATTCCGCATATAAATGATATCATATGGGATTTGGCTTTCTCTTTCTGACTTAACTTCACATAGTATGATAATCTCTAGGTCTATCCATGTTTCTGCAAATGGCATTATCATGGTGTGTGTGTATATATATAAATATACACATCTTCTTTATGCATTCATGTGTCAATGGACATTTAAGTTGTCTCCATATCTTGGCTATTGTAAATAGCGCTGCTATGAATATAGGGGTGCATGTATCTTTTTGAATTATAATTTTGTCTGGGTATATGCCCAGGAGTAGGATTGCTGGATGATATGGCAACTCTGTTTTTAGAGTTTTGAAGAACCTCCATACTGTTTTCCATAGTGACTGCACCAGTTTACATTCCCATCAACAGCGTAGGAGGGTTCTGTTTTCTCCACACCCTCTCCTGCATTTATTATTTGTAGACTATTTAATGATGGCCATTCTGATGGGTGTGAGGTGGTGCCTCACTGTAGTTTTGATTTGCATTTCTCTAATAATTAGCGATGATGAGCGTCTTTTCATGTGCCTATTGTCTATCTGTATGTCTTCTTTGGAGAAATGTCTATTTAGGTCTTCTGCTCATTTTTTTTTTTTTTTTGCGGTACGCAGGCCTCTCACTGTTGTGGCCTCTCCCGTTGCGGAGCACAGGCTCCAGACGCTCAGCGGCCATGGCTCACGGGCCCAGCCGCTCTGCGGCATGTGGGATCCTCCCGGACCGGGACATGAACCCATGTCCCCTGCATCAGCAGGCGGACTGTCAACCACTGCGCCACCAGGAAGCCCTTCTGCTCATTTTTTGATTGGGTTATTTGGGTTTTTGTTATTGAATTGTAGGAGCTGTTTGTATATTTTGGAAATCAAGCCCTTGTCAGTTGCATCATTTGCAAATATTTTTTCCCATTCTGTGGGTTGTCTTTTCATTTTGTTTATGGTTTCCTTTGCTATGCAAAAGCTTATAAGTTTGACTAGATCCATTTGTTTATTTTTGCTTTTATTTCTATTGCCTTGGGATACTGACCTAAGTAAACATTGGTATGATTTATGTCAGAGAATGTTTTGCCTATATTCTCTTCTAGGAGTTTTATGATGTCTTGTCTTATATTTAAGTCTTTAAGATATTTTGAGTTTATTTTTGTGTATGGTGTGAGGGTATATTCTAGCTTCATTGATTTACATGTGGCTGTCCAATGGGAAAGGTGCTTCTTTTGTGTGTGTGTTTGCATTTTGTTTGTTTGTCTTGCTAGATTCTGGTGTTTGAATCTAGAGGGAGTGAAAAAGCTTCTGTTGATTGTCTACAGTGTGCTTAGTGCTTCATACTTACAGAGAGATTCCTTCTTCCACACTGCCCTGGAAGAAGCCACTGGATAATGATGTAAGGCTCATAATTAGAATCGCCAGATTTAACAAAATAAAGATATTTGTACTGAATTTGATCATCTGGCAACCCTATTCCTAAGAGCTTGGTTCTCAAGTTAATCTCTGAACCAGTATTTTTAGCTTCCTACCCAGATGAGTAAAGGCAACTGCCCTGCCTGCAAAAGACAAAATGTCATCCTTCCCATCTCTAGAGATAGTAACCTAGCTGCAACCTCAGTAAGAATCAACCCCAGGAAGAATCAAACATTTATATCAGCAAGAACCACATTTGTGTATGCAGTTCTGTGGAAGGGCCCACAGGGAGATGACTGTGATATTTAAAGCAGTGATACTTGGAAAACAGCAAGAGTAAGCCCTCGATGTCAGTGTTAGAAGTGATTTCCTTCATTCCTTAATATAAATTCTTCCTCTAGACAATTCATAGTAAATCAAAGTGGGGAAGTGGTATCAGACCTTAGCTCTTCCTTCCATTAAAAAAGTTTAAAGACTTCAAGTTCAATTTCTATGTACTATCTGGGATGGACATCCAGAGATTCTTTATTCAGAGTAAGATGGCTTCTCCTATGATTCCAGTGACTGAGAAAAGAAATTTTCCCCTTATTTTAAATTTCTTTCAGTGGATCACATATCAAATTTTAAGTACACATAAACTCAAATCTAGAACACATTTATGGAAAAAATTAACTGTCTTTTTAGGAATCTAAATATAAACATATAATAAAATTGAGTCCCTATTTATAGCCTGAAAAGAAGTTTTAGATTGAAAAGAAGTTTTAGATTAAGTTATATTCTCTACATCTCTAAACAGAGAGTTGCAGGTGGTTGAAAACCTATGAGAAATTAAAGTGAGAAAGATATTTTTGGAGACCCTTTTAGGAGAAATGAATTTCTTTTTTGCATCCTAAGAACGCCAAAGCAGACAAGAAAGCAAGACAATGGCTCCAATTCTGTTTGGAGCATAAAATCTCCGCAATTGAGAATATATGCGTAGAAAAGATTTTGTCTCTGTCTACTCATTTGTTGTTCAGTTCAAATCTGGTTCTAAAAAGAAAAAGAAAAACATATTCACTTCCAGAGAGAGCAACTGTATCTTTCAGAAAAACTGTGAATTTCTTTCCACTTGAGATGTCTTAAAATTAAATGGTATTGCAAAAACTTATATAATCTTGTTTCACTTAAGACTCAAGGTCTGTTATCAGAACAATTACTTATTCAGTATCCTGATAGATAAAAAAATAATTTAGAACAGCATTTTATTCTATGACCATGATTTACCAGTTCAATGTCTTACCATTTAAATATACAATTCAGTGTGCATAGTAGTGATGAGCTTTAAATGAAAAAAAAAAAAAACAAAAAAAACACACCATAATGGATTAAGTCTGATATAGCCTTTTTGTCATGAGTAAAGAGGCTAATGTAATATAAGCACTCATGAGTAATCAGATGTCTTCTGATGAGTAAATTGAAATGTCATAGCAGAAGTAATCCACCACACATTTTATTATGAATTTCTGTGGGTAGGTTTAAATTCATTTTCTGACTCATTTAATTTATTAAATCAAAGCAAAATCTAGATGCATGAAAAAAGCGATTTTGGTAATAAGCGTTTTACCTCAGTGTATGTATTGGTTTCTAATTTTTTCTTTTCCTCATCAGCTGACTGGACTGTGATTTGTGCAACCATTCTTTGCAGCTTTGTTTCTGGCTTTTGCCAAAGACGCCACAATTACATACAACAAGCACTTCCAATAATATTGTAGGATTCTATGTACACTAGAAATAACCTAGTGTTTTCAATAGCTCTGATCAAATTTATCTTTGACATGATTTCTCAGTTTCCATAGATGAGCCATATTTTTGCACAACTGGATTTTACAAGACACAGTCAATTAGGGATATATGAGGCTATTTAATTGACTTCTACTGTTTTCCTCTTATCATCTTTGGTAAGAATGTAACTGCTGAAAATATTTTGAAGCCACTGGGTCAATGATTAAAAACAAAAAGGAGTTAGTATGTAATAAAAGTCCTCATACAGCATACATCATGGCCATCATTATATCATTATCCCCCATAGAACACTGGAATTCAACTGAATTCACTTCAATAAAACAAAGCTACCTCTTTTGTTGTTGTTGTTGCATTGGTTTTTTTTAATTAATTAATTAACTTTTAGTTGATGTATAATATTGTATAAATTACATGTGTACAATATAGTGAATCACAATTTTAAAGATTATACTCCATCTATAGTTATTATAAAATATTTGCTATATTCCCTGTGTTGTATAATATATCCTTGTAGCTTATTTTATACCTAATAGTTTATACCTCTTAATCCTCTACCCCATATTGTCCCTCCCCCTTCCCTCTCCCCACTGGTAACCACTAGTTCTCTATATCTGTCAGTACTATCATACAGTATTTGTCTTTCTCTGTCTGACTTATTTCACTTAGCGTAATGTCCTCCAAATCCATCCATATTGCTGCAAATGACAGGATTTCATTCTTTTTTATGGCTGAGTAGTATTCCATTGTATATATATATATACCATATCTTCTTTATCCAGTCATCTGTTAATGGACATTTAGGTTGCTTCCATTTCTTGACAATTGTAAATAATGCTGCTATGAACATTGGGATGCATGTATCTTTTCAAATTAGTGTTTTAATTTATTTTTTCTTGGATATATACCCAGGAGTGGAATTGCTGGGTCATATGGTAGTTCTATTTTTAGTTTTCTGAGAAACCTCCATACTGTTTTCCACAGTGGCTGCACCAATTTACATTCCCACCAACAGTGTATAAGTGTTCCCTTTTCTCCACATCCTCTCCAGCATTTGTTATTTGCATTCTTTTTGATGATAGCCATTCTGACAGGTGTGAGGTGATATCTCATTGTGGTTTTTATTTTCATTTCCCTGATGGTTAGTGATGTTGAGCATCTTTTCATGTGCCGGTTGGCCATCTGCATTTCCTCTTTGGAAAAATGCGTGTTGAGTTCTTCTGCTCATTTTTTAATCAGGGTGTTTGGTTTTTTTGATGTTGAGTTGTATGAGCTGTTTATATATGTTGGATATTAACCCCTATCAGTCATATCATTTGTGAATATTTTCTCCCATTCAGTCAGTTGTCTTTTCGTTTTGTCCGTGGATTTCTTTGCAGTGCAAAAGCTTTTAAGTTTTATTAGGTCCTATTGGTTTATTTTTGCTTTTATTTCCTTTGTTTTAGGAGATGTATCCAAAAGAGTATTGCTACAATTTATGTCAGAGTGTTCTGCCTACGTTTTCCTATAGGAGATTTATGGTATCCAGTCTTACATTTAGGTCTTTAATCCATTTTGTGTTTGTTTTGTATGTGGTGTTAGAGAATATTCCTAGTTTCATCCTTTTACATGTAGCTGTCCAGTTTTCCCAGCACCATTTATTGAAGAGACTGTCTTTTCTCCATTGCATGTTCTTGCCTCCTTTGTCATAGATTAATTGACCATAAGTGGGTTTAACCACTTCTTAACTTCTAAAGGTTCTTGCTCTATATTAGATAGTATGATATGGTTTAGTATAGATCCCTAATTCTTTTCACAGTTAATTGTTCTCTGTTTCAAGCAACTATCTCACTTTCTCATCCTCGTCTCTCGAAACAAATGATTCGGAAAACTTTTATACTTCTTAACATTCTTACCTGCCTTTAGCAGCAGTTATTCATGTATATAAAATCCCGTTGAATTCCAGCTATTTTCCAGGTTATTTCTGTTAATGTTTGACACTGTATAAATAAAAGCAGGTACAGAAATGTTTTATTTATTTTGGTTTTTACATGCCTAGGCTATTTTTAACTTTTCATTTTATTTTTTATTAAGGAATAATTGACGTATAATATTATATTACTTTCAGGTGTACAGAATAATGATTTGGTATTTGTATACACTGGGAAATGATCACTGTAATGAGACTGGCTAACATCGGTCACCATACCTAGTTACATTTTTTTTTCTTCTTTTCTTCTTGCAGTGAGGAATTTCAATATCTACTTTCTTAGCAATGTTCAAACATGCAATACTGTATTATTAACTAGTCACCATGCAGTATGTTATTATTTATTTCACCGCTGGAAGTTTGTACTTTTTGACCCCCTTCACCCATTTTGCACCCTCTCAATACCTAGGCTAGTTTTAAAACAACTTGTTAGTGACTTCAGGTATGTTTTGATCTCTATCATTTATCATATCATTCATGCATTATTTGCAAATGATGACCTTCATCTGTATTATCTAGAAGGCTTTTATGAAGCCAGATTTATGAATGCCCTTAGAGAAATAGAAAAACTCACATTCCTGTATCTAACCCAGAACAGGAGAGAAAACAAATGAGTTCTTTTCGTCTTACCTTTCAGTTCACACATAAACCATGATGGAAGTAGTAAGATAGTAAAATATAAACCCATGTCTCTTTTAAGATTTTTGAGTGAGTGTCTAGACAAGTCTGATAGTTCATCGTTTTTGTTCCCCAGCCATAAAGTATAAGACAGATTCCTCTCACAAGCTAAAGAGTTTAACGACTATATGTTTTCTTGTGTTAAACCTTAAATGTCTTAAATGAAAAGCACACAAAGTTTGTATTATTAGTGTGTGAAAATGTCTAACTTGACCCAAAAGAGGAAACAGTCCTTACTCCATCATTAGAGTGAAATAGAAAACTGCACTTCAGAATTCACTGTGTCAGTTACTCATGGAAATGACTGCACACACATTTTTAAAATTCAGAAATGTTAATTATCACCAAATCTATAAATCTACAACTTTTATTCTTCTTGCCTGATGGCTTTTAGAGTCATGCTTAATTTCACAGCTGACAGTACAAAGCTTATCTTCATTTTTTAAAATATCTAATTGGAACTTAGCAGCTGTTTTCAATAAAAGGAAAGGCCTCATATGAATGTGGTGTAGCCTGCTCCACCCTCTGTCAAGGAAAAGATCTAAAGAATAAGATAACGCATGCCTACATTCAACACTTTGGGCACCAAATCTTATTATGTTAGTTGGGATGCGTTAGAAATTCTGTGGTAACAAAAGTTCAAAATTTTCAATAGTTTTAAATGCAAAACAAAATTTATCACTCTTTATATGCCTATTACAGGTTGGCTGGGGCCTTGCTCTGGTATAGGCATTACCTTTCTTTTATCAGCCAGGGTGAAGGAATATTGAACTCTGGTGACAGTGGCAGAAGGAAAGGACAGTTCCAGAGGTTGTTGCATCAGGATAAATGTTTCATCCTATAGTAACACATGCCATATATTCTCTCACAATTCATAGGCTTCAGGAAGTCACATGGCCATATAAACCCGCAAAGAAGTCAGAAGGCAACCTAGTCATGTGTTTGGAAGGAGGGCACAGCCAGAAACATTTGGCCAACAGTGATAGTGATTATACAGATAGTAACTACAAATCTCCAATCTCAGGATAGCCCCATTGCTACCAACCTTATTTAGTCTGGATGCTGATTAACTACATATTTGATGTCTTGACTTTTTAAAAACTGCATCTTGCATTAGCTTCTTCTTCTTTCAGTAGAGTTCTTTTCCATGTATTATTTATGGGTTTTTTTTGTCTTAGGTCAAAACAAACATTAGTGAATATGTTATTAGTAACTAAACCCTTAGTGATTATGATATTGATTCAACAGGATTAAATTCTATACATGAAATTCTGCTATCAAAGAGCTCAAGGATATTTCTGACCATTTTACAAGTATTAGCGTAGACTGTGTATCATAGAGTCCTATCATCAGAGGGCTGATAGGGAATTGTTAAAATATATCATTTATTCCTTATATTTCGGCAAGATTGTACACGAAGCATTTATATCAGGCCACTTAGGGTGGGAAGGAAGACAGAGAAATTGTTATCTTGAAGTTGTTTTATTCAGTTCATTGGAGAGCAAGACTATCACATAACCTGCTGTAGGGCATGTACCTGCAGGCTGTTTTATTAAAATTAAGCTCATCGTTTGGTCTTTTGGCTAGACTTCAGTAACGTGTTTACTCTTTTACAACAATTTGAAATCAAATTTCAAATTTTACATGTATCTGCTTAGCTAAATCATTACCATTATTTTGTAAGCTCATGGATATTTTGAGTAATAGTAATAATAAAGAGAATGTGGTACAAGGAGAAGAGTGCTGGACCACATTACTGTGACTTATGAAGTTTACTTAATGTCTCCAAAGCCTCAGTTTCCTCTTCTGTAAAATGGAGAAAACAAAATTGACCTTTTTCAAACTAATAATATGAACTGGGAACTACACCAGGGGCTTATTTGCAGAACAGTCTTAGCATAGCTACGTAAATAGAAGCTTCGTGGGACGGTATATAAAGGAGCCCACAATTTTAAATGGAAATTAAATTTCATTATTCAGGCCACACTGATCAAACTACTCTCACGTATGAGTTACAAGGTCTGAGGGTGAATGGCATTCTGTGATGAATTTCAACAAGTCTGGGCTTTATTTAATCGAATTTTACAGTGTTGGAACAAACAGTGAATGCTTGTGAAGCTGACTTGTTCTTTTCTTCTTATCTTTGGGATTCTTACTCTAATAAAGTCATAAAAGTTACGAACTAGAAGTGACTTTGAGGTTATATCCTTCAATCCCTTTGCTTACATTTAAGAAAACTGGGCTATTATCAGTTAGGGATTTTATTCAACTGGTAGTAAAAGAGTTCTAAAAGTTAATGTCATATGTAAATTTTCAATTTATGCACCTAAGGTGTTTGCAGATTTCTTGGTCTCCCTCTCATAATTGCCTACATGTTTTGCAAGAAAGTCTGCACAACGTCTTATTTAGAGAATAATGAGAATGACAAAAGACTAGAGGCTAGTGAGTCTGTCCGCTTTTTAAGAAGTACCAGTGTGTTTTGCTTACAACTCTATGCCCAGCATTTTCTCACAGGGTCCCACATTGCAATAAGGCTGGGCAGTGTGGTTTTATCATTAATCACATCATGCCTCTCCTCCCCACCCCGAAACTAGGGTTCTATTAATTAAAAAAAAAAAAAGGAGAATAAAGATATTGCATCAGGGAACTTCCCTGGTGGCACAGTGGTTCAGAATCCGCCTGCCAATGCAGGGGACACAGGTTCGAGCCCTGGTCCAGGAAGGTCCCACATGCTGCAGAGCAGCTAAGCCCGTGCGTCACAACTACTGAACCTGTGCCATAGAGCCTGTGAGCCACAACTACTGAGCCCATGTGCCACAACTACTGAAGCCCGCACACCTAGAGCCCGTGCTTCGCAACAAAGAGAAGCCACCATGATGAGAAGCCTGTGCACCGCAACGAAGAGTAGCTTCCCACTGGCCGCAACTAGAGAGAAAGCCTACGTGCAGCAACAAAGACCCAACGCAGACAAAAATAAATAAATAAATTTACAGGGGAAAAAAAAAAGATATTGCATCAGAAATTGGCGGTTTCTGCCATAGAGACCTGTTTTCCTATTATAGATAAAAGTGTTACAGCATTTGTCTTACTTATATTTGCTAGTATGTCTGGGGTGGAATCTCAGCAAACCAGAGTGATAATTAACAAGAGACAGTGTAAATTAAACTTACAGGTTCTAAAAGTGAAACTGACTTAGATTCAAACCAGGGCCACACCATTTGCACAAATTACTTAACATCTTTAAACCTCAGTTTTCTGTCAGATGAGATGGCATCTCCTTTGCAGGTTCAAGTTCTAAATTAGGTAATACCTGTAAAGTACAATATCTAAAGACAGTGCCTAAAACATAATAATCACTCTGTACGTAGTTGGTGCTGCCACCAACCGCCCGGTGTTCTTTTATACATTTTATGATTGAGAAATTAAAGCTGATTTACATTTTATTGAAATCAACGTCAAGGTAGTAATGTTCATCAAATTATTGTACTTTAGGTCATCAGATTTGCTTTAGTGCCTTTGAGGTTCTTCTTTAAGATGACAGTGGTTATTATTCATCTTTTATAAATCTCTGTATTTTTTCATTTAAATCGTTGGATTCATCTTCTGTAGATGTGCCCAAGTCAATGATTTTGATTAGCCTGTGCTCTCTATCCAATATTATAATACCTGGAAAGTAATTATGTTTCTGTTTTTCATTCTAATCTGGTCTTATCACATTGACTGTATGGGCTTTGGTCAAGTCCATTATGAGCTAATTGCTCACGTGCTGGATGTTCAGAAGTCTACCCTTCAAATCTAAAAAAAGGAAAAGACGAAGCCACAGAACTCTGATACATTTTATACATGCATTAGGCTAATTATGGGTAGAGAAATGACTATTCTTTCTATTCTATATTTTGAACTTCTCCTCTCCCTGGAAATACAGATTTTTTGATTACAATGACTTTAGTCATTGATCAGGTCCAACTGCAGAAGTCTCTTAATTTAAGAGGAAGGAATTGTCTTTGGACCTGCCTGGAGTTGCCACAAACTAATAACCTAATTGCTCATGCCAACTGAGAGAACAAGCATTGACTCTGTCAGTAGTCTAGGCCTTTGTTTTTTTCATTGGGAGTTGAGGTTTGTCCATTGACTGGGAAGTTTATACTACAGCTAACTATGCTATGAGTAAGACAGCTTTAATTGAAACCTCTAAAGAGTAAAGGAAAACAGGAAAAAAAAAAAAAGACACTGTCTTTTTCCTCTATCAGTAATGCCTGGGCCTGTCAGTGGTGCTGAATGGCAATATTGAGCATGCCTTTTCTCTCACGTAAAATTTTAGTATGAAATTATTCAAATTATACTCTGGCTATGTCATAACGTCTGTGTTCTCTAGTTATATATGAAATGGATTTAAATGAGAGTTAAGTGGCTTTCATTCACACATTCATATTTTAAAAAGCACTTAGGGAATCTGTTGATGTTTCTTATCCTCCCTGCCCTGTTGCTGTTCAGTCTGCCCCCAAGTGGTGCAGAGCCTAAGAACCTGAAAAGGTAACAATGTGGTCAATCGATCACTGCTGCAATTGTGTGCCTGATTGATTTTTGTTGGTACGTAACAGCTGAACAATTTGAAATTTATTAAATGTAATATGAATGCACCTGTTCAAATCATAGCAGTATAATAATTCTTGAAACCGTGGCTGTACATTTTAATTCAATACACTAAGTAAATAAACTTTAAAACATACAGCCACCCTTCATGAAACGTATTTCTAAAACTTTTATTGTGTGTTCATCCTCTTCCTTCTTCTCTACTTGTTTTAAAAAACTACTCCCTGCTTTGGGCTTATACTGGAAGACATTTTTCCTCTTGATTTCTAGCAGTTGCTAGCTGCTATTGTTGAGTTTTAATATTCAGTGTGATGCAGAACTCTTACTTTTTTTCAAGTTCTTGGGCTCTCTCTCTTGTCTCATTTTTAAAAATGGCCTTTGGGGAATGACAGTGATTGTGACAGATGGTAAAGGAATAAGATTGCACTTTGATGCTGCCTCTGTCTTTGCCTCATGATCTCTTTCCACTTTCTCAAGGCAAATTATAGGTTTCCTTTTGCCTCTAGAGGGACACAGATAGCAGTTAGCAGTTATGGTTCTTTGTTTCTAGCTCTTAAAAAAACGGGTCTTTTATTTGATTACACATTGTCATTAAATGTATTGTTAATGAAGGATTCTGATTAGTACATTGACCAAATACCTGACTAAACCAGGGAGGGGACTTATTAAGTGAGGAAAAAAACAAAAAACAAAAAACAAAAACAACTTCTTTGATGAGTTTGAAGGCAGCTTCCCTCTAGTGGCCAAAAATGGTACTTCACTCACAGGCTACCATACGAACATTTTTTTGAGAACTTTATTTCATTGTTTCTTTTTAAAAACATGATATCATTGAATGTGTCTTGCGACTAAAATTCAACTCTTTAAAAACATTAGAAGTCTTTTCAATTATTAGACTCAAAATTGTAGGTGTGAAAGAGTAGACAAAGGTACTTTACTATGCACCCACACAAGCACAGCACACAATTCCAGATGAAAGGATTTTAACTGACTAAAAGATAGTAGAATGGGTCTGTATTTTTTTTTAGAAATTGTGTGTCTGGAGGAATTTAAAAAGCATAAGTATAAAGTTGGGTGGTGAGTATATTCACTATGTTTATGAATTTGAAATATTTCATAATGAGAAAAATTTTAGAGAGAGGTGATAGAACCATAGTTAAAGTTTAAGTATGAGAATTTAAATGGCACTAGAGGTCAGTTGAGAGTTGTAATTATAATCTGAGTTTATTTGTTCACATTTATTTATCTACTTGGAAAGTATTTAAGCAATACCAAGAATGTGCTACATTCCAGACAACATGGAAGAAATACAAAGACAAACAAGACATGTGAAAGGCTAGTGAACAGATGACTAAGCAGTGAGACAGTGCTGGTAGAAATACAGTAAGTTCCCTGCATACAAACGAGTTCCGTTCCAAGAGTGCATTTGTATGTTAAGTCCAATTTGTTTGAAAGTCCAACACAGTTAGCCTAGGTACCCAACTAACACAGTAGACTACATAGTACTGTACTGTAATAGGTTTATAATACTTTTCACAAATAATACATAAAAAATGAACAAACACGAAACATAAAGAAAACATTTTTAGTCTTACAGTACAGTACCTTGAAAAGTACGGTAGTACAGTACAACAGCTGTCATCCAGGGGCTGGCATCGAGTGAACAGGCTAGAAGAGTGACTGACTGGAGGAGGCAGAGGGGATGGGAGATGGTGGAGCTGAAGGATCGTCAGCAATGGGAGACCGAGGGCAAGCTGCAATTTCACTCACGTCTGATAGTGATGGCACAGGGTCTGGTTCGTTGCTGGAACCAGACGCATGTTCGCATATTTGAAAGTTCACAGCTTGAAGGTTCCTATGGAACCAAGGGAGCACACCCACAGTGCATAGGGCTGGGGAACACAGTTAAGCACAGAAGGGTGGTTGAGACAATCAAGAGATTGGGCACAGTGCTGGGGTGTTACCTATGCAGAAAGCACCACAGTATTTGTGGTTCTGAGTAATCGGTAGAGAAGGGGCTTCAAGTATGGAGGAGTTATCTGGGCAGACCTGAGGGGGCCACATCACTTAATTTTCCTGAGCAAACCTTAAGCAGGCACTATGTTTTATACCGTGACAAATTATCAAATGAGAGAAGATTAAGTTTTGATCCCTAGGTCATACACATCAATATTACGAGTTAATCTTACAAAAATTATAGATAGATTCAAATAACACCAGGTAGTCCAGAAACTTGTGATAAAACAATGTTTTCATGTTTAAGTTTGATTTCTTAACGTAGTGTTTCTTGGAAGGAATTAGTTTGTCACTCTGCTGTATGATTTGAAGGAGACGTATAATGAGGAGGTGCTCAACTTTGAAAGTATTACTGAGAAAATTGCCCCAACAGACATCATGGTGATCGGAGAGTTAAGCATGCTCAAATGTTTTGCTTCCCTTCTGAAGTAAATGGGAAGTTACCAGTTCTAATTGGAAGTGTTGTTTGCCTAACGTAATGCTTAAGGGAGTTTTTGGTGGCAAAGGTTCACAATGATTTGAAGGAACATGAAACTCTGAAGATGAGATCAGCAGCAAATTTACCAGATTGATGACCAACAGCGAGGCAACCATAAGTAAGGAAATGGGGAAGTCATGACACAGATAAACACTTATCTAGATAATATCCTTAACTGGTTAGGTTGGCTATATTTTATGCATTTTCTATGGCTATTTTCAAGCTTGAGTATTATAGAGTCTCTGAGTTATTTAAGATACTGGTGTTATTGCAGGTATAAAGGTATAAAGTGTATGTTATATATAATATGTATATATACTCACATAATGTATATAAGATATATGAAGCATATATCTTATATATGAATATTATATATATAATTATAGGTATAAAGACAGGTATAATTCGATGCATCAAATAAAGTTTCACCCCCCATGTCCATAAACACGTTCTCTATGCTGGAAATCACCCATGCTACCCCACGTTCACATACTGAAGGATCTCCAACTGCCCAGGACTATGGCCTTCACGCCCCCAAGCAATCAACCCTTCCTTGACAGTGCCCTCATGCTCTTAACTTTTCTTATCTGCTCTCCTGAGTTGAGACTTCATTGTTTCTTACAACTGTTATCTCAAGCCCCAGACATCAAGTATGTGAGGAGATCAAGTGTGTGATGTGTGTGCTACTCCATGCTAATAGAGCAACACATTTGCATTTTAACCTGTGTTTCTCCCCACATTAACTGAAACAAATAGCTTTTCTGCAGAAAACATGCCGTTTGATTGAGAAAATAAGTGTCAAGTACCTTTGACATCACCTAATCACAGCAAGTACATACCTTAGGACTCTACTTGTGTGTAGAGCTGAACCTGTACCTGATAGGTATTTGCAATACTGATAACAAATTTCCTAAACAGTGGTGCAATGTTATTCATTAGCCTGTTTTTATAGGATGAAACTGAAAATGGTTACAAAGCTCATTGTTTCATCTCTCTCTCTCTCTCTCTCTCTCTCTCTCTCTCTCACACACACACACACACACACACACACACACACACACACTTTCACGCTTTGAAAGGCTGATGTATTAGACAAAGGATGCTGTGAGTAGTCTTGGAAATCACTTGGCATTTCTGAGATTTGCCAAACAGCTTGAGATATTTTAAAATACTTTTGTTCGATCAAATCCCAAACATGTTTTTCCAAGTACTTTTTTTTAGGTCAATTTTTATAACCATGTGTAATTTCATGGAAATTTAACCCATATGTTTGTTTCTGTTACCATATATTCAAATTGATTTATAGCACAGATGTAAGTATTTTCTTTGACACTGGTGTATGAAGAGGGTGAGAGAGACTTGCAATTTGAGGCACAGGAAAGTCCACAGTGAGACTTTAGATTAATGACCACAGACTATAACCCAGTTCTAACCCCAACACACTCTTCATGGTAAAAGTCACAGGGGACTGTCTATAAGTGTCAGCAAAGGATGAGATCCAGGTCCTGCAGTATGTTGATGAATGTACGTTTCTAGCGTGGACTCAAAAATGGAACTCTGATTGGTGCTTGTATAGCACTCTGGGATTGAAGCCCTTAAATGTTACTAAAGGTCTTTGCCAACTGTAATGAAAAATTGGATCAATGAGCACTGATATTTATTGGCAAAATAGGACTGAGAATAGCCAGCACATTCTATTATTTTTTGTGACATAGAGACTAGAAATGGGCTTGTTGATGGGAAAGTTGAAACACAAACAAAATGCCACCATACTTTACAGGAACAGCAAGAAAATGAACCTTTTAAACCAGCATATGTATTACCTAGAAGCTATTCTTTGTTGGTTTGTTTAACATCTTTATTGGAGTATAATTGCTTTACAATGGTGTGTTAGTTTCTGCTGTATAACAAAGTGAATCCGCTATACATATACATACATCCCCATATCTCCTCCCTCTTGTGTCTCCCTCCCACCCTCCCTATCCCACCCCTCTAGGTGGTCCCAAAGCACTGAGCTGATCTCCCTGTGCTATGCGGCTGCTTCCCACTAGCTATCTATTTTACATTTGGTAGTGTATATATGTCCATGCCACTCTCTCACTTCATCCCAGCTTACCCTTCCCCCTCCCCATGCTGGAAGCTATTCTTAAAATTAAATGGAAATAGAAAATCTCTAATAAGACCCTTGGATTCAACCAACGTGCCACCTCAGAAGTAAGTGATACCTGCCGTGGCAAAGATGCTGTGGGTGAGAATGGATAATAGCAGGGTATCAGAATCAGTGCCAGTCAAAGGAAATTAAAATCCAGTTATGATATAAGGGGGCAGACATAAGTAATTTTAAAAACCAATGCATTTAAGAAGTTAATAAGAAATGGTTCATAAGCATTGCTTGTGAAGGCAAACTGAAAGTCATCGCATGTATACTGATGTCTGGCTTTATACAAATCTTATAACATTCACAGGGAGAAAATATGATCTCTGATCCTAAAGGCTGTGCCTACAAACAGAGAGAAAATAAACCTGTCTCCTGGAGGGAGGAATTCCTGTGATTGAAGAAGTCAAACAACTTCTTGAACTCTGAGAGCCACCTTGGCTGTTCTGCTTCAGGGTTTTTGGCAACATAACATCATCTTTATGAACGTTACCTTACAGAATGTTAGTTATACCGGGGCAGACACAACCAGGGATTTGACAACTCCCCCATGCTTTGACTGGACTGACATTTCCTTAGCAGTAACAAGCTGCCACTGTCTCGTGCCATGGAAGCCCTTGGGCTTGATTTAGGAGTGTGACATTGACTGCTTGTTACTTCTTATCTTAGAGCTGTCAGGGGCAACTGATGTCAGCATACAATTATTTGATAGCTCTACCTCTTGTGCAAAATGTGAACCTATCGATGTCTATGAAATAGCCATCAAAGTCTTGGAATTGGGGGTGTGTGTGGAAGGTTGAGAATTAAGACTCATCTGGCTTATTGTTATGTAATACTTTGTTTTAAATTTGGTCCACAAAAATATGAAATGTAACTATCTATGGGGCACACAGTGGTTGCACACATTAAGCAACCTGCTCATGTAATCTTCACAACAATCTTACAAGGTAAATAGTATTATTTTGACCTCATGTGACAGGACAGATTATACTCCTAGAAAGTGGTAGAATGGAGATTCAAATACAGACAAACTAGTTCCAGGGTCCATGCTTTCACCTTGAATTATACTGCTTCTACCATGGAATTAAATATTCTGGATTGCTGAAATTCTGTCATTGGGCCACAGTTTTTCTTTTCTTTAGTTTTAATGCAAGAAAATAATTCTTCCTTTCATCTAGGAAAATATCAATTAACAACTTGTATTGTGTGAGAAATACTGAAAGAAAGCATTTTTTATCATCCTTGTAGTTTTTCCGGAGTAAGCATGTGTCTAATGGGATGATTCTAGTCATAAATGGAGTTAGTCAATGACCAGTTTTCTCCTCATACTATGTAGACTAATGTGCTCTTTGAGAAACTCAAAATTTGCCGTGTAGTAAATAAATGTGTGGGAATTTTTTTGGTTGATATCAAATCTCAGCAATGAGCAAAATAAGCAATTAATAATCACCTAACTTGCAAATTGTAGCTCAGTTTGTCATTCTGTTTTTCATTTCACTTACTTTTAACCATAGTAATCTTCTTCAAATGTAGCCATTTTCTAAAGAATGTATTTTCCTGCTTCTGAAAAATCACCTCTAATCTCCAAAGCATTTTCATGTATAATATTTTATGTATGCATTGATCTGGTTTTGTGCTGTTTAAAAATATAACCCTTTTATTTTTCATAATTAACCTGAACAATGGCAGATGACAATTTAATTTCTAGAATGTGTGTGTATGTGTGTGTGAGTGTGTGTATTTCTTTCTTTCAACCAAATGACAGAGATCTAGGGGAATTCTGATTCTCTAATTCTAGCTCAGTATCTAACAATTGAAAGCATTTAGTTGTGATTAAAACAGATTGAAGGAGATAATCCCTTTGAGAAAGCAGCTTCAAATGGCTTAGCAGTGATTCTTCAGGGATAGGAACTAACACAACACCAGCTAATTCCTGCAAAGTCGCCCTGGTGGTGCAGGAGATGTATCCTTCATTTGCTGTTTTCCTCCTTACTGGGTTCTATTCAGATTCTTCCTCAACATGAATTCTGCTTTGAAGACAGTTTTATTCATTCTGTTTTCCAAGAACCAAGAATTAGCCAGTTTTGCTTCAACTCAAACAGTGAAATACACTGTGTCATAAAGGAACAGAGTGCAGACAGTTCTCAATTCACAATTGAATCATATTCTAAAAGACCATGGGTAAGTCATAGACAGTTTGGAACTTGGGATGCCATTTACCATAGAAACATTGCTCCATAAGATTAAGTTTCTTGGTCAGCCCTCCAAAGCCTGTTTAACCCATAATGTAGCTTAATATACTTATAACTAGCACTACAAACATCTAGCCTCTATGTATAACAACAGTTCTATGAAAGTAGTTCTAAGCCATGTTGTAGATTCAGTAGTGGCGGGGAAAACACCTTCTTTGTTTGGGAATGTCTTCAGATTAATTTTATTCACAGTGTGCCATTCCTAGGATCAGAGACACGGGCAGGTTTGTACCTTCTGAGATAGGAGAAAGAGAGAGAACTAGGTTGGGGATAATTTATGGGTTAAGGGTTTCTTTATTTCCTTACCCCTTCCATCACTGTATCTCCATTTTGCAGTTTAAGCCTGTACCCTTGAGACCAGGAACCATGCCTAGGGAAGGGAATAATAAAGTCACGAGGGGATCCCAAGTGTCAAAGGCTAGGAATATGCTCCTGGGTCTCGGCTGCACATGGAGCAATATTTCTGAAACTATGCTGAGTGGCTACCCTTATATGTTGCATGACAAAGTAAAACACTGGAAATCTTCCTGTTGTACCCACCTTCTGCTCCTTCCTCCCTCCCTCCCTATGCAGCTACCACTCCTATACCTCCCCTCCCCGCCAAAATTGCTAGGAGCCTTTTCCTCTCCGGTGCATCCACAATGCCTTGTGGATGAGACACATAGCAAGCTAATATAAGGGCTCCTTGAATTGAGCAATTAACCACATGCCACCGTTGAGTCTAATAATAAAGTTTAGGCCACATTTGGAAAGGCATTATTGTTTTAAGGCATGGAATACAGTTGACTGTGTAAATGTTTACAAGCTGCAACAGTGTACCAATTCATATTCTATAGGGCCGTGCTGTTAAGCCCGAATTCATTGATTGACAGTATCTAACCAAATCTAAAGTTGTAAACTAGCTATGCTTATAGGAATCACCTGCCAGCATTTCATCATTTTTTTTTCTATATACCCTTTGCTATGCTGTGATGTGACAATTGATCTGCTGTTTAATGTACAGTAAAGATGATGAGCTGGCATTAATAATAATGGCATATATTAAAAATGTAACAGGGCACCATAATGCAATAAGAGATAGATATATAGTTGAAAACCTTTTGACATTGCGTTGCCCCTGCTACTGTTTCACAACACTTTACACTTTGAAAAAAAAGTGGCATTAAAATAGCATGTAAAGTGTTATTCCCACATGCTGTTCTTGGTCTTTGGCATGCCTGTTTTCTCCACATTCTCCAAAAATGACAAGAATGTATCCCATCTGATACATCCTGTGAAAAATTTAAGAGCATATTTGAAAACACAAAATACTGTTTTCATAAACTGCTGAAATCTGTGATAGTTTGGCAATAATTGCAGGAACAATGCTGGAACTCAGCTCTTTAGTTTTTCTTTCCCTTGCATTCTTTTGTCAAACCCACTGAATTTCTTTGTGCTGCATTGCTTTCTGATGTGTCGATCTGAGTCTCCCTAAAACACAAGTTAGTGCCTAAACAGAGTCTGACAGTTAGGTTTTCTCCATTAATCAATGATCTAATGTTGATATTGATGTAGTCTTTTAAGGACAAAAATAAATAATCTGAAGCTAATTTAGCACTGGGTAAATTAGAAAGAAAGCTTTTAAGAAAAAGAGGAATGATGAAATAGGCGATACTAGATGTAAGACTTTCTAGAAGGATACATGTGAGTAAAATTCTATTGGGGCTTAAACAGTTAGAACTCTGTTTTCTGTTTCTATTTTTATTCTCCTTCTAGTACTTGGGGTTTTAAGATTCACTCCTTACTTGCATGGCAAATCATAACAAATGCCACTCTGGCTCTCATGTTTAGACTACTGGAATACCACTGTAACTCTTGTTTATATAGGATCCCTTTATATTAAGAGGATCCCATATCATTTATGAAACATGAATATCCTACCTGGCTGCTTTTTTGACAATAAGTAAAGTAGAAACAATTTCAAAAGAAAGAGTTCTCTATGGTGATAGTGATACTATAGTGAGTTCTTTAGCCATGTTATTCAGGGTATTTAACCTTAATTCTCATTCCCTACTTCTGTATGCCTTTCACTGGGTCTACTCTTGTGCAATGCTTAAGAGATGCGCATTCATCTAATTTTTGTAGCCAAGCTAAGGAGTCAAACTGTTGATATACACTGATTATGTTAACCAGATTATAACCTATCTCTACTTTTAGTGTCATGTGAGGGGAAGCACAATGACATAAGCAATGGTAACTAATACTTATGTAATGTTTACTGTGCTTGCCATATGTTAATGCTCACAACTCTGAAGTTTAGGGTTATGAAGGAAGAATTCATAGACATGTCGGATGTTCGGTTAGGCTAAAGTGCGTGAACTTTAGCATTAGACAAATTCAAACTGAATCCCTTCTCCACCACTTCTTTGATTATTTTCTTTACCTCTCAGTATAATTTAAACCATTGGTCCCTCTACTTCACCCCAAATTCCAAGCATAAGGTATATTACTAGGTACCACTCACTTTTTGGTGATTTGGTGTCTATACTGTGTCAGAGAATGACCTCGAACTGGGCATGATTTATGTCTGATAATTACTATGTTGTTAAGGATCATATTTAGATTTGAATGGAAGTCAGTTAGGACTGAGCTCAGGGTCTGTGGTAAGGAAGCCCATCTGGATAAATGAATAGACGATGAATAGAGGTGGGCATTTATGGAGTGTGTTTAGGGGGTTATTAGAAGATCAGTTGGAAGTGTAGGGCTTAGGCATGAAAGTAAAGAATGAACAATTTGGTGGGAGCTCATACAAAGCTGTGAAAGGCAACCAAAGAGTTTTGGGCCTTGGTCTGATGACATGTTGTAAACTTTGCTTGCTTTCTATTGAGGTATACTTACTGAATACCATCTTGGCCCTCTTTGTTTTTTGGGTTTTTTTTTTTTTTTTGTCTTTTTTATAAATTTATTTATTTTATTTTGGCTGCATTGGGTCTTTGTTGCTGCACGTGGGCTTTCTCTAGTTGCGGCGAGCAGGGGCTACTCTTCCTTGTGGTGCACGTGCTTCTTATTGCGGTGGCTTCTCTTGTTGTGGAACAAGGGCTCTAGGTGCGTGGGCTTCAGTTGTTGTGGCACGTAGGCTCAGTGGTTGTGGCTCGCAGGCTCTAGAGCGCAGGCTCAGTAGTTGTGGCACACGGGCTTAGTTGCTCCGCGGCATGTGGGATCTTCCCAGACCAGGGATCGAACCCTTGTCCCTTGCATTAGTGGATTCTTAACCACTGTGCCACCAGGGAAGTCCCAGATACTAGTCTTTTATTTTTTGACTATCATAAAATACACACAAATCTATTATAAAAAGTTAAAATTTATCAAAACTTATACACACAGAGATCATACACGGTGCCATTCTCATTGAGTGAAATGTAAATGTAAGTAAAGATGCAGTAATCTCATAAAATTAACTGTAGTACACACTGTACTACTGTATTAATTTTGTAGCCACCTACCATTGCTATGGCAGTGAGCTCAAGTGTTTTGAGTATCTGCTTAAGATGCCATGTGAGCCGTTCATCTGTCCTCCAGTAAATTTCATAGAGCAGTAAAAAGTGATCTCTTATGGTTCTCACATATTTTTCATCATGTTTGGTGCAATACTGTAAACCGTAAATAACACTATGGGACATATACGAAGTGCCACTAGTGATGCTGGAAGTCCTCCCAAGAAGCAGAGAAAAGTCATGACATTACAAGAAAAAGTTGAGTTGCTTGGTATGTACCGTTGACCATAGATTGAGGTCTGCAGCTGCAGTTGACTGCCATTTCAAGATAAATGAATCCAGCTTAAGGACCCTTGTAAAAGCAGAAAAGGAAATTAGTGAAACATGCTGCTGCTACACCAGCAGGCGTGAAAACCTCCCACGTTCTGCAAAATACCTTTTTATCTCGTATTGAAAAATGCAGCTTTTATGTGGATGCAAGATTATTATAAGAAAGGCATACCTATAGACTGTAATATGATTTGAGGAAAAAGTAAAGTTATTATATGACAACTCAAAGCAAAAGGAAAATGGAGAATCTAAAGTTGGAGAATTTAATGCCAGCAAAGGATAGTTTGATAATTGTTAGAAAGAAGTTTGGCTTTAAAAATGTCAAGAGAACAGGAGAAGCAGCTCCTCCCAACCAAGAGGTAGCAGACAAGTTCCCAGATGCCATTAAGAAAATCATTGAGGAGAAGGAATATCTGCCTGAAGAGGTCTTTAATGCAGACAAAAACTCCCTATTCTAGAAAAAAAAGAAAATTGCCACAAAGGACATTTATTAGTAAGGAGGAAAAAGGAGCACCAGAATTTAAGACAAGAAGGAATAGGTTACTGTTTTGTGCAAATGCAGTTGGGTTTATGTTCTAGACTGCCCTTGTCTATAAAGGTGCTAACCCACAAGCCTTGAAGGGAAAATATAGATACAAGCTTTGGCCCTCTTTGGTGATATTCTTTATTTGGTAAAGAAGGGGGGTGTGTGTGTGTGCGTGCGCTCACGTGCATGTATTTAAAACAGAGTGTTAGAAATTTTAAATTCCAACATGAAATAAGTTACCAGTTGAAATTTTTTCTCAATATTCAACTGACTTGATTCATCCAATTTTTAAAGAAAAGGTAATCATATTAGTATTCTATATGAAATAGACTTTGTCATTTTAGTGTGAAAAAGTTAGCTGTCACTTGAGGGTGTGCTGTGGAATCCGACAAGAAAAAAACCCCAGGGCATTAGGAATACATATTCTCCAATCTAGATTTCAAATTGTGCAGTAGATGTTTGGGGTATGTCAGAAAAATATTAAGCCCATTCATATGGTAATTAGGTAGAGTGTTTCCTCGCTTCTGTGTACCTTGCACTGATTGCTACATAAACAGCATTCAGTATATACATTTTTGCGTTTAGTGAAAGTGCCAGTGTCTGTGTCTGAATTCATAAATGCTGTGTTAGGAACCGGGCAATTTCTGTTTACAGCCCAAGGCTTTAGGGAGACTGTTTAATGAGGAGATGTGAAGCCTTTTGCAGTTTATTGCTGATGACATTTTGAGGACGCTTGCAGTTGCAGTTGGGTAGACTGGAAAACAGGAGAGCTGGGTATTTTCTTGGATGTGGTTTATGTGCCCCACAGTGTTGTATCAAATTTTATCCGTAATCAAATTTCTACTAGTAAAACAAAACAAAACAAACAAAAACCTTTCAGCAACTAAATTTTGAATATTGAAGGCAAAGAAAAAAACAGCACCATTGCAAATCTGATACCTGGATTTTCTGAGGTTCAAAGAATCCCAGTTATACTACTTATACAGTTGAATCAAAGGTTATTCTCACTGTTTTTACAAGCTTGAAATGGCTGCTTTTCTGGTTAGATATGGTATTTGTACACTGGTTGATATTCTTTGTTCCCTGTATTTAAAAACTCTGAAATTGCTTGGAACATTCCCACAATAGAAATTAAATTGGCACTGCTCTTCAGATATCTGCTCTGGTGTTGAATGTCTCATTTTTGTATCCATAGACATAAAGTATATTCACATCTATCACCTGAAACTTTTAAAATGAAAAAGAAGTCAGGTGATATATTTGTTCTTGCCTTTGTTTCTATTTGAAATGTTTGTGACCAATTTGAATTGGTTAAAATTATAGGACCATGACACAGAGATATGGTAGCAGATGAGCCAGTGAATCTGTCCAGGTGGGAGCGTGGTGCTGCGGCTTCTTCATCTTGTCTGGTCCTCAGCTTTGTGGGTTGCTTTTCCAGAGATTGTGTTCTAGAGTGAGTAGTTAAAAGCTCTGGAACTGAACTTTGTGGCCTTGAATATTGATCCTATCAATTTCTTACTGTGTATCCTTGACCTAGTTATGTATTTCATTAGGCCTAACTCCAAAATGAGCAGTACCTATTTGTACTTCTTGGATTATTATAATGATAAAAAGAAACACATGGTCGAATCAAACAAATCTATGTATGGCACAAAATGAAGAATCAGTATTAGGCATTATTAATATTAGTGTTAGTACCGTTTCATATCAGAAAGGCGCTTGTTGAATACTAGATCAAAGTAGTCAGAAAAGAGGGAGAGAGTCTTAATGCAGATTTCACACAGGCTGTGGAAAACTTCCTTGCTTTAATCGGAAAATGTGTCTGATGATTTCTAGTTGACTGAAGTCTACTGAACTCTTACCCTGGACTCCTCTTTTCTGTACTCTGTACAGACTCCTCTCCTTCCCCCTCCACCGCCAAAAAAAAAAAGAATTATTTCACAGGATACAATGCATGTGATTACAGTTCTGCTAGCTTAAGGCAGTTTATTATAATGGATTCAGTTGAGGCTTGGTTATATTCCAGCCTCAGCCATTTTATTAACTGTGAAGAGGCTATAGCTTTAGATTTGTTGATTCAACCATGCATTCTTAAGATGGTGTCCCAGACACCTTAATTAAACCTGCTTGTTCCTAAATTTCACCAGCTACTTCTTCCGCTGTATTTCTCATTTTACTGTTAGAAGGGAAGCTTTCTGCTTTTTTGCGATTGACAAGGTAAAGAATCCTAGATTTTAGTTTTATTAGATTGACTATTATGAACAGAATTCAAATACGGAAGCTTACAAGTGAAAAAATCTACATCAACAAAAATCTATACTTAACATTTCTGTTATAAACTGGTGATTTGAATTTTAGTGCATCTGTTGATAAAGAGAAGTATATTTGTTATTATGATAAACAAACAGTGACAAACCATTGCCCACATGACTCTTGATAAGAAACCTGGCAGTGAGTTTTATCTCATGTGTTCAGGATCCACCATCACATATGCCTAAATTTTTATAAATGTGTGTCCTCTAGGTTGTTATAACCATCTGCGATCAAATATGTTATGTGAAGCAAAGACCAGTTTGTCTGTTTCCTTGCTTCAATAATGAAAATCATCACACTGTGTTTTTTAGAGTAATTACCCATAGTTTGGGATGAGGTAGACACTTTTTAGAAGTGTGTACTTTGGAGCCAATTTTAAATAGATATATATACAGAAAGGGTATTAATCCAGCCTAGGCAAGAGGAACCAGCAAGCCTCTGGAATGTCTGTCCCAAACTCTCTACAGAAAAATTCATTCAGATTTGGTAAGCTTTTTTTTCCATTTTTTAAAAGACAGAATCTAACATCTGCTGTCCTGTCCATGCCTATATTTTAGGGTGAATGATCTTGATAAAGATTATAGGTACTTTTCTTCTAATGCCTTGATGAACTCAGCTACCCCAGAAGCATGGAAATTTTGACTGGTAGGTAGGAAGTGATAATTTCAGAACTTCCAAATTGTGTTCAGTTTCTACAGACAGCCAAAGAGGAAAATAAGAACGTTGGGAGTAAGGAGTGAAAGAAGTATGATTAAAAATCTTGGGAGGACAGAGGCAGAGCAGAAAGTGAGAGGCGGCCAAAGAAACACTTTGTTGTGTAATCCTGCCATGGGCACTGCTGACCCATATGAAGCCAAACGTCACCTCCAGTGAAATCTTTGGTGGACCTGTCCCGCATTGCCTGTGCTTAGCTTTGGGCACTAATTTTCTTTACTCATACAATCCAATCCATTAGATGTCTACTATAGGTTTTCAGGCCTGAAGAGGGATTTTTTTTTTTCTTTTTTGACCCAGGCTCAGGATAAGATGAAGCATTCACTGTTGCATTCATTCATCCATCACAAATTTGCTTCTCTCACACCTTCCCTTCCTCATTCCCTTACATACATAGGCACATCTACAGCTCTGGGATATTCCTTATGACCTAATGGACTTTGTGGCAGAAGAAGAGGCAATAGCTCTTTGGTAGTGCTCAGAGGAGTGACATACTTTTAAGCCTGGTGGGAAGAAAATTGACAGAAGTTACTTTTCAGGAATTTTTTTTGATGGTGTATGCCCTACTGAGACACAAACCAACAGCAAAGGTGGCAGTTATTAAGCCCTGTAACTCAAGTTTACTTGTCCTCCTGAAAAGTCTTCACAGCCCGCAGGAGAATTCCCTGTGAGAGCAAGACACATATCTATTTTGTAAGCTTATCTCTTTCATTGCATTTGACATTTTCAAGTCTGTGGCAGTAGGTGAGAATGATGGACCTTCACAAAGATACTATCACACAAACAAAAAGGAGTTAAAAGTTGAAGAGACAATGCAGTCTTTTCTTCAAATTTGTTTCAGTACACATATGATTAATATTAACTTACTTTATGCTTTTGAATGTAGCAGATAGCTGATCATACTTTAAGCCTGGAAAAATCCTAAATATTGAGGGCAAAAAAAATATATCCTTTCATTTCTATCTCTGTCATCTCTAACTATGTCTATATCTGTGCTCTTTAACTTAATTACAGAACAAAAATGATGCTATTTGGTATTATGCTGGGTTATAAATATTTTTCTACCTCTATTTATTCACCTACATTACCTTCTTTGCTACACACCCCAAGCCCACTTAGAACTCATCTGCCTCTAATTGGGTCTACATGTGAACATTAGTGACCATACTTGAAGGAGGAAGCAAAGAAAATAATTCACAGTCATTTCTTGAATGATAAGGCAACCTTGGCTTCAAAGTGTTGATATTACAATGGGTGAGAGACACATACACCAAAGACGCACCGTGCACCATTCTAAGTGCTGTCTAAGATGCGGTTAATGAGCCCTCATGCTTTGATAGGAAAAACAACCTCATAAACTAAAAATGCGGAACTTGTGATAGCTGAACTCTGCGCAGGGAACTGTGGAATCACAAAATTGAAGCTCCATTAATAGCCCATTACGATTAGTATGGAGTATAAAGTACGAGGGTTCCAGCGACTGCTTGGGAAAGACAAGAATGGCCTCATAGTAATGACATTTGAGATGGATTAATGAATGAACAGGAGTATGCCTGATGAAGAAAAAGAAAAGGGGAGACAGAGGATCCTACTTGCACACATGGAGAGTTTTTTGAAGAGTTCCAGTAGGCTCTGTAGGTGAACAGAGAGCCTGTCTGTCAAGAGCATAGTGTGCAAGTGGCATTATGGGAAGTGAGATTGAATGGTTAGACAGAGAACAGAGGACAAAGGATAACTTATCTGATTAAGGGAAAAAAAGGTTTTATTTTGTGAGGAACAGGAAATCAGAGGGATTTTCTTCTCTGTCTCCCTCTTTCGTCTTCTCTTCTAACCTTCCTTATGTCCTTCCTTCTTTCTTTCTTCCTTTTTTTCCCCCCTTCTCCTCTTCTTCCTTTTCCTCCTTTGCTCCCCCTTTTGCTGTTAATTTAAGGATAATCCTTCTTACTAGGAGTATGACAGATGGACTAAGGCTGGGGGAGACTGTTGGTATGTGAAACAATGAGAAAATCTAGCAGCGGCCCACTAGGAAACGAATGAGCGTCTTCCATAAGAAGTAGCTAGTATAAAAACTGGGGCATTTTCTATACAAACTTGGAGAGCAAAGACTGGGAAAGGTCTCGTTTTCCCTCCCTAAGCCTAGTGTATCACACCATTGCCTGACACCATATAGGCAGTCTGCAAAGGTTTATTGCTGGCTAAAAAGTAACAGTGAATAGAAGGATACTTTCTATTTTGTGTTACTGAATGAGTTGGTGATGCCTTTTTACCAAGGTCAGAAACAAAGGGTGTGGAAAATATTTGTGAGGTGAAAAGAGAGAAACAAGTTCCATTTTTATTTTGCTAAGTTTAGCATGTCTCCAGGATGAGGTGATACCTTTGTCCAACAAATACTTGGAAATACAAGTTCTATAAAAAGAGAAAGGAGGAGAGATGGTCCCCAAGAGATGAAGTTTCATATTGTTTGTATGGGACAAATAATTTAAAGGGTTGATTTTTATGTCTGGAAGAAATTGTTTACTTTCTGAATGAATATCAGCAATTTCTAGCCATTAGAACGTCAGCTACTATTTCTTAAGAAGCGCTAACACAAAGACAAATTGGGGAGCCTTAAAATGTCTTTTTTTTTTTTCTTTCAAAGGTGAACAGTTTACCTTTTCCATCCATAGGGCAGGCACAATTAGCAGAAGGCACATTGCTTTTTTCTTAGAAGGAAAAACTTTACTCTAAGAATAATGACATTTCTTCTCCAAGATTAGTCTCCTAAAATATTAAGCTGGGAATGAGACAGCCAATTCTGTTCATCCTTATGACCAAGAAGAAAATTAGGGAGTTTTTATTACAAAGGCTATTCATGTTCAAAAGTTAGTGAGTTTGTACCACAAATTATGTTCATGTTGAAATATATTATGTTAACTGAACTTGAGTTGAGTTCACTGTTCTTTTAAAAAGTACTTAAAATGTAATAACAACAAAATACCTTATTTGAGATGAATTATGTTAATTATGTTTCCTGTATTTGTTACTTTATTTTATTTGAACCTAGCAATTAATTTGCAAGTTTCACAGCCTGTCCAAAATAGCTATTCCTTAGGTCCACACAAAACATTAAGTAACAACATCACAAAGCAAATTGATTCTGGGATCACATAAGCATTTACTAATCTTGGTGCTGAATTCATTTCTTTTAAGAACATGTTGCAAAAATTAGAGGAAAAAAATCTTTGCATTACTTTCCAGTATGAAATGGTAGAGCCTTTTAAATGTATACATAATCAGTAAAATGTGTCTATCCGAAATGACTTTATTAGTCAATTTCTGCTTTTTTGCCAGAAAACCCTCAAACTTGACTCCACAAACCAATGTAATCAAAATTGTTTTACTAAATAATAAATCATTAAGTATTGGTTGAAGTTTAATCCCAGCATCCTTGAAACATTCCACTGAACCTTTAGATTTCCAATAAACAACTATGGTCAGTAATAGTATACTTGGGTAAAACAAAGAAAATGTGGTTATTTCCAATTCTAAAGCTAAGTTTTAGAAAACAGGCATCAGGAAGGGGGACCACAGACCTATTTTTAATGTTCAAACAAGCTAGAGCTCATATCTTATTTTGATCTGGGGGATTAGGAAAAATCTTTGTTTGGAGGAAGTATTTAACTTCAGAGTTTCCACATTGGGTTTCTTCCAGTTCTCATTATTTGGGATATTTTTATGGAAATGCACTTTGTCTTTAGATGCCATCTGCTCCTCCCTTGCTTTGGTCAGACCCCACATCTGGTTGTTCTGGACTTGTTCATGAGATCTCAGACATGATCATCATGACCTCACTAGAGAGGGGTTGAAAAAGGAGCAGATGAACATCAAGAAGACTAAAGCCCATGCGTTTCAGATAAATGACTCCAAAGATAAAATGCAGAAAGCAAAACACATGAACATCGTTGATACAGAGCAATTAGGCAATGGTGTGGTGATTATCTTTAAATAATTTATTTTACCTTGTAAAAGGAAAAGAGGGAAAAAAAAGCAGACAAAGATCTTTAAGGAACCACAGAACACAACTACTGAATGAAGATATCGTTTTCAATATGCTTAGTTATTAAGTATCTGCAGTGACAAGTATTCAGTGTTTTTAAAAATACTAATATATTTAGTCATAGATCAAGAAAATGGATTAGGATTAGGTGTTTGATACTAAAAGAGCAATGCCATTTTTTCTAAACGGTTGCATTTCTCTTGAGTAAATTATTTAAATAATTGTTTGATTCCATATTTCACTGATAAGTGAGGCTAGAATAATAAAGCTAGTGTATTGAAAGAATTGATTTGTTTTGGAATTGCATGTCTAATAATAGAAACAGTGCTAGAGGTGAGTCCCTAGTACCATCCCAAAATGCTCATTTAATTTTCCATATTAGAGGAGTATCCCGGTAGAACAAATACCAGGTTACTTAATCATTTATAATGTATTTACTTAATCCTTTGTGAGATACTTAATCATTTATAATGTATTTACTTTTTCCTGGTGGGAAGATGGGGACATAGAGACAGCTTTTCTTTCCTTTATTATTTCGGCAAATAGTAAAAAATAATACCTTTTTAAAATCATACTCTTTTAAAACATGGGTGTGGCCCATATTGTTAAAGTAGGTGCGTCCAGGATTAGGTCAGGGTTAGAAGATAATCTGCAGTTAACCTACTAAACATTGACTGTGATTAAATGAGCAAAGAGAATTTGAGCACGAGTTTATGATTGAGACAATTTGGCTATACAGCTAATTTTAACCAAGAAGATGTTGAAATGTTCAGATAATGAAGAAAAGTGTGGTGAGCTTGAAAGTTTCAGATGTGTTTCACTGTCTTCTTCATGTGGAAATAAAGTTCTGAGTACTTGAATCTCAGCCTTTACCAAGAAATCTTCGGAGCAGTGTTGATGCTCTGAATGGGAAATCTTAGTGAAACCTACATGTGTGGACAACATCTGATCACCTCAAAATGCAAGAGATGATCCTGATCAGTATAGCATTAAAGTAATCCATTGAATGAAAGAAAAGACACTTTTCAGTTCTTTTGTATCTTTAGGTAGTCTTAAAATTTATGTCATTTTTTAGGTCTGCAGGAAGAAACAATTATTATCATGGACTTTACATAGAACGAAAATATATGTTTTAGGGAATAATGACCTACTCATGAATTGCTGGCTTTAGGCATCATCATGTATATTAAAGACAGAGTTGGAGAGGCAAGCGTACATACAAACATTCTATAGGCTTATTTTTTTTCTTTCCTCTTCAGTGCATTTGTTTGAAAACTACTTATTTGCCTGAATTTGCTCTGCTGGCAAAATTTTTATACCAGACAGCTACTTTTTATTGTTGCTGCACATCATGAATAACGGCTTTTTTTGATGGCAAATGAGATGCCCCAAGTTGCAAGTTTTCCATAAACATATCTAAATTGTTCAATTTCCTTCTTATTGTATAATTTCCACCCTGGCCCTTTCCCTGCTGATATTCAGATAAAGATGTCATTCAAGTGATTTTCAAAACTGTCCTATGTTACTTGCTATCATAAGTGGTAAGACTGCTCAATTCATATTAGCTATACAAGTGCTGTACGGGTTTTTATCAGATATTTCTAAAATCATTTCTTTGTAATGAGTGGTAAAGAGAACAATAAAAGAATGCTTCCAGTTGGTTTTCCAAACAGTGGTGGTTTATTAGCAATAGAATTAGTAATATGACTGTGGAGAAGTCACTTTCTGAAGAAAATATCTTAATGCAATATTCTCTTTCTTTTTCTTTCATGTCTTCTAACACGGATTTGGAAACAATGATTGCTGATTGATTTCAAATGACTTTGCTCTTTGTTTTCCAATTAGGTAAGTGATTTTGATTCTTTGATACTTGTAGGAGTCCATGGTTGTATTTTTAAATCATTGTTCATTGCCAGTTTGCACTGTTGAGTTCTCTGGTAGAATGAGGTAAAAATTGGACATAAAAAGACAAATCACCTTTTTCAGACACGTATTTAAGGTCTATTTCATTAGCTAGCATAGGACGCAAACTATTAAGAAGACCCAGTTCAGGTCATTCCTTTTCACAGGCACCATATGTTTAAATTCATTTAAGTCCATTTTGTTGGCTAACTTTTGTTTATAGACGAGCAGTCAGATCTTGCCTAGGAAGTTCCAGGTCATACCAGACAGGTTACTAAATGTAATACTAGTGACCTAACTGTAAGAATGCATTCCATATGGTAGCTAGTGACAGTTTGACAATCAGTAGCTAACCCTTTTGATGATCCCAAAGATAGCTAGGCTAAAATAAATACATAAATAAAAAATAAAAATTCAGCTTTAGATTCTGAGGTGTTGTCACTTATTCAGTGCTAAAGCTGGGATTAGTAAACTACAGTCTGTGGACCAAACCTGGCCAACCATGAGTTAGATATGCTCCTTGTATTTTTAAATGGTGGACAAAAAATCAAAAGGATAATACTATGTAACATAGGAAAATTACATGAAATTTAAATTTTGGTACCCAAAATAAATATACTTTGCATATTGTTTACAGCTGCTTTGTGCTACAACTGTGTGGCCCCCAAATCCTGAAATATTAATATTTACCGATTCTTAACAGAAAAAGTTTGCTGACCCTATTGGTTGAGCATCAGAATACAAGGGGTTAACTCTCAAAGCCTCCCACTTTGGGGATACTGATAAGAACAAAAAATCAGTATGTATCTGGCCTTCTCTTCAATCACAGGGGAATCTACCATACCTAGAATGACCAGATCAGACCAAATGGAAGAGGAGATCTTGACTGTAGATTTAAATTTTCCTGAAACAGCTCTTTACATAGTTATAGTTCTTGTAATTTTAAGCCCTAAAACATTCAACACATTAAGTCTAAGTTATTTTTACTGCCATTGGGTCTTTGGGCTTGCCCACAGACCTTCAAAGTCCAGTGGCCGATGGGACTGGGGAAGTGGTATTTTGTGTCTGGTGAAGCAGCATCACATCATATAATGAAAACTAATTTTCTCAAACTTTTAAATATTTCTCAAGGATTTGTTTTACCTAAGAGGATACTAACATTCTATAGATACTGAATTACATGTGATAGTGTTGTGAAAGTGTAATATTGATCATTGCAATCTAGCATCACACCGAAAACAATACTAGTAAGCGTGGTTGTGCTTTGTCAATAGACTTTGCAGAATTTTTCAGAGTCAACGTGGAACATGAGTGGTTATATTCTTATTCTGATTAAGGCAATCTTGAAATAATTATAAACATATTTCTAGTTCTTTTCATCTCTGCATTTATCAGAAACAGATGCATTTGTAGTTTGAGACAGAAGAAATAAAACAAAGAAAGCATATTCTTGGAATATTGCAAGAGAGAGCAATGTAGAAAGAGGTGGATATTAAGAATATGCATTATCTTGTAGGTTTAAGCCACTGGGAAATAAAGCTTCTGTGCATGTATTTGATATATGAAGACAGGGACAAAGAAAACGGCAAATGTACTATGGATATTCCGGCATGGTACAATTATACAGTATGTTTTCTAGCCCTTTTCATGAAAATTTGACATTACTATACCTCAGCTAGAAGCAGCAGAAATCACCAGGGAAAGAACAGCTGGATACTTTATTAGGTTTTATGTTGTACATAAGGAGACCATGTTTTCCATTGTCAGTGTGTAAAAGAAAATGAAAGCTCTGGGCATCATTAAAGTCTAGGAAGCGTAGGATGTGTCAGTTCTGTTCTCTCAACACCTGGATTGAAAGCACTGTGTGAGGTTACTGTAAAACAAAAACAGACCTTCTGCTCTAGTTGAAATTTCCAGAGTTGATTTAAAAAAATAAAATAGTCCATAATTGTTGTAGAGAGAAGTATTCCTTTGTAACTAGACAGTTACATACATGTATGAGTATAAACTTAAGCATCTGAACATGTTTTCTATATTTTTGCACCTGAATATCTCTTTGCTGTACCCTGAGGGACACCAGGAGGCTCCTTGGAGTCCAAGAAGTCCACTCCCCCTTTACTGGTCCATATGGTGTCACACCCTTGCTGAGCCTTTCTCCCTGACTCTCCATTTGGCCCCTTTTGTTAAATCATTTTGGGGAACACACGTGATTCTTATTGGCGTAGTCACTGTGTCCCTCCTTGTAAATGCCTTTATGTTGGAGACCATATATCTGTTGCACAAAGCCCATCACTGTGTTCCTCAGACAGTGTTTGCCTTTAATTTACTGTATTAGTCAGCTCCAGCTGCCATGGCAAAATATCATAGATTGGGTTGGCTTAAACAACAGAAATTTATTTTCTCACAGTTTTGGACACTGAAAGTCCGTGATCAGTTTGCCAATGTGGTCAGATTCTGATGAGAGATCTCTTCCTAGCTTACAGATGGGGCCTTCTCGCTGTGTCCTCACACAGTTCTGTTGGAAGAGTACCTTGCCCATATGACCTTATTTAACTGTAATTAATTCCTAAAAACCAAATCTTCAGATTCAGTCACATTTGCGGTTAGGGTTTCAACATATGAATTATGTGGGAGCAGATGTAGTTCAGTCCTTAACAAGACCTTTGACACAATTTGAGTTGTGTAAGCAAGAGAGAGCATTTTTGTCTCTTCACATGAAGCCATAAGAGATATTTGTAGAGTTAGACTACCTGTATCTTCAACCATGAGTTGAAGTATTCTCTTAATCTTCATCATATGCTCATATTAATTCTAGTAAACTACAAAATGCATTTTAAATATTACAGGATGTTACATGTTCTAGCTGTGATCTCTTTTATTATCTTAAGAGTACAATAGCTTGAACACTGATTTCATTCATCATTCATGAATCCATATATTTGTATATTTCCTATTGATGAAGTGCCCAACTACATGCATAAGGGGTACAGACCAAGAAGTATAGGATGTAAGGAATAACCTGACAACATTCTGCCCTTTAGCTTCTCAGAGTGGGCAAGAAAGAGAGTTTCAGAGCAATATGTTAAGTGCTTAACATAATTTGTATTGAAATAAATATCCTTTGTATATTAGTGACTTTTCGATGGTGATAACATCTGATCATGAATGTGAGATTGCAGTTGAAGAAAGAAAGGGAGTAAACAGCAGGCAAAGGGAATGGCAAGTGCAAAGCAAATACATGGATGAAAAAGAGAGTATCACCAGTGTGCTGAATGAGATGAAGACGAAGAAATGTTCTGAAGTTATTTTTTAATTGAGCTTCTCAGGTTCCAGGTTATATGGCTTGGTGTTGAGTAGTAGACAGGAATAAAATCCTTGTTCTCAAGCTGACTTTTTAGGGGGAGGGGACAATAAATGATTAAGTAAGTGATCAAGAGTTGTAAATGCAAAGAATACAAAAAATACCTTTACATAGGGATATAGTGCTCCTCCTATGGTGGTCTGAGATGTTTTTCTAGAAGATGATGAAAAAGTGATGTTCAACTTAAAATTGGAATAACAGGAGAGTCAGCCATGTAAAGATCCAGGCAAATGGAAAAAGTTCCTTAATACGTGAAAATATTCTTTCTTAAAATACGATAGTATATGCGAACCTTGCTTTAAAATACAGAAGAAAAAAGTGGGGCAATAAAAAGAACAAGAGCAATAAGTGAGATGGGCAGAGGGGTACTAGATCCGTAAGAGATCTGATGGATGTTAAACACGGGTAGTAGGTACTTGGGAGTCTGTTATAAGATTCTTTCTAATGTCAGGTACATTACATTATACTTTATACTCTAACGTTCTGTTTTGTTTTGTTGTATTATTCCTAACCCATTAAACTATCTTGAAGAGCCCTGTGATCATCCGTCTTTGAGTGCAAATGTATTTGTTGCCTGTTGAGGCATGACAAATTACCCCAAAGCTTAGAGGCTTCAAACAGCAATAAGCGTTCACTCTTCTTCACAGTGTATATGGGTCAAGAATTTGGGGTTCTGGTTTGGGAACCCTCTCCCCAAATAAGCATAAAAACTGCTATGAGGTGTTAGTCAAGATGTCAGTAAGGGCTGGTTTCATCTAAACTGGCTTGACTGAATGGAAGATCTGTATCCAACGTGGTTTACTCACGTGACTGCTGAGTTGCTCATGGTCGTTTGTAGGAGACCTCAGTTTCTCCCTCGGAGGCAGCTCCGTGGGGCTGCGTGTGTGTCCTCACAGCATGGCACCTGGTTTCTCCTGGAGCGATCCAAGATCAGGTAGAAATAGCAATGTCATTTATGACTTACGCTTGGCAGTCACACGCCCTCACGTTTACGTTATGGTACTGTTCACACAGGTCAGCCCTATTCAGTGGGAGGGGACTATCTAAGGACATAAGTACTAGCAGATGAAGATAATCGGTGGCCATCTTGGAAGCTGGCACCACAGGGAGAAATAGTATTTTTAGTATTTAAACAAATAATCTTGATAATTGTGCTCATGGAATTGATGCCAAAAAAAAAAAATCCCTAGTTAATTTGTAGTTTTCAACCAGTAACTGACATAATTATCTTTGAACCTTAATATCCATATCTGGTTTCTAAAGTAAACACTTACAAAATGATGTCTTTCTTCTGACCAGGTACTTAAATTAGCTTTACCTAACAGAATAATGATATTAAATAACTTTGTAAATCAAAAGGTGAAAATATATGCAGAGAATAAATTCTGAAGATTTTGTCCAGCATAATTGATGGTAATTATTTTCCAGTATTCTCTTCATTACTGTAATAATCTTTTTAACCAATTAACAGTTAATTTGGTCTATGTTAAAATGTTAGCCACATTATTTGCCAGTTAATGTCGGTTAAATGTTAATTATGCTGTTCTATAGTGGCTAACATGGTACATCCTGCAATTGCACTTATTATTGGTTGGTTCTTTGGCTGTCATATATTAATGTGCCTCACTATTATTGTGCTAATTTTGGTACAAGCACATCATATCCTGCGTCATTTAAACCAAATCACCAGTCTTACCTTACTTTCAATCAAACATTAGATACTTTTGTGTTTAGGAGTAGTTTACATGATTAAATACGTAATGACCTTTAAGTCTTAGCTTGTATTTGATATATTTAGGCTGCATTGTTCAATATAATTTAAATATTTGTAGGTCAAAGTGTAATCTCCTCTACAACAAATGCAAGTCATAATTTTAAGTTAAATGTACACTTAAGCTTCATGAGGGCTACAGTTATAAGTACGATTATGATTATTCCTTCAACTGTACTGCTAATGGAATGGAATATCAACTTACTACCTGGGTCTAGTTTTATTACCCCTCATTCCACTCCTACAACATCAGCTATTTTTTTAGTACCAGTGAGCAGCATTTGGAAATAGGGTTTTATTAATGTTATATTGCTACATAACAATTTACCACAAATTCAGTGGATTAGAACATCTATTTATTATTGCACAGTTCCGTAGTTCAGAAGACCAGGCTCAGCTGGTCCTCTGCTCTGGATTTCACATGACCAAAATCAACGTGCTGGCAAGTGTGCATTTCTTTCTGGAAGCTCTAGGGATGAATCTGTGTTTTAGATCATTCAGTTTCATGGCAGAATTCAATTTCTTGCAGTTGCATGATTGAGCTTCCCATTTCCTTGGTTGCTGTTGACAATGGGAGTGGAGGGGCATGTGTGTGTGTGTGTGTGTGTGTGTGTGTGTGTGTGTTGTGGGGAAGGGGTGGTTCTTACCATCTAGAGGTGTCAGCGTTCCTTGTCCTGTGGCCCATCTCCTCCATTTTCAAAGCCAGCAACAGGGGGTTGGGTCCTTTCAAACTTAGAATCTCTCTGAATCTCCTTCTACCTAGCCTTCTCTGCCTTAAAGCCCATGTGATTATATTGGGCCCAACTAGATAATCCAGGGTAATTCCCCTATTTTTTTTCCCACATCTCTACTGGAGTATAAATGCTTTACAATGTTGTGTTAGTTTCTACTGTACAATACAACAAAGTGAATCAGCTATATGTATACATATATCCACATATCCCCTCCCTCATGATCCTCCCTCCCACCATCCCTATCCCATCCCCCTAGGTCGTTACAAAGCATCAAGTTGATCTCCTTGTGCTATGAAGCAGCTTTCCACTAGCCATCCATTTTACATTTGGTAGTGTATATATGTCAAAGCTACCCTCACTTCATCCCAGCTTCCCTTCCCCCACTGTGCCCTCAAGTCTGTTCTCTATGTCTTCGTCTTTATTCCTGCCACTAGGTTCATCAGTACTGCTTTTTAAAATTCTGTATATATATGCATTCGCATATGGTATTTGTTTTTCTCTTTCTGACTTACTTCACTCTGTATGACAGATTCTAGGTTCCTCCACCTCACTACAAATAATTCAGTTTCATTCCTTTTCATGGCTGAGGAATATTCCATTGTATATATGTGCCACATCTTCTTTATCCATTCATCTGTTGATGGACATTTAAATTATGTCCATGTCCTGGCTATTGTAAATAGTGCTGCAGTGAATATTGTGGTACATGTGTCTTTTTGAATTATGGTTTTCTCAGGGTATATGCCCAGGGTATATGTGGGATTGCTGGGTCATATGGTTGTTCTATTTTTAGGTTTTTAAAGAACCTCCATACTGTTCTCCATAGTGGCTGTATCAATTTACATTCCCACCAACACTGCAGGAGGGTTCCCTTTTCTCCACACCCTCTCCAGCATTTATTGTTTGTAGATATTTTGATGATGGCCATTCCGACCGATGTGAGGTGATACCTCATTGTAGTTTTCATTTGCATTTCTCTAATGATTAGTGATGTTGAACATCCTTTCATGTGTTTGTTGGCAATCTGTATATCTTCTGTGGAGAAATGTCTATTTAGGTCTTCTGCCCATTTTTGGATTGGGTTGTTTGTTTTTTTGATATGCAGCTGCATGAGCTGCTTGTATATTTTGGAGATTAATCCTCTGTCAGTTGCTTTGTTTGCAAATATTTTCTCCCATTCTGAGGCTTGTCTTTTGGTCTTGTTTATGGTTTCCTTTGCTGCGCAAAAGCTTTTAAGTTTCATTAGGTCCCATTTGTTTATTTTTGGGTTTATTTCAATTTCTCTAGGAGGTGGGTCAAAAAAGATCTTGCTGTGATTTATGTCATAGAGTGTTCTGCCTATGTTTTCCTCTAAGAGTTTGATAGTGTCTGGCCTTACATTTAGGTCTTTAATCCATTTTGAGTTTATTTTTGTGTATGGTCTTAGGGTGTGTTCTAATTTCATTCTTTTACATGTATCTGTCCAGTTTTCCCAGCACCACTTTTGAAGAGGCTCTCTTTTCTCCATTGTGTATTCTTGCCTCTTTAGTCAAAGCTAAGGTGACCATATGTGTGTGGGTTTATCTCTGGGCTTTCTATCCTGTTCCATTGATCTAGATTTCTGTTTTTGTGCCAGTACCATACTGTCTTGATTACTGTAGCTTTGTAGTATAGTCTGAAGTCAAGGAGACTGATTCCTCCAGCTCCTTTTTACTTTCTTAAGATTGCTTTGGCTATTTAGGGTCTTTTGTGTTTCCATACAAATTATAAAATTTCTTGTTCTAGTTCTGTGAAAAATGCCATTGGTAATTTGATAGGGATTGCATTGAACTTAGAGATTGCTTTGGGTAGTATGGTCATTTTCACAATACTGATTCTTCCAGTCCAAGAGCATGGTATATCTCTCCATCTGTTTATGTTATCTTTGATTTCTTTCATCAATGTTTTATAGTTTTCTGAGTACAGGTCTTTTGCCTCCTTAGGTAGGTTTATTCCTAGGTATTTTATTCTTTTTGTTGTGATTATAAATGGGATCATTTCATTAATTTCTCTTTCTCATCTTTTGTTGTTAGTGTATAGGAATGCAAGAGATTTCTGTGCATTAATTTTGTATCCTGCAACCTTACCAAACTCATTGATTAGTTCTAGTAGTTTTCTGGTAGCATCTTTAGGATTCTTTATGTATCGTGTCATGTTATCTGCAAACAGTGACAGCTTTACTTCTTCTTTTCCGATTTGGATTCCTTTTATTTCTTTTTCTTCTCTGATTGCTGTGGATAAAGCTTGCAAAACTGTGTTGAAAAATAGTCGTGCGAGTGGGCAACCTTGACTTGTTCCTGATCTTAGTGAGAATGTTTTCAGTTTTTCACCATTGAGGATGATGTTGGCTGCGGGTTTGTCATATATGGCCTTTATAATGTTGAGAAAGTTCCCTCTATGCCTATTTTCTGGAGGGTTTTTATCATAAATGGATGTTGAATTTAGTCAAAAGCTTTCGCTGCATCTATTGAGATGATCATAAGGTTTTTCTCCTTCAGTTTGTTAATATGGTGTATCACATTGATTGATTTGTGTATATTGAAGAACCCTTGCATTCCTGGGATAAACCCCACTTGATCATGGTGTATGATCCTTTTAATGTGCTGCTGGATTCTGTTTGCTAGTATTTTGTTGAGGATTTTTGCATGTATGTTCATCAGTGATATTGGCTTGTAGTTTTCTTTCTTTGTGACATCTTTGTCTGGTTTTGGTATCAGGGTGATGGTGACCTCGTAGAATGAGTTTGGGAGTGATCCTCTCTCTGCTATATTTTGGAAGAGTTTGAGAAGGATAGGTGTTAGCTCTTCTCTAAATGTTTGATAGAATTTGCCTGTGAAGCCATCCTGTCCTGGACTTTTGTTTGTTGGAATATTTTAAATTACAGCTTCAATTTAATTACCTGTGATTGGTCTGTTTATATTTTCTAATTCTTCCTGGTTCAGTCTTGGAAAGTTGTACCTGTCGAAGAATTTGTCTATTTCTTCCAGGTTGTCCATTTTATTGGCATATAGTTGCTTTTAGTAGTTTCTTATGATGTTTTGTATTTCTGCAGTGTCAGTTGTAATTTCTCCTTTTTCATTTCTAATTTTATTAATTTGAGTCCTCTCCCTTTATTTCTTGATGAGTCTGCCTAAAGGTTTATCAATTTTGTTTAGCTTCTCAGAGAACCAGCTTTTAGTTTTATTGATCTTTGCTGTTGTTCCCTTCAATTTCATTTATTTCTGCTCTGATCATTATGATTTCTTTCCTTCTTCTAAATTTGGGTTTTCTTTGTTCTTCTTTTTCTAGTTGCTTTAGGTGTAAGGTTAGATTGTTTTTTGAGATTTTTCTGGTTTCTTGAGGTGAGCTTGAATTGCTATGAACTTCCCTCTTAGAACTGCTTTTGCTGTGTCCGATAGGTTTTGGATCCTCGGATTTTGGTTGTCATTTGTTTCTAGGTATTTTTTAATTTCTTCTTTGATTTCTTCAGTGATCTCTTGGTTATTTATCAATGCACTGTTTAGCCTCCTTGTGTTTGTGTTTTTTACAGTTTTTTTTCCTATAATTGATTTCTAATCTCATAGCGTTGTAGTCGGAAAAGATGCTTGATATGATTTCAATTTTCTTAAATTTTCCAAGGCTTGATTTGTGACCCAAGAAGTGATCATTCTGGAGAACGTTCCATGTGCACTTGAGAAGAAAGTGTATTCTTCCACTTTCAGGTGGAATGTCCTAAAAATATCAATTAAGTCTACCTGGTCTATTGTGTCATTTAAACTTGTGTTTCCTTATTTATCTTCTGTCTGGATTATCTATTGGTGTAAGTGAGATGTTAAAGTCTCCCACTGTTATTGTGTTACTGTCAATTTCTCCTTTTATGGCTGTTATCATTTGCCTTATGTATTGCGGTGCGCCCATGTTGGGTGTATAAATATTTGTAATTGTTTTGCTTCCTTCTTGGATTGATCCCTTGATCATTATGTAGTGTTCTTCCTTATCTCTTGAAACAGTCTTTATTTTAAAGTCTATTTTATCTGATATGAGTATTGCTACTCCAGGTTTCTTGTGGTTTACATTTGCAATGAATACCTTTTCCATCCCCTCACTTTCAGTCTGTATGTGTCCCTGGGTCTGAAGTGGGTCTCTTGCAGACAGCATATATAAAGGTCTTGTTTTTGTATCCATTCAGCCAGTCTGTTTCTTTTGGCTGGAGCTTTTAATCCGTTTACATTGAAGGTGATTATCAATATGTCTGTTCCTATTACCATTTTATTAAGTGATTTGGGTTTGTTTTTTGTGGGTCTTTTTCTTCTCTTGTGTTTCACACTTAGGGGAATTCCTTTAGCATTTGTTGTAAAGCTGGTTTGGTGGTGCTGAATTCTCGTAGCTTTTGCTTGTCTGTAAAGCTTTTGATTTCTCCACTGAATCTTAATGAGATCCTTGCCGGGTAGAGTAATCTTGGTTGTAGGTTTTCCCCTTTCAACACTTTAAATATGTCCTGCCATTCCCTTCTCGCTTGCAGAGTTTCTGCTGAAAGATCAGCTGTTAACCTTATGGGAATTCCCTTATATGTTATTTGTTGCTTTTCCCTTGCTGCTTTTAATATCTTTTCTGTGTAATTAGTTTTTGATAGTTTCATTAATATGTGTCTCGGCATGTTTCTCTTTGGGTTTATCCTATATGGGACTCTCTGCACTTCCTGGACTTGATTGAGTATTTCCCATGTTAAGGAAGTTTTCCACTATAATCTCTTCAAATATTTTCTCAGACCTTTTCTTTTTCTCTTCTTCTTCTGGGACCCCTATAATTCAAATATTGGTGCATTTACTGTTGTCCCAGAGGTGTCTGAGACTGTCCTCAGTTCTTTCCATTCCTTTTTCTTATTTTTCTCCCTGGCTGTTATTTCCACCATTTTATCTTCCAGCTCACTTATCCATTCTTCTGCCTCAGTTATTCTGCTCTTGATTCCTTCTAGAGTATTTTTAATTTCAGTTATTGTGTTGTTCATCACTGTTTGTTTTCTCTTTAGTTCTTCTAGATCCTTGTTAAACATTTCTTGTATTTTCTCCATTCTGTTTCCAAGATTTTGAATCATCTTTACTATCATTACTCTGAATTCTTTTTCATTTCCTCTCATTTATTTGGTCCTGTAGGTTTTTTACCTTGCTCCTTTGTCTGTAACATACGTTTTTGTCGTTTCTTTTTTTTTTTTTTTTTTTTTTTTGATGGGTGGGGCTGTATTCCTGTCTTACTGGTTGTTTGGCCTGAGGCTTCCAGCACTGGAGTTTACAGGCAGTTGGATAGAACCAGGTCTTGGTGCCGAGATGAGGATCTCTGGGAGGCCTCACTCTGATTAATATTCCCTGGAGTCTGAGTCTCTGTTAGTCCATCTGTTTGGGCTCAGAGCTCCCACCACAGGAACTTGGAGTCAACCTCCGGCCTGGGAACCAAGATCCCAGAAGCCTCATGGCACAGCAAAAAAAAAAAAAAAAAAGAAAAGAAAAGAAGAAAAGGAGCAGTATAATAACAGAAAATAAAAAGTAAAATAAAATTAGAAAGATAAAAAATATATAAGAAAAATAAGAATATAATTGAAACAACTGCAACAAGATAAAACAAAACCACAATAGAAAAATGAAAAAATTAAAAAAAAAAAAGGTGAACTAGCCAAAAGGAGCAGAACCATAACAAAGTACAAAGAATAAAATAAAATTAGAAAAATAAAAGATTTAATGGAAAAAATTAAAATATAAGTGAATCAACAACAACAAGGTAAAACAGAACCCCAACCTAAAAGAGGAAAAAAGGAAAAAAAAAAAAAAAAAAGGCCTTGGCTATGGGGGGTGGAGTTTAGGCAGGGGTTGGAACTTAGGCAGGGGCAGGGTTTAGGGTGGGGCAGGGCCTAGGCAGGGGGGTGACATTTAAGCATGGGGTGGGGACTCTGCTTAGGACCTGTGCAGAAGGGGAGAGGCAGCACATTCAAAGGGGGACCTCCAGAGTGTGGAGTTCCAGAGTTTGGAGATAAGGCCCTGGGTGAGGTTGCGTGGGTGGCGTTTAGGCCTAGTGCAGTTGCAGGGGGTTTTGGAGGGGGTCTCCGAGTGTAGAGGTGGGGCCCTGGCTGGGGGTTAGTGGCAGGGCTTGGGCTCTGCAGCAGGAGGGAGGCTTCGAGGGCAGAGGATTAGGCCTGGGAGCTCAACAGGCTCCACAGTGCCTAGGTGGACAGGGAAAGCACTGGCCGCATTCCCTTCTGTTCCTCTGCATGCCCCTCACCCCTGCAGGGTCTCCCCCATTGCTGCCTGACCCTTAACTGTGGGTGGGTCCTGCTGGGTGTAGGAACTCTTCCTCTCCCCGAACCACCCCTCAGGGGTGCTGATCCCTTAGGTCCAGCCTTTACTTTTGCTCCCTCCCACTCCCTCAGGACCCGCACAGCTGGAGGGGGCCTCGGTGGGCAGAGGATCAGGCCTGGGATCTCAGCAGCTTCCTGGGGGCCCAAGTGTGCAGGGGCAATGCTGGCCACACTCCCTTTTGATCCTCTGCCCTCCCAATGGTCCTCTTCTTTCCCCCTCTGGGCGTGGGATCCCTTCCCCTCCCCCAGCCGCCCCTCAGGGGCGCCAGTCCCGTCCCTCCTCCACTTCTCCTCCCCCCTCACTCCCCCCACGCCGCATGTCCTACCTGGTTGCTGGGGGCTCCTGCCGTCCCCTTAGGTGTCCATGGTCCCCCACTGCTGCCTGGTAGGTGCCCTAGTTGTGTGGAGACATGAATTTTGCGTCCTCCTCCCCCTATTTTAAAGTCAGTTCATAACCTTAATTCCACCTGCAAAGGCCCTCCATAGCAGTACCCAATTGATTAACCAGCAGAAGGAACTATTTCAGGGATGTCTTTAGAATTCTCCCTACTATAAGGTTGTTGGTTGGTCAGAAGCTTAGAGTGATGTAACTTGATTGAGTCCTCTCAGGAAAAGTTACATTTCAGTGGAGTCTAGGGAACTATGGAGAGAAAACTCATGAAAAGGCTGCTTTAATTCCAAGGACACCACACAACCTTAAGTTTCATATTTGACTCATCTTATGGCCTGTCAAGAAAAACAGACGCCATCACAAACGAAAACAACTGTAATATAAATATCTTATATTCCATACCTTAAGTTATTTCTGATTATACATTAATAAATAAACATCATAATTTGCCCTTTGTTCTGAAAACATTGCTGCAGCAATGTTTCTCTCTTTCCCTCTTATCTAGATGGTTCCCATCAATACGTGATTATGTTTATTTTTCCCATTAAACACACACACACACACACAAAGAATTTTTATTTTATCAATTCTCTCCTTATCTCTGCTTCTTATTTGTATTTTTTTGTCTGCAATTTCGTTCTGATTTTTTTCCTGAGTCTACTCTAAACTGCAGCATTATTTCCCCCAGCCTTTTACCCAAACTGCCTTTATCATGAAGCATGGTGACCTCCAAGTCACTAAATCTGATGGCCATGTCTGAGTATTCATCTTAATAGACCCATAATCAGCATTTGAACCAGATGATACACTTTGGTGCACTTTCTTCCTTGATATGCTTTCTTCCTTGTTGGCTTCCAAGACATGATTCTTGAATTGTCTTTCTCCTGTCTTCCCAGCTACTCCTTTTTTTTTTTGCGGTACATGGGCCTCTCACTGTTGTGGCATCTCCCTTTGCGGAGCGCAGGCTCCGGACGCGCAGGCTCAGCGGCCATGGCTCACGGGCCCAGCTGCTCTGCGGCATGTGGGATCTTCCCAGACCGGGGCACGAACCCGTGTCCCTTAGCATTGGCAGGCGGACCCTCAACCACTGCGCCACCAGGGAAGTCCAGGCTACTCCTTCTTTGATATATGTTCTGGTTTCACCTTCTTGCCCAAACCCTATATTTTGAAGTACCCCTACTCATGGCATTTGAACTTTCTCATTTTCTATGCAAATGTTCTTACCAGGTGATCTCAATGATTCTCATGGCTTTAGCCGCCCTCTCCGTATGTTGATAGTCACCAAAGTTATATCTGAAGCCTGGAATTCTTCCTTCAACTTCCAAAACTATTGACTCAATATTTCATTTCAGTGTCCAACAGGAATCTCAAAATTAATATGCTCCATCCTGAACTACTAATATTTCTACTTTCCTTCCTGAAACGCTCTCCATCCACAATTTTTTATTTACTTAGGCCCGAAAACTTTGATCTTGTACATCTTTCTTGCTCTAATCTCTTATCCAATTCTTGTTGAAAACATAGCTCTTCTATTTTCAGAATATATCTAGATTATATTCATCTTCTTTGCCACTGCCCAAGGTCAAAAGTTCAGGTAATCACTATCTCTCACCTGGATTATGGCAAAATCGTCACGACAGGTCTCTCTAATTCTGTCCTTGCACCCTTCAGTTTATTCTCACATCAGCATCAGTGCCTAACACATCTCTGACTTCTCTCCTAATACACCTAACAAATCCTCATTTACTTTCTTGCTTTTTCATGCAGGTGATCCTGGCTTTTACCCCAGAGTCTATGCATTAGCTATTGGTTCTGCCGCATTAACTTTTCCAATGTGTACCCATCTGGCCAATTCTTACTTTCTTCAATTCTTTTCTCAGAAAGCTTCTTCTAAGGGAGATCCTCCCTTGTCACTCCTCTTAAATGGCAGTGCTCTCATTCCCACTTGACATTTCCTATTCTCCCTTCCTGTTTTATTTTCTTCTTATAATTTACCTATCATCCACCTAGACTATAGACTCCATGTGGTCTGATACATTTGTCTGCATTTTCCTAACTATCTCAGTGCTTAGAGCAAAGCATGGAATATAGTTAAGTGGTCAGTAAATATTTCATGGTGGGGGAAAAAGATAAGTAAAGTATATTGACATAGAGTATACTTGGCTACAACCCTATAAGGTAAATAGAGCAGGTATTATTTTATTTTCCAAATGAAGGCAATTATTATGTCTTGCCCAAGGTCACAAAACTAGTTAAGTGTGAGAGATTAAACCAAAACTCAACTCTCCTGACTCCTAACCTGGTTTTCTTCCTACTGCAATAGGTGCTAAAAATATAGCGTTATCTGTTCTGGGGAGCTATAGTGCAGTGTCCCCCAAGAACCTGGAAATAAAGAAATAAGATTGCCTTCTGAGAGTTACTTTATGAAATCAACATATAATTAATCAGTTACTTTAAAGAACTAGAATTGCTTTTAAACCAAAGGGACCCTTACCTATTAAATGGCTTAACGTTTCTAAGGAAAGAATGTTTTAATAAGAAAAGGCAGACTTTCTAGAGGCAATTTAAAAGGATACTCAAAAGCTAAAGTTAGTAAAATGTGTCCAAAGGGAGGGAGCCTCATTCAGCCAGTGAACTATGAGAATTCCAGAGCCTTTGTGTCCATGGGTGAGTCAGATTCTCTCAGGCCATGCCAATGAACATTTGATTCAGCTCCCTAACTCATTTTTTTTTTCTGATATAATCACCAAACAATATTATGATTAATACTTGATTTTCCACGCAGCTCTTGTCTCCCTGCAGAAGTAAAATTCCTGGCAAAATGTTCTCCTGCAATCTTGTCCTGATGTTAACTATTTCTTAGTGAAAGTTAATAAATTGACCTTATAATTATGATTTGGCTTCTGTGAAAAGACATGTACTGACACACATATTCTGATTCATTTGACAGTTATAGTCTAAGGACTTTTAAAAAATCAGTTTATGATTTAATATATCAGTTTCCTGAACTTGGTTAACTGAATGTGAATCTCTTCTGCACCTTCTCCCACTTCTGCTAAATATGAAGATGCTCTTAACCTTTCATCTGTGGAAGAAAATCAACCACAGCCTCCTTCGTGTCAGCTGCTATTTGAAATGCTGGGCAAGAGAAGACTCTGAAGGAGAGTTCTGGCTTAGCGGGGAGGACCTTTCTTTTTTTAATAGAACATTAGCAAGATACATTAGCTGAAATTCAGCTACTTTAGGGAATAATTAGTTGGTTAAAGACTGCTCTGATCCTCAAAAGAGGGAGGAATTGTTCTTGTGGATTAGAAGCAATTATTTTGGTAATTTGGATTTTTATCAAGAGTGGTAGGGAAGGACAGTTGGGGCTAAGGTCACCTGCGAGAGAGAGTGGGGAGAAACAGCTGCAGGGAACAGGACACAAGTGAGGCGCAGTGGAAAATTCTGTCTTTAGGGATGTCTCACACACGAAAACCAGGTTTCTAAGTCTGCCAGGCTTAGAGCCAAACGCACACTCACTGACATCCTGATTTACCAAGTACATTTGGTCACAAATAGTTTTAATTCTTGCATTTCTACATTTATATATGTTTCAATAAGCTGTGTTTTGATGGTTGCTCCATTTTAAAGTGTTGAATAATAGCTAACAAAACATCTAGGGAAACTATTTTATTTCCTGAAAGAAAGCTCCAGTCCTCTTATTTGTTTGTTTTACTCCTTACTTGCCTTTCTAATTTATTTCATCATGAAAGATAAATATTCGGGAGGTTTACTGTGACAACTTCAAGTTTCTATTGTACTGTAGTCAGATCTTGAATAAATAATTAATTTGATGGAACAAAGAGCAACATAAACATATCAAAACATACTGGCATTGTGTTTAAATAACACCTGAATTTTAGTTATAGTGCTTACATTTTCTTCTTAAAATCAAGGTACCATTTGGTTACCACAGAAGTAAAAAATGACTAGTGGAAGGTGAGTTGGAAAAAGGCGTCATGATTTTTACGGGAAGGCATGAAATGACTTATGATGGCAGGTGAAGGGATTAATGAGGAGTAGACAGGTTATCCCTGGCTCAGGAACCAGGACTGACAGGAATGGGGGATGGGGGTGAAATGGGATAAAGAGTTTTGTGGTTGAGAATGTTAAGGTACCTCACTAGTCATCATGAATATTTTCCCTTAACATGGTGGGTAAATCATTGATGATGAAATACAAGGAGGTGGGATACTTCAGGTATCAGGAAGGCTGCATTTATCTCCAAGTAAAAGGGAGGATAACTCTAATAATTAATCATGTTTTCTCATTAGCCTAAAGTTGTTAAGAGTGAATCAGGAAGGACATGTTATGTCAACAATATAAGTAGAGGGACTTCCCTGGTGGCATAGTGGTTAAGAATCCACCTGCCAATGCAGGGGACATTGGTTCGATCCCTAGTCTGGGAAGATCCCACATTGCCGCGGAGCAACTGAGCCCGTGCGCCACATCTATTGAGCCTGCGCTCTAGAGCCTGCATGCCACAACTACTGAAGCCCAAGTGCCTAGAGCCTGTGCTCTGCAACAAGAGAAGCCACCGCAATGAGAAGCCCACGCACCGCAACAAAGAGTAGCCCCTGCTCGCCACAACTAGAGAAAGCCCGCGCACAGCAACAAAGACCCAAAGCAGCCAAAAATAAATAAATTTTTTTTAAAAAAAAAAACGGGGCTTCCCTGGTGGCGCGGTGGTTGAGAATCTGCCTGCTAATGCAGGGGACACGGGTTCGAGCCCTGATCTGGGAAGATCCCACATGCCGCAGAGCAGCTAGGCCTGGGAGCCACAACTACTGAGCCTGCGCGTATGGAGCCTGTGCTCCGCAACAAGAGAGGCCACGACAGTGAGAGGCCCGCGCACCGCGATGAAGAGTGGCCCCTGCTTGCCACAACTAGAGAAAGCCCTAGCATAGAAACGAAGACCCAACACAGCCAAAAATAAAAATAAATAAATTAAAAGAAGGCTCAACATTAAAAAAAACAGTATAAGTAGAAGGAGCACCATATCATCTGGAGTCTCCAACAGTAAGAACTGCAGGTATCAGCATTTCACACTAGCTTTCTAGAAGAGCTTGTTTTAAACTCAGGCCAAAGCACTACAGAGCTGCATAATGAAAAATCTAGACTTTTTAAGGTATCAAAGAAGGCCTGGGATTTGAACACATGGACAGGCATGACTAGAGATGTATTGTCAAACTTCTTGATTCGGGGGTGATGACAAGGGCTTCATTATAATTTGTGCCTCATTCTCTATTATAGAAGATATTCTCAAATGGTCTGCCTGACATTATGTGTCTGTGCACAGCATCATCACCAAAAGGAGACACATCAATTACAGGAAGCCGTGCTATGTTTTTCCCCAGTGTTTTGAGTCAATGACATCCTGATGGTAGAAGTTGCAAGGTCATAATGTGCTTTCTTTATTCATTTGATAACCCATGAAGAAATTAAGACATGGGGTTTTTTAACTGAAGAAAAGTATAATACAGATTGAATAATACAGAAAATTTCAAAACTCTTACTTTTTTTAAAAAAATGGATAATTCATTGAATTTTACCCTGATCTTACTTTTTGTGGGTTCAACATCAGGAGCACTGATGTGGCAACCAAGAGGTTATCGGTGCAAATTTGTCTTTTTGTTGAGTTGATCTTACGTTAATTTGCTCTGGACATTGGTTATTGGAAGGTATTTCTTTCTGTGACGAGATGGTTAGATTAGGAGGTCAGGAAAATAAGGATGCAGTGTATTTCTGGATTTAAACAGCTCATTTCGTATGGCCCATCACAAAATCATTGTAACTAAAATAACTTGCATTGGTCTCAACAGATCTATTAATCTTCTGGGTCATATATTGTCTGTGTTTGATTGAATCTCTTTGTTTACAGGTTATCAACAGACTTCTTTTCAGAACTGCTCCTTTAAATTCCATGATGAAGGAAGAATTCTTACTGGCTCAGGCCATTATTATTTTTTTTTAAGATTTATCATTTATTTATTTATTTATTTATTTATTTATTTATTTATTTATTTATTTATTTATTTTTAGCTCCATTGGGTTCTAGTTGAGGCACCTGGGATCTTCGTTGAGGCATGCAAGATCTTTTGTTGCAGCACCTGGGCTCTTCGTTGTGGTGCATGGGCTTCTCTTTAATTGGGGCATGCGGGTTTTCTCTCTCTAGTTGTGGCACGTGGGCTCCAGGGAGCGTAGGCTCTGTAGTTTGCGGCACGCGGGCTCTCTAGTTGAGGTGCACGAGTTCAGTAATTGTGGCGCACAGGCTTAGTTGCCCTGCGGCCTGTGGGATCCTAGTTCCCCAACCAGGGATCAAACCCATGCCCCCTGCATTGGAAGGTGGATTCTTTACCACTGGACCACCAGGAAAGTCCCTCAGGCCATTATTAACGTTCATTTTTGTTTTTAAAAAAGATGATCTTTTAAGCCCCCTTTATGAACTCTGGGTTCAAGTTCATATAATAATGTTTCAGTCTAGTCTCTGAGAAATTCCTGTAGCCAAATGGTACAGTTCGGCACTGTGGGACACACAAATTTAGGGGGTTCTGTTAGTGACAGGAAAGACCGCTGCTTCTGAGAAGGCTTTATTACAAGTCCACATTTTAGGTAAAGCATGATGGGAGGAGAGCACATTTCTGGACATAGTTAAGAGCCAGGAAGAGTGTGGTACACTTCTGTGTCTGTTCTTTTTATTTGAATTGAGATTGGCAATGCTGAAATAAGAATGTTCGAAGGAGAATGTTTGGCATCAATCTCTTCAGTATACTTCAAAATAGTTCTTTCATGCATAGGGTAACTTACCATGGAGACTTGTTTTTTTAAACTCAATACCTATTAACACTGCTCAGAACATACACTGGAAAATATTGCTCTAGATAATCTGAAATCTCTTGGATTAAACTATAAATATAAAAAAATGTGAAAATGAATTACATCAATCAAGTACCACCACCCATCTCTCCTGCAGTTCCATGCCTGAATTGTTTTTACAGAATTGTATTTTGGAACTATGCCTTTGGGCCACGCTGAGGATCATTAGAAGAAACAGCCCTGAGAAACTCATTCCTTTATTTACTGCAAGAATTTTGTTGACGATGTTGTTCTCTGCATTACCCTGCAGACACCTCGCGAGAACCCCCTGGAGAAATATATCTCCAGAGTCAGTACGAAGAATAGTCTTCTCTTTCCTGAGCAAGTGGTTGTTGGTCTCCTGGACACTGAGAGTTACAAAAATGATTGTTTTCCAGTTTATACTAGGGACTAGAAAACACAGAGCAATTTAGGGCACATCTCTATGATTCGTACAGAATATCACAGCTCTTTTGTGATGGTCTCACTGCATATTTTTAAAAGTTTTCCTATTTTATTTTCTTTCACCTTGATACATTCACTACTTAGTTTAATTTGCTTTTGTAGTATGTATTTTGTAAGCAATCTAAAATCTTTGGTAAAAGCAGAGTATAAATAAGCAAACTAGCTTTGTAATATGAGTGAGACCAAGATATCTTTGAAAAGCCAATGGCCTAATCTTAGATGAAGAACTTGATTGTCATTTGAAATAGCCGTATCTCCATGAAGTCTCCTAGTGCGCAAGTATGTTGAATGAGGGTGTTGTTTGAATCAGAATTTCTGAGGCCAATGCCTAAGCATAGGTATTTTTTAGAAGCTAGTAATTCTAACATGTATAATCACAAAGAAAGGCATTTCTGGCCTAGAAAAGAGCAAGTGCAGTGCCTTGAGAAGGGAACAAGCTTGGCATTGCTCCAGGAGAATAAAAAGCCCTGCCTTCTTGGCTCAGAAGGTGTTGAAAGGAAAGGTGTGGGAGATAAAGTTGAGAAGTAGACAGGCTTGATTTCAAGCAGAGCCTTATAAACTATGGTAAGAAGTTACATTGCATTTCAAAAACAATAGAGGGCCACAAGAGGGTTATTTGTTAAGTCAAGTTTATTAAGGTATAATTGACATATGGCAAAATGCACTCTTTTTAGTATATAGTTCTGTGCATTTCGATAAACACGTAGAGTCAGGTAAACATCTTTGGCCATCAAAACAAAGAAACATTTTTATCGCTCCAAAAAGTTCCATAATGTCTCTTTGGAAGTCAGGCCCTTCTCCCACCCTGAATTCCTGGTAACCATGGCTCTGCTCTCTGTTGCTATAGTTTTGCTTCTTAAAGAATATCTTATAAATTAGATCATAGCATGTATAGCCTTTTGAGTCTGGCTTCTTTCACTTAGCAAAATGCACTTGCCATTCATTCTTACTGTTGCATGTATACAGAGGGCTTCGAGAAGGGGGATAATACAAACTGCTTTATATTTTGTGAAAATAGCTCAGTTACTATGATGAGAATCATGGTATCATGGTTGTTAAGAGGTGATTCTAGCAGCTTAGGCAAAGGGAGATGATGATGGTTTCCACAGTGGCAGCAGTGGAGGTTCTGAGAAATGGTTGATGTGGGAAATATTTTGAAGTTTGAACTGACAGGCATTCTAGTGATTTAGGTATGAATGAGAATTGTCCACTTGGGAAAAAAATAATATTAAATTAATAATTTAAATATAAAACAATGAAAGTATTAACAATTCTTAGGAGACTTATTTAGTATAATCTTAGAATGAAAAATAGTTTCTCAAGCAAGACAAAAAAATAATAGAACTTAGGAAAAATTTGCAATATAAAAAATTAAAATTTGTATAAGGTGAAAGACACCACAATATAAGTTGTAAGACAAGCGCCAGCCAGGGAGAAACTTTAATAGCGTGTATGACCTAGTATTGATATACACGCTATATAATGAGCAAAGAAACAACCCAAAAGAAAAATGGGCAAAGCAGAAAAAAAAAAAATTTACTGAAAAAACAGTGTCCAATCTACATATAAAAAGATGTTTATTCTCATTACTATTTGATTCAGCAATTTCACATCTGGAACTACATTCTATAGTAATACTTATGTATGTGGGCATAGATTGTTTTGCATCAATAAGGAAATAAATATGTAAATTTTGGTTCATGGGCACAATAAAATATTATGCAGCCATTAAAAAAAATGAACTAGATCTGTATGGTGTCATGGAAAGTTCTATGTTAAATGAAAAAGTTGCAAAACAGTTTATTCATCATGATTCCTTTGTTAGCTAATTAAAAGAAACTTTTGTGATTGTGTGTATGAAAAAGAGAGAGAGAGTAAATACAAAGAAAAACAACTGGATTCACACCAGATGGTTAAAAGATTAACAGCAGCATTTCTGCAGAGGGTGTGGGATTGGGTATGATTATAAAGAAAATATTTCACATTTTTCTTCATTTTTTGTAAGGCTTGACTATTTTTAAGATTTAAAATTATGCTCTTGCAAACATTGTTGCAATTATTATTCTTATTCATTTACTCTTGCAAATATGCATCAATAATTTCTCTCAGATATTTACCTAAAAGTGAAACAGTTGCATTATAGATATATGCTTTTTTTCATTTATTGGTTAGGGACAGTGAAGAAATATATAGATGGTTGGAATGATCATACAATGGGATACTTTACAGCATTAAAAAATAATCTAGAGACACCTGTATCAATGTAGAAAAAAATTATTTGAAGTCTTATAGTATACCTTTTATGAACATTTTTAAGAAAACTGATTTTATATATTATTATGGGGAAATACATATTAGTAAATGGTTGAAATATGCAAGGAACAATACCTCGCTGACACAAGAGAGTGGTTAATTTTGGAGGAGATGGTATGAGTTGGGGCTTTGTCTTTATATTTGACTCCTTAAAATGACTAAAGCATATATGACATGTAAAGCTGTTTGCTAATAAACATGTTTGCTAAATCTGGATGAATTAAATATGGGGACCTGTTACATTATTTTCTATTATTTTTCATTACTAGAAACGGAGAGTATTTTGCTTAGATGAAGACTAAAGAAAAAACAGAACTACTTTGAGGAAATATGATAAATATTGCTTAAAATTGGGGATGGGGAGAGAGGTGTTTAGTCTGGAATGAAATGATACTATTGAGATTTCTCTTGAATTATCATAATACAAATAATCAGTCATATTTATTAAAACATTAATGTATGCTAAGCACTTTGCAAATGCCTTTTGTGTATTTTATCATTGAATTCTTAGAACAATTTTATGAATCACACGTATGGAAAATGACCTTAGATGGGTTTAGAACCTTATTCATGGTCACTCAGTAATCAAGGGGTAGAACCAAGATGAACTAAGCTTTCTGATTCCTTTCAAAGTCCCAGCTCTTAACCTACATGTTCTGTCACCAACTATTATTTTTCTATTGTGAGAAGAAACATAGAGGGGCCTGGTGCTAGTCCTAAATCAGATGAGTTATTAGGAGATGAGGCAAGGAAATGAAAGCAAGATTTAAGGAAAAGTAGAAAAGTAGTACAGACTAAAATTTACCTTTCCCTCTGAGAAGAAAATCACCAGCTTATTAAATCTTTAAAAGATTTAATAGGAATGGGTGTGAAGTACTTGTATTTTCATTTTTTTTCAGTTGCTCAAGCACATGCAAGATTTTTTAAATTATTTTTTATTGAAATATACTCATTGAACAATATTGTGTTAGTTTCAGGTATATAACAGTGATTGGACATTTAAATAGATTAGTAAATAATCACCATGTTAGGTCTTGTAACCATCTGTCCCCATACAAAGTTTTTACAGTTCTATTGACTATATTTCTTATGCTGTATGAATATGTCCCTGTGACTTATTTATTTTATAACTGAAAATTTGTACCTCTTAATTTCCTTCACCTATTTCACCCATTCCCCCCACCCACTTCACCTCTGGCAACCACCCTTTTGTTCTCTTTATGTGTGAGTCTGTTTTCCTTTTGTGTTGTTTTGTCTCTTTTGTTTTTTAGATTCCACATATACGTGAGATCCTATGGTATTTGTCTTTCTCTATCTGACTTACTTCACTTAGCATAATACCCTCTAGAGCCATGAAGGTTATTTCAAATGGCAAGATTTTATTCTTTTTTATGTCTGAGTAATATGCCACAGTGTGTGTGTATACACACACACACACACACACACACACACACACATATATATATATATATATATACACATATATATATATCTCAACTTCTTTATCCATTCATCCATCTCTGCACACTTAGATGGCTTCCATATCTTGGCTATTGTAAATAATCCTGCGATGAACATAGGGATATATATATATATATATCCTTTTGCATTAGCACTCTTTTCTTTAGGTAATACCCAGAAGTGAACTTGCTTGATCATATGTTAGTTCTTTTTTTAATTATTGGAGGAACCTCCATACTGTTTTCCATAGTGGCTGCACCAATTTACAATCCCACCAAGAATGTATAAGGATTCCCTTTTCCACAGATCCTTGCCAACACTTGTTATTTATTGTCTTTTTATGATAGCCATTCTGATAGGTGTGAGGTGATATCTCATTGCAGTTTTGATTTGCATTTCCCTGGAGATTAGTGATGTTGAGCATCTTTTCATGTGCCTGTTAGCCATGTGTATGTCTTCCTTGGAAAAATGTCTACTCAAGTCCTCTGCCCATTTATTAAATTTTTGTTTTGAATTATATGAGTTCTCTATATATTTTGACTATTAACTCCTTATCAGATATGTTGTTTGCAATTATCTTCTCTAATTCAGTAGGCTGCCTTTTCATTTTGTTGATGGTTTCCTTCATTGTGTAAAAGGTTTTTAGTTTGATGTAGTCTCATTTGTTTATTTTTGCTTTTGTTTACCTGGTTTGAGGAAACAGATGCAGCAAATATTGCTAACATCAATTTCAAAGAGTGTACTGCCTATGCGTTCTTCTAGAAGTTTCACGGTTTCAGGGTTACATTTAAGTTTTTAATCCATTTTGAGTTTATTTTTGTATATGAAGTGAGAAAGTGATCCAGTTTCATTCTGTCACATGTAGCTGTCCAGTTTTCCCAACACCATTTGTTGAAGAGACTATCATTTCCCCATTGTATGTTCTTATCTCCTTTGTTGTAGATTAATCGACCATATAAGCATGTTTTCTTCTTCTGGGTTCTCTCTTGTTTTCCACTTATCACTCTGTCTGTTTGAATGCCAGTACCATATTGTTTTTATTACTGTAGCTTTGTAATATAGTTTGAAATCAGGAAGTGTGATACATCCAGCTTTGTTCTTCTTTCTCAAAAAAAAAAATGGTCACAGGTATTTTTATAGGAATGAATTGAATCTGTACATTGTCTTGGGTAGTATGGACATTTTAACAATATTAATTCTTCCAATCCATGAGCATAGTATATCTTTCCATTTGTTTGTGTCATCTTCAGTTCCTTTCATCAGTATCTTATAGTTTTCAGAGTACAGGTCTTTAACCTCCTTGGTTACATTTACTCCTAGGTATTTTATTCTTCTTGGTGCAATTGTAAAGGGGATTGTGATGGTAATTTCTCTTTCTGACAGTTCATTATAGTGTATAGAAATGCAACAGATTCCTGTAAATTAATTTTGTTTCCTGCAACTTTACTGAATTCATTTATTAGTTCTAACAGATTTTGGTGGAGTTTTTAGGGTTTTTATATACAGTATCATGTTACCTGCAAGCAGTGACAGTTTTACTTCTTCATTTTCAATTTAGACTCTTTCCTTTTATTTTTCTGATTGCTGTAGCTAGGATTTCTATTACTATGTTGAATAAAATTGGCAAGAGTGGGCATCCTTCTCTGTTTCTGATTTTAGAGGAAATGCTTTTATCTTTTCACCATTGAATATGATGTTCACTGTGGGTATGTCATATATAGCCTTTATTATGTTGAGGTATGTTCCCTCTACACCCACTTTGTTGAGAGTATTTACCATAAATGGATGTTGAATTTTGTCAAAAGGTTTCTGCATCTATTGAGATAATCATATGATTTTTATCCTTTATTTTGTTAATATAGTATATCAAATTGATTAATTTGCACTTATTGAACCACCTTTGTTGCATCACGGAAATAAATCCTACTTGATCATCATGTCTGACCCTTTCATTGTATTGTTGAATTCAGTTTGCTAGTATTTTGTTGAGGAGTTTTGCATTTTTGTTCATCTGGAATATTGGTCTGTAATTTTCTTTTTTTTGTAGTGTCTTTGGTTTTGAATTCAGAGGAATGCTGGCCTCATAAAATGAATTTGGAACCATTCCTTCCTCCTCAATATTTTGGAATAGTTTGAGAAGGCTTGGTGTTAACTCTTATTTAAATAAGAATAATTCCTTATTACTCCCGGGTAGAATTCCCCTGTGAAACAGTCTGTTCCTAGACTTTTGTTTGTTGGGAGTTTTTTTGATTAGTGATCAATTTCATTACTAGTGCTCTATCTGTACAGATTTTCTATTTCTTCCTGATTCAGTCTTGTAAGATTATATGTTTCTAGAAATTGACCCATTTTTCTTTCTGTGTTGTCTAATTTGTTGGCATATAATGGTTTATAGTAATCTCTCATGATATTTTGTAGTTTTGTGATGTTGGTTATAACATCTCCTTTTACAATTCTGATTTTATTTATTTGGGCCCTCTCTTTTGTTCTTCTTTATTAGTCTGGTTTATAAATTTTGTTTATCTCTTTGAAGAACAAGCTCTTAGTTTTTTTAATCTTTTTTTTTTTTCAGTCTGTATTTGATTTATTTCTGCTCTAATCTTTATTATTTCCTCCCTTTTGCTAACTTTGGGGTTTTTTGGAGGGGTTCGTAAGGTAGGCCTGTATCACTATAAACTTCCTTCTTAGAACTGTTTTTGTTGTGTCCCATAAGTTTCAGAGTGTTGTGTTTCCATTTTCATTTGTCTCCAGGTATTTTTTTTTCCTCTTTTATTTATGCTATGACTCATTGATTGATTAGGAGCAAATATTTATTACTACTGTAAGTAGTTATAATTTTGGTGTGCCCTTGGGAAGAGGTGAGTTCAAGGTCTTCCTACTCCCACCATCTTGATCCCTTCTCCATCTGTAGTTTCACTTTTGAACTGCTAGTTCAAGCATAAAAGAGAAACAATGTATTCTCAAGAAGATCCTATTTCAGATATTATCTCCACTGGAAATCTTGAAGGGTAAATAGGTGTGTTAGTTTTCAAGGGTTTTCATAACAAAGTAAAATAAACTTGTTGTCTTAAAACAGAAATGTATTCTCTCATAATTCTTCAGTCTAGAAATCTGAAGTTAAGGTGTCAACAGAGCCATGTTCCCTCTGAGACTCTGAGTAGAATGCATTCTTCCTTTTCCTGGCTTCTGGTGGGCAGCGCTCAATTCTTGGTGCTTTTGGCTTGTAGCTATATAACTACAATTCCTGCCTCCATCTTCAAATGGCAGTCTTTTCTTGTATTTTCACGTCTTTTTAAAAGTATACTGATCATATTGGATTAAGAATTCACCATACTCCAGTATTCCCTTATCTTACCTAATTATCTCTGCTATAAACCTATTTCCAGTAAGGTCACATTCTAAATTACTAGTGGTTAAGACTTCAACATACATTGTTGTGGGAAACAGATCATCCCGTAACAACCAGGAAGACAAATTTATAATTTTCAGGTTTTATTCTTGACCTTGGTAAATATTCAGCATTAATAAAAAATTAAACTTACATTAAAATATAAATAATAGATATAGATATCCAGTGCATCTATATATATGCTATGCTTTATTTCTGAGTAATACACATAATTTAAATCATTAGCATTTATTATTATGTACTGAGATTTTTGTATCTAAATAATAATCTCTTTAGAAAAATAAACTTTTAAAGTATCACTACAATAAAGAAACCAGTGGCGGGCTTCCCTGGTGACGCAGTGGTTTGAGAGTCCGCCTGCTGATGCAGGGGACACGGGCTCGTGCCCGGTCCGGGAAGATCCCACATGCCACGGAGCGGGTGGGCCCGTGAGCCATGGCCGCTGAGCCTGCGTGTCCGGAGCCTGTGCTCTGCAACGGGAGAGGCCACAACAGTGAGAGGCCCGCGTACCGCAAAAAGAAACCAGTGGCATAAAACTGTATTACCTTTTCTCAGATTCCTTATCCAGGATAGCTTATAGTATTCATATCAAACAATCATTGCATAAGTAACCTTTTGGTGAGGTAAATTTTTACAGTAGGCCTGCAAGACATGCAGAATCTTCGTAGGAAAAGCTGTTGATGAGTATGTTTTGTGTTCCTTTTTATTTAGTTGTTCCATTTTGTTTTCTTTTATTTTCTTCCCTGGCAGAAAGCCTTAGTGGAAACAAAATTGTTTTTCTCATGCTTAATGATTAGTGCTCTTTCTCACCCTGACTTCCTGCCCCATCTTGAATAGAAAGCAGCACATGAGTATCTAAATAGGAATCAAATGTTCTTGGAAAAAGATGCAAAAGAAACAAGAAAACAAATGGATTTTATTCGCTTCTCAGGGACGCGTTCATTGAACTGCAAAAGCTGAAGCACCTGGGAAAATCTGTCTAGGCAGGCAGGGATGTGAACAATAGTGGAAAATACATTTCTATGTCAGCTTAGAGGGCTGGGAACTATTATACACTGTGGTTGGAGTGTGATCAAGTGCAATTCAAAAGAGAGATTATTTCAGAACCTTGTAGCATAACAATAAAGTGTAGAAAACAGATGAATATGTGTGTATGTCCTTTCAGGCAGAAAGTATCTGTTTTGGAAAAAACAAAGTTTACCTACGCTGATTTAGAGAACTCAAACATGTCTCTCTTGAGTATTCTGCAATTATTTCCATCCAGTGAGCCTTCAGAAATCAAAGATCACTGTGACAGTGTGAATGTGTGTTGGGTTGAGTTGCCTACCAGAACAGATAGTGTGGAGAAGACAACTATAGACAACTCAGGAAAAGAAAACATTTTAAATACAGCTTTCTTAATTCAGTTCTTCAGTGAAAGAAAAAGGAGGGTACATAGGTGCTAAATGTAGAAATTGAAGTGCTAAATTTCTCCTATGCTCCCAGCATTGCTAGGGATGGAATCCCCCAGATTCCACTTGAGCATCAAGGTAATACTCACTAGCATCCACTGGCTTGACCAACCCTTCATTAACCATCAAATGCAGGGAAGTGGGTGTTGGGGTGGGTGAGGGAGGGAGCTGCTTAGATATTCTAGTTGCAAATGTACTAATCTGCAAGAATTAGAACATAATTAAACCCCATCAAGATTTGGAAGCCCTGGAAGGATTTACTTTACCCACAAATAGCCATGAATTTGACACCTGTAGAAAATTAGATTGTGTAAAAGAAAACTTCATTGATTACACTTTTTTTTTTTTGAGATGCAGATGGAGAGGGAGGGTGGTGAGGAGGTAAAAATAAATTTGTCTAGGTAATTAAAATAAGTGAACTATGTCAGCATGTGTTATTATTAAATGCTCTAAATATTACCTTGAGCTTGTATAGTTAATGACAAATATCTGTATTTTATCAGCAAATTCCTTTGTGATAGTTTAGTGCAAGCCTTATATAGGCATTGAGCATGCTAGGTGTCTTTGTTTCATAGTGAATTTTATTTTTTTTTAAGTTAAAGACAAAACTGTGACATATGACCTGCTATTAGCTTTAATTTCAAGTTAAACTGTATTCTAAGAAGCAAATTGACTTGTGTTCACAAAACTTTAGGATCCCGTCCACGTCCCTCCTTTCCAAACATATTGCTGAACCTGTACCTCGCCCCCACCTTCTATCAACTTAATTCTTTGCACTTTTATCTCAATACATTTTATATTTTCAGGAGAACCTGAAGGTTTTCATAGAGACTCAGAGCTAGTTGCTAAATCTTTTTTATCTGCATATTGCTTGGTGCCAACTAAAAATTGTCACCTGCCATCTGCCTCTTTAAGGATTAGGTCACTAGTCACTGCAGTCGCTGACCTTCAATACATCCTGAAAGGAGTTCAGGGCAGAGATCAGGAGTGTGGCAGTCTGTGCTCTGGAAAAAACTAGCAGAACAGACCTTTCCATAGATATTTTCAGGAGAAGATTTTATGAGCACAATTTCTGGCATCTTCCCCTATCTAAAAGAGCGCTAAAAGCATTAAAGGAGACATCTGCTAGCAGCCACCTTCTTGTGACTAGTAGCAACCTTCTGTCAAAATGTGTGCTTGATTGCATGTATCCTCTTTCACTAAAATCACATACATACTGACCCCCTTACCTCTTCGGAGCAGTTCCACAGCGCTATCTGAGACGTGGTCTCCAAGGCTGTAGCCATCATTTTGCCCCAGATAAAACTTAAGTCACAACTCTGACGTTGTGCACAACTCTGACGTTGTGCATTTCTTTTTCAGTTGACATTGGCCTTGTGTTTTGTTTTTCTGGTTAGATTAGTTTGTTGGTGGTTTGTTTCTCTTTAATTCTGGTGATTTTCTTATTTCCAAGATTATGACCTTTTCAATTTCATAGACAAGCATTATTATTACATTAAAATGCCACATCCCTTCATTTCTATCAGTCACCTTCTTCGATGGTAATTTTATCATCTGTTTATGCTAATGCCTAGTTAGAACCTCAATAACCAAGTCAAATTTACTTCTCCTTAGAGACCTCTTTAAAGTAAACAACAAATAGTTTTTTTCTTAGTATTGGGACAAATTTTTTGCACGGAACTTGCCTATATTACAAAAGGTATTTGTTGTTCATCTTAAATCCAAATTTCAGAGGTTATTCTGTTTTACTTATTTGTATATTTATCTTATTTTCATCTGGCAGCAGTACTTTAAAGGAGAGAAAGATCTAAAAACATTATTAGTTTTAAAATGTTGAACATCAAATCATCTTTAAATATGTGTATAACTGACCCAGTTACCCTTTAATCATTTGGTGGGGAGGGGTAAACATAAATTTAGGATCTTGTTAATGTTTATTCATTTCACAAATGTTCACTGAGTACCTAAAATGCCAGGCAAAAGGGATGAGCAAAATAAGCATAATCCCTGCCTTTGCAGAATTTATAACAATGGAGAAGAGCATTAATTAAATAATCTTACAAATATATAGGAAATTGTAATAAGTCCCGTAAAGGAGAATGATACCCTTCACAGGACAGGGAGCCCAGCTAATGTGTTGGAGAGGAAAGGTGTGGTAAGATTTGCCTGAAGAAGTGAAAGTTGAGCTCAAACCAAAGCCTAAATGGGACTAACTTGGGCAAAGAGAAGGTAAGAAAAGAAAGTGGATTTCCATGTAAATGGAAGCATCCTGAGCGAAGGAATTGAAAGCAGGCATCTGTGGTTGAATTCCAGTGGACGGGTTAAGTGTAACTAAACAGCTACCAAGGAAGTCTGTAACCAGATAAAGTGGTACCCAGCAGGCCATTTTAATCTTCATTGTGAAAAAACAATGGAAAGACTTTGCAAAGCTTTAAGAGATTTGCATTTGAAAAGATGAATCTAGCTGCTTGAAGGAAAGATTAGAGTTGATGGGAAGATTTATAAACCATTTCCTGGGTGGTCAGTATAGCCCTTCAGCCAAAAGACCAAAGAGAGTCTACCACAGAAATTGGTAAATTTTTCTGTAAAGGGCCAGATAGTAAATGTTTTAGGAGTTGCTGGCCTCACAGTCTCTGTTGCAACTACTCAGGTTTTCCATTGTAGTGCCAAAGCAATCGTGGATGATATGTAAATGAGGGAGCATGGCTGCATTCCAATAAAACATTTTTTATTGATACTAAAATTTGAATTTCTTATAATTTTCATGTGTCATGATATAGTCGTCTCTTGATATTTTTTTTTTTAACCATTTCAAGATGTAAAAAGCATTCTTTTCTTGTGAGCTATACAAAAACAGCACTATTCCATATTCTCGTGCTTGGAAGTGTATTTAAGGGAGAGTTAGGTGGTTTGGAGGGTTATTCTGGAGGGAAAATGAAAAGAAATGGTAACAGCTTAAGTATCGAAGTTGAGGAAGATGTATCCAAAGATCTCTCAAGTTTCTGATCTGCGTAGTTGGCCAGATGGATGGTAGTACCATATCCTGAAACAGGCAAAGAAGTCTGAAGGGAGAAAGCATGGATTAGGAGATGCTGAGTTTTGTCGTGTCTCTGAACCATCCATATGGAGATATTGAATAGCATCAGAAAATATTTCAGCTAGAAATAAAAAATGGATACTCACAGTTACCAGGCAGTTGAAGCCTGCAGAGGCTGACTTATTTTCTATAATACTTAATTTCTGAAGCCCTTCTAGCACCTCCCCATTCTGGGCAGGTCCTGTATTTTATTCACTTTTTTGATATTTTCCGATATTATTTGTAGATCTTCTCGTGGTTCTCAGTATAGCTGTCCATCACCACTAATTGAACCAGCTGCTCTATAATTCTTGATATCTTCTAGTCTGGTGCTTCCCAGCCACTGTGCCTGATGTCACAGATGGGCTGCCTGTTAGCCATGGGGCACTGGAGAAGAGGTTTGGTAGGGCTGTGTGTAGGATGCCACAGTCATCACATATATCAATAGCTACAAGTGGCCTCTTTCATTTCCTTTGGTGTGGGCAGTACCAGTGCATTATCATTTTCTATATGTGCATTGACTGGGAAAAGTTGGGGGAGCCCTGATAAACTATAAAGGAGCGAGTCAATAGGAATCATATCAGAGTCTCTTTGCATAAGGAAATAAATATTGGAAAGAGGATCATTTTGGGGTCAGAATACTGGCTGTACCACATATCAGCTGATATATTCTTGGTCACACAGTATCTCTAAGCTTCAGTTTTCTGATTTGTAAACAGGGAATAATGATATTAAGAAACAATGTATTCATTTTTATTTAGATTATTTAATGAGATAATGCTTTTAATTCCTAGCATGGCTTTGGGAGGAAAACTTCCTCTAGTAACTCCAAGTGGTCAGGGACCTGCAAATTAAGTGAAAACGGATTAACAGGAGAAAAATTTTAATTGACGTGTATGGGGGAGTACTCAGTAGTGAGAAAGTTGCTGAATAGCAAAGGGCAAGGGCTTATATACCAGCTTAGCAAAAATGAGGACTTTGGGGCTTCAGTGGGAAAGTGTGGAGGTTTCCATTAGACATGTTCATCCTTAAGCCCGTAGACGGTCTCCCTCCTGGCCAGAAGCTCCTCCAGAGGGAGTTTATGGTAACTGAATTTATACCACTTAGTGCTAAGGGTCAGTCTTCTTTCAAGCAGGAGACTCCCTTGGAAGCATTTAATGGCAGCTGTATGTTAAGGAGGCTCTGCTTAAGTTTAGATAAAGTTTGTTTCTGCAAACTCTGTGGTTTGTTCAGGTGGTTTCAGTTTAATCTTTGTACCATTTTGATTGGTTGCTGGTCCCTTCAATGACGACAGTAGACCTTTGTCTAAGTAGTTGCCCCATCCCTACAATTAAAATGTAAAGGATGATCCTATCTTCTTAGAATGATTCATCGCTTTGCGTAACATTCACTTTGTGTAACACGTATGAGATTCAGCGGACAAGTTAGGTGTGGAAAGGAATTCCAGATTTCTTGGCTACATGTAAACCATTACATAGATAGTAACAAAATTCGTAGTGAATTCTGAATCACTTTCACATTTTTGTGCCAATATTAGGATGCGCTCACAGTATACCCCAGACTCAATTTGAATGCCTTTGGTGAACTGTTGTAGCCAACCCAAGGACATGGAGATGTGAATAGAAGCTCTAAACCAATTATTGGACAATGCATTTCAATTAGGGAGGAGAGAAAAGTATTGACTAGCAAAATTTAAAATATCTCAAATGAAAGGCAGTTGTAAGGACTAGAAAAATACTTTGAGTGAGGAATTTTTTTCTTTTTTTCTCTCCACCTCTTTTTAAAGAACAGTTCAACATAAAACAGATACCAGAGCAGTCTGAATGATTACATTCTGCTTTTGTTATGATAACCAAAGTGAGAGTACAACCAAGGTGATTTTTTTCTGTCGAGTTTGCGAAAAGAAGTATTTATTATAATAAATTCACTCATCTGCTTATGGACCTTTAGAAAGAAACATTTTGAAGAACTTGCATGCCTTCTAGAAAATGCAGTTCATCTGGTGTGGGGACTTCTGCTCAGGGGCCTTCCTCACCTTGAAACCCTAGCACTGTCTTGATTATAATCTCATTGCCCACTGTTCATTCTGTGGACACACTGCACTTTGGAGTTCAAATAGTACTAGGGTACTACTGTATGATTGTGTTCTTGTGTGGATATATGCATTAAAAACTACAAGCAAGAAATCTGTGTACAATTCTTATTGAACTGGTGATTAACCAAAGTGAAAAAATGATTAGGCACAAGTGTCCATTTTCTAAGGAGAGGACTAGTGTGTTTCTTTATATCTGTATCCTTGTGAGTATCTTTGGAGTGTAGCTTCCCTTCCCCGGCCCCTTCCTCCACCTCCCATTCAATAATGGTTTGTTAGTTTCTAATACATACTCTGAGAGTCATTCCCACTTTGGAAATAATAATAACTCAGTAAGGTTAATAGCTGAGCTCTTGAAAGTTTTCTTAGCTGAGTAATAAAAAGAAACAAAAAAAAGACATTCAACGTGAAAAACCGAAGGTATTGTGAAGATGCCAAGAGACGTTTTCTTCATTTTACTATGGCATTATCAGAAGGAGATGGAGTCTCAACCTTTGAGATCAGCAGTAGTGATTTTCTGTGATTCCGTGGGACATGCTACGCTTAGCAACGGAACTGTGTGTAATAAACTCTGTGGTTGAAATATTACCTCTAGCTTCCAGAACTTTATTCTGTTTATCCTCTCAAAGGGATTCTGCTTTCATGTTAACACTTAGAGTGCTAAGATTTACCGATGCCTGACACTTCAGTACCTCACTTGTGCTGCTTTATGTGAATATTTGACTAATGAGCCTCAGAATTTAATAAAAGTCTTTAGTGGGTATGGCAAATGAGCTTTTGGTTGATAATATAGTTTTATGGGAACTTAATTTTTCTTCCATCTAATAATATTAACCTATGAAATTATTAGAGAAATTTTATGAATGAGTTCATGTTTTCAGTGTCCTATACCTTTTCTGGTATTTCTCTTCGCATAAACATTTTCTTAGAGTATTCGTTATACATCTATCAAGTGTTTGTCTATTAAACAGATTCCGGTTATAAGTCTTTAAGAGGCATAGCTTATAATATTCAAATACCTTGATTCTCTATTTATATTTTATCCATACTAAATTTCTATGATTCTATTTTTTTTCTTATTGCAACCCTTTGTGGGGTCAAATACATTTTGTTCTTTGTCATTTTTAAACAGAAAAACAAAATTAATCATCCAAGAGCACATTTAACTTTTTTTTTTGCTGTACTTATTTTATATTTTTCATTTTCTTTAACATCTTTATTGGAGTATAATTGCTTTACAATGGTGTGTTAGTTGCTGCTGTATAACAAAGTGAATCAGCTATACATATACATACATCCCCATATCTCCTCCCTCTTGCATCTCCCTCCCTCCCACCCTCCCTATCCCACCCCTCTAGGTGGTCACAAAGCAGCAAGCTGATCTCCCTGTGCTATGCGGCTACTTGCCACTAGCTATCTATTTTACATTTGGTAGTGTATATATGTCCATGCCACTCTCTCACTTCATCCCATCTTACCCTTCCCCCTCCCCGTGTCCTCAAGTCCATTCTCTACGTCTGCATCTTTATTCCTGTCCTGCCCCTATGTTCTTCAGAACCATTTTTTTTTTGATTCCATACATATGTGTTAGCATATGGTATTTGTTTTTCTCTTTCTGACTTACTTCACTCTGTATGACAGACTCTAGGTCCATCCACCTCACTACAGATAACTCAATTTTGTTTCTTTTTATGGCTGAGTAATATTCCATTGTATATATGTGCCACATCTTTATCCGTTCATCTGTTGATGGACACTTAGGTTGCTTCCATGTCCTGGCTATTGTAAATAGAGCTGCAGTGAACATTGTGGTACATGACTCTTTTTGAATTATGGTTTTCTCAGGGTATATGCCCAGTAGTGGGATTGCTGGGTCGTATGGTAGTTCTATTTTTCATTTTTTAAGGAACCTCCATACTGTTTTTCATAGTAGCTGTATCAATTTACATTCTCACCAACAGTGCAAGAGGGTTCCCTTCTCTCCACACCCTCTCCAGCATTTATTGTTTATAGATTTTTGATGATGGCCATTCTGACTGGTATGAGGTGATACCTCATTGTAGTTTTGATTTGCATTTCTCTAATGATTAGTGATGTTGAGCATTCTTTCATGTGTTTGTTGGCCATCTGTATATCTTCTTTGGAGAAATGTCTATTTAGGTCTTCTGCCCATTTTTGGACTGGGTTGTTTGTTTTTTTGATATTGAGCTGCATGAGCTGCTTGTAAATTTTGGAGATTAATCCTTTGTCAGTTGCTTCATTTGCAAATATTTTCTCCCATTCTGAGGGTTGTCTTTTTGTCTTGTTTATGGTTTCCTTTGCTGTGCAAAAGCTTTTAAGTTTCATTCTCAAGTAGGGCCATCTTTGTCTCTGAAGATTCTAAGGCTATTTGGCATTCATTTTCAGGGATTTAGGCACAGTTTAGGAGATATTTTCTTGGGAATATTTCATTATAGCTGATGGGAGCAGACCCTGTTATAGGTACTACTGAAGAATGCAAATCAGCATCACAACTGGGATTAACTTTTGTAAAGTTTGTGTGCACAAACTGCACGTCTTCCTGATTTTGCATTAAGGTTAAAATAGCACAAGCTGTGGAAGTTTCATGACAAAGTCTAGGTGTGCAGTTCCTGAAGACCATTTCAGATTCATTTTCCCTGAAAGCCTTTCCTTTTCTTTCTAGGCCAGTTGCATATGCTTTTACGTATATTCAGAATGTCCATTGCTTAACTTGCCTTAATCTTGCTGAACTTAATTACCTGTGTATTTTCTGCAACTTTTACTGCCCTCCCTGCATTAGACAGTAAGTCCCTTGAGAGCACAAACTCAGTAGTAGCATAGTGCTGGGCATATGCTATAAACGTATTGACTTTGGCTATCATCATAGTATCCAATGATCATTCACTTCTCAATTCTACCATTTCTACTATTCAGTTAGTATGAAACTGTTTGGCAAGATCAAATGTGTTTGCTTCTTGAAATAAGCTTACTAGATTAATGAGAAAATGTCACCCCAAATTATTCCCTCATTCTCATTATGTAGGAATAATTAAGCCAGGTTTATTCACTTGTAAATCTAATGTACTTAGAATAAAAGTTCTTTTTTACTAAAATCGTAATTTTATATAGTGATTTATGAACTTGACCAGAAGCTAACTTTCTTATCTTATTTTAGAAAATTTAATTATACCTTAAATTTAGATTGTTTTTGTTTATTTTTGAAGATACAGTAAATTTGCATGATTCAAAATTCAAAAGTAGAAAAGAATAAACAGTAAAAATTATCTTGTGAGCCCATCCAGTTGTTCTTTCCAGAGTTCTTGGTTAGACCTCCTAAAATGGTTTTTGAGTATGCAAATACATATATAAAAGGTACATTATTTCTTCTCCTTTTTATACAGTAGTCAATTTACTATATATAATTTTATGAATCCTTGAGATTTCCCCTTAATATATTATGGTGATCTTCTACATTCGAACCAGAAAACTTCCTCATTCATTTCTATGGTTCAATAGGTGTTGCATTATATGTCATGTACAAGCTGAGTTTTGTTTGTTGCATTTCATTTTTGGATTACAAATTCAGTAGGCATTTACACAGAAGTCAATTATGTCCTCAAGACCATAGGAAAGATATGAGATCATGATCCATGGCAAGAGTGTCTAGCCGTTGTACCACGTTGTTAAAGTGACTGAGGTTATTGACTTACTGTAATTGGAGTCAGATATCTGATTTAGTTGGGTATATCCATTTCAAAAGGAAAACCCAGGATTTTTGATGTTTAATCCTTTGTGTACTTTACTTTAACCCTTTGCCATTAGGTTGGACATAAACAATACTTAATATCAGTGACTAATGGCAGTGATTCCTCAGCCTGGTGGCAAAACAAAGCAGTTCAGAACTAATCAGAAAGATACAATCAGGTATTTCCAGAGGTGAAGGATACTTTTTTATTTTCTTTTCTCTGACTCTCTGGAGTTTTCTCTTTGCAGTAATTTAGGTCATGTCTACATTTACTGGAAGAAAGCTTTATCTGTTGCATTTTTTAAGTGGTGGTGCCAACTAAATCTAGTTCTTAGCAATAGGACTTTGGAAAGATGGATAAATCTCAGACTTTTTTTTTTTTAGAAAGTATACATAAGACTTGTTTTTCCTTACTTGAAGTTAGAAGGGAAGTAACATTTTTGAAAATTATCATAATCTTATTGCAAATCAATCGATAAGTGTTATTCTCCCCAGTTTGAAGACACAGCTAATGTATTTTGAGGACTTTGTTTTTACCAGGTACAGTTTATGAGCCCTACAAGTATTAACTCTTTGAACCTCTATGAAGTAGGAATGTTATTATCCCCACCTTACAAAACAAGGGAACTGGGAAGCAGAGAACTTAAAAATTTCCTCAACAAAACAGCAGAACTAGGGTACATTAGAGAGAGAATTTAAACAAACAAACAAAAAACCCCAATAAATTTAGTTCCGATGCCATTACTTTTTTTAACCACTGAATTTATGTAGCCTCTCAAATGAGGAAATTAGTTCAAAAAGCTCATAGCCATGTATCTATTAAGTGGCAAAGCCAGGGTTTGAACCCAAGTCTGAGACCAAAATCTATATAGTCTTATACACTATATATAGATAGATATGGATAAATACAGATACAAATATAAATACAGATAGAGGTAAAGATATCTGAAATAGGTTGTGTGTTATTGAGGTGAGTGAATTTTCTCTTTGCATTCACTGGACCAATCATGGATTCTTTGAAATGTTTTATAATTCCACATCATGGTCAACTATGCAGTCTCTTCTGCACAGATGCCTGTAAAACCTCTACTGAAGATCTGTTCAATTTTTGTTTCTTCTATGAAGTTTTCTGTGGTCATTCATCCCCAGACCGAGCATGCAGAACAGGTGAAGTTACTGATCTCTCCTTGGTGTCACTTCTGTATTCTTTTACAGAGCTTAGTTAAGGTATTTACCAACCCTTTATCATATGTATTTGTTTACACCTGTGCATCTTTAGTTAATCTGTGATACCATTAAATTAAGTATGCTGATTTGGTTTTTGTGTCCAAAGTATATAGCATGTTGTTGGCTTCTGGTAGGCACTCAATAAAAACATTGAAAAATTGATGGTTCTTATACTGTCCTAGATTTATCTAACTTAATATTTGCTTAACTGTAATGAATTCAAGCTACATAACTTGAAGAAATGTGATACTGTTAAAGCAAAATATGTATTAATATCTTTGTACATTCTTGGTTTGGATAAAAATTTTTAAATAATAGCTTAAATGATTTTTATCCTTTATCACCACATGTGAATCAATCCTTTTATGCCTCTAAACTGATACAGGCATACCTTGGAGGTATTCCAGTTGGTTCCAGACCATCAGAATAAAGTGAATATCTCAATAAAGCAAGTCACAGAAATTTCCCAGTGCATAAAAAAGTTAAGTTTATACTATAGAGTATATTGTATTCTATTAAGTGTATAATAACTTTATGTCTAAAAAAAAGTACATTCCTTAATTTAAAAAATATTTGATCCCTTAAAAAATGCTAATCATCATCTGAGTCTTCAAGGAATTGTAATCTTTTTTGCACTAGTAACATCAAAGATCACACGGTGACCACAGATTACCGTAAGAAATAAAATAACAATGAAAAAGTTTGAAATATTGGGAGAATTACCAAAATAAGACACCGAAAGTCCAATTGAGCAAATACTGTTGGAAAAGTGGCACCAATAGGCTTGCTCAACACAGGGTTGCCACAAACCTTCAATTTAAATAAAAAACAACAAAGTAAAACCCACAGTTATCTGTGAAGCACAATAAAGCAAACACAATAAAATGAGGTATGGCTTGCTCTAAATTTCCTAGTCTTGACCTTCTACCTCTTTTCAGGACACTCCTTCACTCCCGTGGAGCCTGTTCTTTGCTTTCTCAGCATCTCTCCCTGTTCTATCCATCAGTCCCCTCCTAGCCTTGCTGCTCGCAGCTCTTCCCCTAGATGACAGTCAGCTGCATGCAGGCTCCGATTCACCTTTCTCAGTCCTGGGACAGGTTCTAGATCCTGTGTCAACTCAGTTGTTAGCTTTCACCCTCCATCTCTCAGCCAGGCACATATCTGTCTTCTTATCCCCAGGGAGAAGCAAAGTTATTTGGACTATCGTAAAACACTCAGAAGGACTTAATGGATAGTCACTTCTAAAGCACCTTTTCTGTTCTAACATGCTCACTCTGAGCCTCTGTGCAGTTAAAGTGCACGCTACTGATATTATGTATGAAACAAGGAACATTATCAAAATAAAGGCCATCAGTGAACAATATGAATTTGAATTTTTTCCTTGTAATAGGCAGCAAGCCAAAAAATCCTACTTTTTTGTAAGAAATCAAAATAATGCAATTTTTACTTCGAAGCTGGAACACACTAGCACAGTGGGCTGTTTAAACTTCTTAATTATCTTCCCCATTGGAGAGTCAGATGGTGTAGACCTTCATGGAATGCTGGTCTATTGTTTTTCCTCTCCTTCTGTCATAGGGAAGGACAATGGAGAGGTTGAGGAAAACGTGATGAGACCGAGGACCAAAATGTAATATCATGTTAAAGCATTTCAAAATTATGTGAAGACAAATTAACACGAAAGGAAAAAAATGAAAATAAAAGGGTAATACTAACGATAAATCACAGCTGGGAATTTTTTAGAATTCAAGCACTAATAGAATTGATAGTGCTTTATTTTCTTACACATTTTCTTACGTTCTTAGGCTAAAGTGTCCCCTCTTTCTTTCTTTATTTGTCAGAGCAGTGGGTGTTACAGAGATTATTTCAGTGGTGAATCTGTGTGAAGATGAATGTTTCTCTCATTCTTGCCACTGATTAGCACCATCCCAAATGGCAAGTGTGATAAACCCTGATCTTTTGATGCCATTCCTGCATCCCCACCCCAGCCCCAAACTCAAAGTGAGCAAAAAGATCAGAGAGGTTTTTTTTTTCCTTTTTTCCCTTGAAAAAGACACTGGCATTTCTCCCCATTTCTTCCTAAAGCAGACATTTAGAATAATCAAGACAATGTTCTTACATTTCCTGTTTCCATGGAATCTATAGAAGGTTGAAAGTATCCAGGATGCCCTGTTATCTTAGCCCATAAAACCATTATCAGATTTCCAGTCTCTTCAGCTTAACTTAGATCTTCAGAAATATAATGCAGGGCTGTTTTCAACAGAGAAACTCTGCATGAAGGGCCTTTTAAATGATAGCTTCTAAACTTTCAGTATCCCTTTGATGATTTCACACTCTATGACTATTTTTGCATCTTCCTGACATTTGCAGTTCCCTTGAGGCATATATTACAGTACACACACTGCCCATGGTTAGATAATCACAAGTTTAGATATTTGTGAATGTTTAGGTTCTGAAGAAGAAAAATGACTTCAGGCAAGGATACTTGTCAACATAATCATAGAAAAACTCAGAAAATCCATTTGCATGTATTCACATATGGTGAGTAGTTACATTTGTTTCCCTCTCATATGATTCTCCTTTTTTATTTTTGCTATTGCTATTCTGTTTTTCTTGGATTATATCTTTCTATAAATTTATTTTTAAACCAGAGTAAATTCATCATGGAAATTTTCTGATTTGTTGAGGAAAGGGTATGTGAAATGTGATACCATCTTGACATGAAATCTATTTTTTCGGAGAGAACTTTGAGGTGTTTAGGAGGTTTTATTTTTTAACTTTTTTTCCCTTCGGATAGCATCCATTAAATGCTAAATTTGTCCTTGATGCTTTGCAAAGAACTCATAATTCCTGGTTGAATCACATATTTCAGGCACATACCAACAAGCAGACACATATTAAAATAAAGATTCTTTAGTTCTTGACTTTTTTTCCTAAGTGGAGGAGTAAACAACAGCAAGGCTGCTGATTGAATAAAAAGTTGTGCACAAGACTGAACCTGGAAATATATGAAAAATAGTACATAACATGAAAATTAGTTAAAGACATGAAAAAATAATTAAAATTTTAGATAAAATTTTGTGATTAAGAATTCAGAAAATTTGATAGGCCCTTTAAAATTAAAGGGCTACTAAAATTAAAACATTCTAAATTACAGCATTAAAATAATAGCAAACACGTTCTTCTTTTAAAAAAAAAGATGAATTATTTATAATACTTCATCTTTATTTATTGCTAATATATCAACAAAATAACTTTTTTTGCCTGAGGATTTTAAACTGCTGTCAGATTTTTGTTTTTCTTTTGTTCCTTTTTACAGATTTATTTAATCTTCAAGTTCCTAGCTGTTGGAATGGATAAAATAGGCAACCACTGCATATACATTTAATATTATAACTTTTAAAATTATATTTTATTAATGTTCATGCAATCTCCAGCTACTTAAGTAAAAATATTTTTATTACCACACTGTGTATAGCTGTTAAGAAAAGAGATTCTGGAATCTCCTATTAACCACGTCTCCTTGGACACATTGTTTAACTTCAGTTTTATCATTTGTAAAATGGAGATAATAATAGTACCTAACTCAAAGGGCTAAACTGAAGATTAAATGGACGCATATGGTAAAAGTGCTTGGAACTCAGTAGTGAAATAGCTATTGCTATTACTTTGCTATCAGGAAAGCTACACAGGGAATTAAGCAACTTATTCAATTCAGGAAACTAATCTTCCATATTTTCTTTTTATTAAAGTTAAAACTATTTTTCTTTTTTTACTAATGTATATATTTTATTATTTCATGCTTATTACACGAATGGAGTGAAGACTCAGGTTTGCAATAAATAGAGCCAGCTTTCAGCATTATGCTGGTCTGTACTCATTAGTCTGTTTTTATTAAATAAAGTAATAGCTCAGTGTGTGTCAACATCCAGTTGCTTCAAAGTCACGTTCCAGTCTTCCTTCTCTCCATCACACTAACCAATTGTTAAATCATATTGATTCTTCTCCACTTCTGTCAAGTTTTTCTGCTTCTCGTCACTATTCAACCACGACTTTAGTTCTGGCTTTCCTTACCTCTTTCTAGTCTTACAAACTTTACTCCCAACTTCCTGACCAGTCTTTCCGTGGTTCCAAGACATTTTTAATATTGTATTTCTAAGAAAAAAACTGACAGTGTGCTTAAGATCCTACAATGGTGGTCAAAACTCTTCATTCAGTCTGTGCCCTTCATATTATGAACATGGTCTACTTATTGGCCTTATCCCACACCAGTTATTCCTTCTAAAACTTAACCCTTCAGTTATACAAAACCTTTCACTTCCGCCATCTTGAGCCTCTGCTTCTTCTTCATCTCGGTGCTAGTACCAGGCAGACTTCTCTGACTGGAATCCAGTTCCTCTCTTTGGAGTCTTATGACTTTATAACTTCTCCCATGAAGCTTTTTCTTAGCCAACCAAAAGCTCTGCAGTTCACACTCAGGATTGGTGGAATCCAAAATCTGAGCTCATCCAACTCATACTCTTCCCCCAGTACAATGATTCTCAAAGTGTGGTCCTTAGACCAGCAGTATCAGCACCATCTGAGAACTCATTAGATGTTTTATTACCAACCCAGAGACCAAATCAGGAGCTTATAATATAATCCTTATAATAAATTGTTGTAATAAAATGTATATATCAATATTTCTGGCCTTCTCCTTTTACATTCTGTTGTAAATCTAAGATTTTTTGTATTAATCATCACTTTTAAAGTCTTCTTTACTTAAACCTACTTTCAACTGTATTGAATTTCAAGGCCTCGTATTAGGACAACTCAAAGTTGGGATGAAAGTTAACTACTTTTTTGTTTAGGTTCTTAAAGTTAGATGTATTGATTTTGATCTAAAAGCTAATGATTCAGGAACTCTCTTCTACATTTTGCCATGGAAGAAAAGGAGATTGGGAAGATACCACCTATGGGAAGTTTAACATTTGGGTTATTTTCACTCCCTTTGCTTCACCTGTGCTTCTTTTCAACAAAAGAGATCTTTCATCCATTATATAACCTTTACTGTTTCAGAGATGTTTATTATTTCAATTCTAGTAAACTTGCATAGATAGATGAACTCAACTAAAATCACCAAAAATCCAGGGCTTTATTTGTGTGTGTTTGGGGAGGGAAGAGGTTATATTTAGAATACTTACCTGAAAAAGTTCTATGAGGGAGTTCCCTGGTGGCCTAGTGGTTAGGATTCCAGGCTTTCACTGCCAGGGCTCGGTTCAATCCCTGGTTAGGGAACTGAGATCCTGCAAGCCGTGTGGTGCAGCCAAAAAAAAAAAAAAAAAAAAAAAAAATCTGTGAAAAATTTGAGAGGTATTCCAGAAAGAATTGGCCAATTGCCAAACAAAATACATTTTATGGAGTGTTTTTACATGTAAAATGTTGCAAAATGTTTGCAAAAACATGAATCAGGATCAGTTCTACTTTTTTCACATACCCTTTTTACACATATAGTCCTCATAAATCTATGTGATAATTGGCTGGAGATTGGTGATAATTATTTTCATAGTGCTAAAATCTAAATATATGTCAACTGAAACTCTTCAGATAGGATTTTTTATGCCAAACTGCAATATATTAATTAATCTTTCCCAGATACTCTGATAATACTTAGTCCTCAGTGACTGTGTAATGGCTTGCACATTACAAGCTTGCTCTAAGGTTATTAACCCAAGTAAATGCTTGCTCTAAAGTTATTAACCCAAGTTCTTTCCAGCAAATCCATCTCTTTTCTGCTCTTGCACTCTGCGGTGCTTACACTACTTATTTTATACAAAGTTGTCTTCTAAAAAAAGATTACAAGTACCACTGAGACCCATTTTCCAGATGGATAAACTGGTCTTCTTTTTAAACAGGAAGATAAATTCCTCTCTTCAAACTTATAGAAATAATTGGATGATAGCCTTGTAGTCACTAGTTACTCAGAAGATTGCATGCTGCTTGAAAGCAAATGTCATGCCTTATTCGTCTGTATGGCATTCTACCGAGTACTTTACCTGAAACAAGTGATACTCAATAAATCTCATTTTAATTCATTAAATAATAAATGAATAAATATAAACCTTTAAAAAGTTCCACAAAATATTTTGCATGCTCCTTATAGGGTCCTGAACCATAAATAAAACACAATTAAAATTTGAGTTACGAGAATTTGAAATATTAAGATGTAGAATATAACTATAGATTTCATTTATGGATAAAACTTTAAATAGTGTGAATCTTCCTCTCTCTACCCCTACTTCTTCAAAATTTCCCACAATTTTAAAGCTGTTGGGCTTATTGAATTGATAACTATAAGAGACAGTTTACATTCTCTGGTAATTAAGACACCTGCTATGTTTTGTTAGAATCCAGGCCCTGTGGTTTCAAATATGAAGTTTGTTTCTGTGTTTTAATTTATTAGTGCATCTGTGAGTAGTTTTAGTAGCATTGTGCTATTATTTTAACATTCATAATTAATATTATTTTAGATCTTTTCACATTTTAACATTCATAATTATTACTATTTTAAACCTTTTCAATATCCATTGCAATGTCATTGATGTGACCTTTTAGTGATAGTGCATGGATCTAGAAACTATGTCTGGAGATAAATTACTTTGGAACAGAGTTTAGCAATGGTAAAAAGCTAGGAAGAAAACTAAACACCCACCTTGGTATATCTGAGGAAGCCCCTCCTCCAGACTCATTTTATACCTATTCCATGGGAAAATTGAGTTATGCAAGTTTTCTATTCTGTGAGATCTTTGGAATGAACTCTCAAATGAGATAGGACATCTCAATTCACAATCCTATTTTACATGAAGTTCTTGCTACATAGGAGGAGTTTGCTATGTTCTCCTATCTCATGGAACACTGCGGACACCTTGCTGCAGAGTTAAATGATTTACCCAAAACCCTCAAAAAAGTGAGTGACATAGCATAGAACAGAGGAATCCTAACACTCAGTCCAGGGATTTTCTATCACATCATTTCTAATTTTTAATTTTTAATTAAAAAATTTTATTGAAGTATAGTTGATTTACAATGTGTGTTAATTTCTGCTGTACAGCAAAGTGACTCAGTTATAGATATATATATTCTTTTTCATACGCTTTTCCATTAGGTTTATCACAGAATATTGAATATAGTTCCCTGTGCTATACAGTAGAACATTGTTTTTCATCCATCCTCTATGTACTAGTTTGCATCTGCTAATCCCAAAATCCCAATCTTCCCTCCCTCCCCACCCCCTTGGCAACCACAAATCTGTTCTCTATGTCTGTGAGTGTGTTTCTGTTTCATAGATATGTTCATTTGTGTCATATTTTAGATTCCACATACAAGTGATATCATATGGAATTTGTCTTTCTGACTTACTTCGCTTAGTATGATAATCTCTAGGTCCATCCATGTTGCTGCAAATGGCATCATTTCATTCTGTTTTATGGCTGAGTAATATTCCATTGCATATATGTACCACATCTTCTTTATGCATTCATCTGTCGATGGACATTTAGGTTGTTTCCATGTCTTGGCTATTGTAAATAGTGCTCTTATGAACATAGGGGTGCATGTATCTTTTCAAATTATAGTTTTGTCTGAGTATATGCCCAGGAGTGGGATTGCTGGATCATACAGCAACTTTGTTTTTAGTTTTTTGAGGAACCTCTATACTGTTTTCCATAAGGGCTGTACCAATTTAAATACCCACCAACAATGTAAGAGGGTTCCCTTTTCTCCACACCCTCTCCCATATTTATTATTTGTGGACTTCTGAGTGATGGCCATTCTGAACGGTGTATCACATCATTTCTAGTCCTAAATCTACAAGTAAAATCTAGCAGCAGCAGCAACAGCAACAATACAACAAGGAAACAAAAATATGAAATACTGTACTATAAATTCATAATGACAGTTATATTTTACTGGTGACATTTGTTCAGTACTTTCTAATGTCAAACATTAGAAAGTACTGTGTGCCATGCTAAACATTTTACTTTCATTTTATTATTTTAACTTTACAAGAACTGCTCAAATGTGGGTATTAATTTCTTCCTCACTTTGTAGGTGATAAAAATAGGACTTAGAAGAGTTAAATAACTTTCCTTAGGTTGCACAGCCAGTAGAAATTGATTCAAATTCTGACCTCAGAGCTCGTTCTCATAACTGAAACACAAGTGTTTACCAAAATGTTTACTAATGTTTACCAAAGAGCTGTCTCCTACTTTTAAAAAGAGAGATACTGTGGAAAGCTTAATGTTCTAAAACACAGAGATTTCTTGAATATATTTAATTACAATTCAGACTACAAAAATTCTAGGACAGAATCACTGTAGCAGCATTTCTTTTAGTGTTAGGTGCATTTGTAGCAGCACTTGAGGTTCAAGTTGATGATGTTTTATTAAAACCTGGTGTCTTAACAGTTAATACTCAAGATTAAGTTTTCAACTAGATTATTATCTTTTGTATGGTAGTCTTGCTTGTGCAAATGGGAAAAATTTGAAGGTCAGATTTTGAAGTATTTTTGCCTTATTTATGAACATGAGTATAGCCTGTTCCACTGCTTACAGCTGCCAAGTGGTCAGAAGTTTATAGCAAATTTAGTTATATTCTTTGAATATCTAAAAGCAGCCCAAACTCTGTTCTCGGTCATTCATACACACCCACACACAGACACACACATCACATGCCCACACGCATTTTCCTGTAAAGGCATCATTTTACTAAAATGTAAAGGATGTTGGTTCTCTTCTCAATTTGTATTGAATAAATGAAAATGTCTTGGGGTTCCCGTCCCTCCCACTCCCCCTTTTCTTCCCCCTTTATCCCTTCCCTTCTCTCACAACTAATGCCAAGTTCTAGTTTGTGCTGGCAAAGAGTGATGTGTCTTAAGTACTTTATCACACTCTTCAATTTGTGGCCTTTTACCTCCATAGTAAATTGACTGTAAATCAAGAAGGAACTTTAATACACCAATAAAATCTATAAAAAGCTGTCTTAAAGAACAATGTTCTCTAAAAGCAATTTTTAAATGGAAATACGATTTAGCATTTTTAATTATAAAATGTACAGCAAACTCAGAATTTGCTGCGGAGGTTTTTCTTTTTTAATTTAATTTCTTATTTAAAAATTTTTTCCTCCTCCCGAGATTATGCTACCATTTCGTAGCCACTTGATGCATGTGCCTTTTTACATTTAAATTATTAACAGTTAAATAAAATAACAATTTCAGTTCTTCATTTGCACTGACCACATTTTAACTGCTCAAGAGCCACCTGTGGCTGTTGGCTACTCTGTAAGACAGCCCAGGTGTAGAACACTTCCATCATCACAGATGATGTTCTGTTGACAGCACTGCCCAAGAGAGTTGGATATTGAACTAATCAAGAAAATCAGAAAGTATATGTGTGTGTGTATATATATATATATATATATATGCACATTAATTATATATATATACAGTAATTATATATGTAATATATATATTATATATGTATATTCTCCTTTCTTTCCTTCCTTTATATTTTTCTTTTCAATTTCTCTCTTTGAATAATTTAAATTTTGACCTAAGGCATTAAGTTGTTTTTTTTTTACATTTCAGCAAGATCACATTTGCTATCACTTTATATCCACATGGGTGTGTGTTTGTGGTATCATTTGCAGCTAGCATGGATCCCAATCCAGAGATGTGCTCCTCCAGGCTATGGCAGGACTGGGTTGTACTGTTGCCTTACACTTCATAATGCTGACACATTTACTAGGAGAGAATAAAAAGAAGATTATAACATTGTGATTTTACCTGAGAGTGTATACTAAATGCAGTGACCCATATCCAGAAGAGAGAAAGTGGGTTTTCCCAAATATCAGTCTTGGGGCTGGGTCACCTGTAGTGGAGTGAGGATCAAGGGGATGATGGTAGGAAGAGCCAGGTCCTCAGGCCAGTCTCTGAGCCCCTCCTTGCACGTCAACCATGTAGCTTTGAGTGCATCCCAGTTTACCTATTTTACCTTACCTATAGGTGATCTGTAAATTGATTAATCTCCTCCTGGAAAATCTATCACGTATGAAAATATTCCAGTCAAGTGCTTTTTGGTTTTCTCTTTGGTCTATGACATCTCTAATCAAAATGTGATACAAAAGAGGGAATGCTATATTTTTAAATAACACTTAAACCATTTACATTAAAAAAATTTTTTATAACATCTTTATTGGAGTATAATTACTTTACAATGGTATGTTAGTTTCTGCTGTATAACAAAGTGAAACGATTTACATTTTAAAGACATATGGCAATCCAGATTTTCCATTATTCTTGCAAGCATCACATTCAATGTACATAGTGACCAAAGTTCTCATTGGGGCGATTGCCCTGCTGAGTCCCCAGCATCACAACAATCCTGGTCATCTCTCCAGTCTTCACCTCTCATTAGAACCAAGTCCAGCTTGCAGATAAGTGAACACATGTTTCCCTTCCTTCTAAATACTATCTGGATGTGTTCCAGTCCCTTTGGATTCCAAGTCTACCTTCACTTTAGACACCCTCCTGAGTTCTGGGTCTCATAGTTTTGCGTCTACTGTGTCCTCCCTAAAAGATTTAATTCCACCTTTCAGAATGTTTTGCTCTCTTGAAGCCCAGGAGTCTGTGCATTTATAGGAGAACATTATTTTCTCTATATTCTATGGATTAATTTATTCTCAGTGTCCGGTATTATACTAGCAGTTGAGGAAGAAGGAGGCATAAGACAAAACACCTTCCTAGCAAATAACCTGAAGTATTTGTTCAAAGCTGTTTCCATTAGAATTCCCTGGATTTGTATTACAATATGATAGGTAAATATGAAAACAGCATTCTGTTTTGTAAGGTGAGGAGTATATATACCTTAGAGAGTTTGGACAATTTTTTTTTTTTTTTTGCTTCCTAAGATCTATTGTCCATATCCTTTCTTTTCCTTTGAGACTCATTACTTCAAAAACTTAATTTTAGCCAGACCATGCATAACAGATTTTATCTATGGAAGAAATGACAGTGAGAAATAAGAACTGTCAAAGCAGTGATATTTAAGGAAGGTTTGATGTCAAATTGAAGGTTGGCATTTTAGTTTAGAAGTGTATTCATCTATTCTTTGACTTCATAAATCATATTTAGGCTATTAGTAGCTACAGTAATGAAGTTACTGTGGATTCTAGAAATGAGGGATTGCTAGTGTGGTCTAACCTGTATCTTTAATAAACTCTGGTTTTGAATTGCTAAAATTCAACCTATTTGACTGTGTCAGAAGAGCTTTAATGTCCTTCATTGTGCAAACTTTGTTTCTGTCACCATTGACAAATCCTAATAGGGATTAATTTAGTTATGGGTGACAGAATAAGCTGCAACAGTAACCCAGCATTCTGTCATGGATCCAAGCTAGTTACGAGCTTTGCTTTTCCCGCTGCAGGCAGAAACTTTGCTCCATCTACAATCGACACAGAAATCCTCGCCTCTTCTTTCTATCTGTCATTTGTTCTTATTTACCATAACCTCTTTCTTTCTTGTGAGGCCCAATTTAGAAGTATATATTATGGAGGTATTTGAAACTGCAGTAATAAATATGTGTTCTACACATTTTTAATCACTTGCCAGTCTGCATTAGCTTTTTAATTATTAATAAAGTGAAATCCATTGATTTCCTCCAGTTGTTTGAACACGAGTCTGACCTAATCCTGCCTCAGGCTTGAGGGGCTCTGAGATGAACAGCAAATCCTTGAGCTAAACATTAATTTTGTGGGATTTAAACATAGTACTATTTTTTTATTCCTAAAGGAAGCTACTCCTTTGTCTTTTTCTTTCTGAATTTGCAGAAGTATTATGAACTTTGGTCTGTTCATTTTATATATACAAAGTAAATCTTGGACAAAACAAGTTTGTGATAGCACTAAAATTTGACCTTTCTCATTATTTTGTGCTGATATTAGAAATTTTACCATGAATGTTCATAAAATAATAGGTTCAGAAGACTTTAATACCATTTTTAATTTAGATTGAAGCACATTTATGAGTAGAGCAGTTTTGTTTTTTCTGTGTTAGGAAGAGCTCTTTTTTTCTAGTTATATTTCAAACAATGTTAAAGTAACACATTTGGATTTATTTCATATTTTCTTAATGAAATCTCATTTTCTATATCTCTTTGCTCATTGACATAATATCAGTTAACATATTTTTATTTCTTTTACCTATAGAAGTTGAATGATATATCAATTTCCCTTCTCAATCTCCTGATAATTGCAAAGATGTGTTAAGCAGGATGGCAAGATTGCTTTTGAATGGAAATTTATGTTTGGTTTTGTTTGCCTATTTTTTTTTGAAAAATACAATTTAAAGGTTTAGAAGCTGGTGAATAGCATGAGCTAAAACTTCTAGAAGACAGAGAATAAGCATAAATAACTTACCTCATTCTATTGGCTCAAATTTTGTTTCTCAAGAACAAAAGAAAAATTGCCTATGACTACAGTATCACACACTGACTAGCATGCAGTCAGTTACTTAAAAATATGTGAATGAATTGGCAATCTTATATTCTATGATAAACTTCTCAAACAATGCTGTTTGATGATGATAGCTCTTTAGCTAGGACCATTTCAGATAGTCCAGAATATTCATATTTGGAGAAAATTGATTACAGCCTTTACTGATCCAAATGTCATAATATTATTATTCAATCGTCATTGATTTACTGTTCATATATGAGCTGCTGAGTATTTGACTTGATCAATTTGGTTGTTCCTTGCAACCAAATTTGGAGTTCCTCACTTCATATACTATGCTTATGGAATATAATTATACTTTTTTTCTGCTAATTTATTAAAATCTACAGTAGACTTTATCAAACTCAGAGTTAATGTAAATATTTATATAACTGGAAGCTGAGAAATGGAAGGTTACAAGTGTTTATTTGACCAAACAGTGGCAAAAAACAAAACGTTATTTTTATGTGTGTAGTCTTTCCCTGTATGGCAAGCCCTCATAACTGCTTCTGATCCCAAATCTCAGGGAATTTGTTTCTAACACCATAATAATCTTTCAAAAGCAACCGTGATTATAGTAACTTCAAAGCAGCAAGCATCTGTACTTTAAGATGGGCCAATGGAAGCTAGCATTCGTCTTTCATAAAAAAGCAATCGTGCTTTTCTGTGCTGCCACTTAGAAGGGCTTCCTTGGGGACCTTGTTAGATGCTTTCATGTGAAGACCATTTGACCCACTTCTGATTAGTGTGCAAGTTTTCATGGCAGTGGCTTCTGGGAGGGAGATGCCGTTGGCCTGTCGCCTCCCTATTCTTGAAGTGAAAGAAAACTCTCAGTGGAATATATTAAGGATAATAAAGGGAAGAAGAAATACCAGTTAAAAGAAGGATGAAATATTGAACTACTATTAAAAAAATTCAATGAACACATATTTCTGTACTGATTATTAAGAGGATAACACATTCAGTAATACGGTTTCCTATTTTGTGTTCAGAAGAGTTTAACTTCTCCATTTCTTTTTCTTACAACATTTCAGAAATATGTGTTTTGAGAATGCAAAAAGTAAGTGAATTTGTAGCTCATTTTACTTTGGTTCAGTCAGTTTTCCTTTAGATGAATACTCATTTCTATGTTAGAATAACACTACAAAATATTAAAATGTCTTTAAAAGTAGCAATAAATGTACCAAGAATCTCTGGATTTTAATGTTTCTAATAATTTTCATTATAGCTTTTATAGCCTTAGGTAAAATCTTTCCTCACCAAATTGTCTGTTGGCACGAATATCAGGAACAGTGTTGATATCAAGGTATCAAAAAGCTTCTAACCATGTTACACCACCTTTAAAATTCAATGCCAGGAGAAGATGGCGGAAGAGTAAGATGTGGAGATCACCTTCCTCCCCACAGATACATCAGAAATACATCTACACGTGGAACTGCTCCTATAGAACACCTACTGAGTGCTGACAGAAGACCTCAGACCATCCAAAAGGCAAGAAAGTCCCCACGTACCTGGATAGGGCAAAAGAAAAAACAGAGAAAATTCAATGCCAATTCTTCAGTAATAACTATTATTCAATTTGGAATTTATTTAAGTTCCAACTTGCATAAATAGGCCCAATATTTCTCCTTTTCTTGTACTACCAGGATGCTTACACTCACAAAATCAAACTACATAGAAAATAATTTACTTAGTGGTTTCTCCTGCTGTTTTAATTTACTTATACATATGGCAATAGGTTACCATGTAATCCAACATTTGCTCTCTTTTTACTCCTTCCTTCCATTTAGGAGTACCACAGTGTAATTTTCCATTAGGATACGTTAATTTTAATGTAGTTTATTACATATCACAGTAGATTCCACACACAGTGTTCAAGTACTCTCATTTTTAATTTCTCTTGCTTTATCCCTTTAAAAACCACAGCTGTTACTAGGATAACAAAAATGATGTTGAATAGCTGCTTACTTTTCCACTTTCCCAGAGGGGTGGGGGAACAGCAGGTAGCATAGCCTCATCCCCAAACCAGATGTTACTTTATTAAAAATTGAACGTTTTGGAGGGAATAGAAGGAGATTTATGCTTTAGGAGAGCAGCAAAATTAGAAGGAATAAGACTATAAGATGGTCCAATTCAGTTTTAAATTCAAGCTTTGTTTATAGTTTATTATCTACATTTTATTTAAATTGTATTTTAGATATTTGTGGATAATAAAAGCCCAAGTTCTAACCTGATACTAATTAATTGTTATCATTGTTAGTCCATCCAACAAGTTTTTCTGGAGTTTTACCATACACTGACATCAGGATAAGTTCTGTAAAGGACCTAATTGTAATAGAGTATAATACAATATAATTCCTCCCTTATAAGAGTTTAATTATTAATCACAATTTACTAAATTATTTTATTAGAAGTAGAATTTTTAAAGGAATTTAATATGTATCGTGTGATACATTAATCTACCATTTAACTTTACTTTTGTTGGATTATATTTTGCATGGATTGTTTTATACTTCTTTAAGGTAAGAACAAGTCACAGCTTTGAAAGTGCTGTAATTTTGCCAGTATTCAGGACTCTTCTTTTTTTCTTCTCCAATTCATTTTGGAAGCATGTTGAAAATTTCAACTACTAGGAACTCATTCTGCAATAACTTAATCATTTGGAACCTCCAAATAATCAAGAAAATTGTGTATTTTCAAATCTAGCCATAAGGTTTAAAAATTACATCTGATAAAATTTTAAAGAAAATGTTTTCCATTCTCAATTGCATCCCTCCATACATCCCCAAGTTGAAATTCTTATTTTTGTCTCATCTACTTTCTAGGTTATTATTTGTATTTCTACATCCTAAATGATAAGATAGGTAGTGCCTTTTCCCATATCATTCAAAGAGAGAAGATTCATAATTTGTAAGAAAATTATAGAAGAGTCAAATTTTAAGGCTAGACAGTCTGTTATTCACTCTAAATAAATTTCTTTCTTGCTGTGTTTCTGAGTTATTTCATTTTTGAAATAATCAAATTAATAAGAGCATCCTCATCATCTTCCAATGACATTGTAGTGACAAAACAGTAACTACATGAAACACTTTGATCTTTAAAATTATTATGTGTTATTGTATTACTGTTATAGTTATTGTGGCCACTAGGGACTAATTGAGCACAATTATGCAGAATCATTGATATTTAATCTATTGTACTTAAACACTTGTATCTATTTGCAGGTGTTGATATCTACTAAGCTTCCCCCCTCTACCGCAGAGTGCTAAATATCTCTGGACACAACCATTCTATTAGACTCTGCCATGCTTAGATTGCTGCTGTTGAGTGTCTCAGTTATATTCCTGTCAACTGCCAGTTGGGGATGGATGGTTTAAGTCTTGCAATGAGTCAGTCAGCAAAAGCACATCTTGTCGTTTGTTTTAATCTTATTAATTTCATTTTATTTTATTAGGTAAACAAAGAAATAGACCGCACTTATCTTGTCAAGTTATTTCATAATACTGTGAACTCATGAGTAGAACAGTTTTTAGCTTTTCTTTGTAGAGGGAATGAAGATTTCATCTCTGAGGTCTATAGCAAAAGTGAATGCATTGAGAAAACAGTGTTAAGTTTAGATTATATATAAATATATGTTAAAATTTCCTGGTTACAAATACTTAAGGAATATTTAAAGCTATGACATATCTGAATTTTAGAAAAGATCTAGCTGTGTGGGTAGTACACATATCATTATAGTATCTGTTTTTTCAAAGAAAACATTCACAGTGTTACTGTAGAAATAAATCATGTTTCTGAAAAATTATTTATCCCTTCATCCAAAAGGGAATTCATGCGTAATGAGTAACTTATAAGTGACCAAAAAGCTTAGTCAGTGAGATTGATCATGGTCTGTTTGTCTTTTGCACCCTATTGATCATGGTCTGTTTGTCTTTTGCACCCTACTAACCTAGATATTCTGTGAATTCAAAGTACATAAAAATCTACATGGTAGAATCCCTCTCCATGAAGATGCATTTAAACCAGTCTTATCTGAGAGTAATAATCAGAGACATTAGTTTCTATAGAGGGGTGGAGATGCATCCTCTAGAATAATCCATCTTTAGGCAGTCCATCATCACATCTCTTACCTAGAAGGCTCTGCCTACCTCTGGCTGACAGCCCAGGTTGGTGAGGGAGCTTTATAGGTGAGAATACAGTCAGTTACTTTGACTAAAAAATCCTAAATAAGAAATCTCTCTATGTACCCCTGTGTATTTAGTAGCCACATCGTTTGGCGAAGATGTATATCTTTCTTTAGGCAATGTATATATGTATGATATTTGCTTATAAATAAATGTCTATGAGTGCTTATATCATTCATAAAATATTTTTTTGGCAAAAAATTGGGATTTTTAAATTGCATTTATTTTTTAAAGAATTTTTTAACCTAATGGAATTTATAAAATTTTAGTGCTCTAAGCTGTCTTGAAGTGGAAGAAACTGTTAAGTGTTTTTCTAGCTTTGTTCTGGATTTACCTGCAAAGCCCTTTAATTACTTTATTTTAGGAATATATGCTATTTTTAGAAAAATTAAGCAGTAAGAACAAACAAAAAGAAGAGAGACAGAGAAAGAGAGAGAGAGAAAATTTTAAACACTTTTAAATCTTAGTACCAGAAGGATGTTTTTAAGATTCAGGTGTTTAGTCTTTATATTTTCTAAACTGGAGGAACTATACAGTACATAAGTATTTTATTATGTATGTAATATATTTTTGTATAAATTATATACACTAATAGTCACTTCAATAATGGAATAATAAGATTCATTTTTAAGCCAATTATATGACCTTTCCTTATGTACTTATTTGGACTTTAGACATCTAAGCCATTTACAATCTCTTCTGATTCAGGGAAACCAAAATAGAGGATTTTCAGGGAAGGTGCAGAAGTTAGTGTGGAATGCTGGATTGGGAGAAGTGAGTGTTCAGACTAAAAAGTAAGAGGGTGGTCTTGGTGCCCAGCTAAGAGTTTATTCTTAATTTTATTAACTTTGCCAGTGATTTTGTTCTATTCTTGAAATCTGAAGAGAGAGAAACAGAGAAAGAAGGAGATTACATCTAGTAGTTTATACTTAGTCTATATTTGGTGCAATATAATATCTACATGAAAAGAAAATTATTTACTTTAGTAAAGAAATTTTTCTTAGTCACATTTGTAAACAACATGTTTTATTTTTTACTAGACCTCTTTTTAATGACTTTATTAAAGGCAAGTCTTGTAAAAAGCCTGGAGTTAACAGAGGATTTCCCCCTCTTTCTAAAAGTGATATGATTCAAGATCCTGTGTCAGAAACTATCAAAGATCAGAAATTACTTCTTAGTAGTTGGTTTTTAACAGGTGCCTTTGAAAGTGTCTTTGAAAAGACAAGTTAAATTGCCAAGTTTGTTTTGTTGTGCTTTGTTTTTTCATATTTCCCTCCTTTCCACTCTCATTAGATATAGACTTTAGGAAAATACTTAAATGAACTGCAATGAACAATTTTAGAGAAGTACTCAAAACTGTTAACTATGAGAATAACCTAGTTAAAAACCTTGAATGAGTGATAAAGAGAGTTAAGTTTATTTTGGCACATTAATGCTCTTGATATCTAAAATTTCCCCCAGAAGTTCTGCAGACAGGGTGCCCTAATGAAAACATTCTTTGGTGACAAGAGATATTTTAATTCTGGCTTTGTAGTCAGGACATGTTTTATGGAAGTCTCTTAGTGATTTCTTTACAATGTGTGGCTTGACAAACCAATATTTTGTTTTGTTTTGTTTTTTAGTTTTAAATCACAATTCAATACACTTTAAGCTGCTGAACTGGGGATCTGAAATCTATGTTATTTGGCACAAATTTCAAATTGTACCTTTTAAAGCCAAACTCCAAGCAAGTCCTAAATCCCTAAGTTTCTAAATTCCTTGAAGATAACACCATACCTTAATGAGAATTAGGCCATTGTTCTGGACAGCGTGTTTGTGTCTCCTCCACAGTTCATACATTTAAACCCTAATCCCCAGTGGGATGATAGTAGGAGGTGAGACCTGCAGGAGGTAATTAGGTGATAGGAGTGGAGCCCTCGTGATGGGATTAGCGCCCTAAAAGAAGAGAAAGGAGAAAGCTTGCTTCCTCTCTCTTTTTCCTCCACCATGTGAGGCCACAGCAAGAAGAGAGCCGTTTGCAAACCAGGAAGCAGGCCCTCACCAGACAGTGGATCTGCTGGCAACGTGATCTTGGACTTCCCCACTTTCAGAACTGTGAGAAGTGAATGTTTGTTGTTTAAGCCACCCAGTCAATGGTAATTTGTTTAGCAGCCCAAACTGACTGAGACAGGAATATGCTCAGGAGTAAATTGACTTAAGTGGTCATGATAATGACTGGCACATATATGGTACTTAACAGCACTGAATATAGTGTTACCTTTTAAGGGTAAGAATACCTGTGGTGGTGGGCGTGTGCGCATCCATATTGATCTATCTATCCTTTAACTTTTTTTTTTTTTAATTTATCAAAAGTAGAAAAAAAAAAAAAACACACTTGTATTATCCCCCAGAAAACTGAGGTCACAGAAACCCTAAGTAACCTGCCCGAATCACATAGCTCTAAGAGTCATGGTGCTGAAACTGAAATCCAAGCAGCCTGGCTCTAGGGTGTAGGTTGAAATCACGGCAGTACACTGCCTTGGGATGGGCTTTTCTAGGTTAGGAGATACTTTGCTGTGTGGGTATCAGGTGGGAAAAGAGAGGTGAAGAGGGGAGTGTGTGGAGAAACAAGACAAGGAAGATGGATAAGCAGGTAGAGGAAAGCAAACAAAAGCATTAGGAATAAAAGCATTGAAATTGATTTTTAAATTGTACTTCTTAAAACTGTCATTTTGTAATTACTCTAACCATGTAGCTTGGCTTTTGTTTAAAAAGATTCCTTACTTCTGGCCCAGGATGTGTCATTACCCATTCAGAAAATTCAGGCCTTAAGAACAATAGACTTAGCTCAAAGAGGAATGTATGGGTGACACGAGTAATCTGACTGTTGGTAAATTATAACCAGAACTATTAAAATGTGTCAATATCTTTAAGGACATCTTGTATAATTACTGGTAGTTGATAGTTCTGAACTGCACTTACTTTCCTGTAGCTTTTTGCAGGGATTGATAATGTGAAATCCACCATGGATTTTTCTAGAGTCATTTTGGGGGCCTTGTGAAGTAAACCAGACATCTGGGAGCATAGCCCTAAAAAGCCAGTAAACTCACTTTAAATATTAAAAATTATCCAGTGTATTTTGCTCTTCTAAATGTATCACTTTACAAGTAATTGATTTAAAATATTTAATTTGCGTATGTTATAAGTGAGAAAGCATGATCAACTTTTCTTCTGAGGAACATTCCCTTATTAAACTGCTTGTTTTGTGATTTGGTTCAAGAACACTTTTATACTGGCTAGTAGATGGCGTGTTATGCATTTGAGAGTGAGCTAAATGCAGGTATATTTAGTCTCACGGCAGCCCTGTATTTCCATTTCAAAGAAGAGGTAAAATGAGGTAGAGCCTAGTTAGGTGAATTTTCGAAATTCTACACCTAGTGAGTGGTAAATTTCTAATGACAAGTCAAGTTTTTTCTCATTACAAAATTTCTGTTGTTAATCTCTGTGTCTTATTCTGTTTGAAGTAAGTTTTAATTTATGATCTTTCCTACCTTCTCTGGGAGGGTCCCTTGTGATAATAAAAATACAGGACAATGTGAGTTTTTCAGATTGTTCTTTGGATTCTTGGTTATTTCCTGACACAAGTCACAGATACAGGGGATACAAAAACATTGTAGAAGGAATTAAATATGTCCAGAAATTTCTTGCCTTTGGTTAGATTGCTTCTTCGTCAGCCCCTACATTTTACTGAAAATCCAGCTCTTGTCAGATGGTTTATGAGTTTATACTTCATGTCATTTATACTGGTCATGTGCTACTGCAGAACTCTAGGAAGGGGATTCCAATCCTTAAATACAAAATGACTTTGTTTATATTTCTAGAATTCAGCACCTATTATTCATCCAGTGTTACGGACTTTTTCATGAATCCAAGTCTCCTCTTCACATAGAGACAGCGTATTTTATATTGCTTTGTATATATGCTGGATAGAACTCAGGATTTTTTTTTTTTTTTTCTGGCTGCATTGAGTCTTCGTTGCTGCGCGCGGGCTTTCTCTCTAGTTGCGGCGAGCAGGGGCTACTCTTCGTTGCGGTGCACAGGCTTCTCATTGCAGTGGCTTCTCTTGTTGCGGAGCATGGGCTCTAGGCACGCGGGCTTCAGTAGTTGCAGCACGCAGGCTCAGTAGTTGTGGCACACGAGTTGTAGAGCACTCGGGCTTCAGTAGTTGCGGCATGTGGGCTCAGTATTTGTGGTGCACGAGCTTAGCTGCTCCTCGGCATGTGGGATCTTCCCGGACCAGGGATCAAACCTGTGTCCCCTGCATTGGCAGGCAGATTCTTAACTACTGCACCACCAGGGAAGTTCCAGGATTTTTCTCAAATGCTTCTTGAATTAGATTTTGCACTGTAATTCATTTTGAAGACTATCCTGTCTCTTTAAGAGGCAGAGTTAAACCTATTGGACCTATAAAAGGAGTATGCACTTGAAAACTCGGTGGGTTGGTGTCCTTCAGAGAGCATTAAGATATTGGAAGGAAAGCTCTAAGGGACATATTCTATGAAATTAGTAAGCAGGGACAGACCAAACATTTCAATGGAGTAGCAAATCCAAATGAGAATAGTGGAGTTTGAACTACACCGAGGTAACAAGGTTTTACATTTGGCACTTGGTCCTCAGGCCTCGGTTGCCTGGAGTAGATCAGTGTTCCAGTTTGGCTTTATGCTTACAAATGGTTGGCTTTTCACTTGGCATTTGCTGTAATAAAACAACACTGGCAAGTGGATGCCTCCAATTAAAGGTACCCAAGGACCACAGTTCCTTGACAACTATGGAGGAATTGGGGGATGACTCCTCGGTATATTGAGACTGCAAAAATTTTATGTGACAGTTTCTATATAGAATATCATTACTCATGGGTGCTTTGTTTTAAAATAAACATTAGGCATGGGGAAATCATTAAAAGAGGGTAAAGCCTTGTGAAATATAATAGTTTATGTGTAAGCTTATGTACATAGCCCCTCTGTATAAACATTAAGTGCATGCGTATGTATAAGATGTAAGGAGGCAAAACCGACTTTCAGTTGTGTTTATATAAAACAGATAATTTCATGATTACATTTCTTATTCTGTGTGTCAGTTACAGTATTTCTTCTCACAGTTGTTGGACAACAAGCTTTGACATTTTAAGAGCCTACAGATGTCATAATTAAACTTAGTAATCAGTCTAGAAATAAACACATAAATAACAAGGGATCCTAAAGGTCAGCAATATGGCACGGCATAAACATGGAATTCCAGTGCTTGTTTCTAACACGAAAAAATGTATTCTGCAGTTCAAAGCATGTCATTCTTTGCATATGTTCAAATGAAATATGAAAGAAGAAAAACTCTCTCCAGATGATTAATGTAACATTTTACAAGGACATATGGTTGTTCTTAGAATTTAATGGGGGCAGGGGAACTTACCTGGAATCAATTATGGGAAATTTGGCAAAATGGAAGTGAAATACACATTCGCTATTCTTGTTATAATTACTTGACATGTATTATAAGGATTTTTAAAAATCCAAAAGAACAAGATGAGAGTTATTCCAGTCAACGGGAATTAATTCTGTTCAAATAATAGCATGACAAAAATGGCATCCTCAAGTTTTGGAACTGATTTTGAAGGATAGATTTCCATGTGTGAGGAATAAAGCTTTAGTACTGGCATTTTTTCTGCCCTGAAATTTTCTTAAACCCTCCCCAAGTGATGTTGTTTCTCCCGGCTCTTGTGCTTCTTCAATTCATATACTTGCACATACTTCTCTGAGAGCAAAATTCACAGAATTGTTTGTTTACTCATCTGTGTCACCAGGCTAGGAGTTTCTTGATACCAGGGACCTCTCTTACAATACGTCTTTGCATTTCCAGTTATTTTTGACTCATCAGGTACTTCTTATTTCATATACTGCTAGGTCAGGGCTGAGAGTTCCCAGTAAGTGATGAATAAGAATTATTTGCAAAGAAAAAAAAATGAATACATGTATATGTTAGTGCATAAATGTACAGATATTTACTGATTGTGATTTAAGAATTTCCATTTTAATCACTAGAGAAGGTAGAAAGTGTACTTTTTCATAGGAATAAAATAATATCAAACCTTTTTTGTAAAAGATATTTAAATTTGTTTCAATACCACAGTTGTATTTAATTAACAAAAAATGTAAGGTTACCTTAATATCTTTCATAGCTTCATAGTATCCTTACAGTTAAGCCTTGAATAACTGTTAAGCCTTTAAAGTGAGTGTGTGGCAGGCAGTATTCTGCCCTAAATATAAGTTAACATTGCAGGAAACATTAGGCAATGATGGGAAATGTGCAGAAGTCAGAATTGCAATTACTAAGCTTAGGATAAATATTAGTTATAAAAAGTGCAAGCTTCTGCCAAATACCAATTCTTCCAAGTCTAGTAAAGGGCTGGAGATTTTTAGGAGTTTAGGACTTTAAAAGGAAAGAAGGAAGAGAACACAAATGTCCTTGGAATGCAAGAAATACAATTTAATGGTGCAAAGGTTAGCAAAAAGTCCCCTTGGGCCAAATCCAGCTCGACCCAAAGCTGAAAGTATTTGCTGTCTGGCCTTTCACAAAGATGTTTGCTGAATAGCGAAAATTAGAGGCCTCCATACTTGTTATTCTATGTACTAATTTTTATTTTGCAAACAAAAATTAAAGTTAAAATGACTAAGCCAGAAATTAATGAAGCAGTTATTTTTCTTGGTTCCTATAGGAGAGGTTTGAGGCAATAACTTAAAATTTGTTTTCAACATGGCCTTATATCATTTTTTCATGTTTGATAACGCTAACTAGATAACAGTTATGAATAGTAATAATAATCCTATGCTAGGTCTTATTTATTTTCTAGGATTTTAGAATATATTTATGTGTAAGTTAAAAAGTAATAGTATGGGGCTTCCCTGGTGGCGCAGTGGTTGGGAGTCCGCCTGCCGATGCAGGGGACACGGGTTTGTGCCCTGATCCGGGAAGATCCCACATGCCGCGGAGCGGCTGGACCCGTGAACCATGGCCGCTGAGCCTGCGCGTCCAGAGCCTGTGCTCCGCAATGGGAGAGGCCGCAAGGGTGAGAGGCCCGCGTACCTCAAAAAAAAAAAAAAAAAAAAAAAGTAATAGTATGAGTGTAAGCGGTTCACTTGTTTTTTACACATTTTTTAATTCGAGGCTTCAAATGTCACTCTTTGTCCCCCCTCCATGCTTTCCCATTTCTAAAATCATTTGTAATTGTTTTTGTTATTTGGATTATTCATGCTTCTTTTCAGCATCTTGGGATTGCTGATGAAAATGCACAGTGCATGACTTTCTCAAAGTTTACATTTTAAACTTAGCAAATATTTGAACTTTATTTAAAGTTTAGGTTGCAATGTGATAACTACTCAGTAATGAGGCTCTTTTATGAGGAGGAAGAGGAAAAAAGGCTTTATTGGTCTTAATAGCTGTCACTCCTTTTATGTTTGTAGGTATTCACCGCTCCTAAGTGATGAGGGAGCAGGGAGCATTCATATTGCCTTCTGCTCTCAAGGAAGATATGGTACAGGGGCATCTGGAAAATTGGTTTTTTGGTGGATTAAAGAAAAAGTTATTAATCGGTTGGTCAAATATTTCCTGAAATAATTACTACATCAACCACAGATTTGTCCTGGACCTTCTAGAAGAGCTTTTTTTAAACTATTTATTATGGCTTTATTAAATATAATAAAAGTACTATGACAGTTCACTGATGTATCGCCTTGTTGAAAATGTGGTTTCCATGCCAAGAACAAATATGAAAAAGAGCATTCTATTTCCGTAGCACAGCTAATCACACTGTAATGTGTGTCCATCAATTGATCTTTTGGAGGAATTAAGGGAAATTCAAAAGAAAGATTATCATGTGCAAACAATGAGAGTTTAGATATCTTGCTTTCTGGCCTAGGGTCCTTCTATCCTTCCTGCAGCGTTTACTTTTTGTATCAGGAGTTAATTAAGGTGAAACATGAGGTAATTAGAGTTAATCCTACTGGCCTCCTGCTGGCCTGTTGCCTCCTAGGCCATGGCCTGAACCAAACTATGTTCACAGTTTAAGAAAGAAAAGCATTTTTGCAAAAGTGATGCTCATGCTTCTTTTTGACATGATTCCTAATCTTTAGGACTATTTTAAAAAATAGGTCTTTGCACAGAAAAAGTGTAAAAATGATCATGTTCTTCTAAAGTTTTGATTAAAAAAAACTATTCTATTAATACATACCTAGTCACTGACAGGATTATGGAGTTACATTCAGACACATTACATGTTACTGTAAGTTAAATTTATAGTAATATAAATCTTTAGTTTTGATTATGCTGGAAAGTTATGCCTTTGTTCCCAAATTTATCTTCCTTTAACAGATTTGTCAATGAATTATGAATTTATACATGTATCTTAGCAATTGAATGGTGGAGGGGAGGAGATGAAAAAAAACCCAAAACCTTCCCTGAAGTTCCTTGAGGAACATTCCAGTCCTTATAATGCAATAAACAGATCTGTTAGGTAGTAACTGACTTCTCCTTAGAATAAATACACCTCTGTGTTTTGAGCATGTTCATTCCAAAATGAGTTGTGTGTGTGTGTGTGTGTGTGTGTTGATTGTATTTTTGCGTTTTCAATGAAGGAAATAATAAAAAGATTTTATATCCTTATGAAGCTTCTCTAAGTTGAAAGGAAAGCACATCCCCTTTATAGAAACCCTAGTCTTCTAATTTACCAACCATAATAGAATCTATACTCTTGCCAAAAGGCATTTTATTAGGTTGTTAAGATTTTAGAATTGACAGACCCTCTGTATTAATTAAACAGCAAATTGCTAGTAAGCAAGTCATGGCGTTTATAAAGGAGGACACTTAGAGAAGGAGTAAAATCTCTTCTGTTATAGTTTAGAATATCCTATCAGGTCCTGGGCTAAAAAAATCTATTATCATAAATTTATTTTTGTTTGTTTGTTTTCCCAAGTGCTATCAGGGTTTTAACTTCTATTTAGGCTACATTGATTTCTCCTTTTCTGTCTCTTTAGATGTACTTTAGAAGAATTGTTTGTGCAAGCATCTTGAATTTATATAAATTTTTAAGTCCTTTACTGAGATTAAAATCACTTTTGTGGAGTAAACTGTTAAAGAATACAGAGCAGCTATACTGCAACAAGTTGCTAATTCATATCTTCTGTTTGCGACTCTGAAGCTGTTAGTATTTATGTGGCCAAATCATAAACTCTTATTTATTATGGTAGTCAATTACAAATCTTCGAAGTGTCTGAGTCTTACTTTTATTTTTTATGAGAGAAAAAAGCGTTATTTTTTTTCTACAAGCTTAGGCTTTAAGTCTAAAGGAAATGCAGGATAAGACTGTGTTCTTTTAGTGATTTGGTGTCAGTTCCTTAAAGTGGAAGTAGAACCTTTTCTCTGCAAAATTGCGAAGAGAGCATTTGTACTCTGGCATTTAAGGATATAGCAGGTGAGATTTTCTATTGATCCCAGTGGCAGGGATGAATGCCCTGCGAGAATAAATGAGCCGCCTTTATGAGGCTCCCTGTCATCAAGGATTTAGCTGTTTCATTTGGAGATTCCTGTAAATGTTCACCAGATTCATGACCAGTAATTTTCACTGGAGAAGGACTGCACCATGGGTAAGCAAATGACTCTTTGTCATTAACGGTTTCAAATAGCATTAAAAATGTTCTGGCAGCTCTGTTGATTCTGATGAAGCTATAGAGCCAAACTGCAGTGTGTCTCTAGCTAATATTTCCAATTATCAGGCCAAGGAAAGGACCAAAGTGAATCATATGTAACATATATGTACCCCCCTTGCTGCCCACATACACATACGCTAATTCTGCTCACATAGTTTTTCAATATGAAGATTTGAAGTCCAGAGATGTTCATATTTAGAATAGCAGAATAAAAATACATGTTAACCAGAAACTACTCCTTATGTAGTTAAATTTATACATGCTAACCTTTGTGTCCTTAATTGGGTTATCTTCTAAGGGATCAGTAAATTGATGCAATAACTAATTTACATGCTCTGCTAGAAAGGTAACTGCCTGAAGATGTTAGATATGAGGTCCCACTAGTCTACCAAAGTTGGTTTTGAATTAACATTGAATGCAGCAGTCTTCAAAAATTCTTGAAACATGACAGATAAATGGATTAATATATCTGTCTGTGGGATCTGTTTCTATATACCCAAGTTTTTAGTGTATGTATTAATATTTAAATTACCCACCCTTATTATAAGGCTTCCATTTCTAAAATTCTTATTCTAATTATTAGTCTTTAAATTTCATTTAGAAGTGTATTAGAAAAATCTATAGCTCATTTTCTTGGTCTGTAATAGTTCTGACAGGGGCTGACTGAGAGATGACTGTGTTACATACAGTATAATAAAATGTTAAGTAATTTGTAGTTTCTCATAACCACAGAGCAAAAATAAAACTAGTTTAGCACCACTTTTAGGGTTCTCCTAACTCCTGATGCCCATTCATACCTGTCTCCACAGGAAAAAAGTGCCCACAGGCTACTTGCATGCTTATCCAAAGTCATCCCAGAGGCCCTCTCATGCATTGCTAGTGCAATGGTGTGGTTACAAATTAATAAAACCTTTATTAAGGACAGTTTAACAATATGAATTAAAGTAGTTTTAGATCCAGCATTTACTTTTGTAAATGTGTATTTCAGGTAAATATATGTATGTGTGTAAAATAGCACTATCTGTGTAAATTTATATATTATGGCAAAAGGTAGGCATCAGCTTCTAAAGAGAATCAAGTCAATAGGAACATCACTAAAAAAGGTAGAGTATGTCTTACTTTGAGCCATAAAAAGAATGAAGAAGGCCTTTATGCATTGATACAGCAAGGCTTACAAGATACTTTATAAGGAGGAAAAAAGAAAAAGATACTGAATTGCACATCCTTTAATGTTTTCATCCCTGATATATCAAGTTTGAATGTTCAAATTACATTTATCCTCCTCACTTTAGTATTGTCGATTTTGGCTGGCTATTAGAAAAAACCCTAAATTTATATTAATATGTGGTTGACCAATAGCTTCATACCTTCCAGTGATGTTTCTGATTTAGAAGAGGAGAGTTATTAACTCACATGGAATCCTCACTGGTTAAGTTTCAGGAAGTTCTAAAAGGATTTTGCAGGCAGTATGTGTGTGATCATTTGACTAAAGGAGCCCAGCAAGCCAAAGACAGTTATAGGCCCTTTAATCCACATCCCTGACAAAAGGAAGAAATGGCCACACCAGTCACAGCAAGCTTCTACCTGGAGATTGACACCTAAGAGGGCTTCCTGGGAACTGCCTTTGGAAAACCAAGAGAGGACAAGTTCAAGTACAGAAGGAACTGAGCTGCTGAGCTTTAAACCAGTGTAGCTTAAATTGTGGTTATGACACATGTGTTATAAAGACACACAACACATGACATTTGCTTTATGCAGGGCTGTTTGCTAAAAGTGAAGACTCCAGAGACCCCTCCATCCCCAAGATCTACTGAATCAGGCTGTAGAGAAGAACCCTTGTTTGAGCACTGCAGCTTCATGACTTAATCTCGCAGTTTTCCTCCTCCCAGTAACTGTTGAGAATGGAATCACAAACCAGAAGTATTTGTTCCTGGAATACCCAAGCCCTGAGTGATGTTTGAGCAGCCAAGTCCAGGATTCTCTAAGTAAAAGATCTGAAAGTCTTTGAAAAGGTCTTGAAAGTCTCCTCCTGCCTGGACCGTATCCCAGAAATGCTTTCCTAATCCATTTCCTAGGGGCTCTTAGCTCAGTCCTGGCCTAGCCCCACACTTTGTTTTATACTTAGCATTAGCCTCTGCCCTGGGACACTGTGCTAGTGAAGTGTGTTCCTCTCCCACTGTAACTAATGCCTCTTGGCCTTCTGGGGATGAGTAACTGCAGTGGATTCTTGGAACTCTATTCAGTCATTAAAAAAAAAAAAATTATGAAGCACAACTTTTGAGCCCAACACTTTTCTAGGCCCTGGGAATCCAGAAAGGAACAAAAGAGACCAAAATGGAGCTTTCTTTCTACAAGTGGATATAAACAACAAACAAGAAAATAAAATATATTATTTGGATAATCAAGTTGCATAACAAAGAGAAAAAGCATGAACCGGAAAAAAATGTGTGTGTTTGGGTTGGGTGGGGGCATCTGAGAGGTTCCAATCTTCGATAAAGTGGCCTGGGAAGGTTTGCCTGAGAAGGTGAATTTTGAATGAAGCCCTAATGGAAATTAAAAACAAAAATAAACATGAAAACAAACTAGTTTGTGGAAATGAGGGGTGGGGGTAGAATATGTTCTAGGAAGAGGGTCCCAAGTCAGAAAGTGCCAGAAGGTTACTGTGAATGGAGTTGAGCACGAATAAGGTAGGGTGAGTTGAGTTAAGAGTGGTGAGCAGAGGCCAGGTCATGGAGTCCCTTGAGGACTTTGGCTTCTATGTTAAGTGAGTCCATTGAAAGTTTTGAAGAAAGAAGAGACATGGTCTATTTTATGTTTTAAAAAAGATCACTCTTGGCGTTTAGTTGACAATTTTACAAATCAGTACTGAAACAGGGAGATAAGTTACTATGATCCAGGTGAGAGCTAACCAGGCGGAGGCAGTGGAGGTGCTGCAAGGTGATTAGAGTCTGGTACGTTTTGAAATTAAAACCATCAGGAGTAGATCACGTTATGTGAGGTTATGAGAAAAGGGCAAGAGCCAAGGAAGAATCAACTATTATCAGCTTAACTGATAGAAGGGAATTGCCATTTAATGAGATGGAAAGACTGTGAGAAGTGAAGACTTTATGAGCGAGTCAAATTTGCCTTGTCTATTTGACATCTAAAAATGTAGACGTCAAGTAGGCAGTTGGAGGAGTGAGTCCAAGGAAGAAGTCTGGCTTGGTCATATAAATTTGGATAGGAGCATACATGTAGTAAAGTCATCAGATTTGATGGGACTATACATAGAGTCTGTGGAGGTGGAAGAAATCCTAAGACTAGGCTTTGGGTCACTTTATTTTTAAAGGTTGAGAAGATGAAGAGGACCTAGCAAAGAAGACTGAGAAAAAACCTGTTAGATAGTAGGCAGAAAGTGGAATGAATATGTTATGGCATAGGTGAAGTGAAATAAATGTTTAAAGTTGGAGAGAACATTCAACTGTGTCAGACGTTACTGAAGCATGAAAGGAAATGAGCCACAGGAACTGACCAACATGGAGGTCATTGGTAACCATTATAAGAGTAATTTTGCTGGATAGTGGGGGGTGATGTCTTTACTGCAAGAGGTTCAAGAGAGAATGGGAGAAGAGAAATCAAGAGACAGTAAGGAGGTTACACCACAGTTCTTCAGTCCAGGCAACAGAGAGACGGAGAGTATCAGGAGAGGAAAGTGGGGACAATAGAGAGGGGTTTTTTTGTTTGTTTTTAAGGTGGGATAAATAAATGCATGTCTGTGTGTTATGGAAATCATCCAGTAAAGAGGGAAAAATTGCTGATACATGAAGGAGAGAGGGAAATTGCTGAAGCAATGTCCTTGAGTAGGCAAAAGGAGATGGGTGCTAGGCAAAAATGGAGAAGTTGCTCTAATCTGGACACACAAACATCATCTGTTGTCATGAGAGAAGGTAGATAATGGGCCCAGATGCAGTCATATGGGTGGGTAAAGGAGGTAGATTATCACATATATGATTTTCGTAGGGTACAGTTCAAGATGCAAGATCATTTTTTCACATTAATGTTTGAAGATGAAATGGGAACACTGGCTTACATCGTTCTGTAGAGAAACAATGAATTGTGTTGAAAGAGAACAGATTTCCAGACAGTGTTGAGATCACACGTAATCTGTTACATATGGCTCCTTTCATAGTCAACTTGTATAAATAGAGAATTCCTTTTCCAATTTAGTTTAATTAAACAATGAACCTTTGAGTGTTCATGATTACTAAGACCCCACCCCTGCCTGCAGGGAGCTGCCTGTCTGGTGGGACAGCCCCAAAGTGTGGTGACCATATTTTCTAAATAAAAATAAAGACTGATGACCCCACCCATGGGCTGAAAACAGAAGAGAATATTTAACATGAGGGCCATCCAGTGATATTCAGGGCATATGTTTGCCCTTATTGTAATTAGTATCAGATGTTTTATGTGCTGAACTAGAGAAACACAGTGTTATGGAAGAACAGAAGAGCAGATGCTCAACTTTCCCAGAGAGATGTGGGAAAGCAAAGTTATGGCTTTGAAAATTACTGAAACAAAGGGAGAGGCAGGAGTTAAGCCTGGGCAGGTAGTCATACTGAATGAATTTTATTCTAAGGAGTGTGTGTGGATACTATTCTCTAACCATCAATGGTGACATAATCATGTCTGTATTGTAGAAAGATAAATCTGGTAGCTATGTGGAGCAGAGAATGGCCAAAACTGGAGGTGGTAAACTATTAAGAGTCCTCCGAAATAGCCCAGGCAGAATATAATAAGGAAATGGCAAGAGTGATTGAGAGGAGAAGGTAGATCCTAATGTGTTTTTTTAGGGGAAGAAAAACAGGACTTTAAGACATATTTGGAAAGTAAGAGAACATATAACAATGACTACAAGGTTCTATTTGGGGTAAAAGTTACACTTTGATGTCATTTGTCAAGACATAGAGTACAGAGGATGGGCAGTTTTGGTCGGGAGGTGAGCAAACATAATAAGTTCATTATGTGCATGTTGAGTGTAGGATAATTTCAAGCAGCTGGAACGTCTGGGTTCTGTTTTTCTGACATCTTTCCTTTCTTTCACTGGGCATTGGATTTATCACTGGAACTCAACAGAAGAAGAAAAAAATAGCAATATTTAGGTGCAATTAAAATGATGTGAAGGACATTCAATGCTAAAGGACAAATTCATTACATACCAAGCAAAATCAAAGCTTCCCAATATTTTTAGTTCAGGGTAACCACATTTTCTTGATTTAGTTTTTGTAAGTTATAAGATTTGCCAAAAACATTTTGCTTTCTTCTTTGTTATTATATATTCATGTTGAATCAATCGATTGATTAACCAAAAAAAACTAGAGAGATCATAAGAAAGGAAATGATAAAATAATACACCATAAAGAGAAGGAGTAATCTGCTTAGAGATACCCTTTTCTTCCTAGGTTATGTGCTCAGTGGAAAATGCTGTGGGGTATAGTTTTAAGATTTCTAGGAACTTCAAGAAAACATACATAATAAATGCATCAAGCTCCCTATTGCATTGCCCAAGTCATTAATTATACACCAAGACCATTTAATGACAGAATAGAATGCTTATTTGACCAATCCTCAAAGACCTCATTAACTCGTGCCTTTCTAGTTTATGGATTCAGTATATTGTAAACCTTCAAATATTAGTAAATTCGTTAACAAGCTAAAGAATGCCATAATATGTCATGATATTTCCTTCTGTTTTCGAATTACACTATCATAACATTTTCATACTCAGAAAATGGTACCAACAACAGGTAGATTATCACATGAATTTACTAGCATTATGTTTTATTGAGAGATAATACATATTCAATGCATTTTTTCCCTGGAAACTTGGTTAAATTTAATGGATAATCATGACAAACACATTAATTGCCTTTATTGTTAATATATTTATAATTTTCTCATTTAACATGTTTAAAACTTTTTTTTTAGTTTTAATATTTTTATTAAGTAGATGACTTTATTATTTGCCTGAAGTGTTTTGGGGACAGCAGAAAAGATAAAAGAAAGAATAAATAAATGTACAAACCGAACTAACAAACCCTTTTATTACCTCAAGTTTTCTTTTTAAATCTTACCTTGAACAATGTTAGTAACCCACTAAAACTAAGATTATTATATGATTTTCTTACTTGCGGAGAAGTATATGAAAACGTCCCAGCAGCCTTTTTGGGACTTCTAGTGTCTCTGAAGAGATGCCAGCTTGGTCTAGCATGGAACGGGTATAGTACTTGAGCAGTACTTTATCATTGGAACTCAACAGAAGAAGAAAAAAATAGCAATATTTAGGTGCAATTAAAATGATGTGAAGGACATTCAATGCTAAAGGACAAATTCATTACATACCGAGCAAAATCAAAGCTTCCGAATGTTTTTACGGCAGGGTAAGCACATTTTCAATACTATATACTATTTATAGTATTAAAAAGCAGTTGGTGCTTCTCATTTTTTGGACTATATTCTTACATAGCACAATAACTTTCCAACTTATCAGCTACATCCATATCCCAAAACAAGTGTACATTTTTATTGCAGATATAAATAGTAACCTTTTGAATTATAAGGTAATTTTTTATTAATCATGGCTCAGCTTACCAAAGATACTTTAGAATTGACTTAATTCTTCAAAATTTTACAACTTACTTATTTCCATGTATATTTCTCATTTTCTTGTTTTTCTTGGAGAGTCACAATTCGGAGTATTGTTTGATGTGAAATCTCTGTAAGAGCCATGAAGAAAAGTATTCTGATTCATACATTTATATGACTGATACATTTATGGAAATTATTGTTTTACTAGGTGTTATGAGATTTAGAAGGGAAAGGCCCAACCTACATTTTCCAAGAGCTAGTAAATAATAAATGTTGTTTTCATTTAATTATTTATTTATTTTTTTTAACATCTTTATAAGAGTAAAATAATTGCTTTACAATGTTGTGTTAGTTTCTGCTGTATAACAAAGTGAATCAGATATATGCATACATATATCCCCATATCCCCTCCCTCTTGTGACTCTCTCTCACTCACCCTATCCCACCCCTCTAGGTGGTCACAAAGAGCTGATCTCCCTGTGCTATGAGGCTGCTTCCCACTAGCTATCTATTTTGCATTTGGTAGTGTGTATATGTCCATGCCACTCTCTCACTTCGTCCCAGCTTACCCTTCCCCCTCCCTGTGTCCTCAAGTCCATTCTCTACATCTGCATCTTTATTCCTGTCCTGCCCCTAGGTTCATCAGAACCATTTTTTTTTTAGATTCTACATATATGTGTTAGCATATGGTATTTGATTTTCTCTTTCTGACTTACTTCACTCTGTATGACAGACTCTAGGTCCATCCACCTCACTACAAATAACTCAATTTCGTTTCCTTTTATGGCTGAGTAATATTCCATTGTATATATGTACCATATCTTCTTTATCCATTCATCTGTTGATGAACACTTAGGTTGCTTCCATGTCCTGGCCATTGTAAATAGTGCTGCAGTGAACATTGTGGTACATGACTCTGAATTATGGTTTTCTCAGGGTATATGCCCAGTATGGGCTTGCTGGGTCATATGGTAGTTCTATTTTTAGTTTTTTAAGGAACCTCCATACTGTTCTCCATAGTGGCTGTATCAATTTACATTCCCACCAGCAGTGCAGGAGGGTTCCCTTTTCTCCACACCCTCTCCAGCATTTATTGTTTGTAGATTTTTGATGATGGCCATTCTGACCGGTGTGAGGTGATACCTCATTGTAGTTTTGATTTGCATTTCTCTAATGATTAATGATGTTGAGCATTCTTTCATGTGTTTGTTGGCAATCTGTATATCTTCTTTGGAGAAATGTCTGTTTCAGTCTTCTGCCCATTTTTGGATTGGGTTGTTTGTTTTTTTGATATGCAGCTGCATGAGCTGCTTGTGTATTTTGGAGATAAATCCTTTGTCAGTTGCTTCGTTTGTAAATATTTTCTCCCATTCTGAGGGTTGTCTTTTCATCTTTTTTATGGTTTCCATTGCTGTGCAAAAGCTTTTAAGTTTCATTAGGTCCCATTTGTTTATTTTTGTTTTTATTTCCATTTCTCTAGGAGGTGGGTCAAAAAGGATCTTGCTGTGATTTATGTCATAGAGTGTTCTGCCTAAGTTTTCCTCTAAGAGTTTGATAGTGTCTGGCCTTACATTTAGGTCTTTAATCCATTTTGAGTTTACTTTTGTGTATGGTGTTAGGACGTGTTCTAATTTCATTCTCTTACATGTAGCTCTCCAGTTTTCCCAGCACCACTTATTGAAGAGGCTGTCTTTTTCCATTGTATATTATTGCCTCCATTATTAAAGGTAAGGTGACCATATGTGCGTGGGTTTATCTCTGGGCTTTCTGTCCCGTTCCATTGATCTGTAATTCTGTTTTTGTTCCAGTACCATATAGACAGATACTGTAAAGATCTTCTAAGTTAACATAACATAAATGTGTGGTTTCAGTAATGCCCTATCATAGAACAGCTTAAATCATACTTTGTCAGCTTACAGAGCTATATTGACCTTCTAACATACTAATAATAAATATTATTAACAATAGCTATCAAGTATTGAACACAGATATGTGTTTCACATATACTATCTCATTTAATCCTCACCTTAATGGTAATACTAGCATGTTCTTGGTAGAAATAAGAAAACGGAAGAATAAAAAAGTTAATTAACGGTGATATCTGTAAACACATGTCATAAGTAGAGTAATAATAAAATGAATTGAGCATGAGAACATATATTACTGTGAAAATTTTAAAAAAAGGAAACAAATACTACATGGGCATTAATGTTATAACAATAGTGTGGTATGTGACAGATAAATGGAACTCCGTGTATTATGAGCAACTTACTTCTAGCACTTTCTGCTTCTGCCCTCTGCCACAAAACCCATCTCACAATATAAAAAATATTAGGTGGTCATTTACTATGACAATAAAAATAAAAGCTACAGTGCACATAGCTTTGAAACCCTGCTGTTTGGAATTGAAAACTTTATCTGTTTAATAGAGTTTAATATGAAATATCATTATAAATAAATTGGTATTTGTTAAAAAGGAAATAAAACCAACTCCTCTAAAATGACTATATTTCTATGCTAGGACCGGAGTTTTTGAGTTGCCTTCTAAGGCTGGTATTTCTCAAGTATGCTCTCCGTATGGTCTTCCTGAAAATGGGGTTGGAGAAATGATTAAAAATTAAGATTACTGTGCCCAAACCACACCTTCAGAATCTAAGTCTCAAGGAACAGGATGAATCGGCAATATGCATTTTAAGCAAGTATCCAGGATAATTTTTTAATACTAAATACTTAAGAACTATTGATCTCTGTTGAATATTCAAAATATCCCTGCCCCAATTTCTTAAAAAAAACCCATTTCCTTAATTTTTAATTTGATCTTATATAAGAGTCTGATGTTGGTGAGAAGGAAGAAAGGCCACAACATGAAGCATGATCTCAGCTTCCATATATTTCCAGTTCAAAGAAGCTGTATTAAGTAAATATTTAAGGTAAATATTTTACAGGCTTCTTTTTGTTAGTCAAGTCAGTATGTTTGAAAAGCCATTTAAAAAAAAATACATTTAAATAAGTCTGAATATATGTATGTATATGATATTATATATGGTGTGTCTCTCAAAATGAAATAAAATTAAAAGGTGTATTTTGGTCTGTGTCTAGCTATTCAGAAAGAAGCCTTCACATTTCGTGGGATTGGCTCTACCAAGGGCCAGATTTCCTGGGCACACATCCTTCTGGGAGTGGCTGCTTTCTTTACTTCCCATTTAGCAGCTGTACAGCTGGGAAACTTCCAACAGAATAAAAGCCACCTGCTCCAGTAATGATTTCAGCCAAACAGGCGGTTTGAAGCTTTACCAAATGTGTTGTCTGTCACTCTGATTCAGTTTTTAAAAGGAAATTAAACTGGTCAGATATTCATATAGAAAATATGTCCTGTTTGTTAACTCCGGTTGTGCTTGAGGTTTCTTTCAGTCTACCAGATTCCATTGATTTGGAGATGCCCTTCTAAAATGAAGAGTGGGGACTGTTTGGAGAGATAGGTTTGGAAAATGAGACATTCTAGAATGTGTCCCTTATTGCATGCTACATTGTTGTACTCTGAGACTGCATTATTGCCTTAGTCTAATCTCAGTAGATTTAGGTACATTTTTTCCCCATTGACAATTTACCTTTAATATGTGGTTATGTCCCTAGTCCTGCAGACTAAATGTCAAACTCCCATTAGAATTTTCAATTCACCTGTCTTCCCACCTTGGTCTCTATAATTATTTAAATTAGTCTAAAAATGAGACAATATAACATAGAAAGTAAAAAAAAAAAAAAATATCACAGGCTTTTTCAATCCCATGGATGCAAGATGAAAGCTGGCCTCCGCTGTAATTTGCTCCATGGGCATGCTCTTTTATCCCTCTGAGCCTTAGTTTTGTAATCTGTTAACTAGGATTATTTTGTGGATTAGGTGTCTCTAGAAATATCACAGGACATTTGTTTTATGTAAATATTTAGTATTATCTGTTTTAAAAAAATTTGTATTTTGATAGATTTATGTTTTATATAATTATCCATCCCATTGATATCTACATCATGGCAAACATCCAGAGAAGTTTCAAGTTTTATCTCATTTTACCAATCTGACCATGTATAGCACCTTTTATTTCTGTTGCCATATTCAGCATTATGCAGAGGATGATGCAACTTCACTATGAATTTGTAAGAATATTTCATAATGATAAAGGCTTAATGTAAAGATTAGCTCATATAATCAAGATTTTGTTTAATGATTTCAGGAAAATGTTCTATGCATGTACTTTTTAAATGGGCCTCAGGTTTCAATAACCAAAAGCATTGAATTAGTGAGCATCGTAACACTGTTAAAAACTATAAAAATAAGTTAATTGAAGTGGATATAAAAGATGAAAAAGACAAGAAGGATTGGAAAAATAAAAGTGGATCAGTAGGGTTTAAAAATAATCCATTGATTCTCCTATTTTCAGTAAAGTAAAAATTTTATTATAATGAACAAATAAATTATAGAAAACTTAAATAACTTAAAGTTTAAAAAAAGAATATTTGCTGTTAAAGATATTATCTCCCTTTGTACATTAATCCCATTAATTTAGACTCTAATTTGCAGTTCATCAAAATTCATTTGAATGAATTAGAAATAATATCATGAGAAATTAGATTCATGTGCTGATTTGTATTCTTGCATTTAATGGGCACTTTGTTTTATACTCTTCTGGTAATTTTAAATGCTGAGGCAGCACCGTAGAATATTCCAACATTGGCAGACTAGTCACAAAAGTTAAGAAGCCATTTACCTAATGCGGTATTAGTTTAACTGCCCAATAGCCTATATGCAATTTTATGGTACTGATATCTGAAAGCAAAATCAAGTTGGTGTAGAATAAGATAAGGAACTGGCAGGTTCTTATATGTGATATTTTACAACTTTTACTTCCCTACTATACCCATTATATCTTTTTTTCTTTTTTTTTTTTTGCGGTACGCGGGCCTCTCACTGTTGTGGTCTCTCCCGTTGCGGAGCATAGGCTCCGGACGCGCAGGCTCAGCGGCCACGGCTCACGGGCCCAGCCGCTCCGCGGCATGTGGATCTTCCCGGACCAGGGCACGAACCCGCGTACCCTGCATCGGCAGGCGGACTCTCAACCACTGCACCACCAGGGAAGCCCCCCATTATATCTTTTAATGTCAAGACAGTCTTCCCCAGAAATAGACATGAGGCTAAGAAGGCATTTATAGCTAATATGTATCTCTCTGCCCTACAAGGCGATTATGTCTTAGTCACCTTTGCATTTTAAACTGTTCCTGGCACAAATTTTGCATATGGTGGGCATTCAGCACGCATTTTTAAAAATGTCTTTGACATGCCTTCCTAAGATAGAAGGATGACTCTGGAATCAATCTGTTCCCAAACTGCTGTGTCAAAAATTACAATCAGTTCAATAATATTGAACCACAGAATTATTTAAATGCATTTCAAGCATGAATTTTAAAGTGATTATCTTAATATTTTCCTGCAAAACATAGCTAATGTGTTTCTTTGCATTTTCCTGACCTCCCCTCATTGAATTTCTCCATCTTTATTGCTGAAGGGCATGGCACTGATTGGACACTCACAGTGATTTGCACCTATTTTTCATGAACGTGTCAGCCTATCATTATATAATTATACGACTTTCTATAAAAGCGTAGAAGGCTTAGAAAATAATGTGCCCTCATTTTATGAATACTCAAGTACTCTTTGAATATAACACTTTGCTCACTTTTAGAGAGATGATATGCCACCGGAAGGCTATCATTGGGTCTTTTACATAAATTACTATTTTTCATTATTTACCAGTTCCCAGTTGCCCCATACATAGTGTAAGTATATTCTCTATGGCAGTCAGAATTGTACAATCTAGAAGTTAAATGATTAAAAAGCAGATTTCCTGGGATAAATGCAGTGTAATGCTATGCTGTGCAGTGTAATGCAAGTAACTACTTTTTCTATTATTTAGTTACTAGGCAAAAATCATCAAAATACATGGTAGTTAAGTAAATGAGGATGCTATATTTTTAAGCAAGATTTATTTAACCTTACTATTTAGTCTCTATGATGTCATTCGATAAATTATTTTTTAAAGTCTAAATGAATTCTCATGTCATATTAATTACATATTTATTGAGAAGCTACTATGTCCAATTAAATGACTTTCTTATGTAAGAAATGGACCTTTCATGCCACAAGCTTTCAAAGTAGTTACAGAATTAAGACATACATGCAACACAGAACAGCAAATACCAAAAGTTTAAAATAAATAACTGATAAGATTATATTAGGTTGAAATATATGATATTGTCCATTTTCAACTGTGATTGACCTAATATAACTCCAAATTTATCACAGTTTTACCTCATACCTCCACTCTGTGCCTCTGTCCTTACTGGTCCCTCTACTTGGAAGGTCCTTCTCTACTTTGTCTGAAGGGAACACCTGCTTTTCATCTGTACAGTCTCAGCTAGAGCACTATATTCTCTGAGAATCTTTCCTGAAATTCACAGGATGAGTTAGACACTGCATTATTGATTACACACCTCTTACTTTTAAAATACTTCAATGTGTGGATATATCCTATAGTACATAATTTCATATACCCCTACCTCACTGTGGTCCTTCCTGAAAGGTAGTTCCTCCAGGGTAGTGTCATAACATATTTGTGTCTATAGAGCTGATTAACCTGATTGGCATGTAACAAGAGTTAAGTAAGTGCTGAAAGAATGAATGTGTGAATGTATTAATAATTCAGTAACAACATATTTTTAACTGGGGGAGATCTTGTAGATCTTGTACTTCTGCCCCTCATTTTACATGTGAGAAAAACTGAGGCTCATAAAATAAGAGTTTTTCATGGTTCTTTAAGAGTTGAGTTAGAGCTGGGATAGCACAAGCAAGATATGAAAATCATCTATAATGTATTTATTTACTTGAATATCTGTGCCCACTAACTTCCTATCTTATTCTACACCAGGCTGGTGTCGCCTAAGGGTACCAGTATCTCTAATACTTGGGAGATAATTAGCACAGATATTCAAGCAAAGAAATAGTAACTCTGGAATAACTCCAGACAATGACGATCAGTGGAGATATTGTAGAAGAACTGGGATTTAAATCAAATCTTGAAAAATGGGCAGAATTTTATTGGAGGAAATGGGAGAGTGTGAGTGGAATGGTATGAGCAAAACGTTGAGGTAGGAAGGCCTAAAATGTGCAGAGAAGATCTAGTGAAGAGAATATTAGATTAGTCAATGGTTATTCTTATGTCCTTAGAAAGTGTGTGGTTTTAGTCATGGGATAAGTTCTTGCTGGCTTTATAAGATAATGCATGTGAAAGTTTAGAGAGTATCCCATCTAAGTTGAAAAATAAATATCAATTTGCAAAAGTATTCTACATTAAAAGTTAGAACAATGTTGAAAATTAATTATAATCTCATACTTTAAAGCTTGGTTTACACATAAATGTATTTTTACATTACTAAAACAGCTGACCTTCCACACTGGTAATATAAAGGGTTTATTTTTTTTCTTCTTTTGCTTCTTATTTATCACCATCAAATTATTTCTGTCAACTTTAGAAAATGCTGAGGAGGTTTCTTAGATAGAGAGCTTAGTTTTCTTTTGTATATTTCCTGGAGATAAATATGAACACTCTGTGTGTGTGTATGTTTGTGTGTGTGAAGTCATAAGGATGGGGTTTGGGGGGAGTCAGTGGAAAGAAACACTCCCTTGATAATGTAGCTCAGGGTTTGTCAGCTCTGCCCATGTACCCACCTTTCCACAGCATGACATCACAGCTAACAGAATTTCTTCCTATGTTTGGCCTTGGCTCTAACGTTCTCCTAAGAAACGTCACCACAGGTAGACAAAAGGTTCCAATCCCAGAAGAAAGAAAAACTAGCTATTGCCTGGAGTGGACAGCCTGCTGACTCCCACTGGCAATAAGGGAAAGATAAGGAAATGACAGCAAGTTGTTAATTTATAAACCATAATTTTCCCAACTGCAAGGTTTGCAGTTTCTGCACCTGGTCCATTGCTGACTCATCTCACCTGAATCATTTAGTCAGCTTCATTGTGTTTGCAAGGACTGCTAATTACCTCACTGGAATAATTTAAACTATCAATAAAGAATGCAATAAATCATTAAAGATAATGGTTAATAAGGAGAAATAATTTTGACTATTCAGCTTGCATTGATCGTTGATATAAAAAGATTAATTTTATATTCTATTTTTAACCTTACAGGCAACTATTAGCCATTTTTTTGGCTGAGTTGAGCTGAGCTGGTTTTTCATTAAAAACTTGGCATTTATTTTATCATTGAAATCTTTACTGTGATATCTCATTCCAAGGAAAAGGAAAATATTGTGAGTTACCAAGAAAGCACAACAAGACAAATGTTATCTTTTTAATAAAAATCATTGCAGCATAGCTTTAAAGCACATACAGTTTTAGTGCTGTAACTGAAATTTTCATCCTTTTCAGTCTACACCAGTACACACACTTCTTAGTCCTGTTAATTCAGAAGATCGATCTTTTTTCCTCTTAGAACTATAGCAAATATTTGATTTTATTTGTGACTGAAATTTAAAGGAGATACAGTATCAAAATTATCTGACCTGTAAGACCTGACAATTGAAATATTTTATATTTCAGGCATTCACATCAAAGCTTAAGTGATATTTTAGTGTTAATTTCCATTTGAATGTTTTCAGAGCAGTGCGTTTTTTCCCATAGCTTTTAATTTATTTTTATGTTTTTGCTGTGGCTGGACAAAGTTGAACAACAAAAAATACTTATGCTTTGTAGTCATGTTGGACCATTGCATACTAGGATTATATTGCATAATGCATATATGCATGACATCAAGAAATTTTAATGCAAAGATTTTCATTTTAACAGTATAATAAGAACAATGCATTTTGTGTCAAAACACATATCTGTGGAAGAGAAAGTCCGAACCATACTATAGTATTTTGACTTATTTTTAGATTGGAACCAAGGAAATAATGCTAATCTAAAATTATACAACAAGACATTTTTTAATCTATGAAAATGGTTTATTTTGCCCAATCTGAAAACATTAGAAACATATATGACAACAGAGCAAATTTTTTAATCTTACTGTATCATGAAGCAAATTGGCCATTTAAACCCAAAGTATGAAATTGAAAGTATCAACTACTCTTGCATATGGGAGAATGAAAGGTCACAAATGCAGTCTCTCTTCTGTGTTTTATTTCTCCATTCACTGATTCTGGGAACAGGTCAGAGCTACATTTTATTACAATCTTATAAATGTACCTGACTTGTTTTTACTAGGCTTTCCCACATATTTTTTAAGCCATCATGGTGGCCCCAACTGGTACCCAACTGGTCAGAAAGCATATAATAGAAATGAACAGTAGTGAACTAGTGTTCCCCCCCCCACCCTTATGCAATTAACCAAATAAAATTCTAATCTGCTAGTATCTGAGGGGAATCCAGTGAATTATAGAGAACCAAGGACATTACTGTTTGTTCTGTTCATGCATCTTTTGGTTAAAGTAATAAAAAAAAACTAAAAATTTCTCATGTAAAAAGCTGGTTTATTGGCAAAGATGCTCTCATTATTTCATGAAATTCAAGGGCAAAAAGTGAAGTTGAGAGTAGTGAAGTTGAAAAACAAGGTTGTAGTCTTCTGTAAGAAACACAGCGTTCCCTCTGTGCCCTGTTTCTTTCTGCCTGTTGGTGCCTCTGCTCTCTCTGTTTATACATTTCACCTGTAGTTTGAAATGACCCCATCCAAGTTGCAAAATTATGGCCTCTTAGTTCCAGTGACCGCTACCAACAGTTTGGAGAGAGAGAGAGAAGGTGGATTAGCATGGCAGAGCTTACGAGTGAGAGCCTATCCTGGTCCACTCTGCTGTTACCATGACCATGGGGATAGATCAAGTGAGTCTATTAGTAGAACAGAGAACGATAAGCGTGTTTTATATAATCCAACCCCTATGCCTGGAAACAGGGCATAGACACTGAGTGATGGCTAGAAATCCAACCCTGTGTTGATTAGCAGTTCTGAATAAATTCTGGGGAGAAGGGAGGACTTGAACAGATTCTTGAAAGATGAGTAGAAATTGACTGGTGGGAGGAAGACAGGTCAGTTCGGTGGGAACAAAGATGAAAGATTGGAACCTGTAAGAGAGCTCTGCTGAATGGTAACTAGAAGAGTGAGGACAGGAGCTGAAGGTCTACATGAAGAAACTGTGAAAGTTTGGAAAGGAAGGCTATATGGAAAGCCTTGGATGATAAACTATGAAGTTTTTACCATCTGGGAGGGTATCTTTGAAGTTTTATTGTTATTGCGTTTGTATGTATGTCTGTAGGGAGTGGCTGCTAATCAGAGGTGTGCTGGTAAATGTTTAATAGACAACTTCCAAAATAAAATAGTGTGTGCATGTAAGCATTTATTTATTATAAATTTTACTGATGTGAAGGATGTGCAACACCAATTTACAAATAATAAAATATATACTACCTTTTATTGTGAATCTCATATTTCAGAGTGCTTTCACGGATTTTTGCAAAACTCTTGTATCTGTAGTCAGTCTATGGTTGCAGTTCAATCACGATTTACCAAATGGAGTTGAATCCCAGTATGCTAATTCTTTTCCCAATACATTTATTGTCGTCATCTCTAATGTGTGATCTACTGTTAAACTATTTCTCATCTAAACTATATTCTTCAAACTGAAAACTGTTTCAGCTTCAGTACCAATTGTAAATGTATATAATCTATCAACAGACTCACAAAATACCTGAAAATTTAGCAATTGGCTTTTGTGGCCCTGCATGAGCTGCCTCTAGCAAGTAACTGCTTAGTATATGAAAGGTGATGATGATCTTAACGTCAATGAAAAATAAAGTTGCATGTGGGAAAATCTGCAAAATAATCAGTGGGATTTGATTGGACATGGGAGCAAGGTGGAATTAAAGAAGATTTCAAAAATTTATACTTAGGTGAAGGGGATAGGATGATACCATAAGAGAAAAGGGATATAAAAATGCATGCATTCAACAGATATCTATGGACGAGCAAATACTAATGAGGAGAAGCTAAACATCCTACATGGTGTTGAGGATAATTTTCTAATTAATTGTTGAAGTCAACTACAGTTCAAAAATAGATGTACTTATTGATTTCTATGAAATTAAGCCTCTCTTTTCAGCTTTTAGTGATAACCTTATTTGCACGTTCTTCCTGAAATGGCACCCTCACTGGACTTTGAGCCTTCCCAAAGCAGAACCTGTCTTACTTTCAACCTGTGTTCCCAGTATCTAGCTCAGATTTGACTCATAATATTCAATAAATGTGGGTTGGGTTAAGAAATAAAGAATCTATAATTGGCTCCGTAAAAGAGAAAGGCTAGTCAATGATGAAAAGGGGCAGACTAGTTGACATCAGTCCTTAGCCAGGCCGAAAGAAGATGTTGATGCTAAGGCTAGAAAGGCTTGGTTTTGTTCCTGTCAAATCCAAGGAAAGACTATCAGTCTATAAGGAAGTCTATAGGGAAGAATCAATAACAAAAGTATGTGGTTTGACGCTGATGTTTCACTGTCTCCAGAGTGAAAACTCTAGCAGTCATTGGATATAGAGACACCCTTGAACTCTAAACCCTGGAACTAAGGATAAGGATTAAGAGACTTGTATTGGATATTGTCATAGCTATAAATATTTAGAAAAACTAGGCAGAACAATTCCCTCTGCAGGATACAATCTATGTAAAATATGCTTCCTACTTCTTTAGCAATTTGGAATCAAATCTTTGAGATTTGTTTTAACTCTTCTGTTTTTATTAATATATATAGTCAGAATAAGGCCAAAGAGGGGATTATAAAACAAAAAACTATTTGTATATTCAAGCTAGAGCAGTGCCTCTACAGAATTTTATAGGAAGTGTAAGGAATGGCATTTTATATACAGGGTTTTTTTTTTAACCATGTATATATAATTAAAGAGAATTATGTATGAGGAATGCAGAATGGCCTCTGTGAATTCATTGTGTTCCCAAAATTCATTTGTAAATAATCATTTGCAATATAGTAGACAGTTTTGCATAGAAACAGTCCTGGTTTTTAGTTATCCCCACACCAGTCTATGTCACCTGATTTAGCTCAGTGCCTGAAGTCTATGAAGGCATTAATGATATTACAGGCCAGGGATTGGCAAACTATGGTCTCTGGGCCAAATCCAGTCAACCTCCTAATTTTGTAAATATAATCTTATTAGAACACAGCCATGCTCGCTCACTAACATATTGTCTATGGATAGTTTAGGGCAAAAGTGGCAAAACTAAATAGTTGCAACAGAGACCTTTTGGCCTGAAAGCCAAACAATTCAGAGAAAACATTTGCTAACCCTTGGAGAGTCTTTAATTAATTCTTTTTTTCTTTCTAGCTTTATTGAGATATAATTGACATATGGCACTATATAAGTTTAAGGTGTACGGCCTAATGACTTAACTTACATACATCATGAAATGATTACCACAATAAGTTTAGTGAACATCCATCATGTTCACTTCTTAATTAGTCTTTAACACCACAAGGAAGAGTGAATTGTGGGGAATTTCATTCTGAGTTTTGACTTTCAAGATCAGGAATGGATTATCCTCTACCAGAGCAGTAAGCAGACTTTTTGTGCCTTGTAGCTTTCCTCTTGTATTTTCCTGTCCCACAAGTCAGTGACTAGCAGGAATTGATCCACCGAATCTGAGGGGGAGACTCCAGCAGGATATAGGCTAGAGACATAAGAGAGTAGGCCTGGGTTATTTCTTCTGTTGTTTTGAGTCCTTTGGAGGAGTGAGGACATGTGGCTTGATTGGAGGACACTGCCTTCTCTTGGGAGCTTGTGATGAAGGAGTCTTTTGCAGGGTTGAATCTCCTCTGCTTCCTTCCTTCCCTCTCTCTACCACTGTTCCCACCTGGCCTCTCTGCATCTCAGATCCTCCTCAGGATAGGTCTTAGGGTGAGGTACCATGTAGACGTGAGTTGAAAGTTAAAAGATTTTATCCTGGACAGGAGCCAACGGAGCAAGAATGGGAGAGATAAAGAGGATATTAAAAGCAGCTGTGAGGAGGAAAAGGGGGCTCCTGGGCCACTTGGGTATCTCGGTTTATTAGCTAGGAAAGATGAACATAAAGTAGGTATTGCCTATCCTGTATTATACTTTCCTAGGCTGTTCTGTATTAGGCTCTATTATTCTTTGTCATACTGGCAGTGTTACTGGTAGATGACACTTACGTAATGTTGCCATGGGCCAGGCAGGGTGCTTGGCATGCTCTGCTCTCAGAGGATTTTCCTTCTCTCTCTCTAGCAACTGCTCTTCCTTTTTCTTTGATGTAATCCTTGTCATCTAATCTTTAAATAATTGAGTTCCCCTAGACATAGTTGTGTGTGCTCTTAAACCTCTCATTCTGTACATCTCCCCGGGCAGTCACCTTTACTTCATGGCTTCAACTGCCCTCTATAAACTGATAACTCAAGTGTGTAACTCTCGCCTGGACCTATCTTCTAGATATCCAACCACCTACTTGGAAACATTTCCTTTGGGCTAGCTCTTGGTTTTTAGTTTTGTTTGTTTTTTTATCCTACTCTTCTATCATAGCCTATCTTAGTGAATGTCTCCATCTTTATGAAATTTCTCAGTATAAGAATTCCTGTGTCTATCTTGCCTCTTTCCTTTTCCTTATTCCCTGTACTTAGTTACCAGGTCCAGTGGATTTCCTCTCCTAAATTACATTGCAAATCCATCTACTTCTTTCTATTCATAATGCCACCATCCTAGTCAAGCCACGGCATTTCTCTACAGGAATATGAAACAGCTTGTTATCTGGTCTGCCTGAGGCCACTCTTAGCCCTAATCATGTTGCTCGTCTACTTGAAACTGTTCAGTGATCTCCTTTGCTTTTGAGAAAAAGTCCAGTATTGTCAGTGTTACCTACAAGGTCATGCATGATCCTTGCAGCCCTTTGCACTTCCTCCTACATGCCATCCTTCTTCCAGTCTCTGATTATGTTATTCCCTCTGCTGAAAAGGCCACTACTTCTCTACCTTTCACCAAACAATCCCTGGATATCTTTCTCAGCAGAACTTAAGTCAGAGCCTCAATGTGAATTGTTCACGAATGATCAGACTAAGCGAAGTACCCGAAATTTCCCATATGCAGCTATAATCACAATTGTAAATTAGTACATAATTATGTAAAATCTGTCAGCTTCACTAAAATCTAATCTCTTGGAGGATAAGCGTTATATAGCCCTGTTTAGAGTTATGTTTCCACCTCCTAATACACCAACTCTATAAATATTGAAAGAAATGAACCTACTGACAGGTTGAATGAATGAGCTCTTTAACACATGCAATCTTGTAAGATATTAATTATTACCACCATTCGTAGTAAGTAAGTAAAACTAAGTTTCAGATCTAGGCTGAGACCCTCAAATCGTGCACTGCAATATGCTGCAAAGAAGGCTTAGGATGTATTTGTTCTCGTCTGTGTTCCCCATTGCCACGTATAATGAAAAGTTGTTGAGGTCCAGCTACTTACTGGATCCTAGGTAAAGGAAGAGCAAATCAATATGTAACACTGTTTTTGGTGTTAAGGGTCAAATTTAATAAATTGTGTACCTTATTACTCTTACATAGATAATGGCTTCACTGAATATCACTCTTTTATTTTAAGGCCACTTATAGTCTATTATTATTTTTGATGCAGTCACATATAAAATAAAAAAATGGCCTAATAATGAATACTTGATCCCCAAATCATGAAATCAATCTTAATATGCTTGGAAGAGTTAACATTTTCTTAGTGCAGTGAGATTGATGAAGTCCCATTAATGAATATATTGATGAGATAGAAGAAAATGGGCTCAACTCTCTTTTGTCACCAGTGAAATGAATCTTCAATGCAAACTAAGAAGTAGGTAAAGAAGAGGCATTAAAGCAACTGTGTAAGTGTAAAAAAGTTAATTCTTAACATTCCTTTTAAAAAATGTCTTAACTGTGCATTTTTATATAGATAATAAAATGAAGCTAAATCAGAAAATTCATTTAAGATTAATACATTTAAGTTTCTTCAATGAATATGCTATGAATCTAATTATTTTCTTTCTAGACCAGGACTATATAGACTCAAAAAGAACTCCTTTTCCTGATCCATCAATGGAAAATATTTCAAATCATATTTTATTAAAAAGTATCTAATAAGAAAATGTCTTTTTAAATCAAGTAAATACTAAGAAATGTGAAAAATAATTTTTTAAAGAAATTAAACATTTCTTTTTGAAACATTTATATTTTAGAGGCAATTTTGATACGACTTAAAAATTTCAAAAGAATTTTTTTCCATCTAAACTCTACCAGTCAAGCAGTATTCCCATGTTAACTAACTTGAAGACAGATACTAATTGTACCCCCAATTTGTAATGCATCAGTTTAGCACTATTGATGTGCTAAAAAAAAATGAAAGTAAACTATGCAAGAGCCAGTCTCAATACCAAAGGAATGATCTATTGATTCCATCTGACAATGCTTTGTCTTCATATCAATGTGTATGTGCAGCAGAGACCAGTTAAGAATGGAACAGGGCTGACAAAGGTCACAAAAGAAATAGGGTATCCAAGATTATTGGAGACCATGCAATGAACATATCGTAAAGTTCATCTGATAGGTGTTTATAAAGGAATTCGGTAGGTTTACTGCATAAAAAATTCACAACATAAATATTTAATGACCAAAAATGCCACACCAGGATCATAGGAGCCACTTTGAAGAAATTAAGACTCAGTTCTTAAGAATGACTTGGTAGTGAATTTGTGAGATAAAGACAGGCTTGCTCAGTCCTGCCCTCATTTCACCATATGTGTGTTTTTTCCTTTTTTCTTTTAAAAACCTGTTTCCCATTCCCTGTACCAAACACTTGTAATATTCAAATGCCTTTAAGTCATGAATTCCCAGACACCTCCCTCTAGGCCTTAATTCAGATCTGAATGGTTGATCTATATAATCCTCTGGGAAACAAATGCTGGTTTACCTTTTGGTCTTCTTCGGGTTTTTTATTAGAATAGGCATACAGTCTTTCAACATGACAACAAAATTTAATGGCATATTATTCAATACATCTGTTGTGTCTCATGGCAGTTTGGTCCCCTCAGGTCAACCACTTCCCAAGCAGAAGCATTTGTTTAGTTCATAGTCTGATTAGCTCTTTATTGATCTATAACTTTTGAATCTTGATTTATTTCTTTAAATTATCTTTTCTTTATTACTTTGAGCATAGGCATGTATTGTGACTTTGGATCTAATTCTTCAAATAATGTTGCTCCTATAGCTATGCTTGGTCTTAGCTAGCTGGCTGTGATTTGTAATACAGTTGCTTCTTAGGTTCTCCAACCCATGTTTTATATTATCTTCAGATATTTCTTAAGTTTCAGATTTTAAAAAATCAGATATATCATGCTGGGCTGATAAAAGGTTGAGAGATGGAAGAAATATTTTCTGGAATAATCATGAAGTAATCATTTATGAGATAGCCAGCTTTTCCCCTGTGGAATAAAATTGAATATGTTCTAATGAAATATATGCATAGGCAAAAAATTGTCTTTGCATAATCCAAACCACTATATTATAGAACCAGAGAAGGCTAATTGCAATATTAAAACTATGGAAAAAATAGCCTACCACTAACTTTCTAACCCACCTCCCCACCCCGATTGTCACAGTTTTTCTGGGACTTGTTACATTTTAAGAGCAAAACTAGCTGTCAGCCTGTATCAACATTGTTACTTTAAGAATAAAAATACTCTATTTTATGAATTATTCAAGTTAACATGTCTCTGGGGACTTTTGAGGAGTCTAATATGGTCAGATGTGACCTTCTGAGATGATACAAGAGGAATAGAGAAACTAATTTATATGTAGAAAAACTGGATTTCAGAAGAAAATAATATGTAAAGTAATCAGAACATTATCTGCACAAAAAAATATATGTGCAGTTAGGAGTTTACTTATGTAGATGTTATCTTTGTTTTTAAAGCCGATTTAAATGTCTATTTTGATTTAAAACCTAGAGGTGTAAAGAAAAAAAAGTACGATAACTTATGTCCAAAAGAAATATCTGTCAATTCTAAAAATTCAGTACTATGCAATAACACATAATGCATGTTCACCCTCTTTGTTTATGCAACTTATTTCATTAGTAAGAAGTGTGAGTCTTCTATACTATCAATCCTTGGACGATTTTATATATATGTATGATTTTCTGCTTTTACGTACCTTCTGACTCAGGTCTAACGAAATATTAATACATTGCAATTGTAATTCATGCAAGGAAACATGTGCTTGAATACCTTATACAATCCAAACCTTCTGTCATTCCCTGCTCACAAACAGTGTAGATTTTTTTTCTTAAACTGTGGTTATGTCATGCGGCAGTTCACCATTAACTTGGCCTGTCAGTATTAAAATACTGTGAATAATTGACAAATTATTATTTTTTTTAATTTGTGATTTCTAAAATTTTCTTCATAATGTGAGAATTTTTTTAATGCGATGTTGTTGCTGAGTCCAAGCTCATACTGCCTGCCGCACAAGAGGACAATAAATTGAGAGATGAGGTGTTTGGGCAAGGAATATCAACCTTATTCGGAAAGCCAAAAGAACCATCTTACCCAAATTACAATCAACTTCGGTCATACTAAAAGGGGAGGAGTGTGGTTGGGTGTAGCAAACTTCTTGGTACTAGAATCTTTTGTTCTTGCAGCTGTCCATGTAGGTCTGGTCACAATGTTCCTGTAAACCTCCAACAAGACAAATGTTATTCTCTGTTCTGCAACTTTTTATGAATGAAAAGTGTTATACTTTTAAAGGTCAAGCCTGGGAGGCAGAGCCTTGAGAATAGACTATCATGTATATTTCAGGCTATAGGCAACATTCTTTTACAAGTGTTCAGAGCCAGCAATGACTAAGCACAGGCAGCAGGGGCACGAAGGTTAGAGCTAAAGGAATAGATCCAATATGGAGTCAGGGTTGTTTTGCTCTGTTACAATACTGTTTCAATTAAGCACAAAATGTTACTGCATCATATTTCCTTTCATATTATAAAACTTGTACTCGGGAACTGAAATTACAATGTGACTGGGGTCATATATTTATGATTTTAAATAGTAATCAAAGGAATAAGCCATTGGATTTAAATAAAGTAGTGATTATTATTACTTTATAACAAAACTACATAATAGTAATTAATAGTGTACTTTTTATGTTAGCAAAAAAATACGTAGTTTTAAGTACCTCCTATTAAAACGTCTAATTTTAGTTTGTTTCTTTGTTTCTTATACTATTTCTTTGTTTCTTATACAATATTTGTATAGAACTGAAACATGTCTAAGTTTTCTAAATGAAATGGAGCTAGAAAAATTCCTTTATTAATTGTATCGTCCATCACAACCTTACAGATAAGTGAGGGAATTTGACATTGTTTTCACAGTCTGGCATAGAAAGTGCCAAAGTTTTCTGATTTGGTGATGGCCTACTCAAAATTCCTCCTGGAAAATCAAAGAAAATCTCCTTTGAAAATGTCTACAGTAAAATATGGCAGCTTTTTTTTGAACACACTCTGCCTTCCGGCCAGTCTATTCTTAATCTTAGTATTTGGATGCCAGAACTTTTATCAAAGCCCAGACACTACAGTATGCAAAGTTAGGATAATAAATAAAATGTACTGTGTGGAAATGAAAATCTATGCCTTATAGCAAGTTAAAACATGGTCATGATTTGGATTACCTTATATATGATGTCTGGGATATTTGCACTGTCTTTCCATACTCCCTCCTCTTTGATAAACACTCAGTTTCAGATACACACTTTTCAACCTACATAGCCTTGATTGGTCTGGAAAATGCAAGTGTGCTTACTCTCTTGCTCTCTGTGTGTATATATATCAGTGCTGGCCTCTGAGGGAGCAGAGCAAAAACGGCAACAGAGACAAAAAAATGGCCAAGCAGGATTCACAGTTGTCCAAATCGCTACCCACCTAGACTGATTTCCTAGTATGTCAGACCTGACTCTGAGTCTTACCAGGTGTTAAAACTGTATATATTGTATATTTGGAGAGAGTGCACATACATAGTTTGTGAGAGACCAGCCTTACTTGCTAGAACACTTGAGGCTATTTAAGCTAAAGAGTATGTATTTGAAACCGAGTTTCCAAAGGAGAGAAGACACACATACATACATGCATACGTGATATTATGTAGATTGTATATAATATATTACATTAGCATTAGTAGATATGTCTATTATATATAAATCAAGGGTATTATGTATGGACTTAACTACTTAAATTGTAACCATTAAAAAATGTAAATTTTTTGTGTATAAAATAAACAAGCAACAAGGATATATTGTACAGCACAGAGAAATATGGCCATTATTTTGTAATAACTTTAAATGGAGCACAGTCTAAAAATATTGAATCATTATGTTGTACACCTGAAACTAATATAATATTTTAAGTTAACTATACTTCAATAAAAAAATTAACTAAAAAAATGTAAATACCGTTTTTACCTTATTAACCTTAAAAAAAAAATGGGTAACAGACCAATTTGATCCATGGGTTGTTTATTTGCAGACCTCCGTGCTAGACTATACTTTTTATAGGTACATACGAAATGAGAGATATTTCTTTTGTGGAGGATGTGTTACTATGTAACTATCATAGTTTTTTAACCATGCTTTTTAACCCTGAATAAATTATATTGACTTTATTAAAAAATGAAATCGTTTCTTGAAGTAGTATTACATATAGAAACGTTCAATTGGTAGTGTTCTGTATTTCCAAGGTCATTTAAAATAAAAGCAACCTCTCTACTTCAAGGGAAAGATAAAATCATAACCATTATAACTGAAGAAGATAAAAATTACCAAAGAATATTATTATATATTAAATTATTACAGTTACCATCACTGGTAACTGGTACCATTACAGTTACCATCAGGTTTGGCAGCTAACAGTTACCATCAGGTTTGGTAACAAAATACAATAGAACCTTCTATTTACTATTAGCCATTAAATTAATAGCAAAGAAAATGAATGATATCTTGCAAGTCATTAAGGAGCAGTTAACATCTTAAAATTTCCAGAATCTGGACTCATCACTTTATTGAAACAGCACTCTATCTGCTTTGCTCGGGACTTAGACATGATGATCAAGGAAATATGTTAAAATGTGAGGAATATGGCATATTTAAAAGGAAATGTTTTTTTCATTGTATTAAGTCTGTATTTTATCAAGCTGCATAGTTTTGTGGCCTCTTATCATATGAATTAGTAATTTTTATATCCAAGTTAGCCCTGGAAAAGATAGACTATGTTTTCTCTTCCCCTGTCCTCTGGCATATGCAGAAGTAAATCCTTATGGTGTTCAGATTAGAATAGAACATGATCCGCAGAGGGAAAAAATGTTTTCTTTAAGCACGTGGAGTTCCTTGCATCAATACAATTTTAATGAAGACAGTGTCTTCACCATCGCCATTCAGGAATGCAGGGCAACTCTCTAAGGTGATGATGTCAATCAATTTTGAAAATTCTATTTCCTTCATCATTTTCTGCTACTTTCTTTCATCTCCTATTGTTCTCTCATTTTCTTTCCTCTCTTCCTTCTCTTCTCTTCTTTCCTAAACAAACATTATTTAACAGAGCATTTCACTTTCTAACATGCTTTAGGTCTATTCTAGACACCCTCATATGTGTCATACCTTGTTCTCTAAATGGCTTTTTTTTCTTTTAGATTTACTGAGGTGTGATTGACAGAGTTGTAAGATATTTAAAGTGTATGGCTGTAATGGCTTTTAACCAAGTTAGATATTTGCAGAGTTGTAAGATATTTAAAGTGTATGGCTGTAAATGGCTTTTAACCAAGTTAAATACACTTCGGTCTGGTACTGGTCCAGCAGGCAGCCGGGTAGTGTTTATTGAATAAATGATGTAGCAAAAGGATGTGCAAATGGAAATGAAATTTTTACTTAATCTACAGTTTCAAAATCATAAGATACTTATACATTGTTTCAATGTGAGAAACAAAGAATACAAATGTATCTAAAACACACAAGTTGTTTCCATTTATGTTATCCTATTATCTGTTTGCTGTAACAATGAGATAGTTGAATAAAACGGCCATTGCTAATACCATTTCCTTTCTCAGGATGCCTTTTAACCCTGTCCTTACATCTGATACATTCTTATATCATTTGGTCAATAAAAAGCCTAATTTTTCATATCGATGGGTATGATGAACCTATTGAATCTAGAACTTTGCCCCTGTAATTACTTCCATATGCCATTTTGCATCTTTTTTTTTTTATATTGAATAGCAGAGTTCATTGATGACTTGGGAGTCTTTTGATATAAATAAAAGTTAAATTGCAGCAATGCCTATTGACTATTTTTCAAATAACTGTAACAATTTTGCATATACAGGAATAGAGGTTTCTTTTTATAATGAGGCGTGCATATGGCTTTAGTAGTTATAATGTGCACAGAGTAAATGTCTCAGCCAATATATATGGGTCAAGACATGATAAATGGAAGTGTCTTTTTTTATTCTATAAGAAGCAAAATGAACCATAAAAGGATAAATTCATTGTGTTTATAGTAAAGTAAACATTTAGTTAGTTTCCTGTGGTTTCGCTTTGGATAAAATGTCTTAAAATTTCCCTAAATCTTAATACCTCTGTGAAAGACCAATTTTATTTTTCTCTGTTGATTCTTACGTGGGAAGAAGGAAAGTCTCCGCCTAGTGTGCAATCTTGATCACTTTTTGCTAGGTCCCTTTTCCATTTACACCATTGTGAACTGACCTGTTTCTGGAAACTGCCTCTCCAGAAATATTTGAGGGTGAGTGGAAGGAGTGTCAGGAGAGACTCTCTCACTAAGCACCCAGATCCAGGAAGAGCCTTCAGTCCACCCTGTTTTGTTGCTTGCCTCTCTATTTGTCCCTTTCTTGCCCTAAGTCTCTTCAGATTTTCCAAAATCGGTACAATTCTTCCTGGCAAAGATTTCATACTGAGTCAGCAAAGTCAATATCCAATGGAGAACATACAAGTGAGAAGTGCATTGTGTGGAGTGTTGTGCATCTCAGCCTCTCCTTGTGAACATTTCCTCTTTCATTTTGGGGCTCGACCCCTTGTAACTGTCATTGTTCAACCCGTTTTACAATAGAGCAGCTCTTTTCCATTTCTCTTGCATTTGAACATTGTATCCTTTAATTTAATCCAAGAAATATGTTCTGAAGTATGTTATGCAAAACGTGCAATGTTTTCAAAAAAGTGACAGGAATGTGTATATATATATGCATATTGCATATGTATGTACACATGTATATTGTATAAGGTAGTATAGAGTAAAAATAGATAACAATTGCTAAGTTAAAAATACCAAAACTGTATTTGACGTTGTTGTAAGACAGTACTTCAAAAGACTTTTGGAACGATTAAAAATAATAGATACTAAGAAAATGTGTATCTTCATGTCTGAATTTAAATAAGGAAAGAATTCCTTTATAAAATGAGTTGCACTGCATAAGAAATCAGTATTCCAGAGGTCATCTGTATAAGTGAGGCATTTGGGATCAACCTGAAGAAAAATGATCACCCAGGGTAAAAGTTACAACATAAAATGTCTTTGGTCGAGGTCTTCAAAGTGACTTTTTGCCTTCTGTAGAAAACAGGCTGCTAGTTTCTAAACCTTAAACCTCAATTTTGGTGAATAAGCATGAAGAAACTGGAAGAGTGCTACTTTAAGCTATTCTTCTGTTCAGCAATTCAAAGAAAACACAAATTTAGAATGATCTATTTTGCTGATGCTTATCAATATTTTGTTTATTGGGTAAGGAATGCTTTAAAGCATTTTAATTTGAGTCTTTTTTTATAGGTTTAAACACAAAACATTTTAGAATTGATTTCTAAGTTAAAATATCAGAATAATATAAAATTTACAGTCATGAATCCTTCCATGCTGCTATTTCTAGTTCAAAATAGGTTATGGCCATTATGCAAGATCATCTTATTATGTTAGAAAAAACAGTGCAATTTTCAAACCTTTTTTTTTTCAACCAATGGAAAGCTTTTCGAAAGCAGAACTCTAACATATAAAATATAATTAAACAGTATTTAAAGAGATATCACAATTATGAATGTCTGATAAGCATCCAAAAGTGATGAATATCAAAATAATCTAGAGTACAATTTCATGTTGCTGTGATGTGTTATATCATTCGGTATTGGTCAAATGGCTCTAACACTGTGATGTGTCCTTATCCAACACAGCAGATGCCCCTCAGTGTCAGCGAGCCCTGCCAGGGTTCATGTGTGTAGTATTCTCATTTGTACCATTTCACAAGCGAAGAAGTTTCACTTTTTTTTTTTTTCAAGTGAACAAGCTTTAAGTTAAAAAAAAGGAAAAAATCATAAAGTCTATGATTCTGACCAGACTTCTGATCCAAGATTTATGGCAATGTAATGTGTGTGGATGTCCTAGGTTTTTAAAACTTTACAGTGCTATATAACCATGAGTAATAATAAGCAGTTTAGTTTTATATTCATTGCGCAGGGTGAGTTTGAGTCTAAGCTCTGAATCAAGTCAGTTATATTGGCAGTACATATGTTGGTTGCTGAATGGTAGGTTAGGAATACACTATATTTTAGTGCATATTATTTTTTATTGTATTTAAAGATAGTTTAAAAACAAATTTAAAATGAAATTCAAATCTAATATTGTTGGAATCCTTAGACACTTCTAAGGAATACTAGAATTTGATTGGCTGCAATCTGAAGAAAAATCAGTGTAAAAGCCAAGGTATTATTTTTGCTTAAAATAAGATTTGTATAGCTCTGAATAGTTTATAGAACCATTTCTCACATATTATGTTCAATAATCATTAAAACAATCTTGTCAGATATATAGGACAGAGTGGTTAAAATTATCACTTCTTTTCCTGAAAAGTAAAAAGATTCAAAAGAAAAATAAATTCAGCTTGATAGAATTTTTCCTCCTTTGAAATCTTAGATTTCCAAGATCTCTCTAAATAAGATCTCAGGTGACTGTTGCAACATCTTTTACATATGTTGGCAAATAGTCTGAGTCTCACTCACTTTTACTGTCAACTAAAGACAGTGCAGTTCTACTCAATTTTATAACTATTAAGCTATTATCAATAACATGAAACATCTCAGAATGATATTGGAGTACAAATGTATGTGCTTTTGGAGTTCCTGTTTTAGAGGCAGGACATTCCTACTAAAATTGAATTTTACAAAATAATGGAGCCATTTCAGAAAAAAAATACCTTAATTCTCTTCATTTTTCCTTCGAAGTATTTTTACTGTGTCCCTATAAGACACCATTATAAGTAATTTACAGTTTAGTATATTAATCACTTCTCACATTAATAAAAATAATTTAGATCCTCTGGTTTTATTTGGAGTATTCTTCTCTCTTTTCCCCATGCAAGTTGTACCCTGCAGGCAAACATGTCACTGAGGTGGCCATCCTGGACTAAAGAAGGGATAAAAGTAGTGCCATGAGTTATCTAATCAGAGCCTCTCTCTCATGACAAACCTTTTTTTTTTTTTCTTGATACCAATGTCAATGTTACCTACCTCACAGCCTTCTAAAATGATCTATATGTAGCGTCTCAGGCTATATACTTTACAAGTTAAGCAGATAATGTCCCTAATGATCGTCACCTCTTTTCTTCCTCTGATTACTTCTGTATTTGTTTCTCATTTATTATTGTTCATGCCTTCATCTTTCACTTCAGATCTTCTCTTCTATTTACTCAACAGTTCTCTTTAAAGTTCACATAAATAAATTTAAGAATACTGCTGAGCAGAATTCTAATATTCATATCACCCCTTCCTACACATGTATTTGCATAAGTTAGTTTCGCTTCATGTCTTTTTATATTTTATTAGGGAGACTAACCTAAATACTACAGAGGATGAGGTTTTAAGACAATATAAACTTTTTATGGTACTTGGTACATTTGAGCATGTCATTAGGCGCTTTGATTAGGTAGATATGTATGTATAAGACTTTTATATTTTAATGAACATTCTGTATACATTAACTTATGTCTCCATCTAAACATCTTCAGTAACTCTATTGAATGTCATTTTATATCAGTTTCTTCCTGTTGGGATTTACTAGTCTGCCCTTTGACCAGGGAAGTTATACTTTGCTATGTTCAGTTAATTGAAACTAACATTCTGCTAGCCTGAGAACTTTTAAAGAGGAAAAAAGAAGTTCAGAAAACTTCGTGGGAATTCTGGTTTTAGCAGCATTGACTTTTCCACAAAGAATAATTGCTGCCTGAACTGTGAAGCCTCTGAGTGAATCAGATATAAAATCCTAAATGGGAAAAGGGTAGCAATTACTGAAAAGAACGTGTCTGTTTATCTCAAGCTTTGGGAATTAGGAAAGACCTTTATTTCAGTTAGGTAATGTATAGAGGAAAGGCCTGGATTTCATATCTGATTAGTTAGTATCTCCAGTTAGGTGTTGTCAGCAGGATTGTCACCTGTGTTTGCAGTGTCAGGAGTCATCCTTCCTAATTACTGTGACTGAATCAGGATGGGCCACATGTCTGCAGTTCATTGCTTCTCAGTTCCAAATCCTGAGCTGGTTTGGTATGGTATTCTCATTCTTTAAATGGCATATTGTCCTTTTTTGGCACATAAAAATCAGTAAGTGATTGATGTGCCACACCAGTTTGGTGACATCTCCTGCTGTATTGCTGACATATTTTGCTTCTTCCTTAGAAACAGCCTTTTCAAGGACTCAAATAATTCAGTATCTTAGGAGGGTGACTGGCATGAAAGCAGAAAGACGGGCACTTGGCCACCAGCATCATTAGCCACTGTGCTAATAGTGAAAAGATACATTGTAAAAATTGTAATCGTTTTTTTATTTAAGAAAAAATATGTTATTAAAATTAAGACTATTTCAGGATTGCTAACAACCAGTTGAACAAATATAACATTCAATAGTTGTTATATATCTCTAAGTCAGTCTAATATAAGTTAAAATAAACAAACCAAAAGCTGACCGGGTATAATATGAACATGTTAAGTACCCGCAGAATATTCCCTTCTCCCCCAAAATTATATATACTTTTTAGTATATATACAAAATGGTCATATATGCTGCCTAAAAGTGATTTTTGATCAAAACTCATAAAAGGAAAAGAAAAGATGACTCTTACAGTCGTAAATAATTTTTTAAAACAAGGTTAGAGATTTTTTTTGTCCACAACATCTTTCAATAAAATTAGTGCACAGTTTAAATACAGACTTAAACTTAACTTGGTAACTGTGGAAGATAGAATTTCCATGATAGTTTCTTAGAAAAAAGAAAGATATATAAAGTTGTCTTTTTGTTTAATTAATTATACTAGAATAAAAAGGTAGCAGTTGCTTTTCAACAATTTAAAAGTGTGGTTTTGCAAATATAAAAATAGAAAGACTAGCTTTTCTTTGAAATATAAACTATAGGAATACTTGAAACTATGTCTAATATACTGCATAAGTGGAATAATTACTGAGGATGACATTTAGTAATTGGGTTTGTAACTCCAATTATCCTGAGGCATTGACTCATTTAGAATTATGCCTTTATTCATTAGGTTTGTGAGATAAGCTTTTCTGTAGAAATAAATCCAGAGTATCTTCCCTTGAATTCAAGGATTCCACAACCCTCCTCTCTAGAGAACTAGCAAGAAGTCATTGAATTATTTGCTAATTGTGAGCAAAATTTGTATTGATTTTTTTCTGTCTTTCTAGCTGATGTTAATAGCATCATACTTCAGGTCACTAAATACTTTTCAGCACCATCTAATTGTCAAAGAATCACTTACGGAGACAAAATTGGAGACATCAAAGCCACACATACACACACATGTGCATACAAACACAAAGAAAATGATGACACAGGCAGTTAATATTTTCTTTCTTCTCCACCTCATCTGGTAATATTTTGCAATGCATATGACATAGATTAAAACCAATAATAATTTTAAGCATTATCAAAACTACTATATCACTAAGTTCTAGCCATGCCTGATTTAACTGCTAGGCAAGTATTAATTTCTCACTGCATCCCAATGCCACTACCACAAAAAAGTACAACAAAGAATAAACATATGTCCACATTCGTTCATTATGTTGTCACATCCTTTGAAATATGATATAAGGAGCATAACTTTTGCTTTTCTTTTAAAATCACTTTATGGATGTAAAAATAGATGTATTTTTTTCCTCACAGTGCTCAAATGCTGTGTTGTGGTTTCTAGCAAAACCAAACTATTTCCATGTATTATAATTTCTATAATACATTAGCAGTTTTAAAGATGCGTGTCAGTTCTCTGCAGCGATACACAAAACTTGTTCAATAAATTTGACTGAATTTAGTGAACTATAGCTGTGGAGAAAAATAGAAAACACTCGTTTGGATGCTCACTATAGACTTTTACATGGGAAGAGCTATTCCTCTTTTGGCCCCTAAATAGTTGTTAAAACCAGTGTACCTCATCTTTGACATCTGTTTGAGCAGAATGAATCCATTTTAAATCCCCAAATCACTTTCACTGTGACAGAATGCAGTAAAGGAAGCAAAATGGTTTGGGGAAATGAGAAAGTGTAAACAAGCCGATCAGATGCCATTTAATTTCCTGGAGAGTCAGAAATTTTCTCAAAGAAAAGCGAGATCAGACTTTGATAAAGGAAAACCTGCTTATAACTCATTGCTATTTGAGGGAGGTTTCCCTCAAGTATATTGAGATTTAAATTGATCCTATGCCCAGAAATGTTTCATAACAACAGCCAAGACTAATAAGTTACTTAGCAGTATTGCTTGATAGTTTATGAATACCTAACTGTTCTTGTGTATACAGGAAGAAGACACCATTAACATTTGCGATGAAGCATGCGGTACTAAGAAACATGGTATTCTGATTGCCATGTGCTGGAACATTCAACACTTGTGCTTTTTTTTTCTGCCCATTAATAATGAGATTCTTTTTCAATATTGTTGTTGGATTGTTAACATCTGTTAAATTCTAAGAACATCAAATAAAAACAAACTGTTAACAATTAAAGCTTTTATACAGTAAACCGAAGTTTAACAGAGTGAGCTTCAGTTAGTCGTACTCTGCCATATAAACCCGTGGAGTCTGCTTGTGGGACATCTCTGGAGGGACAACTAGGTCGCAAGATGGATCATGTAAATTATAGAAAAACCTTGGCATCACACTTTGCTTGGGATGGAGTTCGTGCTTTATATCCATACAGTTCCATCAGGAACATCATGGATAGCATCCTTTTGAACTAACAAGCATTTTTCTTTACATTAAGAGTAAAATTGAGGTCTTGTCTGCTGGTTCCAAAATTAAAGTTCCATTATCGAGAAGTTCTAGTGCACAACACAATAAAGAGAGAGAGACCCCATGTTTGTTATACCTTTACGTTTTTGTTGTCGTTTTTCATTACTTTTTAGGTTTTTCCTTGAGAGATTATAAGAGGTGGAGAAAAGTGCTGCAGTGTTGAGCTATTTAAATGTGTATGTGTGAGAGATATTCTGTTGAATATAAACTCTTGTTTATTGTATGTAAAGCTTATAAAGTGTCACATTAATTTTTTTAAACTATAGTAAACTGCAAAGATGAGTACACTAATTTCTTCCATCACTGTATCTATACTCTTTACAATGTCGCTTGTATCGAGAGAAGAAGTCCATTTCTCTACTGCTTGTGTATGGCTGGCTTTGTCACTTGCTTTGACTAATAGAATACAGTAGAATTGATATGCTGAGCCTACATCTTATGAGGACCTTGCTGATTTCACATTGCCTTCTTGGAACATTGATGCCACCATGTGAAGTAGCATGACCTAGACCCTTTGAGACTGAAAGACCAAATATGGAGAATGACCCAACTATACAGCCATACAGCTGTCCCAGTATTCTGGGACAACTACCTGGAGATGTTGATGAGACTGACTTTGACCATCCAGCCCCAGTAGCGCCCCCAGACGACTATAGATGGATGAGTGGGATGTTGATGAGACTGACTTTGACCATCCAGCCCCAGTAGCGCCCCCAGATGACTATAGATGGATGAGTGGCCCCAAGCAAGGTCAGAAAACCTACTCAACAAAAACCAGCCTTAATTGCTGACCCACTCAAGTGTGAGCCAATGGAATAGTGGTTGTAAGCCATTAAGTTGATTTTTTTTTTTTAATTTTTAATTGGAGTAAAGTTGCTTTACAATGTTGTGTTAGTTTTGGCTGTACAGCAAAGTGAATCAGTTATACATATACATATATCCCCTCTTTTTTAGATTTCCTTCCCATTTAGGTCACCACAGAGCCCTGAGTAGAGTTCCCTGAGTAATACAGTAAGTTCTTATTAGCTACCTATTTTATACATAGTAGTGTGTATATGTCAAACCCAGTCTCCCAGTTCATCCCACTCCTCCTTCCCTCCTTGGTATTCATAAGTTTTTTCTCTATATCTGTGTGTCTATTTCTGCTTTGCAGATAAGTTCATCTGTACCATTTTTCTAGATTCCATATAAGCGATATTACACAATATTTGTTTCTCTCTTTCTGACTTACTTCACTCTGTATGACAGTCTTTAGGTCTGTCCACGTCTGTGCAAATGGCACTATTTCATTCCTTTTTACGGCTGAATAATATTCTATTGTATATATGTACCACATCTTCTTTATCCATTCCTTTGTTGATGGACCTTTAGGTTACTTCCATGTCTTGGCTATTGTAAATAGTGCTGCAATGAATATTGGGGTGCATGTATCTTTTTGAATTGTGGTTTTCTCCAGGTATATGCCCAAGAATGGGACTGCTGGGTCATATGGTAGTTCAATTTTTAGGAACTACCATGCTGTTTTGTTTTTTTTTTTTTGAGGAACCACCATACTCTTCTCCATAGTGGCTGTACCAATGTACATTCCCACCAACAGTGCAGGAGCGTTCCCTTTTCTCCACAACCTCTCCAGCATTTATTGTTTGTAGATTTTTTGATGATGGCCATTCTGACTGGTGTGAGTTGATAACATCATTGTAGTTTTGATTTGCATTTCTCTAATAATTAGTGATGTTGAGCATCTTTTCATGTGTTTGTTAGCCATCTGTATGTCTTCTCTGGAGAAATGTCTATTTAGTTCGTCCGCCTATTAACCAAGTTTTGAGGTTGTGGTGAGGCAGCAATAGTTAGCTGATGCATATACCTCTTAAGGGAAAAGGTATGTATTAGTGATTTTATGTACTTTACACTGCCTGGAATATAGTAGATAGTAAGGAAAAATTATTCAATCAAATGAAATGAAACTTTGCTTTAAGAGAGTAACAACTTCACTAGGGAATTAGGCAACAGAAACTTTATCATTTACTTAACTAGTGCCTATGAGAATCACCTCCATCCTCTTACTGCGTTCTGAGCTTGGGACTAACATTAAGCTTTTTCATCATAAAATCACTTATAAGAGCCAGGGTAAAAATGTTTATATGCAAAGCTATGTGAAAAGAAATTATCTGAGGAAATGTGAATAAAAATCAGCAAAAATCTATTTCATTCTAGATATCCATAGTAGCTATAAATTGTTTATAAATATCTTAACTCTCTAAGGTAATTTTTTTGTAGTTTTACTGGTCACCAAGTGAAAGGTATTTCTAAGAATACTGGACATTTAATCGGACATGTCAATTGACTTAATGCGAAGGTATAATAATAATCATAGTACAATTAGCTTGATTGTTCTTTGGAATTAACATTTATGAAATATTCTATAATTCAATATTAAGTTTTACAGAAGAAAACTTGAGCTTGAAGTTCATAGCATGAAATAATCACTCTTAGTGATAGAAACAAATGGTTATTAAGATTATAAAAACAAAATAGTAATAAGAAGAAAGAAAGGGTATATATTTTCAATTTTTATCTTTGAATTTTAAAAAACACATATGGGGGTAAGTGAAATTTTAGGTTCTTAGATACAGAGTTAGGTTGGCAAATATATTTTTAGAGAAATGAAAGGATAATATATGTGCTGTAAAGTCTGTAAGTCCTTAAAATACATTATAAATGGCTTTTTCTCTATTTACCCAAAAATGTGTTCCTTTTAATCACAGAGAGGACAGTTTGGTTGAGTTTCATTGAAAGTAAGAAGGAAAGAAATCTGCATCTTTCATTAAAATCTCCATAAGCCGTGTTTCCATTAGAGTTCACTGAAAAAATGACTCATAAAACCAACAATTTTCTGCATCAGGTGACAGGTTTTGACAGAAACAGCACTGCAGTTTTTGCTATATGCTACATTTTGAATGCTTAAACTATGTGATTAGGTGTGCTTTATATGACTTCCACGTGCTTAGCTAGCAAAATCTGAGTTTATTTATACAAAATTATTCAAGTGAAAAAAATGGTGTCTCTCAAGTGAGTAAAGTCAGACCTCGAAAAACACCAGAGGGGATTGATTGGCTAGCATTTTATTATCAAGTGAGCCATTGTAGCTCTGCTAAAATTAAGGCACAAACCTTCTTGGTAAACACAATGAGATTTTTTATTTTTAATGATGCAAAAATAAAAAATAAGGAATCCCACCGTTTAATAAAGCAACTTTCTGTTTCAGCTTCTAATAACTCAGCTCTAGTAAAAAAAAAAAAAAAAAATCTACAAGTGTCCTGTAAACTAAAAAAAAATAAAATGTCCTAAATTTGTAATGTGTGCCATAAGCTTTTGCTTTTCCATTTGAGAAATATCTGGTTGCTAATCTTTAGATACTCTCTAGACACGTTTCTCTGGGCATATTTTAGAATAATTGCATTGTAGAGTCAGCTGGTTTTTATTTAGAATTGAGAATCCAGTTGTTAAAGTGTTCAAATCTACTTTTTCCACTTTGTTGGTGAATGAGACATTTCACTTCTTATTGTTAGCATGGAATGCTAATAGTGTAACTTAAACTAACATGAGCCATTTTCTTGTAAGGGAAGTGAAAGGAATTCACGCTTTAGAGAAAAAGAACCCTGGGTTTCTAACTCTAAGCCATATGACATTTAGAAAGTCAATTTCTGAAACTCAGAAACATACACCTTTGAACTGGAGATACTCTCTTGAAAAGTGTTGCATGGTTTAGGGGTTATATATCCAATATGGTGCCTGCTGGGTAATAGGTGTCCCAAGAATGATGAAGATAATTAGAACAGGTATATTTAGCACATTTTTATTTTTATTCCTTTTATCCCAGCAGTTAACATGAAAAACATTTAAATATTATTCATGGATATATATATATATATATGATTTCTGTTTTTTTAATATCAAAAATGGTAGAATCAGTAGAACAAGGCTAAAGCCTTTATCTTTTAGAGATACTAGAGATTTCTTTGTGATATTTGTAAGTCTAGGCAAGGTAAAGATGAGTTTAATGGAAGAAAAATGCCTTTGTTTTATGTTATATATTTTAGAATCATGTTTTGAGATAATAGATGGCATTCAAGCTAAGTAGAGAATTAATTTTGATTCATTAATTATACTGCAGAATATAGTGAAACATATTAATTGTGAATGCACATTTAGAATTCTATAAAGTTAAAAAGCTTCTTTCAAATGCATAATTTTACAAAAATCCAAATGCATTTGAGAACAGTTGTGGTTTTCAAAGGAAATCATAACAGATGCATTATAAGTGGATTTCTATATGTTCTTAATTCCTAGTTATATCAAAATTTTCTTCAGTAGCTTGAAATTCAGTGTAAAAATGTTTCACTAAGAAACATTTATAATTTCCAATTCTCTCCATGTAATTCTTATGAATTTTGAAGTTTTAGAATTGTCCATGTCTATAAAATCAAAATTTTCAATTGATATGTTAAAAGTATTCTCCAAACTTAAAACAAACAAACAAAACTATCTCCTCCTACATCTTTCCTAAATTATTATGATCTCATAGTGCTTTTCTCTGAACTCCTATATTTTTCACTATCTAGATCACACACTCTTGGCTTAATGTCCTCATGACAAGAGGGTATAGCTATTTCAATGAAAGCCTATAGGGTTCAGGTATGTTTTGGCTCATCATTGCATCCCCTGATGCTAGTGCAGTGCTTGCCCAAGTTGGTTTTATTTAATATTTATTAAATGAATAAATGAGAAAAATATTGAAAGATCTCACTCTGAAATTTCAGTGTTCCACCATTGTCAGTCAAGATGCACTATTTGATTTCTTCCTCATTCCTTCTTTGCTTCTTTCCTGCCTTTCTCCGTTTCTCTTTTTTCCCTTCGTTCTTTTCCCTACTTTCCATCTTTTCCCCCGGAAAAACAATAAACATCTCACTGAATTACATTTTAAATTGGAATTTATTTTAATGGTTAGTTAGTAGCAAAATAATGAAAAAATGATCTTTCAAAATTCATTGAATCATCCATAAATTATCACACTCATTCATTGCAATCAGAATAGTGAGATGTTCTCATTACATGTGGAAAGGGAGACTGTGAGAGGACAGATTTCTAAATCCTATTTCATAGGAATAGTATTGAGAAGTGACTGAATTGTGGAAATAGAGTCTCCCTCTCCTTCGGAGTACGTATAGTTAAACTCAGATAAATTAATCGTGCTTACGTTTCAATCTTATATAGTGAATACAAGGAACATGCTTTCGGGTAAAACAAACACTGTCTCCAATCTCCCAGTTACCCTTTACTATCATGGGAACAGTGGGCAATATATATTGTATATATTTGTATGGCTAGATATTCTCATTTGTAAGATGGTAATTTAACAATATCTATTTTTGGTACTATTATTAAGATTAAAGCAGGTAATTCTTGTCAAGGATTTAGAACAGTAACTAGTATATAGTAAGGGCTCAATAAATGTTAGCTATTATTATGAATAGATCAGCTTACAGGTGACAGGATTAGTTTTTAAATGATTGATTATGATGTATGTGATTTTTGTGCCCTAAAACCAAAATGTTTTTCCATAAAAATGTAAATTATAGAAATCATTGGAAAAGTTCATTTAATTTGCAGAAATAGGTTTGAATATCAAGGGCACACATACAAACCAATGAGAATCAAATTGCAGTATTCTCTACAGTTTCCATTTCTTCAGCTTGCTCTGTAAACTTGTATTTCTCATAGTTCTCCTCCAGGATTCCTACCTCATCCTTGAGTGATGCATTTTAATTTTATGTCTTCAGTTATTACATGAGTGCTGACATTTCTTCAGTGAATAGCTACGGCCTAGCTATCACAGATCTTCATGTTCAAACCAACTCAACATTGTAACTTGGATGTCTCACAGATATTTTATTCTATTTTCTCATTTGTCCAAAACTAAAAGTACCATCTTACCTATTAAGCTGCTCCAAATTGGGGAAAAATACTTATAAAAAATAAAAATATTCTATCTGTTCCATAAATGGTCTTCCATGTCATCTTTTTAATTCGTTAAGCATTTATGGAACAACTTCCTAATCATTGTATTCGACTTTGGGAGTGCAGAGTTTAATAAGGAGGGTTTCTCCCCAACACTCATCTACATGAATTGATTTTTTATAAGTTACAAATTTAAAGGCTGGCTTTTTTTTCTTTTACTTTAATCTAAATTTCTAATCATATCCACTAACTGGACCTTATAATTTCACATTCACTGGCCATACTGGTTTCCATTACTGTTTTGCTTATATTGTAGGTTGTAAGGGCTAAAAGGAATTGGAGATAATCTAATCTCTCAATTTACAGATGCTAATTAGTCTAATAATTTGAGATTTTTTTCCGAACATCTATAATAATGAGGTATGTAAAGTTTAGTTAATATTCCTGATTATTTCTGAAAATTACTAAACATTTTCTCTTTTTTAACCATAGTTCCCACTACAGTCCTAGGTCATTAATGACAGAAATGGTATCTTATTAACTGTTATCTTACAGGTCTTACTTGAGTGCATAGCATGGAGTTGTAATTAAATGATTATTTGATCAATTTACATGAATTAACTACCCAACTCAAAGGCAAGTAAAAAAAAAAAAAGGCAAGTAACAATATGACCTTTTTATAATGTGAGTTTCTAGAAAGGAAAGTGAAGGAATCACTAGGAGACTGGAAGATTTCTCATGTGTTTTAGGTGTCTTCAAATACATGCCCTTCCTGTTGCTCCTTCAGAACATTTGTCCTCAATCTTTATTTCTCATCAACAGTTACAACTGGATTGATCAGAGACCTTCACTGGAATTTAAAAAAAAAGAACGTGTGTGTACCCTTATTTGAGACTGGCATCCCCTTCAAAAATCTTCTTACTCTGGGCCTTTCTTTTATACCATCCCCTTGAACTATTTGTTCATTTATGGCACAAATACCTGCTAGTACCTTAATTTTTTTAAAACTTGTCCAGGACATTGATATTTATTTTGATAGTTACTCTGTTGTTTATCATATGAACATGATTTTGTTTCAAAAAAAGATAAGCATTCAATTTTGTTTCACTGTTTTTGTATTTTCTATTGTTCTGCCTTGTTAAATGCAGCACAGTCTCTAGTTATCAATTTCTATATATTTCCACTATCATCACATTGGTCATGCACTATGCCAAATCCCAGACTCCTTTACAATCAAAACTTTCCTGAATGCCTACCAGTTTTTATATTCAGGAACCTTTTCATTTAGTCCTTACTTATACTAATACATCTTGAGGCAGAAAGATGGAAACATTATATTAATCTTCTACACAGCAACAATGTATGCTATGATATCAGATATCATTTTAACTCTGTACTGGCATCATCTGTGCAGAACATTATTATTAACCCATAGTGTAGCTGACCTATAACATTTCACAGCTTGACATGTTGAAAGGTTGTCCTTTGAATATTTCTTTGACATTCTTCTAAATTCATAAGAAGTCACCATATACTCTTGAAATTTCCCAGGATTATTATTGTTTTTCATTATAGTTAATCTTATTTAATTGTCTACTCTATTTTTCTCCCTTTCTAAGGACTTATTTATATTATTTTGTTTATATCTGTTAGTAGAAGTTGACATTCTGCTAACTCAGTTTGTTGGGATACCATATGAATCATCATGGTTTGGACAAGTTAGTTTTGCAGCCATTCCTACACCCAGGCTGTACCTGTAATTTAGGCTACTATCTCCCAGGTGTGTGAAAGTGGCTTAACACCAAGAAATGGCAAGAGAAATTGCTTGAATAAGTTTACTGTTGTTGTAGAGTAGATTTTTTATTCTATGGCTAATGTAAAGTAAATTTTTATTCTATGGCTTGTAATTTGAAAAGGTAAAATCATCATGATATAAAAAATAGAAGAATGAAGCTGTAATGCTGAACCCCAAACAACCAATTTAACTACCTTTCAAATGAATAGAATTACTACTGTAGTTAGCAAAGCTTGCATATCATTTGATTAATGGAAGAATCTTTTTCACATCTTTGAGAAGACAATAAATTAAACTTGAAAAAATGTTTGAGCAGCTACAATCATTAATGAAAAAATTATTTTTGTAAATTACAAGAACTAGGGGAAAGATTGTATAGAAACATTCAAAAAGTATGACACTAAAAAAAAAATTCCTATAGTAGCTGACATTGTGAATATAGTTAATTAGGACAAAACAGGTGAATCTGAATGTAAGCAAGAGTAAAAATCTTTCTTTTCTTCCTTCAAAAAAATTTTTGGTGATAATAGCCAATGTTCCTTTTTATTCATTTATTAATAAGTATCAAATACCATCATAACATACATGATCTCATTTACAAAGAGATTTTCTTATAATATTTCACTTTATAGTAAACTCCTTGAGGTAAATGGTAACTAAAGAACTCTGTCAATAAAGTGTCCTTAAATGTGGAAGGAATTTGCAAATTCAATGCCAATTTTTATTTCTTTTTCTCTTATAAAATGGTTATTATCAAGGCTATTCATGTCTTCTTGTAGTAAAGTGATGGAGAAATTATTCAGTAAATATTATTAGTGTTCCGATATGACCTTGAATTCTGAGCACACTATTTAGTACCATGGTGTAAAAATATACCATAATATCATAGCACATTCTACATAGAACTACATTCTACGTAGACGTACAAACAAGTAGACTGCAACTGGATGTCAACTAGAAAATGAAATAATATTGAAAGCCATTTAGTATTTTCTCTTGTACAGTGAAAATTTTCATAGTTAGATGCAGTGAGCCAATGAAAATAGTCATTAAAGATATCAAATTGAGAGTGAACAGGAGTTGCTCTTTTTAGATATGAAACGTAATTACTTTTGTTTTGTTGGTAAATGAAGAAACCTCAAGGCTTGGCTGCTTCAAAGGAAAGAATCTTAGCTTGGTAGAGAGGAAGTAGGGGACAGTCTTAGAAATGATGGGCAAACATTCATGTGAAAATATGAGGGTTTAATAAAAGCTAAAAGATATACAACATGCTGCTTTTTGTGTGCAATGCTTTCTTTCATTTTTTTTCAATTAAATATCTAGTTCTAATCACAGAAGTGAGAAATTCAGTGGCAAAAGGAAATGAAAAGAGGACAAACAAACAAACTTCTTTTCATCCCAGTATGCCTAGGCAGCAGTCCAAGAAGTAGATCTTAGGCACCATATGTGCTGTCCTCCCAATAGGGATGACATTTTACATGGAACTGAAAATGCCTGGGCTTGTCTGAATTCTGCCAGATCCTTTTTGCTTTTTCTCAATATAAGCTACCTCTCTAGGTACAATATGCTCTCAAAAGACTCAACATTAATTGTCAAAAGGAAGGCTCAGCAGGGCCAGTGTCTTTTTCTGTCATTTAGTTCCCAACATCTAACACAACTCAGGGTCACAATCTAAATATGGTGATGCGAAGCATCTTCAAGATGTCTGCATGTAGGCACCAATTTCACCAGCTCCCAATTACACATCTTCCTTCTGTCTCAAGAGTGCTGAAGGATTATTTGTTGCTTTTCAGATAACCCTTGGTTCTTGTTCCCACATGAAGTAGAGATTATGCTCTCCCTGAAGCCCTTTTAAAGTCCAACACACCCACTTTTGCCATGTGTGAGCAATCTTCAGGCACTATTAGCCCCGCTTGAGTAGCTCTTGATAACACTCTCTAGGAAGTCAATTAAAGATGTCAGGGGGTGGGCCGGACTGCTTTTCTTTTACTAACAGGCATTTGGAGAGTGGAAGATGGAACTGTCAGGAACAGGTGATTTTTGATTCTTGAGGAACTAAACCTGATTTGTTTTTTCCTCTCATTATTTCAACTATTTTCTTTTTGTGTTCTCGAGAAGATTTATTTTAATCTTTAGGCATCACCAGCTATATAATACTGAGGATCAAATACCCGAGCTAGTAAATGATGAAAATATTTGTTCAGCAATTAAAGATATAAAGAGAGATATCTGACAAATTTGAGCATAGTGAAAATTTGTAATAAGAAGGAGCTAATTTTTTGGTTAAAATATTTACATTTAAACTAAAATTAAATGATTGCTCACTAAAAATTAGGCATAAAAATCTCCTGGCATTATAGTAGTGTCATTCTTTGCACTTGCTTGCTACTATTGTGATTCTTTCTTTTGCTAAAAATCTTGACCCAATTGTTCTATGTGTTTTTAATAAGAAAGACTACCCTAAAAGTAAATGATTGATTTTTTTTCTTAAATAATATAAAGCAAAATTAAAGTGCCACAACTTTTAATCTAATTAATGTACATGTTTAAACCAATTATTTAGTCCCAGTAAACATTATTTTGCTTATGCAAAATATTATTTGATGTTACTTTATATTCCACTATTAAATTAGTGCAATAACAGAAATTTCCATGATATTGTATTTAATCTACAACTTTGTTATATATTTATGTACTTAACCGGGAGAATTATCACTGTGGGGAGATGCATACTTTATAAGGGAGAATATATAACTTTGAACATCACTGTCTATTTGATTATGCAAAACCATGAAAATTAATGAATACTTCCTCTTTGCTAATCATGTGCTAAATGCCAAAAAGTGCTTTCACTTAATCCTCATTGTCACCCTAGATGATAGGCAACATTATCCCCATTTTACAGATGAAGAAGCAGAAGCTTACAGAGGATAAATACCTTGCCCCAAGTCCCATGCTAATAATCAGCAGTGCCAGGACTCAAACCGAAGGCTTTCATTCACCAAAACCTGTGGGCTTCACCTGCAGAGGGCCAGGAACTGCTGAAGATGTAATGTTCTGTCTGTACCTATATTTGCAAGAGATATAATCTCATAATGATTATATCACTCTGAGAAATGAACTGTCTCCAAGATGGTTACATGTATTTTCTAATGTTCCGTTTAAAATAAATGAAAACACAAAAAAGATTGAATCTGACTAAAAGTTTAGTTTTGCTGAAAAAAGAGATTGACATATATTTAAAAAAAAAATGAAGACTGCAATCCTCAGGGCTTGAGCTACCATTAGAAAAGCTGCAATAGTTTATTATACAGAAAGATAGCAGTGTAATACTGATCAGCAATCCACCCACCATTAGCTTTTGTTCTCCAGTTTCTATGAAAAAGCAATTGTACAGAATCAAGCTCATATTAGGGATTCATTCAAAGAAGCAAGTTTCATCATGAACTTTAAATTAAAAATAGATTTAGCCTAATGTTTGAAGTCACCATCTCACAGCATGATGTAATAACTGATTATAATGACGACCTTAGTTTCCAAGTTAAATTATTTTTAGTATACTTTAATTATTGGGTTAAGGAATTATAAAGTATGTGTGTTATGCTTAAGTTTCTTTCAAAATAATAGAAAATGAAAGAAAAAAAGGTCTATTTTCAAATCCTGGTCCCTCCTCTTGTTAACTGGATGAAGTTGGTATCTTCAAACATTTGTCTTTTCATTCATAAGCCTACCTACCTCACAGGGTTATTGTGGGGTTTCCATTATAGGCAAGAAATCTTGATCATTATTAGACACTGATTTATCCCATCCAACTAGACAACTGAGATATTTTTAAAAAAATACAGAACATAATCTTGAAAACATTATGAATGTTTTAAGCAGTGATATAAGTTTCTGACATTTTTCTGACCATTTGAATACTGTGAAATTTGTGTTAGTTTTTAACTTTGAAAATGAGAAACTACTAGCATTCCACTACTGGAAGATCATTCCACAATAATGCCCCTCAAAGCATACTATATTTTTTACTAAAGCAAATGACAAGCAACTTCCCATACATTTATTGAGTAAAATCATTAAATTAGTGTAGGGAACTTTCTACTAAAGATGCATATGTAATAATCAACTGTATCCAGTTTAGTCTTATCTTGATGACAAGAATTGAAATTCCTCACTCATCTATTCATTCAGTAAATATTTACTTTGCACTTGCTATGTGCCAAGAATACCATTGTAGACCCTGGGGATACCACAGTAAACAATGAATGAGGTCCTTCCTTTCATGGAGCTGGCTTACATTCTACTGAAGGCAGATAGATAATGAACAAGCTAGCAGACAAAATAATTCCACATATGTGATATAAAGGGGGCAAATACCAAAAGGGTGTGATATGTGTGATCTTGTTGCTTCTTTAGATTGGGTAGTCATAAAAGGGAAACTTAAAGAATTGTCATATAAACTGAGATTTGATGGACGAGAAGAAGAGAGCTAAAAGGAAGTCTTAGGGGAAGAACATATCACAGTGAATAGTGTAGCAAAAGGACCTAAAGAAGTCTTTGCCTTGCTAGAAGAAGAGAAGGGCCAGTGTGGCTGGGGGAGAGGGAACAAGAGGAATGGGTATCATGAGATGAGAGTCCAGATCTCAAGATGCCTTGTAAGCCAGAGTAAGGATTTGGATGTTTCTGTAGATGTGATGAGTCTTTTGGAGAATTTTAAGCAGAAGGATGACAAGATTTGTTTTACAATTTTAATGAGGTTACTCCGTTGGCTATGTGAGGAATTGACTGTAAGAAGAGTAAAAGTAAGATTATTAAGAGTCAGCTGTAGTATTCCCTGAGAGATGACAGTGACTCAGACCAAGTGATGGGGTGGTAGTAAAGAAAAATAGGCAGATTCTGGATAAGTCTCTCGGTAATTGGGGCTTACCAATGGACAAGATGATGATGATGTGTGCGTGTGAGGGGGATGTTCGTGGGTGACAGAAATGGAGGAAAAATAATTTGTTGATAATTTATACCCGATTGTACCACAGACAAAGACACAAAAGTTTTGCGGGGTGGGGGAGGGGGAAGATTTGTGTGACAAAATCAAGAATTCAGTTTTGGTCACGTTAAATTCAGGATACTCTTAGACATTCCAGGGGTGATGTCAAGCAGGCAGTCTGGAATTCCAAGGAGCTCAAGGCTGGAGGCATTCATTTTAGAATCATCAGCATAGAGGCAGGACTGACAGAGGTTAACTACGAAGAATTTGCGTCTGGGAGCTCTCCATTTTTGAGTAATATTGACTATGTTTTAAGAACAAGGAGTTTCTGGCAAAGTACAGTCAAGAGTAATGGCTAGAGGGAGGAAAATTATGAAAGTATCTCAGAACACAAGATAAGAAATACAAGCTTAAATTAGATATATTTTTGCAGTGCTTTAATGGTATTGGTTTCATCATGTAGGATTTGGGGGAGAGTACAAAAAAAATCACTATAGTTATTTTCCACATCTTAACTCTCAGCAACATTATCAAGCAATTTCTATGGCTAAGCTACTACAGGAGAGAAACATGAAATAATCACATCTATACTGGAGGCATAGCTAATTTCCAATATAGTTTCCATCCGACTCTTTTTAGTCTTACGAGACACTGAAATAATACCTAGTGAAGGCAATTAAATGTAATACTTGATTAATATATCTATTGTATGGAAAACCTCTTCTACCTAAACATTAAAAATATTCAGAAAGAAAGAAAGACTATGTTAGTGTATTTTAGTATTATCTCAAATGATTTTGTCTCTAATGACCACTTTTATCTAATGGAAAAAGAACAGAAAAACAGCAACCAGGACTCTGCAGGAACAAAATTATTTTTAGAAAAGAACATTTTTTAGTTATTGGGCTGCTTAATTTTTGAAGACTATTGAAAATATACAGTGAACGTTTTATTATACAAATATATTCAGTTTTGAAGACAACTAAATGATAATAAAGCATTTTCTTTTTCTTTACATCATATTACAGTAACGAAGCTGTTACCTCTCCAGATGCATTTAATGAGTTTCAACTAACATTTTAAGGAGCTGACATTATCATAAACCTAAGAATTAGACAAAATTGAATTTACTGGTATAGAGAAAGATTCCTTGAGCCAATTGTATTGTTTAAGATGGACTATAATTCATTTTATGATATACCACCATCTTTCTATAAGAAAAACTATATTAATGGATCATTATACTTAATCATTTTTTATCCTTTTATTCCAAGTTTTAAAAGAAAAAACTCATGATGTTTTTATACACTCAAATCATATGAGTATAAAAGGCACAGACATATCAAGGAAAATGAACCAAAATTTTTATAAAGTTAAAGTTTTTCACATTTTCTCTAAATAAAACTCCATAAAGAAACTTCAAATGGAGGTAAGTTTTTATTTTTAAAGGAGAAATCATTATAATTTTCTTGATTCACATATTTAAAGTGGGCTTATAGAATCACAACTTATAATTGGGGAGAATTGAGGAACTTTTTTAAAATAAGTGATATTTTGCCTTTTATGGGTCATGTGTTGACAGTGAATATATGTGATGGCTTTAAGCCTCTCTCATCTAGAGCAGTTACCACTGCTTGCTCCTTCCCCTATAACTTCCTCATTTTGTATTCAGTCCTCTGTTGAGGCACTTAAGAGGCCTAGGTCTAGATCAAAAGGTTGTCATCTTACTCACCTTTATATCTCTTGTACCTAGCTCAGAGCTGGCCTTCAATTCATCTTAAATGAAGAGACCTTCTTAACATTAAATTTTTCTGAATATTTATTCTACCTTAGAAAATAACTAATTAATCGAGTTATATATTTTGATCTCAAAGGTCAGACTTATTACCATTCTACAGGTATTTTGTTGGCATTTATATTTAAAAGCACCAATTTTCTGTAAACTTGCAGTTTGTGTCACTGAGTGACTCTTGTGAGAAACCAGGTTTCCTTACCTTCTTCCCAACTCTTTGTGTTGAATCCAGCTGGAACAGATGGTATACTTTCAAAATACTCTTAGTCAAAATTATTTTTCTTTATACATTGTAAAATCTACATATTAGTAAGTAATTAATACACTTACAGGGTTCAAAAATCAAAATGTATGAAGTGCATATAGTGAAGTCTTCCTCTCTCATCCCTCACTTCCCACTTTTGTTTTTCTCTGCAAAGGCTTTGTTATTATTAGTTTCTTGTGTGTCCTTCCAGAGATTGTTTTTTGTACATGCAAGCACATTCCAGCATGTTTCTTTTTGTAATTAATTAAAGCATACTGTGCATGTTTCAAACCCCGCTCTGAAGCTGGCCCTGATAAAATGACTTTCTTGTTGAAAACAGTTTCCCTCCTTTGTATCCTGATACATTTTCAATGTGGTTCTATGATGCTGCATGCTTTTTTTTCTTTCAGATTGTGATTTTTGACTTATATTTTGGTAACTTTCCTAAATCTTTTTAGCACCCTAAGGGCAAGATCTCTGCTTGAAATATCTTGTACTTCTAAGTGTGATAGGTACATAGCACCTGTCACCATCAAAATATTCAGTACCTACTTTTTAAATAAAAAAGAAACCAATGATTAAAAAAAACTCTTCTGTTATCTCAAATTAGTAGTTACAACTAGAACTAATTGAAAAGTGAAACTATCTAATATACTTGGTATCAATTAAACAAAGCAAAATTAAATATCATATTAAAATCACCTTTTAGAAATGAGCTGGGTAAAACTTATTGAGCAAAGTTAAACTTTTTGATTTGGAGGAACCAATGATATTTTATTGCCCAGATAATACTTTACAACGTAAATAATGATACCTAAATACGTTTGACTTTAGAATTATACTGTTATATATAAATCCTAAATCCGATAGTACTCACTCGTAGTAATTATCACCATCCAGTAGCAATTGCACAGTATTTGACTGTCTGACCCTCAAGACCTTAAAAGAGGAATTATTTTATACACAAGGTAGGGTTCTTGAAGATAGGGTTCAGGGTCCCTTTTATTTTTTCACTAGCATTCTTAATTTCTAACAACAATAATAATTCTTATTTCTGAAGTGTTTCCTTTGCTTCACAATGTGCTCTACAAAGATCGCTTTCTTTATTCTTCATAACTATCCAAAGACATAAACTTTAATATCCCCATTTTACAGATGAAGAAGGTGAGCTTAACATGGCTGAGACTTAAGACCATCAAGTTAAGTAGCAGAGCCGAGCCTCAAACCCAGGCCTCTGACTAAGCCCATTATTTTAACCACAATACCATATTGCCTCCCCGTCAAAAAGTAGTAGTTCCATAAACATTTATTAAATGGAAGCTCTAGGTATCGTGAAAGGAACTGGGCAAACAGTGGAGAGGAACTAGAGTGCACCTAGAAATAGAAAATAGTGTGAATGTCCTAAGATGGAAAAGAGCTTGCTATGTTCCAGGACCTGATGAAAGGCCAGTGTGGGTGTGAATTATGATTGAGAGGGCAAAGATGAGGCAGTAGAGATTTTTAGAGAATAAACTGCACAGAAGAAAACAGGAGGGTAGTTAACATTCTGCCTCGATATCCTGGAACTGTCCTGGCATAATTATGAAGAATGCTTCCATTTACTTTCTCAAATGTTTAGTATGGAAGATAAAATAATAGGTAAGGTTAAAGATTTTAGATTTCAGAAGGAATGAATAAATTTTTCCCCAGCTACTTGTGATATTAGCAGGGAAATGAGGAGTCTTAGAGTCCAAACTCCATACCCAGCACTTTCATCAACTGACAACATTCCCAGTGATGAACTGAAGCCCTATCTCCTAGAAGCTTACTGAAGCAAAGGTCTTCCTTTTAAGTAAATGTGGAAAAAACCATTTCAAGGGCTGTATTAGCCATGTGCTTTAGACATCACTGGATAAATATATGTAACATCTCATTATTTAGGATGCACTAATTCATATTGAAAATTAACCCATTTTCCAACCTCTGATTTTCTTATTTGGCCCACATTTAATACACGTATTTTGCCTTACATTCAGAACAGTTATAATTTGATTGTTCATTGAGAGTATCAAGAAAAAAGTTTCTAATTTTACCATTTGTAGAAAGTTTGGGGAAGAGTGAGGTGAAGTGGCTGATGTGGTGCATGAAAATGGCCCAAATTAGGAATTATAATAATTTGTGAATTATAATAATTTTAATAATCTGACATCACAAATAGCTTTGATTAGAACTAAGCAATAAAGATTTGGCGGACTTTCTGATAAATCTTACTTATTAAGTTTTGGTACCCTCCCAGGCAGAGAAGCTAAAACAATCCCATGCAACTAGGTGGTTATCTCCATATAGGCACCTCACCAAGCAGGAAGGAAGTGGCTCTGTTTATTTTTTATCCACGACTATTTTGAGAGTAAAATTGTACTGAGTCTTAGTCCTAGGAATAACCATGGAGCCCAGAAAATAAAAATATAACAAAAAATTCCGAGGGCAATTTGATTTACTCCCTTATTGCTGAGCATATACTCTGTGGCTGACCAAGGCTACAGGGTATGAGGAAGAGAGGGATTTTTCTCTAAACCTCCGTGCTGAATATGACTTCTTTCTAGTTTCATGTAAGATATGAAAGTTTGATTAGAGTTTACATGAATTTTAAAATATTTAAACACTTTCGGGGAAAACATACTTATAATACATTTTCATCATGAGAACTCAGTATCACACCTTAAAAAGATATCCATTATTTGTTCTTTGGTATCAGTTTGTTTTCAAAGAGTATATGGCAAGGTTGGATGGGGGCCTGTGGAGTTAGCATCAGGAAAAAAAGAAATTGTGCTACTCATAGGTTCAAGCGCATTGTTTGCTGGTTGTTGTCAATGATATAATATGAATTTTCTGAAATAATTTAAATGTGGTCTCTAGCACATTTGCATTCATAAAAAGTGCTTGGATATGCTTCTTGCTTCCTCTTCTCCTGCTTAGCTGTCAAAATATGGTGATGATTTTGAAGATTTACAGTAGATGGGTAATGAGATTGCTGAATATTAACCGCAGCATTGAGAATTCATTTGGTAGCAAAAGAAAAGAAGGTTACTGGGTCTTTGGGATAGAGCAGAGAGATGATAGAGCTTTTTTTTAATCAGCCAATTAAAAAGTAAATATGCTATGTTCTGGATTAGGAAACATTTCAAAGTTCTTGTTATGTAGTAATCAAATAGAACATTTCCCAAAGGTCAAATTACATCCATTTCAGCAAAATTCCTGAAGTTTACAGTAATGCCCATATTTTGCAGTGTGGACGTATGCAAATCTTAATATTAGATGGGAAAGACTAAAGAGCCCACAGGCATGTGGAACATGATTTTTTATTATGTAAATTTCAGGTGTACAGCATTATAGTTCAACAGCTGTATATACTACAGAGTGATCACCGCCACAAATTTATAAAAACTACTTTCATTGTTGCATTTGAATTCAAGTAAGTCTCATGCAGTTATGCTTTGGTCTATGTTCCTGTGTAAAACAGGGAAGTAAACAGCATACTCTCCCAGTGGTCATTTTTAAGTTCATGAATTACGGTGAGATTCACTGTTACACTCTAAATCAGACCACTAGTGATTATGGTTATGAAATGTGTTGTTAAAATAGGTGAAATGATGGAAATTGTGAAATCAGCAGAATCATGTTGAAAGCCCATTATAACATATAGCTCAGTTATTCAGAAATGTGTTGAGTTTCAGGTAGACGGGGAAAAAAGATAGAGCAATAGTAGTTTCAAAGTAACTGGCATTCTTGACAAGGAAGGTTGACCTTGACCTTCTTCTCCTTCCAACCCTCATTTCATCAGCAGGGGTGAGATTACTTTGAGACCTTGCCAATAGGTAATAAATAACACATAAATTCCAGGACACCCTTGCACTGTAGGGTGCCCTAATGTGTAATAATCCTTAGACTATTGAGTTTGTAACTCATGACATCTGGCAGTTACTTGGCATTGTAATTCATGCTGATCGGGCACGTCAGAATACACCATGGGAGAGAAATATCAGAGCACTAACCCACTGATACTAGGAAAGGATGAAATGACAGAGGTACACAGCTGCGCAGACTGTGTACCTCTGTGAACTGTGCAATGTTAGAATGCTGTAAAAGCTAATGCCTTCAGATAAGGACTAACAAGGCGGGAGGAGAGTAGGAATCTATTGGGATCCAGAATAAAGCAGCACATTAATATTTACTTGATAGCACTTTATTCCTTTATTCAAATTGACAGATGTAGCCTTAAGGCAGTAATGAATCTTGAAGTTTGAAGTTAAATAAATACTTATGTATATTTTATTTTATTTTTATTTATTTTTTTTTTTTTGCGGTACGCGGGCCTCTCACTGTTGTGGCCTCTCCCGTTGCGGAGCACAGGCTCTGGACGCGCAGGCTCAGCGGCCATGGCTCACGGGCCCAGCCGCTCCGCGGCATGTGGGATCTTCCCAGACCGGGTCATGAACCCGTGTCCCCTGCATCGGCAGGCGGACTCTCAACCACTGCGCCACCAGGGAAGTCCACTTATGTATATTTTAAATTTAAATGTGCACTTAAATAAATATATAAGTATACTGAATTAAAATTTTTTACAGATATATATATATATATACAAATTTTATATATATAAAATATAAAAAAGATTTGTCCCTTTCAATTTTTTGTTTTCTTTGGTCTCACAGTGAGAGCTAAATGAGGCAAAAAAGAGAGTGTGGGAAAAAAATGAGAAATAGTGGGCCAAAAAAAAAACATTCCACAAAGCGCCTGTAACAAGCCTTCCTGATACCTAGAAGCCTAACTTCTTTAGCTGAAGACTTGAGGCTCTTGGGATATGAACCAGGTTGAAGAGCTAGAAGCAGACAGATGGTTATTTGTGATCGTCCTGTAAATGTAAATGCTATAAAGATGTTGTGATTATTTATTTATTTACTAATGCCCCAACCCAGATTTAGAGAAAGTAGGAGGCAGTATTTAAGCTTGAAATAATCTGGTGTTTCCCTTTGTGACCATCTTGAGAAACATCACTTAATGCTTTTTTTAGGATTAATCTGTGTAGTTCTGAATTTTAAATTCAATGTATTATTTCTTCCAATATCCAGAGGTATAGCTATCTCTTTGACTGAGATTGAAATTAGCAAAAGGGCAGGTGCTGGAAGGAGGTTGGGTAGCAGAGTAGAACATTTTGGGGATGTGGAGAGTTTTTGTTTTACAGTAGAGGAAGGCCGCCTTGAACACATTTAGGCCAGTGCCCTCAATTCTACACACCGTTCTCCTCCTGACTTACTATTATATTTGGACACACCCTCTAAGTTCCCCTCATGCCTTTGAGTCTTCTGTGATTCTGGAAACATCGATCCCACATGACCAATTTTGTGGACAATGGCACTTTAAGAAAAAAGAGGAACTGATTAAACATTAATTAGCCTCAGTCCACAACTTCCTCACAAGCTAATGGATAGGGTATGCAGATCCCTGTCGAATATCAGATGCTAGGCTTTGCCAAAAATAGGACTTCCAAGTGTTGAAGGAGTGCCAACTGCTGGCTCCTTAACTCAAACCAAAGGAAATGATTACCAGAGACAGGCCTCGAGTCTGCCGTGGTCAGATGTCACCAGTTTGCAGTGCCACACGTGATCCAAGAGTTTATGAATGATCTCAACTCTTGGTCCCCAAGGAGAACATATGCATTACAGAGGTTACGGATACAAATTACAGAGAGCATGATGTTTCCATGCAATTTCTAAGAATCCTTCAGCAAGTTTTAAACATTAATGGAAAACATTAAGGAAGGCTTGGCACTCTTAGGGGGACTTCAAATTATATTGCGGATGAGGACAGAACAGGGCTAAAAAAAGGATTCGAGAATAAAGACTTGGCTAAGGAATTTGGAGCCGGCCATTCCTCTTGGACGAGTTGTGTGTTTGTGTGTTTTATTCCCTGCAGAATTCGAGGCTTCGCAAAATGCTATGACTTGAAAATGAGCAAGTCGCCGGGTATCCCTGTTCATTTATCATGCTCCAGTTCATACCACTGGTTTATCTGGATCATTTGCTGAGTGAATTTGCTTGCACAGGGAATCTTAGTGGGATGAGGGGTGAGACCTTCTCATTTTGGAATTGTCAGCATGTTGCAGAGGTGCCAGAGTGTCAGCTTGCACAGCGGTAGCAGGATGTCTCCCCACTGAGTTCTTTCTTTCCCATTCCCCTTCTGTGCAGAATAAACCACTTATGACTTGTTCCCTAAATATCAGATCTTGTTGTCCGTTTAGCTGGTGGCTGGCCTGTCCATTCTGACCATATCTTGTTTGATTGTACCAAATATAATAAAGTAGTTTGTTGTGAATGACGATTTATTAATAAATCTTTAGATTTATTAGGTCTTTCGGTCTTTGCAACTTCAGAAAAATACAGAATTATTGTAACTTATCCGTGTAGAGCTTTCAGTTGAAGGGGGAAACTCAGTTTCAACTGGCCTAAAAATGAAAGAAAACTTCTTTAGATCCCATACGTAGAAAGTCCAGATTTAACACAGTCTTCAGAATTGGTTCGTTCAGTTACGGCATCAAGAACCCAGATATGTTTTCTAGTGTGCAGAGCCTCAGTTTCATTCTGAGGCTGGAGCTCCCCCTGGGGTCAGAGCATGGCTGTCAACAACAGCCATTTACTGCAGCAGGACAAGACAGTGCACTTTCCTGGGAAGTAGAGTAGAGGACCTGAACTTCAGGCTGGCTGCGATTACACCCGATCATTCCCCGTGGTGAGAGGTGCTGCTGGTGATGAGGATAGGAACATAATGTGTACCAGTGGTAGAAATGGCTACCACTGTTTTTCCTAACCTACTGTAATATTTACTATGATATACTATAATTTGTGCTAGCAGTTTTATTGCTTGCACATAAATATGTTGTTCCTTTGAGTGATTGATTTCTGACCTTTTTGAACTGCCAGGCTTTTATTTTAGAGATATACGAGCTTGTAGGTAGGCAAGTCGAGTGCACTGTCTCTTAAATCCTACCAACTTAAATTGTTCTTCAGAAATGACATTTGGAAATCAAATTAAAACACTGTAGTGTATTTTATACAATAAGAAAAAGACTGCAGCACACCCTTTGAAGAGGAGTTCATCAATTCGATCAACCTGTCAAGTATACTTGATGAACTCGTCTGATGCCCTTCAAGATGGGAGCCCTGGGCTTCCCTGGTGGCTCAGTGGTTGAGAATCTGCCTGCCAATGCAGGGGACACGGGTTCGAGCCCTGGTCTGGGAAGATCCCACATGCCGCTGAGCAACTAGGCCCGTGAGCCACAACTACTGAGCCTGCGCGTCTGGAGCCTGTGCTCCGCAGCAAGAGAGGCCGTGATAGTGAGAGGCTCGCGCACCGCGATGAAGAGTGGCCCCCGCTCGCCGCAACTAGAGAAAGCCCTCGCACAGAAATGAAGACCCAACACAGCCAAAAATAAATATAAAAAATAAATAAATTAATTAAAATAACAAAAAGATGGGAGCCCTGTGGTGGGTAACCTAGTCTCGTGTAAGTGTAAAAGAAAAAACTTTTCAGATGAGTGAATCTGAAGCTGACACTGAAGGAACAGTATGTGCTTGAAGAAAGAAATAGGAAAAAGTAAGGGAACAAAGAGGTATCTGGGGAAGATTTTCAAGCAGAAAGACCACATATGCTAATGTGCACCGATAATTAGATGTTCCTCTGTGTGTCTACGGCAAGAGGGTTGCAGAAATGTATGTGATGAGTGTGGAAATATAAACACAGAGACCTGATTCTATACAACATTTGATATCACATTAAGAAGAGAATTTTTTCTTAAAAGCCATTTAAAAAGGTGTGAAAAAGGAATTGATGTCATCATATGTGCACTTTAGCAAACTCATAATAGCCACAATAGAGAGATTAAAAGAGAAATCAGAGAAAAAGTTTAAATAGGATACCCTGGAAGTAATTAAGGAAGAGATAAGGACATCCTGAACTAGGGCAGTGGGGACAAAATAAATAGATACAGGTGATATTACAAATCATTGTAGCGTAATGACTGTGCGTAGGGTCTAGAGTCAGACCTGCAGGGTTCAGACTCTGTACTTGTCCACTACAATAGGTCATTCCACATGACCTATGACATATCCATGATGCCAGGTTTTGCACATAGTGTGTGTTCATTAAATATTAGCTATTATTGTAGGGCAATTACTTTTAAAATAGGGAGATCAAAGTGTTACTGTGTGTGCTGCTGATTCAAAAAAGCAAGTTTAAAAAAAATTCTTGTTATTTCCTATATTATGCATGACTAAAGTCTTCTGACGGTCCTTTTAAGTATCAAGATTTACTCAAATTTTGTATTCTTAAACTAAAATATGCACTGGATGGGCATCTCTGTTGGGATAGTCGTCAGTCTTCTACTGAGAAGTCTCTTGCTGCACAGCTCTGACAGCTCAGGTGCACATACAGAGAGAAATCCTCCTGGCGTGGAAGCCTTGTGATCAGTGTTGCTTTGAGTTGCCAGAGGTTTCAACTGCTGCTAACCATGCTTTTAATTACATATCTCTTTTTAAATTACCTTTCCCGTGATCAGTTTAATTTGTTGTGGATGGTCTTCTTTATCTGATGGTGTGTATGAATACTTTCATCCATAATGTTTTAGGCTCTACATTTTTAATAACTGCTTGGAAGCATGTATAGGTTGTAAGTCAGAAATGTATCTTTCAGAAGTCTGCTAATTATGCAGTCTCATTTCATTATTATTGCTAATTTATTTTAAAATGATGAAATGTCAGAGTAATGATTTGCCTTGTCTCTGTTGACTGAGGCAAAAAAGAATTTTGAGAACTATTGAATTAGGACAGAAGGGAGAGGACTTGGTGAGCTAAAGAATGTGGGATAGTAAGAAGCAAAAGTCCAAGAGGTCTGCTCTAAAGGGATACCTAGATGTGAAGCTGTTTTAGGGCACTGTATTAGTTACCTATTGCTGTATCACAAATTACCACAAAACTTAGTAGCTTAAAACAACACACATTTATTTTCTTACTGTCGGTGGGTCAGGAACCCAGACATGAGTTAACTTAGTCTCCTCCTAAGGATCTCTCACAACGCTGCAATGCAGATGTTGGTCAGGGCCGTGGTCTCATGTAAAGGCTCAACTGCAGAAGTTCCTGTTCCCAAATTTTAGTAGTTGCTGGCAGGATTTGTGCTCTCAAGGGATGTGGACTGAAACCTCAGTTCCTTGCTTACCGTTGGCTGAAAGCTGCCTTCGGGTCATTGCCAAATGGGCCTCTACATCGAGCAGTGTGGCATCTTGCACGATCAGAGGAAGCACATGAGGAGAGAGACAGAAAGACAGACAGAACCAAAAAGATGAAACTTACAACCTTTTGTAACCTAATTTTTGAAATGACATTCCATCACTTCATTAAAGGCATGTCACCAGGTCCAGCCCACAGTTAAGGGGAGGGGATGAGACAAAGAAATAAATACCAAGAGGGAGAGGTTATTGTGGAGCGTTAGAGAACAAGGCTACCACAGGCACCGTCATGTCATTTCTGTTTTATACAGTATTCCTTAACCACTTTATAAGACACTGCCAAGCACACTGCAGTATTCAGTGTCTTCTTGTAGAATTGAATTAATTTGTTACAGATCTTTATGTCATGAATATGAACTCTATCATATCAAACACAGTAGTAATTCAGAATTTATTGATCTTCCAGAATAACTTTCTAAGTCACCGTGCATGTCAATGTAAAGAGAATTCAAGTCTAACCCAGGTTATGACTGGCTTAGTGAAGTCTCATTTGTGTTTTCAGCTCAGAGAGAGAAATGAATATTTGGGTTCTAGCCAACTAGATTTCTCTTTTTCCCCCATGGAGTTTTGAACCCTTGTATTCTAAACTTAGATCTGCAAGAAAGTACTATATCAAAAGTGTGCCTATTATATCTTTTTTTCTTTAAAGTACAACTTACCTCTACCCTGCCCCCAGCTTTTGTCTTTTTAACCAGATTCTTTTCAGTTCATCATGTTTATTTCTCTTCACCCTATTTAAAGACTTGTTTGGAACTTTAGGTAAACACATATTGCTGCATGCTCTTGTTTTGGCTTACTTGTCAAGCCACATTGAAAATATGGCTTCCAGTTCTTTTTAGAATAGGAGCTTAATGAGAAAAAATATATAGACTCAATTTGGACTTGCTTTGCTTTTTTACATTTACAGGACTGTTTTAGTTCCCGTTATCTAACATACATAAATCCTTTACTGTAGAGAACACCTTCTATTTTTTATCACTTGCCATAAAGCAGAGGGCAAAATCCAAGACAGAAATGAATAATTAGCAAAAATTTGGAAACAATAAATATTTCATTTTATTTTGTTTACATTTGTGAATGGGTATACAAACGTCAGAAACACAGAAGCAGGTATCAGAACATTTATACAATTTGAGATGAGTAAAAATGACTTTCTATTGCCTAAGACAGATTCTGTATTTGTTTGCTGTGCTAGAACCTGCTGAAAGGGTTGTTTTTCTCTTGAATGTTTTATTTGAGAGAGAGAGAGAGAGAGAGCGAGAGAGAGAGAGAAGAAACACATTTTATTATCCCCAAAGATGTAAAAGAAATGGTATCACTAAGCAAAAATGAATTACTCTATAAACCCCAGAGAGCATTTTACAAGTTGAAGAGGGTACAGTACCAATTATACTATTATCTCACTCTACTCTCTGGGTGAATAGTCGGAAAGCCTAAAATTACAGTTGATGTTAGATTTCTTGGCTTCATTTGCAAATTGGAGTCATTTTCTTTTTTTGTCAACGCCATAAACACACGTTATATTGTTTAAGAGCAGCAGCCCCTAGTTTGTTGTGATATTTTCCTCCTTTTTATCCCCCATATCAAAGGACCTTTTTTTTTTTTTTCCTCTTAATTTGGCTTGTTGCAGATTGATGTCATACTGTGTTTCTGAATCATCTGCAGTGGTCCTAAGTACCATTTGAGCAGAGGCTTTTTGGCTTACTTGTCAGGAGAGCAGTTCTGGAGAAGGTTCTCCAACTGGCCAGATGTGTCATTTTGGACTAGATTGAGAGCCTGCCAAAACACCACTTGCTGCCACTACCGGATATTGTAGGGGTGCTCACCACCCTGTTACCATAGTTTTGCGGGTCTTAACATTGCATAAATAGGCAGCTGTTCTGTATTCAGGATATAAATGAGTCACCAGCTTGCTCTACCTTGAGGATTTACCTGCAATAGGGAAGCACAGTGTTAACCCCTTCTTACCCTCCTGCATGAACATCACATTTAAATGCACACTTCCCTCAGCCCATTCAGAAGCAAACCCCTATGCATATAAATCACATCCTTCTTGCCAGTTAGACAAGAGAACCGAAAAATGTGCAGTTCATTGTGCTAAAATGGAGCACATTTCCTCAGCAGCTAAAGCAGTAAATTAATCAGCTTATAACTAAGAGTGAGCAATTTGTGCTGAATTCTTTCTTACTGCTCCTTCAGTAGGAGACAATGTTCTCTAATCTCATAAAAGGTCATGACTTCATTAAGATGGAAAACCATGTTGCAAGAGACAAGAAAAGAAAAGCCTTAAAAGTCACTCAGTTGTCTCTCTGGACCTATTTTCAGGACAGGGGATTTTTATTTATTTGGAGAATGACAATTAACCTGGAGACTTGGCCCAACAAAGAAGCAGAGTGCTGAAGTGGGTCTCATTACAGGACATGAAAAGCAGTTGGTTTGACCTAATCCACATTTGCAGCAGATGATTTACATAACAAGTTAGCACAAGCTGCCCAATTTTGATTTTAAATAGCTGACCAATTTCAAATAGCTTGACCAATTTATATATAGAAAATGTATGTGTGTGTTCATATGTATATATGTATGCAGGTGTGTGTATATATATGTACACGTGTATAACACACATACGTATACATATACACGCATATATTTGTGTTGGGGGGGTTATTTTTTTACCCCAAGGTACATTGGGAAAAAACCTTGTCTGTGTTAGAATATCAAAGAATAGGAAAGGTCAAGGCAGTTACAAAAAGTAGAGGCAATTGTGTTATATGGTATATTAGCTGGTCTCAACTACACTTTTTATTGAAGTATTGTTGACTTACAATATTATATTAGTTTCAGGTGTACAAGTAGTGATTAAATATTTTCACAGATTACACACCATACAAAGTTATTATAAAATATTGACTATATTCCCTGTGCTGTACATTACTTCCTTGTAACTTATTTATTTTATAACTGGTAGCTTGTACCCTTTAATCTCCTTCACCTGTTTTCTCAACTGCTTTTTCTAATGTTTACCCTAAAATAGATATAGTCCTTATTTGCTAAATAAAACCAGCATTCTGCAGTCTGATAGGACCGAGTCATTTCTCCAGGCTTTTCATTTTGCCAGGGGAAGAAAAGTGCACAGATAGATAGGTGACATTTGGAGAGCCAGGCATGCCAGATTTTCGGAGGTTACAACGGAGGTCCAACCTGCTGTTCTCCTAATGAAAGGAGGGGAAATTCAGACTGGCAAAACCGCTATAAGGGATATCTCTGCTCCGAATGTCACGCTGCCCAGATGTCGCTCGGCAGGTGGAGATGCAGACAGAATGAAAATGTAGCCCTGTGTATGTGGGTGCTAGTGCATTGCAAGGGTGAACAATGAGTCTATCTTCAGAAGTGTAATGAAAACAGTGTGGATCTTGTCCATATTCATGTCACGAGAAAGGGCTTTCTCAAGGAGTTCTCACCCCACTTCCCCTCCCAGACTGAACAGGCATACATGCTCCCAGACCACGTGCACATGACTTGTTTCAGGGCTTTAAGTATAACAAGTAAAACAACTTATTTTAATGCATTTATACACATGTATGTATACGTATATGCTTTTTAAATAGAAAATGGGATCATACTACATAAACAGTTTTGTACTTTGAGTTTGTATTAAATGTCAAAACTATATCATGAATGTGTCTCATCTTATTTTCTTTAGGCTTATTTCATTTTAAACTCAGATTTTATAGCAAAGGTTCATAGTCATAGAGTTAATCATTTCCCTGTTGATGAAGCGCTTAGATTGGCTCTAACATATTTTAAGATGGGCGTGGTTCTGTTCTCAGTAAATACCAGTGAATTTTATTAGAACAAAGTAAGTTAAGACTTGAAGTTACCTTTTGCAAGAGGAAGCTAAAGTTACTGTCATTGAGTTTTCTTTTACTACAATTGTTTTTCTTCAGTGTTACGAGATGACTTCCGGCAAAATCCCACAGATGTTGTAGTGGCAGCCGGAGAGCCTGCAATCCTGGAGTGCCAACCTCCCCGGGGACACCCAGAACCCACCATCTACTGGAAAAAAGATAAAATTCGAATCGATGACAAGGAAGAAAGAATAAGTGTGAGTTAAACTAAAATGGACCCCTAGAGAGATTGAATATCAAGGCTTAAAATGGATGTATTTTATTATTTTATTTATATTATTTATAATATTTTATTTATATTATTTATTATTTCTTGGTAAAGTTGTAGAGCTGTATTTGAGTGCTAATTACTATTTACACTGTATTGAAAGGACTGAAAAAAGGTAACCAAAAATAAAAACTTTGGAATGAGGCTTCAAATAGTCAAATATTATATAAATCAAGTGTATATGATATATTAATAACTGGACCAATCTGAATATGTAAATATATCTTTGCAGTAGAATACTGATGTCGAAGCTCTTTTTAAGATCTCCAAATGCATCTATTGATCATGCAATACATGTGTCAAAGTGTAAATGATGGCCATAAACTGTATTAACTAGAACATTTCTTTTCATACTACTTTCAAAATTATAAGAGGAAATAATTTGAGGTGATAAATATTTCAAGCTCTTTTCCAGTTTTTCCAATGTAATATTTATAACTAAAATATTATATGAGAACTCATTTCAAAGTTTAAGAGATAGAAAGTAAAATCAATGTAAAAATAACTGCCCGGTTTTGCAGTTTAACCCTTGTAGAAAAATGGTCTGTTTTCAAGGGAAATGGATGATCAGGTTAATCAGTCAATTAATATTCAAAATGGAACACCCAGAAAATGGTAAAAAGGTAGAGAAATGGCATATAGTTATTTTATTTTTTCAGAGGATCCATTCAACCTGTGTATGTGAAGTTTGTGAGAGCAGTCCACTGAAATAGTAGATAATGCCTCAACCTTCTGACATGGTTCTTAGTATAATTTTTATACTCAGTACAATAACTGAGAATTAATATATTTTATTTAAAATAATGTCTCAACGAAACAAATGTACCATTTCTATCAAAAAGTCCACATTTTCTGGGTGTCTCTTCTCTTTAAAAATATCTTATAAATGAGGTTTTATTCTTATGTGTACATTGTGATTACATCATAACACAGGACGAGAGAGTCCATGCAAAAGATCACAACATATTCCATATGATTCTGGCTTGAACTGTTGACACTGTGAGGACCTACAGTGAAAGATAATTTGGTTCTCAATGGTCTGTGCTCGGGTACCAAACTTATGAAAATGTGCTCCTGTTCAAGATCTTTTTCATGTTTGTAATCATTTAGCTTTTGCTTTGTAACAAATGACCCCAAAATACTGTGATTTATAATAACCATTGCATTTACACTATGATTCTGGGGGTAAGCTGACAGTTCTTTGCTCTGGGCTAGCTTGGTTCATCTTTGCTAGGCTTTCTCATGCTTCTGTGGCTTGTTTAAACATGTGCTGGCAGCTGGGATGATCTAGGATAACTTTACTCACATGGCTGGCCATTGACTATCTCTCAGCTGGCCATCTTGGTTCTTCTCCTCACGGCCTCTCATTTTCCAGCAGGCTAGCTCAGGCTGGTTCTCATACTGGTCTCAGGGTTCCAACTGCAGCAAGAGAAGGCAAGTCCCTATATGCGAGTGCCTTTCTTCTGGTGAAATGTTGCTTTAGTTCCACTGGTCAAATCAAATCAAATCATATTGTCACACTCAGCTTCGGGGGAAGGAGAAATGGCCTCCATGGTTTAAACCTATCATTTATTATGCTCTACTGCATACAGTTGAGAATAGGTTGACTCTGTTTTCTTCTTAAGTTAAAAAAAAAAAAAAAATGTTGAAAATCCCTTTCTATGACATGGCTAGTTTTAGAGCCTGAATAAGTCTGATGAAAACGTACCTACTTGAGTTTTGTCTGCCTGTGAAATTAAAATTAAAGGAGGAAACCAGCATATTCTTATCTCATATCTCTTTAAGAACACTCAGTCATTGTAAAGTTAAGATTGTTGAACTAGATAAATAATAAAAAAATATTTTATTGGAAAAGAAGCTATAAGTTGATGATTCACTTACTAAAAACCTTATTCTGCTTTAATGTACCCTTTAACTAACAGACATTTTAACATTATTACATTTGTTTATTCAAACAAAAATGCTTCTCATTTAAGAAACATTTAGGGGCCACATTTTAGAAGCCAATGACTTGTACCAAGTCATACTCATCATTCAAAAAAAAATTTTGTTTTTATTCAAGCTGACCTCCTCTTCAAAAACTATCTCATAAATATAGTTAAGATGAGGCAAAGATAATTTTAATACTAACAATTGAAATGTAAACTCCATGAAAGCAGAGATTTTTACTATTTGGTTGACTATTGAATCTCAAAGGCCTAGAACACTACCCAGCCCATAGAGGTACTCAACAAATACTCATTGAATTCTTCTGAGTCAATTAGATTTCGTTATATTATCCAAAGCAGATATCTAGTACTTCGTTCTGATGACAAATGTCAACAGAAATTCATTCAACAGAATCTCAGAGTGAAGACCAACCACTGTGGTTTAATGGGGGCAGTCACAAGATTCAAAATAGGACCAGGCAAGAGAGAGGAAGACTGCCTTAAAGAAGCATTCTCTAGAAAGGAAATATGGAGGCTTACATTGAGGGTGAATTTAAGAGAAGAAAGTACACGTGCAGATACCAACATAGTGGTAGAGTTTTGTGTCTTAGACACTCAGCTATTTCTTTTAGAGAAAAAAAATGTGCTTAAATATTTAAAATTATTTATTAGTGACCTTTCTTTCTCTGTTTCTTTTCCTTTCCATTTTCTTTTTTTTCAATTTTAACAGATCCGTGGTGGAAAACTAATGATCTCCAATACCAGGAAAAGTGATGCAGGGATGTATACCTGTGTTGGCACCAATATGGTGGGAGAAAGAGACAGTGATCCAGCAGAGCTGACTGTCTTTGGTAAAACTCTCTTTTCAATTATAAATTGCTATTACTACTTTTCCTTTTCCTTTAAATATTTTTGCTAATACCAAACACCAGGCCATACAGGGACAGTTACTTATGACTTGTGGTGAGCTCAATAGACTAGAATTGTCTTGTTTTCTGGTTCTGTCTTTTAATGAAATCTTTGATGTGAAGAAAATTAAACTTTTGAAACATTAATTTACCTACTTTATTCATATATATTTATAGGATTTTGCCTTTCATCAGGATGTAAAAAACTTTCCTTTCTCAAAATCTATTTGAGAGATTATATACATTTTAAGTTTATCACTCATTCCATTGTGATGCATTTATGAAGTATTTATTATGTGCATGACACAGGGTAAGGTTTTTAAAAATTAGAGAGTGCAGTGTATAGCCATTTCACTTGTGTTCTAATTTAAAAAATTTCAGATTAAGCTATTTGCAGTTTTACCTCATGATAAAAAGACTAGCTTGCTAGTTATACACACGCAATCAAAATTAGAAAAAAATTGATCAACTATTTTGCTATAATATTCATGTTTCTTCAACTTAAAAACCAAAGGACTCTTTAGATGGAGTAATTCAATTAGTTAGTGAAAACGTGATTAGATCTGTATCACAGAAATAGTGGAGAAAGCATTAGGAAGGAGAAAATTGGAGGTAGTAAAGATGGCCAATTAAACGAAAGTAAGGAAAATGCTACAGGGCAGCTGTGGAAAATTGAAAGAGAAATACAATGGCAGAAAATTGGGGGAAATGGGGATCCTAAAGATGCTGGAAAATGAAACATTCCTTTAGATGACATCGAAGTCCCATTGAAGTCCCATTCAAGTGTCTGTATGGAAATATATATGTATACTCACAAACGCACTCACAAACACATACACATATGTATATATACACACATATATAGATGCGTGTGTATATCTATCTCTCTCTATATATATTTGAATAAAAGAGTCACTATTGCAGATATTATGATTTCTTTTTTAAATGCAAGAGATAATTGTGAATTTCAAATTACTTTTTTGTGTGTGCCAGTAAAATAATCTTCTGAATCTGTGCACGGTATGATAAGATCCTATGTCATTACTCCAGAACACACTGAGGTAGCATCAGAATCTGGCATACATCCCTAAAGAAACTTCTTTTGCAGTTTGGGATGTGCCCCCCATGGTATAATGGGATCCCGTGCTGTGATGCAAAAGAGAGCCATATTATGGTTTCCATTACATTTAGAGTGTTAGGTGTGGTTTATGAATATGTACTAGAGTGCAGGCCTCTCTTTTCAATTGTTCTGAGTATCAGGTAATCTCTGGTAATACTCCTTGTGGATACTAAGCAGCTTGAAGTCCCAAATGACAAAACCAGGATCCCATAATTCATTAAAGGAATTGAACAGTAAAAATAAAACTGTTCAAAGTATGCATGTAAATTTCTGTCCTACAGAGAGCTCGGACAATATCAGTTTGCCCTTACATTTCATGCAGTTATCTATCTATAAGAGTCTCAAAATGTGCTTCACTCCGTAATGAATAAAATACAGTTTTGCCTGCTAAGATATGAAATTAGCGGTCACTGAACATTAGCATTGAAAACCCACAAGTACAGCTATTCTATTTAAAGAAACACTCATCTCTATTCTTCTGTAGCTACCACCAGCTTTGGAACAGAAAAATGTTTCATTACAGCAGTATATATTGCCTTCAGAAGAAAATTGAAAGGGTTTAGTGTTATTACCCAAGCAATTAGACTTACCAAATGTGACTTGTGTTATGAAATATTCACCCTACTTTCTCTAAAAATATGATGAGAACTGAAGGATATCCCTAAATATGTCAGGAGTTACAGGGGGGACTTCTAAATTATTTTGAAAGTAGCTATAAACCAAAAAGATTGAATTTGTCTACAGGCAGTTCTTCTGGAACAATTTGTTTAGGAAGCTGAGAAACGTTTATCTCATGGTGTAAACTAGTCAGAACTGACCTAAGTACAATATTAAGTTGAGGGAAAAACTAAAATTGCATAATTGATAAGAAAACAACATCCAAACCTAGAAATAAAACATAAAAAGAGTAGTGATGGTCTAAATCATGATTGTGACAAGTATTGCATGGGAAAGACCCCCTCCTGTACCTTGATTCCCCAATTCTTAGAGAAAATAAAATAACTAGTGTGCTATGTATAATGAGGCCTTCTTTAGTTTATTTTGATGCTCTGTATCCAGAAAATGTTTTCTAGTAAACCTATCTGTATTTCATCATTGTTAGATATTCTATCTCTGGTGGGAGGTTTATAAATGTAAAGCTGGTTAGTGACAGTTTACCTCTCCTCTCTCAATTCTATTTTCATGTAGCAACACTTCTGCCTTTAAAACTCTGGCTACTATGACAACTCTGTACTCTTCCAGCTTTTAAATGGAAGTTTTTAAATGTCCTTTGCAACTCCATCTTTAAGATATATAATACAGAAAAAGTAACTGATGATATTTAATTGTTCAAAAATATAATTCACTTATAATGGCAAGGAAACCAATGAAAAGGTTAAAGGGTCTTTACCAATACAATAGCCATCTGCAAGTATTTTGACTCTTTAGTAAGTGGGATTGGACTTAGAAGTTTTTTAGTTTGAAAATTGCAAATTATGCTTTAAAAATCTGCGCTTTAGGAAAAGTCTTAATCAGTGTGACTTAATTTTCAAAATGTTACTCTGCCATACTCTCTGAGTTATTTATGCTGTTTGTTCTTCTTTAATATTTGCTGACCATAAAGTAGCATCCTAGTTAAGTGGCAGTACCAAATCTAAAAATTAGAAGTAGGTATCACAGTGCAGAAGGACACTAAAATCTATGACACAGTCTAGATGTCTTCATAAAGAATACTTTGTAGCAATTTACATACGTTAATTAAATTCTAGAGATCCTGAAGACAGAGAAACTAGAGTTGAAGTACATAATTAAATTTCCAGTTATGGGTAGGTTTGGGATGTCTGTTATCTAGAATTTAACTATCATTAAAAAGCAACTAAAAATAAGAATTGTTTCCTAATTATTTTTAAATGTTTGTAAAAGTAATACATGAAAAAAAATTTTCTGTGTTACATTTCTAATAGACATTAGAAGTATTGCAAAACTTATGATGAAATACAGAAAGAGCTTGCAACCTCCCCTCCTCCCAACACACATACACACACACACACATTTCTCATCTTTGAACATTCCTGTAAGCCTGTTTTATCTTTTTCTTCTGGGATTTATTTCCATATATCTATGTGCTTATTCTGCAATTTTATACATTTTAACTTCTTATTTTGGAAGATGATGATTTGGCCCACTTATACTCCCTTCCCCAACTTCTCACCTGTACTTTCCCTTCTTTTTGTCTTTTCCCTTCTTTGTCTTTTCAGTATATTGACTTTACAAACATTGACTATATTAATATTTAGAATTTAAGTTATTATAACCTTGTAAATATTGACTGTGAGCTAAGTGTTATGCTATTATAATGGCATTACTTTTCTGGCACTATATTTGGTCTTCTTTGAATTAATAATAAATCCATTTTTCCTTTTACTTATGTTTATCTATGCCTGTCATGAATTCTTCTTGAAATCTTCAACAGAAGGTTTAAAATTCTCTAAATTCTATTTAGCTATTAAGTCTACTCTTGCTACAGCCATCCTGGAGGCGTCAGACTTCTGCCCAGTCCAACCAGGCTGGATTCTATTTAGATCTACCCCAGAAACTTCATTCTGATATTCATCTTCCCTTTCCTTTGATGCTGGATTCCCTGTTTCCTATATCCTGTATTTATTTTTCTTGTTTAACTCCTATATTCAGAACAGTGTTTCTCTCCTGATTTCTCCTTGACTAGAGCCTAGAGCACATTCCAGACCAAGCTATCTTTATTCAATCCAAAACTTAATGGATACTTCGGCTGGTTATAGAATTCAAGTTTAAAAAAATATTTTTGCTCGAAATATTAAGGTCGCCACTTCAATATCATTTTGCTTCCATCGTTACTGTTGAGGAGTCTACTGTACTTTTGATCCCTATGCGATCATTTTCCTTTTTTTTTCTCTTTCCAAACTTTACTTAGTACCTTCTCTTTATCCCATGGTTCTGAAATGTTTCAATACCATGCCTCATTTTGGCACTTTTTTTCTTTTACTGGTTGGACACTTACTGAGCAATCTCAATCTAAAAACGCTCTATTCATACAAGTCAATGAAATACACTGTCCATTTTTTCTATTCCATTTCTCTGTCGAGCATAAATTCATTAATGAGACGTTAAATCTCCTAGATCTTTCTTTTCTTGAAATATTCCTTATTTATAGCATCTTGTTCTTATTTCATGGATGTTTTAACTTATCTTGCGTCTCAGGATTTTAACAATATTCTTTTTTTTTAAATAAAATTTTCTCATGATGCATTCCTCCTTTTCTTCTAAGTTCCTTTCCCTGACCTCTCGCCTGCATTGTTCTGTCTTTTACACTGGAGGCTTTCTTCAAATGACTGTTTTCTTTGGGATGAGGATAGAGGTTGGGTCTGGTTATATTGATATTCAGTTATTGAGTGAGAGATAATAGTTGATGGCCTGAGTGTAGTTGAGATACTGTGAGACAAAGCTATGAGGGAAGAAATCTCAGAGCCAAACCTTAGGAAATATCTGTGTGTTATTGATAACTTGTGGCCTTCATTTAAGAATTTAAAACATAAGGTGTTATTAAGATCAAGGTGATTGTTAAGAGCAATTTAGTTCTTTTAAATAATATTAACTTGCAAACTTTAAAACAGCAAAATATTTCTCATTTGTTCACTTATTTAATAAATATCTTTTGAACACCTACTATGTGCCAGGCTCTGAGTGTTTAAATAGAGTTAGGGAAACGAATAGACAGGTCCCCTGCTTTCAGTATGACTCTCATATCATATCATATCAGCAATAACACGAAACTTTGCCTCTAAAGCATGGTGAGAAAGGCATTCTTTTCCCTCTGAGAATATTTACCTATGTTTGCTTTTGCTTCACAGGATGGTTTCTTTCAGACAAAGAAAATTCTTGGCAAGAAGAGAAATTAGTGCAGCAAGGATTTATTTAATCCCAGTCAGGCAGACTGATCATTATCATCCAGTCTATATTGGAAGGGCACAGTAATTCGCATTCAGTGGCTATCATAACCCCCTGCCCCTCACACATACCCATTTAAAAAAGGAGACATACTACGACTAGCCATCTCACTTTCCAGTTTAATAGACACTACTGGGTGGCGGATCCTTCTGGGTCAACTGAAGTTAAGATAAGATTTACAAGCAGTGGTTAGGTCTCATGTGCTTTTACTGCATAGCTTTGGTCTTAGAGGATTTAAAGGACTCTACCTATATAATTATTGCCATAATGCTACTTTTATAATGTCAAGCAAAGTTTATTTTTAAATTGTTAAGGTTGTCCTAGTAATAGCTGTCACAGCATAGCCTTTACCAATTTTACAGCCATAGTCAATGACTGAATACAGTTGAAAGAAATTTGTTCTCTGGACACTTAATTTCCTTCATTGTAGCATGTAAGTAAGAAAGTTAAGAGATATTATGCAACCACATTTCAGATTTACGGTTTTGGGGTTGAAGTGAATAGTTTGATTTCTGAATATTATTGACGTAACCACAAGGAGACTTGGCATTTGATTTTATTACAGTTGCATACAAAGCTGGAATTTCCACAATGCCAATTTGGAACTAAATTAACCTGGCTACTTGAGACCTGTACTTTACATAGTACCACGCTGCCAAAGAACACTGCTATCTCAAGAGAGATTAATCTTATAAGCAAACTATGCGAGTGATTCAAATCCAGTTAATCTCACAATAAAAAAAAATGTTAATTGCATTGGCAAAGACATTGCCTCTGATCACGCAATGGCTATATAATTAAGGATTGGGCCATTCAGAGGGACTCTAATCTCATTGATAAACCTTCAGCAAATAGCCCTTGAGATGTCTACCCATGTTTCAATGTGTGATCAGCCATAAGGTAACAACATAGAAAAATCAGTGACCTTATTTTGACATGCCTTAAAATGTGGTTTGCTTGTTAGTCAGTAGTTCAAGATGTTTCATGTATATTTATTGTAGTTGTCCAGAGCTTCACGGAGTACAAACTTCACGGGGCATTAATGGGTATTGAATGTGGTCAGTTATCGACTTGCTGGTTGCTTTTCTTGTCATCTTACTTTCTAATCCCTCTAACTACATTATTTGCAGATGATTTTGACACAAAACAATAAACCCCAAGATAATTCCTTGTAATTTTTGTAATTTGCGTCTGAAAGGGGTGTGGTTTTGTGGTTAGCTATGGTAGCAGTAACCTCTGCAAAGGCAAAGCATTTAAAAATACATTTCTGCCTGTATAACTTATTTAGTCTTTAATACTCATATTTTTGATTCTCAGATTTTCTGGAAATAAAGTCGAGTTAAGTAAATTGAAAATAATTCCTACCAAAAACTGTCTTTCCATCTAAATAAAGGTTAAGCAAACCTACAGTTTTTAACATACTGTTTTTTTGTGGGCTGTTAAAATTACAAAGTAGAAGATGAACTTATATAATTAGCAGAAAACAACTCACATAATGAATAACATAATTTAGAGATAATTGCTGCAACAGGTGCTATGGAAATTCTCAGAACAATTTTTTAAAAGTTGTGACCAAATTCCAACGAATTGGTAAATTTCAATGTTACTTTGTTGGAAGGCACAACCTCAGGTACATTCAGGTATAAAACCCTTTCTGATGTGCCATGTATATGCAAATGACTTTCTTCTGGGTTATTCTTTGCATTGTCCATTTTTTTTAATCAATTGAATTGCATTTTCCACCATAAACCAATGTTAGGCTTCCAAAAATTCTATACCACATAGTCTCCTGTGGTTATCTAGTTGCTTGGCAACTAAACTCTGCTTGAGGGCAGAAGAGAATAGACAAAGTTCGTTGCAAAGTTCTCCACCCCTACTGAGTTCATCAGAACAGCAGCAGGGAACCCCATAACTTTCTTCCTTCTTGAAATTGTAAATCAGGTGCTTCCATGTGTCTCCATACAAAATAGTGGGACTTAGAACAGGTATGATAACCAAAAAAATCCTCAAGGACCCTAATGGTGTCCTCTGAATGAAGAGACAATTTTAGTTTTGTGGCAACTCTTTCAAAGTTTGCTCTTTGAATTAATTATACTCATATGTTGCAATTTTGTGACTGGTGGCATGTTAAAGGAAACATACAATAACTTTGCCTGAAGATATTCATGTGTATTTTAGTGGAACTAATCTATATACTCTTATGCAATTTACTTTGTAGTCAGCATCATGCCATGAAAAATTTCCATGTTAGATAGATACAGAGATAGCATTAACATCCCAAGGTAGTGGAACTAATCTATATACTCTTATGCAATTTACTTTGTAGTCAGCATCATGCCATGAAAAATTTCCATGTTAGAGAGATAGATACAGAGGTAGCATTAACATCCCAAGGTATGATTTTGCCACAATTTATCCTAAAATCCCCGATTTTCCAATACTGCCAGCATTGCTGCCATGATCCTATGTTGTTCTTATCTTTTGTTGCAGTTATCAATGATCGAAGTTACTGTTCTGTATTATTTGTATTGTGGAGTGTCTGCAAGTAATGACTATTTTGGTTCTTCTCCAATACTCACACTTTCCTTCTTTTTCTTATGATTATTAATGTCAGCATGTTCATTTTGTTCCTGATTGTATTAGGCATGACTTTAGTATATTACTTTTAAAGAATAATTTTTGCATTTAGTTTCTGACAAAATATCTTCATTATACTTAAGAAGTTTCTTGTGATTCCTTCTTATTTAGAATTTTTTTAATCCAACAGGTTCTCTATGTCTATAGACGTAATCATATTTATTTTCTCCTCTCTATGATATAAGTAGCCTCCTTTACCATATTAATTATGAATGCATTTGACTTCAAGTAACAGAAGGCTAACAATGGCTTAAGTGTAAGGGGTCCATTTTTTTCATATCTACCATATCTGCAATGAAAGGATTGACACAGTCACACACCATATCCATACTTTACCTGCCACTTTGTTCCAGTTTGCCAAATGGAAATTTTAGAATCTTTCTAGACTTTCCTTCCACATCTGATTGATCACCCAGTTCTGGTATCTCTTCATTCTGTTCCCTCTTCCATATCCCTAGAACCACTGTCAGTTCTAAGCTCAAATAATTTCTTACAATAACTGTTTGACCTAATTCACTGCTTCATATTCTCTTCTAATTCATTTTTCACAGATCTGCCAACACGATCATTTTCATATGCTTATTAAAAATGCTGCTGCCTTAGTTAAAATCTTTCAACATCTCTCTATCACCTTTAGGGCAGAGCTCACATTCCTTGACATGGTATAGAAGGCCCATCATTGTCTCACCATTTACCAACTAACTAGTTTCATCTCTCACCACTTTTCTGATGAAACCAAGCTGCTGGCTCTTCACCAGCTACCAAGCTAGAAACCTGGCATAGGAGAAGCTGCATTAACATGTGCTGAATGAATGAGTGGATGAGGGAAAGACTTCTCTTAGCTTACTCATCCGTATGCCAAGTTTTAGGACAATTCCCCCTTTAAAATCGGAGGGAACAGGAGGGATAGCCTGACACACGATTTCTCATTCATTAGTGATATCAGCAGTGGCTTGGATCTCTTTTAATATTGGGTTACTGCAGCTTTTGGATGAGCTGGATGAATATCCCTAAGTGATAGCAAAGAAGAAATCAATCCTGCTTTCTATGCTAATGACTCATCTTTTTCTGTTAATATTCCAAACACTCGTAAGAAGATACTGATCCTATTGCCTATATACTGCCAAAAACAGTAGCTCAATATGAACTATGCAGGCACTAAGATAGTTTGAAGCACACAGTGTCCAGTGGTCAAAGGAGAACACTAAGTAATTCTATCCAACTTGCAGATTTGTTCTGTGGTCAAAGGGGCACACTTAGCTGCTAATTGTTTCTGACCACCTAAAATCTTTTGAAGCAAACTTTTCTCTCAAGTCTATATGGATTATTTCTAAATCCTGCATTAGAAAACCTCTCCATGATAAAGTCCATGAGCCTTGTTTTACGGCTTGGGGTTTGGGGGCCCCAGTGTACAGATACTTGAGCATGTGCAGGTCTGTCTGTGTTTAAAGAAAATTTTGATCCCTACTGTCAGCTGCCCTGTGGACAGATGCAGTTGTCTTCCTTCTGAATACCAATGATGGTTGACTTTATTGCAGTAAAATATGCTTTTGTAGCTTACACATTTGTTTCATAAATACGGGTCTTTATTTAGTCAGTAAAATCATATACTTCCAGTCTATACTCAGCATATGTTATTTGATGTGATTTATTTTCCTTAAAGATTTCTTGCTAAATATGTTTCACTTTTTGTGCCACTGTATTCACATTCTTAAACTGGGTTTGCAACTAAAGTTCTAAGTGACTAAATATGGCCATATGGCCATAAATTGTGTCAACTCCCTATGGATTTCATTTTTCTTTTCCTTGACTTCTCTTCCTACTTCAATAAGTAGCAATATTGGACTTGCCTATGATTGAGAGACATGGGCTAAGAAAAATTTAAACGGTGATTTTTCCTGTATCAGAATCAGATCATTATAAAAAAGAGAGGAAACTAGACAAGAGATTGAAGTGTTTACAGATATGTAAAACTACATTTTGTTTTATACCTCTCTTCAATAGTAAGATTCTTATGGACAGGAATTTATTTTTTCCAGGCTTTATTTAGAAGAGTGTTAGAATGCAGATTAACAGTGCTAGGTACAGATTAACAACAAAAGACTAAAGGACGGAAACACTAAAACAGAATACTAGAGAAATAAACAAACAGAAAAGTTAAGTAAATAAAAATGGGCAAGTATCTGGAACACTTAGGAGAAGATAATTAGAAGTAGCCTTAGAAAAGTATGTGACAGTAAATAGTTTACAATAATTAATAATGATAGTGTTTTTTATTTAAGAAAAATTAGATTGACAGATTTTTAAAAAATTTAAGACACACAAAAAAATCATATATGAAGTGAAAATATTCATGGAAGTATTGGGTCCTTATCAAATGGATAGCCTTAGTGAGAAAATTTAGATAATACTCATCTTGAGAGCACAACGTTTTTAGTTTTCTCTAGCATTCTTGATGGAATATTAATATTTGTTTCCTTTTTGATATTTTCCATTAGTTTCAACTTTTAGTTTTCCCACTCTGAGTCATTTTAATGGATTAAGATAATCATCTCTTTCCTTGTTTCTTTGGAATTCATTGTTCAGGGTTTTTTTTATGACAAGTTCCACATGATTTAGTTCAGAAATTCACAGAAGAGTCAATTTAATATTTTCCAACAGATTGTATGGGTTTATATGCAAACCATAGTTATTTATGTGTTCCAAAAATATTTTATCTTATACAATTACATTGGATCTGTAGGGCCTTATCAAGACATAGTTGAGCTATAAAATTAGGTACCTATGTACCAAAAATAAACCACATATTTTCTATGCTTTTTTTCTTAATGCACTTGAAGTATGCACAACATTCATTTTATTTTACTTTTTTTTTTTTTTCCTAAGAACGACCCGCATTTCTCAGGAGGCCAATTAACCAGGTGGTGCTGGAGGAAGAAGCTGTAGAGTTTCGTTGTCAGGTCCAAGGAGATCCTCAACCAACTGTGCGGTGGAAAAAGGATGACGCAGACTTGCCAAGAGGAAGGTAAGAGCATCAAATGGATGGAAAATTGTTAGATAACCATTGAATAATTATAAAAGAAAAAGACAGCCTCCATTGTACCACCAAACACTCATATCCTGGTATGTTATTTTCACACATGATTTTTATATGTGAAAGCCAGATATCTGCTGTTTTATATACTGAAGTCCTCCAGGCTTTTGATGTCACTCTTTCATTGAATTTTCACATAAATGCCTGACCCTCCACTCCATCTATTGTGCCCCAATATCAAGGATTCCTAAGGCACTCTCTTCTCCTGGCCCCATCTAGGCCTGCCATTCTGTTCCTGCTGAATTTCTAATGACCCACCCATCCCAAATGCCCCCTTCAACTACTGCTCTGTTGCCATGGCTACTGGGTGTAGCAGACTGTAGGGTCTGCAATAAACAATGGATCTCATTCAATACAATAAGGAAAAGGCACATGGCTATCCACATAGGGAATTTTTCACTTAAGGACTTCCTGTCACTTTCTCACTTGCCATCTCTTCATGGAGATCTTCTCTTCCAACTCTTTTCTATTCTTATCACCAAACCCAAAACCCAATTTCTCAGCTCTCTAGGGTAAGTCCAGAAATGCTTGTCATCTTTTATAAAAATAAAACTTTTTTGTAGTCTAAATTCTCCCAGGACCTTGCCTTTTATGATCAAATAAATCATTCAAGTATTTTTTTTCTATGTAACAAGCGTATTTAACTATAAGATTTCTTTTGACTTCATCCTAGTCCTACCTTCTGAAACTACAGCCATCACACCTACTACAATGAGGGTCTGCAAAAAGTTTCACATCCTGCTTTTTTGCCAATTTTCTTTCCTAAAAAAGAAATTAGGGTTCATTCAACTGACTGAAAGTAAACATGCTTTCACAGAAATCAAATTGAGTTTCTTTGTGCTTTCACTGGCACTGCTATCGAGTCTTTCCTGAATTTATACATTCATTTCAAAATCTCATTTTTACATATCCCTAGGTCTCTGATACTATACTTTCTAAAGTCACATCATCAACAGCGCTGGCTTCAAATGGACCAAACGTTTTTAATAGTGACAGGTTCTTTGTCAATCTATAGGAAAGAGACAAGTGAAAATTTTACTTTGCTTAGCTTTTCGGCATAAATTGTAGGGAAAGTTGACTATGTTTCTTTTCTCACTTTGCTGTCAGACACCTAGTTTTAAAGCATGTTATTAGGAGAGGTTAGTGAATGTGAGCCTCCTCAAACTTTCCCAGTGGAGAAGCAGGTTGAAAAGCAAGTAGAGGTGATGGAATTGAGGTATTGGAGTCCATCTTCTGTGTATACTCAATAACTTTCCACAAATTTGAGGGCATTTCGTGTATAATTTTAAAATGCTGATGTAAGACTAAGAGATGAATTATACTGTAAAATTAGTGTAGACAAAGATTAATTTTCAATTAGTAGAAATAAAAAGCCTGTCCATAAAAAAATCTTGCATTTTGGAATAATTTCGTATTTACAGAAAGTTTCAGAGATAGTACAGAGAATTCCCATATACCCTATACCTGGTTTCCCCTATTGTTAACATCTTACACAAATATGAAAGATTTGTAACTCATACTAGAGAAATGCTGATACATGATAATTAAAGTTTATATGTTATTTTGATTTCACCAGTCTTCCTTTTTCTCCAGGATCCTACCTGGGGTATTTTAGTTGGATATTATAGGATACTGCATTAAGTTGTCATGTTTTCCCAGTCTCCTCTGTTCTATGACAGGTTCTCAGTCTTTCCTTGTTTTTATGACCTTGACAAGTCTTAAGTATCCTAAGACTGTTCTGGACAGGTATCCTAAGAATGGTCCCCAAACTTGGGATTGTCTAGTGTTTTCTCATGATTAGACTGGCTTTCTGGGACTTCAGGAAGAAAGTCATGGAGAGTGCCCTTTTTGTCACATGATTAGCAGGGGTTACATGATATTCACATTACATCCCTGGTGATCCTGATATTTTTAATCATTAAATAGGATCCTATTGACAAAAGTTGAGAAAATAGAAAGTGGTAAGGGTGCATTACATTTTAATGCGTCTAGGTCTTTGAATTACGGTAAAATACAACTTAAGCCCAGTGTGATTTGATCCCAGATTGCTCTAGGTGTTAGGTCGTTGAACCTGACAGCTTTGTTTGCCACAATATTCTCCAAATCTTGCCGTATTCATTTGCTTCCGAGCTCAAATAATACATACAAATCAAACAACAGCCTTAAAACTGCCTATTTAGAATGGCTGATATAAAGGCCTCTAAAAGACGAAGCTGAAATTTTTCGAAATCATACCTCTGCCAGCTTTCCTTAAAACATTTCGTAAGTTTGTCCTCTTTCTTCTTCTGTTACTGGCATGATATGACTACAGTGTTTTGTGTGACCAGCTAAATATTTTTAAAGACTTAGGCAAATGGAAATGCTGTGTAAGCTTTAAATTGTATGTTAGAAAGGCTTAAAGCAAGGATCAGTGCAATGTAGAAATTGAGGTCAGTACTTTTATCATGATAGAAGCCATGTACTTCTTCTTGAAATCTCAATCTTTAAATGGTATTTCAAAGAAGCTTATTCACTCTTAGATTTGTATGCATTAGCATAAGCTTCACATATGCATAATGAGGGGGAAGGAGACCTTTTTGCTTGGTGAGGAATAACAGTAATGACTTAACCAACCATAGCCTAAATCAACAGCATTGATTCTATTACATTATTTAGGTCTCAGACTAGGGAGATGGCCATTGTTCTTGTGCAAGCAATTGTGTGGAGTGGTGTGGAGGATGACATTTCTTTGGCTTAACGTTTAATGCAATTTGAATAAGGTTTGTGTAGTGGTTCATGCTTAACACATTTATAGTAAAACTTTGTCGGGCAGCTGCATAGCCTGTAATTACTACGTAAGTAATATGTGACTATTTTTCTTTTGGAGACAAGAAAAGCTTTTCAATTCAAGTTTAAATTTATGAAATGCTGTGATAGCTATTTAAACTTTCAACACAGAAGAAGACATCTGTGCCAACCTTTCAGTACCCAGAGATGAGTTAAAGGAGTATTTTTTTCTTCACTGTGAAAACAGTTTTTAAGTAGTACACGTATACCTCTTTCTTTGATTTAGCCCTAAATTTCTGACCTTTCTCAGTAACTATCGTTAATGAAATTACAACTTACCATTGGTGAGTTTTATTAAAGACATTTTTTGATTAGATAAATATTTTGGTGAGGTTGGTAAATAGCAACTCCCAAGTCTAACAATAACCCAGATGCTCAACCAGGGAAAAGTTATTTATTTAGACATTTTCCATATGAAAAAGGGACAAAATAGGAAGGAGCCTTCATTTTATATATGCTACTTTTAAAATGTTAATTGCTTGTGTGGTCCAACACACAGCAAGGCCAAACAACCCTAAGTGTCGCAGTTTGGAGCAGAGAAAGGTTTACTGCAGGGCCATGCAAGGAGAGGAGTGGATCATGCTCTAAAAAAAAACCCCAAGGTCCCCCGATGGGTTTTGGCAAAGCATTTTTAAAAGCCAGCTGAGGGAGGGGGTCGCAGGGTATGTGATCAGCTCATGCACAATTCTCTAACTGGCTGATGGTGAGGTAACAGGTCGATGTCACAGGGATTAACATCAGTCTTCGGCTCCTGGAGGCCTGGACCTACGTGCTCATGGCCATCAAGTAGTTAACATCTTCCAGTTGGTGGGGGGTTTTCACATCTCTAAAACAGCTCAGGAAATGTGCATCAGGTACTGTTATCTAGGTACTTCAGAGAGGAGCTAAAGCAGAGGATATGGGGGAGAGCTTGTCATGGGAAGGCCCCATAGGATCCTGCTTGGTTACATTCGCAGAAACATCTTACAATACTACTATTTCACAATTGACGATTTCAGGAAGGTCACTGCCTTTTTTGTGATCGTGCCGGGTATCAATATCTTTTTCTCCAGAGAGTCTCAATACGTATGTGCTCAAATAAATGCACAACGACTCATTTATTAGGGATAAGAATTTTACAACCACTGTGAAAATAAAGTGGGTAGGGGGAACAAAATGAGGAGATAAGGGAAAGACATTTTGTAGATCATAATGATTATGTGTTTTAATAAAACTGTTTTTTCAAGTCATAATTGAAATTGTAGAAGAAACACTTTAAGGTTTACCTATATTTATTAAGTGCCTGTTGTATTTATTAAGTGCCATTGATAGTCTGTGAAAAAGAAGTCACTTTAAGCAAGGTAAGTATGCTGTTACTATTTTTTATTTTATGTTGATCAAATTGAGTGATGTAGGAAAGTATTTACATACTGAATACATTAATGAAAGTTAAAACTGAAGTAATTCTAGTGTTTTGCTTGGGTGCTACATGTTTTCTTCTCAGGCAAACCTAGAGCTTTTTGCTAATTAGTACTTATCACGAAGTGTTTCATGTGATAGAAATTGCCAGTATTTATAATAACTGAGGCAATGTTCCATCATAGCATAGGGATATTGTATATTTTGTCATGAAAAAAGTATATATATGCTGAAACTTTATGAAAAATAGCATGTACTAATATAAAAGAAACAGAATACTAATCATTTACAACCAAAGACATAACAATAAAAATTGAAATTTACCAACGCTACAATATTCTGTTCAATTTAATATTTGTGAGGAGAATAAAAATATCTCTTCTCAGAATTTGGGTAAGAAGTAGTATGATTAATTCAACTATGTTTTCTTATCTGGGTTTGTCTGTACAGTTTGTATTTCAGATAATTATTAGCAATCTTTTAAAGGACTATAAACAGGAAATTTAACATCTTGCATCAATCATATATCAGTATACCACCACTAGTGAGTTCCAAGATATTTTTTATTTCATTTTTATTTATTTTCTAAACTAACTCTAAAGTGTCACTAACTTTCTCAATAAGGATCTAGAGTAGAGAAATGAATGTTCATAATAGCTTGTCACAGAAAAAAAGAAATAAAATATGTCATTTACATTCTTACATATGCCTGCGAATTCTAAATGCAGTTGATGGCTTTCACATAGTGGATATAATTCATGAATATTTCATAAAAATAGACAAGGGACTAGAGAAAAAGAGTTTCAAGATATATAGTGCAAAATTCTATCAATTTTCCTGAACCAACTGACAAATTCCTTTTTCTAAAGTGCAAATCTATTTTAAGAGAGACTTTTTAGAGTTCTTAGTTCCATGAAATGTGAGATTCACATAAATACATGATTCCTGAAGAAAAGGAATGAATAGGACCACTTACAAGTCCCCTTTTTGTGGCGTTTTTACACTAAGTGGCTCTTTTCGCTTAGCCCTGGAAAATGTTCTTATATTAATTGTTTGGGAGCTCCATTGTTTAGAGCATGTGCTTCTGGGATGCAGAGACGCTGAACAGGTGCTAAGCTACCCTGCTGAGGAGATCAGCCTTCTTCACATACAGTGTGTGTTTCAAGGACATGTGGTAATTTGGGCTCATGATAAATAACCGCGCTGATAAGGTTGGCTGGTCAAGATTGGTCAATTAAAGTGGTTTTCAAAAAAGAAGGAATAAAACCTGAGAGCACGAGAAAAGCAATGTATATAAATATTGTATGGGGCATTTGAAACAATAGACTGGTCCCTAAGATTTAGAAATATAAGGAGAAGCGTAAACGAAAATTCTATGATTTTTCAGCTATACAGATGTCTTAGCCATTTCTGCTTGAAAAAATAATTAGAACTGCCTGGACCATTATTGTGGGATCTTTTAATAGAGCAACCAATAACAAAGAATATTTAGGTCATTGTCAGGGATGTTGGATTTTAGCCTTGTTCTGACACTGTTTGATCATTTATCCCTTTAGTTATACTCGCATGTTCTGGAAATGATGTTCAACAGATTTCTCTACCACTAACTAGGAGTGTGACCTTGAAGAAGCTATTTAAACTCTTTGTGTTTTACATCCTGAAGATATGGACCAGCAATGCATTGGGACTAATGATTAACTTATACTTTGACTCATTTGTACAGGGTGAATAATTATGCCATCCATTCTAATTCAAAGGGTTATTAAAATGATATAACTTATTCAGAGTACTGTCAACACTGTACAGTTGGTGTACATAACAGGTGCCTCAGTTTTATAAATCCTACTGATTGGTGGTATTTATTAGTTATGTAGATAACTACAAAGAAAACATAGTTAATGCTAAAAAATACAGAGTATATAATTTTCATGAAATAATCACAATTCTCCTCTCTCTGACCAATTGATTTCCAAAGAAACACATAAAATATTATTGATTGAAGAGTTATCACTTTTTCTTTTAAATCATATAGGTTCATTTATAAATTTTTCCAGCCCGTTTGCCAAGCCTAAAAGTTGTCACCCTCTTCTCTACCTCTGGGAGATTGAACATGGTCCAGATATTATATTCTAACCCCAGTGCAATCAGTTATCTGGGTTGGGAACTTCAAATTTCACACATTACCTGTATCCTTTGTCCACTGGTAATAAGAAAACCACCATCTTTCATAATCTTTGTAAGAAGATTATGTAATGATTAAAGCAAGTATTATTGGAGGACTTACTATTTGCCATGCATTCTTCTAAATGATTTTTGCATATATTAATTTCATTATTTTAAAGCTTAGTGTTCCAGAATAATATTACTCCCATTTGAGGTATGTGGAAATAGCTTAAAGAAGCTGTTTCCAAAGACACACATTAATATGTGTTAGGGCCAGGACCTGACTTAGTATCTGTCCAACATGAAACCTGTATTTTAAACTAATGGGCTCTGTAATTATGTGATTATGAATTGTTTATGGAATTGAGCCCCTTACAAATTTTACATTTTAGATAAAATTTTAAATAATTGGTTAGAAACACTATATTATGAGCAACTTTATAGGAATACTGTATAGCATTACTATTAAGGGTAGTTTTTAGACCAATTGCATATCCCTCACATAAAATGTCCCAGTGTTTTGAGAATCTAAACTTGGACCAGGTCAAGCTTCCCTCCTTGGAAGCTGAAAATATAGATTTTGTTTATAAACAGAATTAATTAGCAATTTTCAGAGGGATGCCAAAATGGTATTTTTTCTGTGTTTTCATCAAATAGGTGCTAATAGTTGCTGTTAACACAAAACTAATTGCCACCTAGGGTGGGGAGTGCAAGTTGCCTCGTCCTGTGACCACACTGGCCCATCTGTTGAGAAACTCTGCTAAGGAACAATACAGGAACTGGCATGCAATTTGGGTTCTGGCCAGTGGTCAACTAACAAGCTGGGACCACTTGGACTAAGAAATGCCTTGAAGTCAGAGATGCTCTGCTGTCCATTAACTGGCAGCTCTTGTGTTGTGTGAGGGCAGAGCCAAGACCAGGTGCCAGTTTGCAAAGGATCTGTCTGAGTGCCGCCTGTCACTGGCATGTGAGTGTCGTCCCACCAGGAGCCACAGCAGGTGTGCTTCGTCCATCAAAGTGTGGCATATTAGAGCATTCAGCTAGGCTAAGGTCGGAACCAGGAGAACATTTTACCTTAGCCCAAACAGGAGGACAGACCAAAGGCTTACCACGACATGAGATAGTTGTCACATCACACCGTATCCCAACGGTGGATATACTGGATGTTTATCATTAGAGACGCTCTTTCTCATACCTGGGTTCTTGCCTTAACTAAATAAAGGGAAGAGTTATGTAATTGACTGTATCAACAAAAATCCTTGCCTTTATAAGACAATTTGTGGTTACAATCCCTTAGATGAATTAATTACTCCACAGGCTTTTCAAATTAAGATACACTTCTGGTTGTTTGTTTATTTTTTTCTGTTGTTATTCTTAATAAATTGAATCGTAATGTGGAGCTGCAAGGTTAACTAGAATTTAGGAGATCAACATTCTTATCCCAGCCCTGTCATAACGCATCATGTCATTTTAAACAATTTATGTTACATGTCTGAGTACCACAGTCCACATCCGCAAAATGTGTAAGTTGCCTTGGATGGTTTCTGCAGTACCTTTAAATTCCAAAATGGTATGAATCTATGAATGGCAACGATGCAAAACGATTTATAAAGTATAATACATTTTTAGAGGAAAAAATCCCTAAGCTTTGAAATGAATGAGCCTAAAAAGGAATATTAAAATTACTCATATGACCATTACCAATGGTATCTACTTTTTACGTTTTGCATATATCTTCTCAGATTTCTATGTGTAAATGGGCTTTTTTTTAATTCAAAATTGTTTTTGACCCTGAATGCTTATCTAAAATGTCTATTTAAAAATTTTACTTAAAAAGTTTATTAGACTTTATTTAAAAAGTCTAGTACTGAATCAAAAGAGTTGTTTTTAATTGCATTTTCCTTTCCCATAAATATAATAAATTATATTTACATAGTGCTTACTCTATATCAGACCTACTCTAGGCATTTTACATTAATACACATCCTTAGGACTTGATGTAAATACTATAATTATTCCAATATTACAAATGGGAAAAATGAGGTATAATGAGGTTAAGTATGACCAAGTCACTTAGTAAGGGGTCTAGGATTTCTGGCTCCAAAGTCTACACTCTTGACCACTACTTTGAGGTACTGGATGGGAACAGCTTTTTTCCATTTGGGATTGAAGATTAGGAAAATACAGCTTAGTAAACGCCTGGAGCATTTAGAAGTGTCACTTTCATCAGAAAGTCACAAAATATATCTGTGTGGTAAAGTACGTAATAAAGATTTTATAATCTTCATTATAATGATACTTATAAGCAATAAATAAATCCATTATATCATATCAAATAAATTTTCATCTTTAAAAAATTTATTTTACACTGCCCATTGAAATAGAATTTATAACTGTCTTTATTCTCACAGAACATTTTAACTTAACATATCTGTATTCTTCACAACAGTGTATCTGGAAAAAAAATAAAGTCACGAGAAACACATTAGAAGCTAAAGAAATGTTTGCCAAGTGAATTAAATAGCATGAGTAAAGGATAAATACTAGAACTATGAACTCTTCCAGGGCATGATACTTTAACTCATCTTTTCATTCTCAGGGCACTTTTGAATTTACTAAAAGAGTATTTTTTTAATATTTTTCATGATAATATTTTATTATCAACAGTTCCATGGATGGTTATAAACTGGAAGGCAGGACTGTGTTCCAGACTTTATATTTTCTACAAACATATATATATTTTTTATTTCTTATAATAGTCTCTTTGGGAAAGTTGCTGCTTGACCCACATATTCACATCAACTGGTATGAATTGAAAGACAAAGGGAAAAAAAACAAATAATGACTTGAGACCCAGTATTACGATGACAATGTGAATGAGGATTATATCTTTGTTAGTGTGTGAAAAAGATACAATTGCCAGAGATAAAAGATAAGAGAATGCTTCCAAAGCACACTAAGAATATACTCCACCACAATAGAAACAATTCTTAGTGAAATCTATTTTAGTTGGTACACAGTATTAACTCATTGGAACGTCATTCTAAAGGACCATATTTAGACAGGGAGAGTTGTGATTGGGGCACAGTGAACCTTTGCCAATAAATACAAGTACTAGAAGTTTCTTCTGAGAAGGTGATTGATCAATCATGTAGCTCTGTGGAATAGCCTTAAGGAGTTCCCTGGTTGTCCAGTGGTTAGGGTTCAGCTCTGTCAGTGCCGTGGCCCAGGTTCGATCCCTGGTCGGGAACTGAGATCCTGTAAGCCGCGCAGTGTGGCCAAAATATAAAATTTTATAAAAATTAAAAACCAAAGATCTATGTAATAACCTTGTGACAGAATCTCAGTGCAGAAATTTTGCTAGTTATTCTTATGAGCATAACTGTCACAATTGCAAAGGTTATTATAATATCTTTCAACTCATTTCCTCGACTATATAGGCATTTGGCACTTTTATAAAGAATATCTGGTTGAATATTCTGTGTCATTGCAATTCATACAACATATGGCACTTGTTATAAAAAAATGTTCAATGAAAACTATAAATATTCCATTCATTGACTCACATTTTCTAATAGTTTTGTCCAAATATTTGGACATAGAGCAGAAACAAAAAAATCAATCAAGACCTTTACCTTTATTTGAGATTTCATAAAGAGACTGAAAGAAAACATTTTGAACATAATTTATAGTAAGATATCAATTATCTCAAAGGAATAATGAAAATCTTCAATGTAGACTAATAAAATATTATTTATATTTCATGAATTATTTCAAAAGTAACCACAGACATCAATCAAACATTTCTATGTGTTGATATCCCAGCATATTAAAAAAAAATGAGTTTGCTCTCAAGAATTTGAGAAGGAAAGTAAGACTTTTAGAAGAAAGTATGAGATATGAAAACATTAATTATTAAATAAGGAAAATTATATACAGACTATGATGTACAAGACTCTTTAGGGTTTCAGAAAATAAAAGCTTCTCTCTTCCCATGTGACACTAGAAACGGGTCTGAAAGGAAGAATAGAATTTCTATAAGTGGAAAGAAGACTATTCTAAGAGATGGAAGCAGGATGAAAAAGCTCTGGTGGTGGAAAGGGTAGGCCAACAATTTGTGATTCAGTTTCCCTGGAGCGTAGTGGAGTGGCACTTAAGGCTAGCAAGGTTAGTTGAGGCTTTATCATGAAAGCCTCTAATTCCAAGTGAAGTGTTTATACTGAACACACTGTGAAATGGGGAATTCACTAAACACATTGAATAGAAATATATTCTTGTTTCTACGTTTAGAAAATTGATTCTTACATTTATATGTAGTGTAGCTTGGAGCAGAGAAAGTTTGGAGGTAGGCATACCTGGTAGGAAGTTGTTTAAAAACTAGTTAGTGGATTACATTGGAGTATTTCCTGTGAATACCCCAACACGGGTATTAATGCAAGTGGCAATACAAAGAAAAATGTGTTGTTTTTTTTTAATTAGTAATTGATTCTATGTCAGGGTTCATGGGAAAAGAGGGATTAAAAGTAATACTGAAGTTTATTCTGAGGTTGGGTGCCTGGATGAATGATGTTGTCCTTAATAAATAGAGAAGTCAAAAGATTTGTTTAACCTAAATCATTTTTAATCATATAATAATACCATATGTAACTGAATTCAAGTTAGAATTATTTGTGAGGTACAAGAGTATTTTTTTCTCTGAGTTGAGCGGAAAAAAGATTGCCAAATCAACTATGATATGCCATCTCTGATAGATGATTTCTAATTTCAGAGATTTAAAATATGAAAAATGTGTATCTTAAAATTGATTAACTATGGGAGTAAAAGCTAATGTTTACAGATGTTTTACATGCAAGTAGCTCATTTAATCAATCGTCACAATTGCCTCATGAAGTAAGTATTTTTATACTATCTTTATTTTACAGTTGAAGGATCTGAGAAGCAAATTTCACTGGCAGACAGAGATTTAAATTGAAGCACTTTAGCCCTAAAGTATACTCTCTTAACTACTACACTAAAATAATTTGTTTCAAAGAAAATTATATTAAGATAATAACAAAAACTATAATTTTTTGAGGGCCCACTGGCTTCACGTTAGGCTGTTTCACATTTTATAATTAATCTTTCCAACAGCCTTGAAGTATGAATCCCCTCTTTTAACAAAGGAAGAAACAGGCTTAGAGCAAATGAACTACGCGCTCAAGATCACAGGACCTGTGGGTGGCAGAGCTGGAGTCCACACCCAGGTCTCTCTGACATCATTATTGTAATTGTTTCTTTTTCTCCCAGACTCCCCAACTCCCTTTGCCGTATTTATTTTGATCTCAAATATCCAGTCCTACGCCTAACATGTGGGGCTCACCAAATACACATTCAGTACGGTATAGTAGCTCTCAATTAGGGCCAATTATGCTTCTCCCTTTCCTAGAGGGACATTTGGCAATGTCTGAAGGCATTTTTGATTGCTACATTTGGGGGATTAGGTGCTACTGTCATCTAGTATGGAGAGGCTAAGAATGCCACTAACCATCCTGTTACTATGCACAGGAGAACTCCCACGGCAAAGAATAATCTGCCCAAAATGTCAATAGTGCTGAGGTTGAGAAACCCGATTTAGTGGAAACAATGAATCTGGGCCTTGCTCACCTGAATGCTATTTGATTTGATTTTTATTTTTAATGTTAGGACAAAAATAATAGAATATAGTTCAAAGAAATAGATTTCAAAGATAATAGTCTTTTCTTATTGCCTTAACTATGAAGGTTATACCAGTGAGATGGACAAATAATACCATGAATGGACTTGACATAAACATGTCATCATTTAACACAAGAAGAAGACCCTTTGGTTCACTAATGACTTGAAGTGAATGTATATTTTTGCATATTTTCTAGAATATATGAGGCAGGGAATTTTTCTTTTCATTTCTTGTTCATGAAATTGTTGCTGAATTGATCAAACTAGTTGAGTAGCTTAATTAGAGAAGTGTCTGAGCCTTCATTTTCAAATAGACCTACCAACCCACAAGTTCTGTGACACATTTAATAAGTGCTCCAATGTCATGTTGAATTTCTAAATTACCCCCTAAGCATATTTCACAAGGAAGTTTCTATGGGCAGAAGGCAAGAAAAGAAAGCCTTTTGAACCTTCCATAGAACCGCCTAGAATGAACATCTCTCTGAGGACACAGAAGCCTACCCTGCCCCTAGTGCTCACTTTGAACACCTATGAAGGAGAATTCCTGGAGTTTGTCCATCAAATACTGCAAAGCCACTAAGTATGTGGCAAATTTAAAAATCCATTTTATCCCAAACTTGCAGTCCCTTATTGCACAGATTTCATTCCCAACTCAGAAGAGTGCAAGAAGAATGGGAGCTGCTAATCAAAAAGTCTGGTCTGAGCTGTGAGTTCTGTGGACTCTTGTGAATTTAATCTCTAAAGTCCTTTTCTAAAAGAACTTAAAGTTAAGATTAATTTCTAACCAAACACAAAACTGTGAGATATATCCACTTTTCCAAATCTGATATTGCAATTTCTAGTCCTATTGTAAAACCAAATTGTCTTAAATGCACTTATGCCAATAAAATAACTATTTCTAAATTGGAGGATAATTTAACCTGCTTCAGCACCTAATTTGTTCCAACATTATCTCCTTAATTGTGATATATTTGCACTTTTTACCCTAAATTTTTCTGTTCTAATTAGTTAAAATAATACCTGCAATATTTTAAAAAGTATTTAAAAGTAATACATTTAAGGAGTTGCAGATATTATTTGAATAATCTGCTAAAAGTTAGTGAAAACATTATCACAAAATGGTTGCATATTAAGGACAGTTGTGAAAATAATTAAGCATTCCTTTCTGTTATTATGAGCCAAAGGAAAATCCCAATATCTCTAGGATGGTTTGAACTTGATTTCATATGAGTGTGGAAGGAAGAGTACATGATTTTATAAGATATATATATATATATATATATATATATATATATACATACACACACAATTATGTCAATAAATAATTGAGGTTTTCCTAGGCAAATGCAACAGAAAGGCACTGGGACAAGAAAAGTGAGGATACTGGCAAGTATCTTATGGGCCATGGAATCTAAGCAGGGTAGACAAATAAGTGTTGATGCACAGGAGTAATAGAAATGGAGGAAGAGGTTCAGTTTGTAAACTGATTAAAAAAGTAGGAACCATGCAAGGTTATGGCAGGATCAGATATTTGAACTTCAGATTTCTAAGATATTTGAACTTCAGATTTCAAAGATGGATCCATTCCAATTGAAGAAAAGTTCCAGGATCTTGCTATGAGACAATGGCAAAGGGAGATGGAGACAATATCTCTGAAGGAGGAGATGTTAGAGTAGTGAGAGGCAGCTACAGAAAATCTCACATAACATCTATTGGGCATTTACCATATGCTAGGTTCAGGTCTCAACACTCTAAATGTATTAACTCATTTAATCCTTACAACATCCCTGTGAAGTAGGTCCTTATTAAATGCCATCTTGGTCAAATGGAAAGAAATTCTAAAGCTTCCATTTGAAAACTGGATAACATAATTACTATTCAATGGGATAGGACTTTTTGGTTTTCCTTTTAAAACTTTGCTTGGTTTGTTTTGAGGCTATGTAATTCTTTCCAAAAATATTTATTGAGTAACTGCTCCATGTCAGGCTCTGGGTATTATTTGGAATATCTGGGAAGGTGTTCTCACTTTCACTCTTTCTCCACCCTTACACAAACCCACAGGGAAGAGCCAGATTTCTATTAATGCATGGAGGTGAAGGTGAAAATCTGAGAGAGATAGAGGATCAAGAAGTTTTACAAATCAGCGAACAGGTAGTTCAGATGGCACAGTGAAAAATTTTGTGAAGAGGACCACAAAAAAATTGTCTGAGGTTATATCGGAGGAGGTAAAACTCACTGCAGAGGTGGTGAAAATGAGAGAATAAGATAACAGGAGAAGACGGAAACTTGGATGGTGACCAAGGGTACCAGGCTATGAACTTCACAGTTGTCCACAGATTTGCCAAGGGAGTTAACTCTTGGAGTCTCCGCTGTCTGTCATAGGTGTAGAAGATGGGAGAGACAGGGGGTACTCAAAAGACAGCCATAGCCTCAGTGATTAAAACTTGGAGGTACTTTTAGTTGGGATGAGCAGGGTGCTTTGGCCTTTCTGGAAGGACTCGGCTGTAGTTTGGTTTAATTGCCCAGTCTCCAGAGAGGGACTCTGTTTTCACGATGGTCAATGTCTGGGATTCCCTGGCAGTCATTCTGAGGCCTTGTCTTTTGGGCCTATTATCCTGTGATTTGAAATATGCCCTGTGTTAAGTTAACTATTGTTATATTCTTGTGGGTATTTTAGTTATCTTTTTTGTTTGCTTGCTTTCTCTTAGCTTTTTAGTTGGAAAACTCCTTGCTCTCTCAGCTGTGCTAAAGAGAGACTAGAAGAGGGGTTTTCCATTGATGGGTCAAGCTTACAAGGGTAGAGCCACCTTTGATTGGGATGAAGATAACGAGGATAGCATTTACGGGAAGCCAAAAAAGGATAAAATATTGTTTGGTTAATTAAGACAGAGTCAAGAATGCCATCATACTTCAAGTTTCATTTTGGCTTTCCGTATAAGCTTCCAGAATAGAACAGCAAGTTCTCTTTGGGGACCACTTTTCTCTTACTATTTCCCTATAAGTCTAATCTCCCAAGATTTTTGTTCCCAATGAATGTTATGTTAATTTTAATTTTTAAATGATATCTGTTCTTCATACTGCTCTTAAGTGCCCTGCAGGTTTTAGTTGATCGGTGTGTCTCTAATTATCAGTGAATGATTCCATGAGATTAATAAGTGATTTTTTTAATCTTAAAAACTCTTCTGTTGAAAACAAGCAATACTTTGTAACATTTTCATGTAAAAGCTCCATAGTTAAATTTTCACTGAATTTGGAACTACGGAATGCCTATTATTGCAGACATTCCTTCATTTTCTAAAAGCATCTAAAAAGTGTAAGGTGATCTTCAGCTATTTTGATAGAGTGCAAGTATTTTGAAAACTGAAAACAAACTTTTCAAGTCTCCCTAAAAGGAAAGAAACATTTACTTGTGTAGATATTAAATATTTCCTGGTCCGATTCATAGTTTTTACGATTGGCCAACTTAATGATTAATAAAACAGATACATAATAAAATTTTAGGTGCTAATTCAAAACACTCGTTCTAGAATTGGAGCCAGACATCCTATAATAAGAAGTAGTAGGTAATTTCAAAACTAAAAATGCTGAGAAGATAAATTTCCTTCCACAAAAAACAAAGGTGCTTTTGAGATGAGAACGGTCTTTCAGGAAGTTTTATTAGTGTAGAGACCTCACACAAGTCAAACAAGGCAATGAGATACAGGGACTTAAACTGAACATGGTAAAATTCCAGTTTGTAATAGAAAATGTAGAGTATTTTCTTTCGTCTTTTCTCCTCTCAAATTATATAATTTGGAGGGAGCGGTCCCTAAGTTATCTTAGTTATATTCATAAAAGCCAGAAAATCATGAGAAGTTCCTACCCTAGAAGCTTAAGGTACATTGGGGATTGCAAAGTATGAGAAATGTATAAAATGTGGTTATGTTATAAAACTTGGCCAGTTTTCAAAAATCTTGTTTGGTATTTTCAAAGTAAATTTAGATTTATAGGAACTCTTCCCCCTAGCTGTGAGAGGTTTCTTTAGCAGGAAGAAATAAAATAGATTATCTCACTTAAATTTGGAAGTGATTTTAGCATATAGTATTCTGTTTCTTAAAATATCAGTAATATTTTCTCTTTTGACACACTTTTAAGATTATTTAAGATCACATACAAACAGAACCTTGCATACAAACTGTTGTTTTAAGTATTAAAAGAAATGTATTTTGTTTTGTTTATTATTTAGCTGAACAGATGGTATCGGTTTGACACAATTTAGTTCCCTTTTTCTCTCTCTCTTTTTTTTCTTTTTTCCTTTGGGAAAAAAACAACACAAAAACCAGAGCTTCTTTTCCCACTTTGTCACAGCTGGTTACCAATCAATCTCAATTCACGGTACAGTGATGATAGCACATGTTGTCCGGGGGCCAAATCTGATTGGGTTGCATTTTTCAGCAGTGTTTCATATCAGAAAAAAAAAAAAAAAGGTATCTTTATAGTGGGGACTGTCAGCACATGATTGTACAACTGTCATTAATCAAACCTGGCAACAATGACTGCATTTATACAAGTCTGAGACTGGCAGATTTCACAATCAAAATCACCCAATTTCTGTTAGGATTTCTTCACCAGTAATGTTTTTTCATCTGTTTCGTTTTTTTTCTTATTTTTAATTAAAGTCAGACAATACTTCCTACATGTTGATCACATATAATATCATACCATGTTGGAAAACTAGTTGTTTTATACCAAAGTGTGCTCTAGTTACTAAAAATTTATTCTCCACTATGTAAAGAAGGCTAAGAGCAAATCAGGGAAAATTTTAGGTACATTAGATTGTTTAATAAAACAATAATTTTAAAGTATATATATATATATATATATATATATATATATATTAGGAAATGCATTTATGACCCTCCTAGGATTACAGTTGGTTTTAGAGCAATACTGAGAAAAATATTGATAAAAGTTAGTTTCTGGAGTTTTTGAGACTCTGAACATAGAGTCTGATGCAGAAATACACACCTGCTCAAAGCACGTGCACACAGAGCAATAAACACACATATCAAATGGCAAAGGTGTGTTGTTCTGTGTTAGAAAAATAAATGGACACCGATGCACAGGACATCGACTTCAGTCTCTCTGTAACTCGAGACAACAATATCAGAATCTTCTATAAAATGGTGTTTGGAAATAGGCATTTTCTCTAATTTATTGTTGTGAAATTTATATGAATCTCAGTTGTAAACTGTAAAAATCTCTTTAAATATAAGGAACTATTATTTATAATTATTTATATTACTCAGTCAATATTTGCTTTCTAGGGAAAAATGAATGTTTCCCCAATTATCCAATCTAGTAGTGTAAAGCATCAATGAGATGACTATTAAGCATGTACGAATTTATCCAGAAAGGAATACAAGAAATAAGGCCATAATTATTGGACCTTTGGAAATATTTGACATCTAATTTCTTGTGAAATATGTACTTTTAGGAAGCAAGTTATTGTCTCAGAGACATCATGACCTGTAGAGAAAGCAGAGACTGGTAGTAGATACTCATGACAATTTTTCTCCTGACTATAATTGTCTCAATGTGTGTGGCCTTGGGAAAGGAACTTTGTCATATTTTGCCTCAGCTTGCCTAAATGTGAAACTAGCAGTGAGCCAAATATCTAATTCTTTCTGGGTTTTGAAGTTATTTAGATGTAATTTCTTTAAAACCAACCCTCAAATATCTTAAGTTTTTGCAGGTAAGAGCTAATTTGATCATAATTATAGGTTTGTCATTTCTCTGATCTGAGTTGTATCTTATTGTGAAAATTGACAAAGGTACCATGACATGCTTCAGTCTCTTGGGTTGTGGGTACTGTCAGGGTTCAGGCTAGAGACTGGCACAGTGGTTCAGTTATGTTGGAAGGGACCGCAGTGTCTCCAGTTGTACAGTTCTATTAGACCCATGTAGGCAGTGTGATGAAGGAGAAAAAGTGTGCACTTTGGAGGAAGACAGACCTTGATTTGAAAATCCAGATTTCTATGTGAAAGTGTCAAAATTTTAAATATCAGTTATTCCAATAATTTTAAAACATTAGTGAGCCAAAACACAACACGCACATGGATACACACACACCACTTGCTCTCATGCAGACTTCAGTCCACAAATGAGCAAACTGCAATTATGATTTTATAGTATCCGGTGTAAATTTCTGTAGTCAGACCACAAGGCCTGAATTCTAATAGCAACTCTGCCACTAAAAGCTTAATTGGCATGTTGACCATTTATTCATTGAACCCATTAAGGAAAAATTTGTGGGAGTAGTTGCCATTTTGGTAGTATATCCCCTGTTTAATTTCTCTTTATAGATTCATACATCACGATTTTTAAAAATTGAAACTTTATGCTTTCTTTTGGTAGAAAGTTATAACCTCTGTAATATAATTGATGAAGAATGTGCCAGGAGAGCTAGTTTTTAATATGGTTTAAACTTTTGCTACCAATGAATTCCCAGACTCTGAATAGCAAAGTATTATTTTTCTAATCTTAAAATTAGAATATTAGACTAGACTCAATATTTTTTCCCTATGTCTCAGAATTTATAATCTGTTGGTTTCGTGGAATAACCAATTTCCATGTATTTTCTTATAATTGCATAATTAAATAGCCTTTTCCCCCCTCTTATCCTAAAGGTATTTTATTTAGGCTTCAAGTATTCTCCTTTAATATTGATATTTGGGGATTTTCTGAGTATTTCCATGTTCACTGATTCATATTCTTCATAGTTTTCTAGACTTAAATTATATTTTTTGAAGTTATTGTTTTCACACATGAAGAGTTCAAGTTCATGTATGTCACCTTTTCAATTTTTATGTCTCTAATTCCTTTCTTGATAAATAGGGGGTAAAATTGAACATAATATTCCACTATGCCATATTTTATAAAAGTGTAAAAATAAACTATATAGTTTCAGGTTGAAGCTTATATGCCTAAAATTTCTAATTTTTAAAATAGGAGACATAATAACTTTACTCCTTACCTACCAGAATTGTTATGAGAATACATTAAAAAGTATATTTAAGAACACTATACAAATGCATTTTTTGTCATTATTTTATTTTAATAACACATGTGATTAGAAACCACCCTAGCTGCCAGAATAATGCGTTGATATTCTCAAAAGCATTGAACAAAGCACAAAGCTTTACTTTGTTCTCCTGTAGTCTTCACATTGTTTTAGATATTCTTCTAGAATTATTTCATTTACTTTTGTGCAGAGAGAGAGGGTTTTTTTCATGTTACTAACTTACAGAGGGAAATTTACAGTGATAATATGTAAATCAAAAGTCTAGATAGCTAGTCAGGATTTGCTAACTTCTTTATTTTAGCTCTATCTCCATAGTAGCATTTATGTATTAAATATTGTGAGTCTTAACATTTACAGTATTTTGTTTGATTTAACCTACATTTCAAAACTAACTGCTGATATATAAAGCTAATAACACTACTTTGTTTCTTGATATAATAGAGTTCTATATTTCATATTAGTTTACCTTTCAGTTCTGCATACGATTGTTTTACTAATAACGATGCTATGAAAGAACTATAGAAGAATTTTAAGAATTTGTTGGATGGTTCACCACTCATTCCGTAAGCATTCATTGAGCACATCCAAGATCTCAGGTGCTGTTTGGTAGGGTTCAGAGTATATAGTTTGGAACAAGAGAGAATCAATGATTGTTCTCATGGAGCATACATGCTCTTGGAAACTAGGAAGACAATAAACAAGCAAACAAAAATTTGATAGAGGTGTGTGCTGTGAAAAAGATAAAAAGTACTAAAACTAACAAAAAAAATAAAAACAGAGAATAAAAACAAGTAAAAGTAATTTTAAAATGTAACTGGTGGGGCTTCCTTCCCTGGTGGCGCAGTGGTTGAGAGTCCGCCTGCCAATGCAGGGGACACGGGTTCGTGCCCCGGTCAGGGAAGATCCCACATGCCGCGGAGCGGCTGGGCACGTGAGCCATGGCCGCTGAGCCTGCGCGTCCGGAGCCTGTGCTCCGCGACGGGGGAGGCCACAACAGTGAGAGGTCCGCGTACCGCAAAAAACAAAACAAAACAAAACAAAAAACCCAAGAATAATCAGCAACAGCAATGAAAACTGTAGGGGAAGGGCATCCCCTGAAGTTACAAGAGAAGTACAAAGACACAGTGGTAATTAGGTTGTTATGTTGAGCAAGGGAAAAAGGGCCATGTTGTTAGGAGAGAGTGAACAAGAAGTTGGAGAGATTATTTAAAAATCTCAAAGACCAGAGTCTGTGCTCTTAACCACTTGGTTATGCTACTGGATGTTAAAAGCTCTGTGTTGGGGTTTTGGATATAGCAGTGAGTGAAACAGACAGGATCTCTGCCTTTATCAAAATAGACAAATCAAAATGTGAGTAAGCAGATTGATTGGTGTAGCAAGAAGTTTTTTTGTTTGCTTTGGGGGGTCGGTTTTGGTTTTTTGATTGTTTGCTTTGTTTTGTTTTGTTCTGAGGAGAGAAGAATCATAGTTTTCTAGTGTGGTAATGGATGGCTTCAAACAAAAGTAGTGGAAGATAAGGCTTCCCTCATGACTTAGGACATTGTAAATCAGCAGAAGTTTAACCCGAAACATGCAGACAGAAAAGTAACCACCATAACTGGAGGATGGAGGAGCAAGGATAGTTGAGTTTAGTTGGCATGCTTGGTTCATAGACACTTGATTTCTGTCTTACAGAGTTCTGTAAAACAGAACTTTTATTAGGTCCATGTCTCAGTTCGTAATAATGCTAAGCTGTGTTATTCTTCTATAACTAGCTAGAAGTAGAAGAAATCTGATTATAATAATCTTCAGTGCAAGCCTAAAAGCAATAGGAAGTCCCAGCTAGTTGTAAGCAGACAGAACCAATTAAAGTAATATTTTGGAAATATAGCTTTAAATGTGTGGTATGTATGTATGAAGAGGACAGTCAGTGTGATCAACCAGAAGCTATTGCAAAAATGTGTGTGTGAAATAACAAAGACCATCAGTGAAAATCAAGAAGAAAAATCAGATATGAAAACAATGTAAAGATAACTTCATCAATTTGTATAATTTCTTAGAATCTAATAAGAGCATATTCTTATGCAAGCTCTTAAAAAATTCATGTTAAAATTTTAGAATTTTTTTCTGAACTAGTATGTTAGTGTACTTGTTACAAAATAGAAGTGTGACAATAAATGTTTGTGAAAGAGCCGACGACGTGCATTTCCAGAAATCACTCCAAGGCATGTGGATGTCTTAAAAGTTAATATTGCTAATCTACAAAAAGGATTACCCCTTCTTAATTCTTTTAGCCAGTGTCTGTTTTGTCAATTTGCCAACAAATAAGAGAATTTTCTCCTTTAATATATTTCAGCTCTATTATATTCAAGGTACCTAAAAAATAAATCATATATTTGAATGCAGTGTAACTTACAAAATATAACTCACCAAGAAACTGAACTATGCGCTGTTTTCTTACTATCTAAGAGCTACCGAAAAAAAGTCAAAGTGTTAATAATACCTTTGAGAGTTTTGATGCAGCCAGAGTTGTATACATATCTAAATTATTGGTAATTGATAATCAAGAAGCTAGAGATAAGATACAAAATTAATGATCTTATTAGCAGTAGCTTTAATCTAAGCAATTGCACTTTATGGCTGAACGTTGTGTGTGTGTGTGTGTGTGTGTGTGTGTGTGTGTGTGTGTGTGTGTGTGTTATTTTAGGTAAAATACAGTATAAAAGAGAAAAATGAATAGTTAGTGTTATCTAAATATAATCAATGTTATTTAATAAAACCAATTCATATTCTACACAGGTATGACATCAGAGATGATTACACACTGAGAATTAAAAAGGCCATGAGTACAGATGAAGGCACATATATGTGTATTGCTGAGAATCGGGTTGGAAAGGTGGAAGCTTCTGCTACCCTCACAGTCCGAGGTAAGAGACTTAGGATGTGAAATACAATTGAACCAGAAGACTAATATTTGGTCAAATTGGTAAGTGAACTCACAATCAAAATAATAGCTTATGCTGTTTTATTATCACATTAAAATGCCTAGATTTTGTGTCCTCTCTATATTTTAGTTGAAATAAAATTACTTTCAAATTTGGGTTTGAAGGGATGATCATTTGAAGTGATTAATTTTTATTTAATAAATAATAGCTAATGTAGTTTAAAAATAAATCTTAAAATAGGAAAGATTTACACTAATCTTTTATGTTTCCATTGTTTTGAACTATTTACTGCTTTTAAATGTCACTAATTTCAAAGATACTTGGTTTTCTGTTTACTAGATTGTCACTTTATACTAGTAGACTTTTTTTGAAATTCTTTTTTATTTCAGCATTCAAAAAGCAATCTGAAAAAGCTAACACTGCTTCCAAAGGTGAAAAATGGACACAAAGGAGCTCCCATGTTAAGAAAATCTGATTTAGAAAGTGATTTGTGAAGTTCATTCACCTTAAAAAATTGAAATAGTCAGTGCCGCTCCTGTAATAACTTTCACTTTCTGGGTATCATGCACTTTCTCAGTCATGGAATAATTTTCGTTTATAGACTCCCTGCAATTACTTATATGTGAAAGAAAGCATTACTTAACCCTACAGTGAGCTAGAATGAATTAACTGCCTTCCTGGTGGCGCGTGTTGATCCACATGAGTAAATTATATAGCCCAAGGTACCGAGTAGTACCAAGTACACAGCTACACTTACTCTCGCCAAATAGATATTACCCATGGCATTGTTTACACTCATAGAACTTCAGAGATAGGCAAGTACATCCATTGCCCTATCTTCCAGCCTTTCTTCCAGTACCTTAACTAATGCCTCCTCCTCCCATCCCTCATGATAAGGAAGTTGGCTGCATGTTTATATCCATGTCTCACTTGCATCTCACCCTGTTTAGTCAGACCTCTTAGCCTTGTGCAGCTTTGCTCACAGAAGTTTTCATAAGATTAGGAGAAAGGCTTGGAGGAATTTGGATTGGCAAGAAGTGTGTCAGGGATTCTCAGACTGGTCCTCTAGCTGGTAAGAAAAATGATTTTTGCCAGATGTATGATTTGGGCATCATATCATTAAAAAAAAACCTTCCTCCAGGTAAATATTAGGAGACATTTACTCTGGATACCTAGAAAAAAAACTGACTTCCAGACTTCTCAATCACTTCATTCCTATTCCGCTTAATCCATTTTTCCCCCATCCAGATATTCTAGTGTGGACTTAGATATAAAATAAACTTAGACAAAATGAGCAAACTAGTTGCTTAAAAAGTTTTTCATTCCTCATTAGTTAACAGATCACAAAAAGCTATGATGATACACCAATTGAATATATATACTGATAATATATGATCAAAATCTGATTTGTAAGCCACTTTAGTATAGTTAACCTACCTTCTCCGGTAGGTGGTTATATATTTATGTATATTTGTTTGCTTTTATCTAGTCAGTCCTTTGCAAAAGCAATTCACTTGACCATAATTCGCCCAAAGTTTGTTTGTTTGTTTTTTCTAAAGTAAGTGGAAAAAGAAAATAAACAACTAACCAAGAAATGTTCCTGTCAAAAAAATATTTGCTGACTAAACAAATGGTGAGAAAATGTGAGGAGTTGTTTGTAGAAGCAGCAGGGTTCCTTTTATACTTGAATGCTTGGATGAATGAGATTTGAAGTGGTCTGTTTGCTTTAAGATCTTTCCCAGCTAATTGTTTTCATAATTTGTTGAAAGTTTCAGGTTTACCATTTCATTTAACAAAGCATGCTACTCCTGGATGGATGTTTGAAGCTATTTTACAAAACTAATAGAAAGAGTTGTTTGTTTTCAATAGGATTCTTTTTTTAAATCAGCAAACCTTAATGGTCTCTCCCCTAATCTGTGTCCTGTAAATGGATTAGAGTGTTTAATCTATGTAGTATGCATTTCATCTAAGACTGAAACCTCAAAAACAGGGTTAAAGAATTAAAATCTCCATAATATAATAGAATGTGGAGTAAAAATTGTTTAAAAATACTTTTTTACCATTAGGAAAAACGGTTGGAATTTCTCATACTAAGAGGTTAACGGGAAAAAAAATATTATCTACGGCTTATTTTTTTACACTCATTTTTCTATGCACATAAATGAAATGTTCAGCCCTTCTCTGGATTGTTTTATTAGAACAGGGTCAACTGACCCAAGAGGCCACATCCATTTTCATCCATTTAATGCAGGGACACAGTTTAGTTTAATTTGCTGATTTTGAAAACATCCACCTGCTGGGTATTTTTTCAGGATGAAATGTTGCTATGTTACAACGACAAGTTTTATTGTGATGTTTCTGCTAAAATTTTATCATGATATTCACTTTAGCCAGTTTGAGAAAAGAAGACGGAGTTTTATAATCACAATCTGAAACAGACTTACTCAGTTGTTTTCCACTTCAGAAATATGGTGAAAATAGACTATAAAATTAAACTTAACAGCAAGTAGCTCCCTTTGCTGACTTGACAAACATAAAATTAGAAAGAAATATTGCTAGACAATAATGAGCCTCCTAGCATTTATATTCTAATCAAATATTTCATGATCTAATAGAACTTTTTTAAAGTGGCTCCAAAATGAGTGAACACAAACTGCATATTTATAAACATATTTTTTCCCATTTTTCAGTTGCTTAAATTGGCTTTGCATAAATCAAAGCTTCGTTGGGAAAACTATCTTGGTTCTAGAGCAATAAAGCTTTAATTTTTTTGGAATTTTCCTAGACTAAGAAATATATTTTATTTCTTTAAAACATGATTTCTCACCATGTTTTTTTCTTTTTCTCTCTTTACAATCATAGACTCAAAATGCCTTTTTGTTTCTAAAGGAAACATTATGTTTCAGATTCAGCTGGAGGTGGCACCTGAAAATGCAAATTCAAAAGTGAAACACAAAGTACTTTTACTACTAGACATTGGCAAAATCAAGAGAAATCTCATCAGTCAGAATAAGGCACAACTTCATTACGTTAGTCTGTTGTTTTGTTCTTAGTTGTTATTTTTGTGCCCCCCCAGAAAAAGAAAGAAATTATTGTGCATAGTTCAACTCACTGTCTCCCTCTTGCTATAGTAAACCCACTATAGACTGTAGGACACACTAGAGTTTCACTAAGCCAGAATTTTCATTCAGCTGCTATGATTGCTTTAGTCTTCTTTGAGTTGTATTACCCCCCCCCTTTAATTGTGAATAATATTCTAAGACCATGAATCTCATAGAGAATAAACTCCAATATAGTTTCAAAGATTGCACAGAACTAGAATTGTGATGTATTTGTTGAGTGAATGAAGGTCTATAAATATGGTTTCAATGGCTATATCTATCTCACCATGCCAACAAGTCATCAAGACAAAACTACTCATAAGTTCGAGAGTTACACTGGGTTCACAGTGGAGCTTTACCCACTGGGGTACGGATGAAACACTTGTTTGCTGAATAAATTTATATTTTGAAATGTAAGATTTAATAAAAGTTCAAACGCTACTAAATCTATTTCTTCTTCATTTGAAAATGGGACCATATGTTTTATATTTGTCCATTGCTTTTATACAAAGTGGTTTACTATCTAAATTGATTTGGCATTATTCTTTTTAAAGAAAGTATTATTAAGCCCATGTGTGCCTCTTACAATTTCTGTGCATTAAAAAAGGGGGCAGTCTGTGACAACTGATTTTAGTGATTGAAAGTTATAGAATAATAAAAAATGACAATAATTTGTTGAAGCAGCAGTTTGAAAGCCATTCTCAGTATGGACAAGAATCTATTTGTCAGTCATTGTTTCCTGCCCTCTGCCAAAAAAAGAAAAGAGCTTAACAGTAGTTAGAGAGCTACTCAGTTGAAATCTCTAAGGATGTTCCAACCTATCTGTTATATTTTCATCTACCCTGTCCACGGATGAAAAGTGATGTGATCTTAACTTATTACTGGCTGAAACGCAGCGTCAGGGGCTTTTCTGTAGTCCTTGTAATGGTTCTGACTAACCATGCTTAAAATCCAATTGCTATTTAAATCAGACAGCAAGGCCTTCTTTTATTGACATGACATTTGCTAGCCTGTGACTTGAATAGTTATATTCATCAGGTTCTTAACTTTGGGGTAACACAAGGCTGTTTAACTCTAAAAAGATCTTTGAAATAATAACTATAGTAAATGATGATGACAATAAGACCTTATGTAAAGTATCTCTCAAATTGCTTAGAGTTAATCTCGGTGTGCAAAGTAATTATTTTCTTAGAGCTCTATTTATAATTACGTTCAGTTTTTATCAAGCTAGGACATCTTGTTCATACTTGAATAATGAGACTAGAAATCACCCTACTGTCCATACTTAAATGTAACATTACACATCATGCATTCTGATAATTTTCTTTTCTTTCTTTTTTTTTAATTTCTTTTTTATGTTCTCACCACACCATTGTAATGTCTACAGCTCGCCCTGTTGGTAAGTAGCCATCCTTCTATCCATTTCGCATGGCTTTGTACAATGCTTCATAGCTCATGCATAGTAGGATATGACTGAATGAAATACATTTGTTCACCCCTGTTAAAATATTACTTGAGGGACTGTCTGCTGTAAAAGTTGCTCCTAACTTTTTCATCACTTTACTAAACCATTTTGTAGTGGCTTTTTGTTACTTAGCAATTAATAGGTAACAATTTTCTTGTAAAAGAATATATGAATGATGAATATTATAAACTTCTAACTTTTCTTGAGAAAAATACAATACTTCCTTTTTCTTGTGTGTATAAAATATTCAGTTATTAGTTATGTTTGATATTCATTAATATAAAAGATTATGAACTAAATTAAGAAGTTCTATTATTTTATGCACTGCTTAGAGTCTGCTCTCTGTAAGGGTATTTTTTACTGCTGCATACTTATTATCTGCATGCCTACTTAAAATTTAGTAGAATGCTTCAAGTTACTGTAAGTTGATGCTTACACTAAGGGGAAAAGGGAGGGATGAGCCGTGTTCTTTGGCATGAAAAGTTTGAATATATCTTTTTCTTCATTTGGCTTTTCAAAACTGAAGTTAACAGCTTGCGCTTGCAGTAATTTAAGTGGTAATTATTTGTAAACAAAAATAAAATATTTTCAAATGTATTGATAAACTTTCTGCATCTCTTTTAAAGTTTTGCTTAACCTACCAAGAAATGTGTTTGAATAAAAGAAATCTTGGTAATTGTGTTATAAGTAAATAAATAGATATATGCATAAATGGATGGGTAGGTGAATGAATAAATTAATTTAGTACATTGCTTCTTTAATATACCAAGAGACACTTTAATAAGTTATTCAATTTGACACAGCTTTATAAATGGTCCACCTAACTTCAAAAGCTTTCTTATTATACTGGCTTGACATTGTTGACATTTGATGTATAGCCATCCAGACTCATAACATTTTTCCCCCATTGGTTGAAACATTCACAAACATTATTGTTATGTAATGTACTCTTATATGGATAGCAAATACAATAAATAGAACTTTGGCTTCCCAATCTGAATTTCTGCTCTGCCATTTCTGAGCAGTACTTCCTTTGTCAGTTATTCAACATCCCTAATCCCCAATCACTTCCTCTATAAAATGGAGAGAAAAGCTCTGACGTATCAAAACTGCTATAGGAATGAATTGAGTTCAAAATTGATCATATATGTGAAAATGTTTTGTATGCCAACATTTGTTAACACATTCCTAGTTTCTGAGACATACATTATTTCACATTTCAATATTTTTGAAGTATGCTTATGGCTTATGGTTAATTTGAACATAAACTGCAGGCATTTTTTCTTAAAATACAATTATTAAATTGATCATGCTTTTTACAATTGATGCTGTTAGAAAATTAAAGAATATGCTATAGTTTAAAATTTTTTTGCATTTGTAAGAATTCATATTAATAATAACTTTACATATCTATGGTATGACATCTAAAATTAAGAAGTAAATGGGAAAGAATAAGATAATAACTTCATAAATTAACAGGAAAAATCACATTTAAATTATAGATCTTTATATATAGAAGCCTTATGCTGATAAACCATGACCACTTGATTTGTATTATTTCACAAGCTCCTGGAATATAGAACAATATGTTAATAATTTCCAATATATTAAAACTCATGAGTAAAAAAAGATCTTGTTTAGAAAATGTGATATGCACAGAGTATTGAGATATATTTGTCGCCTACAAGGCATTTCAAAAGTTATTTCTGTTTTTTATTCTTTTTTGAAATGATTTCTTAAATTCCCACTGGACTGGAACTAAAGAATAGCTTCTTGACACATTGTACTTTATTCTGGGAAAGTCTGTCATTTCATAAATCTTTCTTAAAATGGCTTATGACAGTGCTCAGAAATATGAAGAACTATACTTTAAACTTGACAACTACTATTAATTTGGGAAACTGAATGTTTGATATGCTCTTATTGGATCACCAAAGAAGAGACTGATAATGTGGAAATTAGCCTGCTTTTTCTTTGCATCAACTTTTTACATCAATTTTAATTCAGGAAGTATAGATATGCCAACTTTTATTGTAAGGTGAGAAGCTACAAATTAAGTAAAATCATGAATTAAATATTCAAATAATAGAAAACTACATTAATATTTGTTACTAGACTAAAAGTTTTTTAACTTTGAAGCTCTTAGCAATAACATAATCAGTATTCTACAAAGTAGAAACCACAGAAGGGGGAGAAAATCCATCTTCCGATTCTAGTATAAATTATGTGAAGAACTATGTACCAACTATGTAAAATTTAGAGAAAGTTCAAGGAGTAGTTCCTGTCTAAATCTTTTAAAAGAAAATTAGAAATATATGCACATTCTGGAATACTAACAGATTCAGAAACCAATCGCTACATTACCTACCAGGTGAAACTTGATTGTCTGTGTGGAAAGCCAATTTAGAAATCATTTTAAACCTCCAAACTGGATGACTCTTATAAGCTGCATTTGAGTCAAAGAATTGGAAACTCTATGCAATTTACAGTTGGAATAAACACCTTCTTGCCTGTACTTTTGAGAGTGTAAGAAAACTCTTGATTTTGAGGATCATCAATGTGGGAAGTCCTACTGAAAGCAAACAATCACATACTTGCCAATGGAGCAAAGTAGTCTCCAGATTTCACTTCCTCATCTGCAATGTCATCAACACCTCAGAAAGAGTCCTGGAATGTAACTTCCCTAGCTGCTTTTTACCACAAAATCTAGACAAATGCCACTTTGATCGTTAAAAATCCACCAACCCTTCTTGCAGTTTTGACTTTTTACTGTTCCAAAGGCATTCTTTATATGAGAGCAAAAGTACATCCTAGGACAGAGTTAAGTCTGAATGCTGAAATATTCATTTGTTTGTTTGGAAAACTCTGTTGATGAGGGAACTGACAGAAGAAAAGGGTCTAAATAGAGATAAATATCTTGCTTCCTATACCCATCTGTCTTATTTTCTATTGGAAGTCTTTCCCAAGCTTAAAAATAAAAAAGAACATCTATTTTGGAGATGGGCAACACATTTTTTCCTAGCAGCAACTCAAAACATAATGAATAATTTGGAAAAGGACTGTCAAACCTACCAGCTGCCTTGCTTGAGAAGCTGAGGCCTGCTCCATTTTGTGTCGTGTATACCATATGCTAGCTGGTGATTGCCTCCAGTATGGAAACTAAAAACTGAGTGTATCAGGTGAAACTCATTTAAAATATCAAAAACAAATTGACAATACACAACTTTATGGAAACTTCCAATTATTTCCTAGTTTAGTAAATCAAAAGTATGTTTCTTTTTATAGAATATAATTGGCCACAAGAGTGTATAAGTATTGAGAAATATATATGTTTTTGCAAAATTCCCATCTTTTATTATTATTATTTTAAAGAAGCAGCCACTATTCTAAACAGAAATCTGTAGGGACATATTTTTTCAATCTTTTAACTGTTTAAACACAAAAAATTAACATGTCTTCATTTTAGAAAGTTCTGTTTTGAGTTGAAGTGGAGTTTGTTTTATAACATGCTCTGAAACATTTTATTGAGGCCACCAAAAGATCCAATAAAAAGTGACTGAAAAACTTCATTCAGGAAAAAATAGAAAGCAGATAATGCTTTAAAAATAATGCAACTGGTGTTTTCAACACCCCTACCCTCCACCCCACCTTGAAATTTGGAAAGTTTAATGTGCTGGATATAATTCAACTTAATATTGGAAATATTACAGTTTTTTAAAAATCAGAAACTAGGTGGATATTATATACAAATCCTTTCATGTCAAGATCCACTTTTGTGCAAAAGGCATCCTGAGTGTATCTTGGAAGGAAACCTCTTGGAAGGAAACCTATACTTTTATTCTCTTCAGCCTTTCTTCTTTGGGCAAGGTGTTACCCCGTGACCTGAGGTGATCATCTCTCTCCTAGGAGCCATTGATGTTTCCTTCATCTGGCGCTGATTAGCTACTTTATGCAGTGTCCCGTTTAATTTTTATTAAGCGTCACGTTTTTCATTGCTCCATACGTTTTGATTAAATTGTAGGTTAAAAAATGCATTGTATTTTGTCTTGTATATTCTAACAGAGTTCCCATAATGTGAAACATTTAAAATATCTTTAGCTCATACTAATTTTTCAAGTGAAAAACAAGTAGTGGTTACTTCTCATGCTTGGCTGGTTTTAGTCACTGACTTATTTCTTTTGGAAGCACCTTGTGTGTTTGACAATGTCTGTTCAATGCCTCTAATTTGAAGGGTAGGTATAAAATTATTGAGTCATACTTTCTTTTCTCAGACTTTCGTGAGAATGTTTTATTGTTTTTGTATTGAATGGTACTATAGGGAAGTACAAGACTTACAGAATATTTTTATCCTCAGCTGGGATACCCTTTTATGAATACAAATATGAATACCAATGTATTCCCTTCTTCTATAACTTTGCTGGGTTATACCTTGGGCCTGATCACCCTGTGTCTAATGTTCCTGGGACAGCACGACCCCTAGAATCTGCAGATTCATCCTTTAATTTACTCTATTTCAAAATGGTTTCTTCTGTTTTATCTCTGAGTACTTTTTCTGTCTCACTTGTTTTTCTCAAATACATCAGTTATATTGGCTTTCCTTTGTCTCAGTTCCATATTTGTTAACTTCTCTATAATAATTTTGAAGTCATCATTCTTTCACATTGTATTATTTCTTAATGCGTATTTATCACCTTCCTAACTTTTTCAACTGCAGTTATCATTTTTTCTTATTTCTAAAATATATTCCTTTAACTTACTTTAACTTTTAGTTCATTTCCTTGATAAGCTTGAACAAAGTATTCTTCTTCACTTGTGTTTTAACGCCTTTACCCCTTTTTGAGATTTTTTTGTTTGTTTCTTTTTTAAAGAGAGGCCCTGTTGTACATAATTCTGTTTAGACTATGGACAACTATTTATTCTAAAGTATTTCTGTGTTTCCTTGGGTTATTTTTGGACGATATAAATGCTTTATCTCCCTTTGATTAATTGATTATGTTCTTTTCTGTCATTAATTAGTAAGTAATTAGTTAATATACAGTTTGCTTTATTTTATTTTACGTAGATCCTGTTTTAGTCCCTATTTGATTATTAATCATCTAGTTAACTGCTGAAAGCTAGGGTTTACATGTTTGGAGAAGAGAAAGTGAAAAGTATCAGGGTCAACCTCTACTTGAACTCTTATCTGGAATATTTTTTCAAAAAACATGTCATTTTCTCCTTGGTAAGCTAGTGATTCTAGTAATACACAGCAAAACACTTTATGTTACAAACTCTCTATATTCCATAGGAAACACTCTTCATCTTCCTTCATACTCCCTGCTTTGTAATGAAGATAGTTTTTACTAGTTTTACTAGTTCTCTACTGCTGCATAACAAGTTACCACAAATTGAATGACTTAAACAGCAGCCGTTTTTTAGGCCGCAGTTCTGTAGATCAGAAGTCCAACCAGACTCAACTCGGTCCTCTTTTTAGCATCTCACAGGCTAAATCAAGATGTTGATCAGGCTGGGCGCTTCTCTGGAGACTCTCCAGAAGAATCTACTTCAGAATTCATGCAGGTTGTTGGCAGTATTGAGTTCTTTGAGGTTGTATGATTGAAGTCCCCATTTCCTTGTTGGCTGCCAGCCAGAAGTTGCTCACAATTCACTTGCTAACCTTTGCGCATGGCTGCCACAGCCTTCAGAGTCAGCAGTGATCCCTTGAATCCTTCAGGTGCTTTGCTCTGTATCTCTCTCACTTCCCAGTCTGCTATCAGCTGGAGAAAATTCCCTGATTGAAAGGTCTTATGTGATTGGGTTAGGCCCCTAAACTAATCTTAAGGTCCCTAAGACCTATCTTAAGGTCAACTGATTAGTTACCTTAATTACATCTGCAGAATCCCTTTTGTCACATAACATAACATAACCATGGGAGTAACTCCATGAAGGGAAGGTCATGCGGGCCCCCTTAAATTTTCGCCATCCATAGTAGGCTTGGCTTTTTCTTTCCTTCAATACCTTCTCTCCAGACTTCTTAATTTTAGTTGGTTATCTGCAAAGTCATGCCTCATATTTCCCAAGTCTCCTTCTTGACTCTAGATCTCCTTTCTTTCTATCAAAGGATCATGGATTGGGCTCTCACAGTATTGACAGAAATTTTTTGTGAAATTGGCATTGATAGAGGATTGTGGGTGGGGCTAGCTGTTGCTCACCTTGCATCCTCATTTTCCTCCAGATTTGACCTTGTTTGGCAGGGGTACTTCACAATTTGTGGTTTGAGGCAATGGTAGTTTTTCCATATTATTCATTTATTTTGTTATGGTCAATAGAGGAAGGTGGAGCAATAAGCCTTTACTCCATTACTCATTAATTTTGGGATCTATCCAAATGAAAATAAAATAAATTGTTAACTTAGTAGTTAAAAGTACTATAAATATCAAATATCTCAATAATGTAAATATTCTGGCTAGAAACAGTATTATGAGATTAGTATTAAGAGATTTCACTGGCTATTGCCAGAAAGAAATAGCATCAATATTTTAGTCACACCTTCTTAGAAAGTAAAAATTTTCATTTTTCTAAGTTATAATAATTTGTTGACAGAAAGATATCATCATATCTATTTACATATGTATATACTGTAAAATATATATCACGATGTGCATTACACCTAAATATGATATGCATGACATTTGAATTACTGCACTACTTATTTAAACATATTAAGTGTCACTCAAGGGAATAGTACATAATTAGATTCATTAAAATATATAAACTACCAAATTAAATTAAATTTTGAGTTAAAATATGTCTGAAAGCTTTTTTAAATCTCTTATGGCAAACATGGCTTCCCAGATTCACTGAGGCTATTATTTTCATCTCCCCTCAAAACTATTAGCTCTTTGTCAGTAAATACATTGTTGTATTTATCTTTCTGCTGCCTCTAGGTCTAGCATAACATTTACATGTGGGAGGGGCACGCCAAATGTTGGTGCAGTTAATTGATACACACATATGCATACATAGGTAATACTTGCCTCGAAAATGTGTATGCAAGCAGTTTTAAACAGTGCTATAAAAAGATTAAGCAACATTAATGGTAACAGGCCAATCATATAGTCCCCATTCTGCTAGTAGGAGATAAAATACAACAAAAAAGAAGGCACTAATGAGTTAGGATGGTGCCTTACTAAGCGTGTAATTAATGTTATTAAGAAACATTGCAGTTGCATATTAAAATTCCGTTAACTAAGCAGCCCTTCAGCTTCAGTACATTTGTTCCTTGCTTGCAAGTTTCCCCCCCTTTTTTTTTCTGATTGGCATCTTCATGCAGTCTTTTTCTAAAAAAATGAGATAATGGGATGTGATCAACCTTTGTGGTTTAGCTAGAGTGCTGACATGACAGTTCTGGCAAGTTGACAGGTTAAGTGAGTGAAAATGGATGTCTTGTCTCACCATTTACATGAAGAGCCATTTTTAAGCTATAGTTTTACCTCCTCACCTCCACACTTACAACCTCTTCTACCCACAATACTGAGAACTCTAGCTTTCCCAGTTAGTATCTGGAGAGGATTTTTTTCACCACTACTTGAACTACTTTTCTTCTGCTGGTGAAAATGAGATCTTTTTCAAAAATAATGTAAATATTGCCTCATTCAATGATTCATTAGTTTTTAAATTAATAGTATTTTCCTTGAAAATTAACAGTCCCTTAAAGAAAACAAAATTTTATTATTTTATTTTCTACTCAGTATTTTAGTTCAGAAAGCAAAGTAGAGAAGCAAAGCTCGATTGGTGAAGGACAGTATAATATGGGAAAATGTGATTTACAATTCAGAATTTGTTTAAATTTAATTTTTTTCTTAATTTGTAACTTGTAGAATTCAAAAGTTTATGAAATTTGCATGTTAGATTTCAGAATGATTTCCTATAGTTACATGATTTTCTGTACTTGCCTATAATTTAAGTGCAAATGTAATAAAATCTAAAATGATCTGTAAACATATCCAACTTACTTTATGAGTTAGCTATTTCATTTATTACAATATAGAAATATTTAATACCATTAGAGGATTAAGTTGGACTTGCTAAAGCCAGTAAAGACCATTTATACAGAAAAATACATGGTTCCACCAATATAATCCTTCAGTTTAACAAACAGACTTACCTGCTTTTCTAAAGGTGTCAGTGAAGCCAGGTGATGGTAATGGTGCATTGGTGCAGTCTGGAAAACTTCTATCTCTAACATAATGCATGTATTTTTCCCTCTGTGAGGAACAACCTCACACCCTTCCTTTCTTACCTACTTAATCTCAAAAGAACAAATCTCTCTCTCGCTCTCTCTTTTTCTCTTTCAATGCTTTCCCCAACTGTTGGAGACAGACTGAGTCAAGTTACTCTCGTAATGGTGGGACATCCTGTATTACAGCAATTACCATGTTCATCATGTTGTGTCATGCTTGATTGTTTGCATGTGAGTTTCCTCTGGTAGGCGGTAAGTTCCAGAGAACAGAGATTTTAGTACCCTCAGACCCTGACACCATATAAAACCAGTAATTGTTTGCTTAAAATAATTAAACACTATTATGAGTGAAAGTGCCAACAAACATCTGAATTCATTTCTAGTACAAATTTATAATAATAAATTATTATTTTTATATTTATTTAATAATTTATTAATAATAATAAATTTTATTTATTTATTATTTTTTCCAGTAATATGTTGCCTTAAAAAAATTAAGGTCAAATATGGCTATATGATGAATTGGGAGATTGGGATTGACATGTATACACTAATATGTATAAAATAGATAACTAATAAGAACCTGCTGTATACAAAATAAATAAAATAAAATTCAAAAATTAAAGAAAAATTGGCTATGTGGTGGAGCTGTTTATTATAACACTGTTTTTATATGCATGCAGTGAGATCTTAATGTGCAGGGTATTTTGAACCAAATGAGTTTATCCTTTTCAAAGGCATTCTATTTATTCTAGATAATTGTAGAATTATTTCATTTTTATATTTACATTGCTCATTTTCAAGGAGAAGCATATTATCTGTGACTGTACATTTAAGAACATGGTTTTAATCACTGTCACAAAACATACACATACTTTTTTGTGTGTACGTCACATTATCACCAAAACCAGTACCTTTGACCCTCTTTGGAATTGCTTTCCCAGTTATTATAAATGTCAGTTTAGAAGGTCACTTACATTATTTTATAGTTATACTATATAACACATTTGACTAGCTTCATGGCCTACTTTAGTCATCAGATTTTGAACAACCATGAATAACTTTTAGTTTTCACTATTATATGAACCTTCAAAAATTAGTCTTCCCACAATCAATAAATTCCACAACAGTGGTTAAAAAATATAAAGAGTATAGCTGCAAAATTGGAACACGTCTTTACTCATACAAGGATTGAATGCAGTTTGTATATGCGAGGGCTCTCATAGGTGGAGAGTAGAATATGAAATCTAAATAGATGACGAATCTAAAGATTTTGATTCATTTCAGTCATTTTATTTTTTTGACCACTATACTTTCCATATTTATGAAAACAGCAGACTATTTAGTAGTTTTACTTTTTCATTTTGACATTAGGAAAGCATATATATATATATATATAACATATATATTGAGAGATAGATTATTAGATTATTGTTGAAAAGAGGTATAGATATTGGTTTTTGTTATGGAATAAGAATTTTTAATATTAGTTAGAAGTAAGGTAATGGCTGAGAAAGAAATCACAGCACTCATCCAGAAGAGTTATTGCCATGGACTCAGTAAGAAAATGATTAATTTGGAAGGTAGGTAATTTAGCAATTTGATCGTTTATATTCCTGAAAAATAGTGACAAATGAACAAAATGTGATTAAATGGGGTTTATAAAAATGTTCATTTTAAATCCTATATCCCTAAGTTATATTTTTCATTATAAATTCATTACTTCCTCTGGTATGGATTATGTGTTAATAAGTTTCAAATCAAATATTTTTATGACATTATGCATTTTCAGTATTATTAACAGAAATTTTTTGAAATCAAGTGAAGTGTTAAATAGTAAAAATTAAATAGAATTAAATAATTTGAAGAAACAATCATTTATCAATTAGAAGCCAGCCTGTTCTGATTACTGAGTAAACATTCATCTCTTACTCCTGCTCTACATTTCATGTTAATGAAATGAATTTTTGCTATTTCTTGTTGCTGAGGCTAAGCCTATTAACTAATTTCTTTTGCAGGAACTTTTAGAATTGGTAAACATTTTTTATGCTGCTTTTGTCACTCTGGGGTGGTGGCTACTCATTTATAGTCTTTAAGTTATAGATTTTCATTTGGTGTATTGGGCATTCTTTACAGAGGGGCATATAAGAATCAGTTAGGAAAATTTTTCAAACATATTTTCTTTGACTTCTCCCCACCCAAATTACTATAATAGTGAGTTACTGTCACTGGTAAGAATGCATCATATTCTTTAGTATGATGAGAGGGGAAAAAGCAAGAGTATTTGCTTTAAATCAAGAATTTTATTTAGTGTTCACTATTTGGAGATTTTCCAGGCCAAATAAAGATACCATTTCATTGCAAAATAGTAGACAGCACACCATACCACTAAGAGTTTACAATGGAACAGAAGAATCAAGGCACACAGGCAGGGGGAACAAATAGAGAAACAAGACAATACAAGCAAGGGCAAGTACCTTCAGTGGGAAGAACACAAGAAAAGTACAAGATTAGAGTGTGTTCAGGTTAATCGTTGTCGACAAGGTGGATCAAAGGATAATAGATATCAAGATGGATTAACCACTAGAACAAGCAAATACGCATGCAAGTGATTGAAAGTAGACTGGTCTGCTGAAATGTTGGAGCTAGTTTGGGGACAGGTGAGCATCAGGATGGTAAAACCCTGGGCCAGCTGATGGAAGACAACATGCTACACAGAGGAGAATGATGTGCAAGCATTGCAATGGCAAGCAATAGAAAAAGCACTGTAGGTTTTTGAATAAAGAATCACTTGAAATAAGTATACTTAAGAAAGGTTGTACTTACAGGTGGCGCAGAAAGAGCAAGATTATAGGTTTTATGTACTTTAACAATAAAAGCAATTATTTAGGAAAAACATGTTATGATTTTAACAACATTATACCATATTGGAAATTATAGCATATAATTCTTGCCCTTCAGTTTGGTAATGACATGACAGATTCTCAGTCGTATGGCTTGAAGTGAACCATATGTGTTTAAGAGGTCCAACTATATCAGACAGATCAGAAGTCAAGTCCTTCCTCCTATCTATTGATTTAATCTTTAAAAGCCTTCATGAGATTCAATTTTCTAGTCTTTACATCATAATGATAGAAGTTAAGACGTAAGGCTCTTTGAATATTAAATGAGATAATGCCTGTGGATGGTTTAACACACCTCCTGGTACTTAATAAGCACTCAATTAATTTTAATTATTGTTGTTGTATTAAGCAGTTTTCAACTTGCAGATCTTTAAAACAAGCAAATAACGGAAGAATGTGTGTTTCAAATATGCTTATAGAATATATTATAATTTAACAAGCAAAAAATATTAAATAGCAAAAAAATTTTATACTTGAGTTTAGGATGCAAAGTTCATAATCTTTATTGTTACAGAAGAAGAAGCTTATTCACTCAGGTGCAAAATTGTACCCGAAGGAAGAGCTGCTGAGTGTGCCTATAGCCACCCTATCACATATTAATGTATGCAACTTCTTCATGACTGTCTCCATGTTCATGTCTCCATAGAAAGTCATATTTTCCTGTAAAAACAACTCTGAACATAATGTGATCACCTTTAGGGTCCCCCCATCCCACATCTCCAAGCCCACCTCATGCAAGGCCTATACTTCCTACTCGTGTTCAGCCATCTGATTTCCATATCACCCACTCACTCACAGCAGCGGGCGTTAGCGTAACAGAGCTGTAGCGTGACTTTGATTGAAGCCAGCTTGGGCTGAATGCAGAATCAAAGCATAACCTAGCAGAAATCAAATCTAATTTACTGTGCATTGTATTTAAATTTTCAAAAACACAGTTTTGGGTGAACAGTACCAGACCCCTAATCTCTTTTTTATTTTTCCTGTGTCTTCTTCTAAGACTTTTTATTTTATTAGGTCTTATATTTAGTTTCTTGATAAAATTTCCTTAATTTTTTAAACATCTTTATTGGGGTATAATTGCTTTACAATATTGTGTTAGTTGCTGCCGCATAACAAAGTGAATCAGCTATATGTATACATATATCCCCATATCCCCTCCCTCTTGCGTCTCCCTCCCACCCTCCTTATCCCACCCCTCTAGGTGGTCGCAGAGCACTGAGCTGATCTCCCCGTGCTGTGCAGCTGCTTCCCACCAGCTATCCATTTTACATTTGGTAGTGTATATATGTCCATGCCACTCTCTTACTTCGTCCCAGCTTACCATTCCCCCTCCCTGTGTCCTCAAGTCCATTCTCTACATCTGTGTCTTTATTCCTGTCCTGCCCCTAGGTTCATCAGAACCATTTTTTTTTAATTCCATATATATCTGTTAGCATACAGTATTTGTTTTACTCTTTCTGACTTACTTCACTCTGTATGACAGACTCTAGGTCCATCCACCTCACTACAAATAACTCAGTTTTGTTTCTTTTTTATGGCTGAGCAATATTCCATTGCATATATGTCCCACATCTTTATCCATTCATCTGCTGATGTACACTTAGGTTGCTTCCATGTCCTGGCTATTGTAAATAGTGCTGCAATGAACATTGTGGTACATGACTCTTTTTGAATTATGGTTTTCTCAGGCTATATGCCCAATAGTGGGATTGCTGGGTCGTATGGTAGTTCTATTTGTAGTTTTTTAAGGAACATCCATACTGTTCTCCATAGTGGCTGTATCAAATCACATTCCCACCAACAGTGTAAGAGGGTTCCCTTTTCTCCACACACTCGCCAGCATTTATTGTTTCTAGATTTTTTGATGATGGCCATTCTGACTGGTATGAGTTGATACCTCATTGTAGCTTTGATTTGCATTTCTCTGATGATTAGTGATGTTGAGCATCCTTTCATGTGTTTGTTGGCAATCTATATATCTTCTTTGGAGAAATGTCTATCTAGGTCTTCTGCCCATTTTTGGATTGGGTTGTTTGTTTTTTTGATATGAAGCTGCATGAGCTGCTTGTAAATTTTGGAGATTAATCCCTCGTCAGTTGCTTCATTTGCAAATATTTTCTTCCATTCTGAGGGTTGTCTTTTTGTCTTGTTTATGGTTTCCTTTGCTGTGCAAAAGCCTTTAAGTTTCATTCGGTCCCATTTGTTTATTTTTATTTCCATTTCTTTAGGAGGTGGGTCAAAAAGGATCTTGCTGTGATTTATGTCATAGAGTTTTCTGCCTATGTTTTTCTCTAAGAGTTTTATAGTGTCTGGCCTTACATTTAGGTCTTTAATCCATTTTGAGTTTTTTTGTATGTATGGTGTTAGGAAGTGTTCTGATTTCATTCTTTTACATGTAGCTGTCCAGTTTTCCCAGCACCACTTATTGAAGAGGCTGTCTTTTCTCCATTGTATACTCTTGCCTCCTTTATCAAAGATAAGGTGACCATGTGTGCGTGGGTTTATCTCTGGGCTTTCTATCCTGTTCCATTGATCTATCTTTCTGTTTTTGTGCCAGTACCATACTGATTACTGTAGCTTTGTAGTTTAGTCTGAAGTCAGGGAGCCTGATTCCTGCAGCTCCGTTTTTCTTTCTCGAGATTGCTTTGGCTATTTGGGGTCTTTTGTGTTTCCATACAAATTGTGCAATTTTTTGTTCTAGTTCTGTGAAAAATGCCATTGGTAGTTTGAGAGGGATTGCACTGAATCCTATAGTATAGTCATTTTCACAATGTTGATTCTTCCAATCCAAGAACATGGTATATCTCTCCATCTGTTTGTATCATCTTTAATTTATTTCACCAGTGTCTTATAGTTTTCTGCATACAGGTCTTAAGTCTCCTTAGGTAAGTTTATTCCTAGGTATTTTATTCTTTTTGTTGCAATGGTAAATGGGAGTGTTTCCTTAATTTCTCTTTCAGGCTTTTCATCATTAGTGTATAGGAACGCAAGAGATTTCTGTGCATTAATTTTGTATCCTGCTACTCTACCAAATTCATTGATTAGCTCTAGTAGTTTTCTGGTAGCATCTTTAGGATTCTCTCTGTATAGTATCATGTCATCTTCAAACAGTGACAGTTTTGCTTGTTCTTTTCCCATTTGGATTCCTTTTATTTCTTTTTCTTCTCTGATTGCTGTGGCTAAGACTTCCAAAACTATGTTGAATAATAGTGGTAAGAGTGGGCAACCTTGTCTTGTTCCTGATCTTAGAGGAAATGGTTTCCGTTTTTCACCATTGAGACAGACCTCTAATCTTAATTGACCTTTTTATATCTGGATCTACTCCTCTGGAAAGCACACAATGTACTTTTCTTAAGGAGCTGTTGTTTTTAACTAGTACATGTGTAATTGAACATTGAATTGTGCCACTCTGTTTTCTTCATTTCATTTCTTGTTATAGCTGAAGCAATAAAGTATCATCATTTAATAGGTTAAGCAAGTCAGTCGTTACATCATAGTTACAAAAGATTTGTCTAATGCTTCAGGTTTTAGAGAAGACATAAAAAATATGCATTTTATAGTCTTCTGTCTTTGAAATATATGAGAATTTCCATTTCTATAACTAGCATATTCTTCTGGAGTTTATAACTCAAACTCTTTAATTCACATTGGGTTTAAATATGTGTTTTGGATTGTCATCCTGAGGACCTAGTTGTGTTTTTTCATATTTAATGAGAGCCATCATAGAAAATCCATTTTGTGTATAGCACACTTTGTGCTATCATGCTGTGTTGATAAAATGCCACCTCTCTGCCTACTCCCTCCCATTGGTGCCATCGGCCAAGTACTGTTTTTTCAAACCATTTTCACTGCCACCTGGCAGAAATACTGAAACTGTGAAGTGTTTTCAGAAGAATTATTGATGCAGTTTTTCATTTTAAAACCTCAAAATTAAATTCCTTCAGCTGATATCCCTTCACAGAAGATTACAGTATAGGTCTTGGGCAGAGAAGGAGAGTCTACAGAAGTAAAAGTGATTGATGCAGTTGGTTTTGGTGGCTCAACTTCAGATGACAATAAGAAAAGATGTACATTTTCAGAGACTTGAATACTTCTAAAATCTTTGTTAAATGCTTTAATATCTTTATTTTTTAATTTTAAAAATGAAAAGATGATTCTAGTTTCAGCAAGATCAGTGTGATTTAATTTTGGGTGACAAGAAGCAATTTGGTACATTATAAATACAGTGTATTTATAATAACTTGGAATAAAAGTACATTATATATAAACATCACATGAAAGGATATTTCATAGCCTGAGTAACACAAATGCTGATAGCATTTTGTTACTAGCCTTTAAAAATTCATTACTGAGTAAAAACTCAAGAAACTTTGATTTCCTGGTCTTTTAGATTATATCATCAGTGGTAAATATTGCACTGTGATATTGCAGAATTTCTTTTTCCTTTAAGAATTCTTACAAAATATTATATTTAGGTGCTACTGTGAATATAGCAATTCTCAACTGGATTCGCTGTCCCAACTTGCTAAGATTTTTCAGCCTCATATCTGCCTTTTCTCTTTTAGGAAGAGCATTCTTTCTAGAACACAACCTTATTATATCTTTCTTGCATAAGCATCTGTGAAAAGATCTCCATACTTTCTAGGGCAAAATTTAAGCTCCTTTAGCATAAATTATCTCACCCTACCTATGTCACTTCTGCATCTCTGATTTTATTTTTAAAATCATTTATATCCTCCCAACACATCTGCTTCCACAGGTCTCTGCCTGTGTCTGCCTCTCTCCGTCCCAGGTGACCTGAGTCCTCTCCATCTCGTGAACTCTTACTTGTGCTTCAAAGCACAATTCAAACATAGCCATCTCCTGGCATCTTTCCTCTTTTTTCCTCAGCAGTTACTTGATCTAGTTTGTGCACTTCCACACTTTTTCCCCTGATGCCCCCCGCATGTTTCTATTATTATGCAAGTCATATCCTGCCGTATTTGTTTTTATTTATTTATTTAATAGCAAGTCTCTGCCATAGGCTATGAACAATATTTTATTCTGTTTTCTATCTCCTGTACCAAGCAGAATGTATCATAGTTTGTAACCAGTCAATACATTTTTGAACGAGTAAATAGCTGAATCATATCTTTTTCAAAAAGTGGATCGATAGATGTGGTTATTCGCCAGTCCTTATTTTGGGGGTTATGTTTTAGCAGCTGTGTTAAAATTGTAGGACCTGGATTCCAAAAGCATTTTACAAAATCGCTCATCTATCCAAAGGTTTTTGAAAGCTTGAAAAATCAAATTTAAGAAGTCTATAGTTTAATATTTAAAGTAGAAATGGTAATTTTGCCGAGATAGATGATAGATAAACAGAGTAAGCATAATATGCTTAAAACTATAAAATATGTTTTCATTGCTTTCATTTGATGTTTCGTCTGATGATTTTAATCATGTGTATTCTCAGTTATTACATTTTAAAAATTATATAAAGAAGGATTTTATAGTTCATATGAGGCTCTAAATTTTTACTAACTAGTTTTACTAGATAGTTTTGAGAACCAATTCAAATTCTTTCTGGTCCAAAGCAATATAGGTGAACTAATAAGCTGTGTATGTGATTTTCATCACAGACTGTTAACTGATTTTTACTATATTGACTTTTATTTTAGTTTTTATTTTTGATAATGAGGTACAAGCTAAGCTACTCAGTACTTCGTACTTAGTGTCCATGTTGGCAGTAAACTTTTTTTCATAGAATTACTAAGAAGGAAAGAAATATACATTGATCTTTAAATTTTTTTAATGTATATAATTTTTCTTAGATATTACAGATGATAGAGACCAATCTTAAGTATCTTTGGGGATAACTATCGGTGGTTTCACATCTCTATTGAAAAATGGACACTGCAGTGTTTTAAGAGTCGTACCTAAAGTAATTGTGTAATGTTGATTTAAACTATCATTTGTATTAGAAAAAAATGGAACAAAAATCAATGTATCTGCTGAATCAGTGGAATTGTATAGAAATAACAAGAAGATCATAAGAAGCAAGTAATCTCCTAAAAATACAGGGCAACATAAACCACGTCCTGTTCAAATAGATCCATAAATCTGGGTTCTTCATCCTTTTAAACTGAGTCTTCTATTATCTATAGCTGTAGAAGAAATTTCACTTAGTAGATTTATTCCTTCTGTCTCTGAGGTGTGTGTTGAATGTGTTGAATTAGGAGGCAATATAATAGGACACCAAAAAATAAGCCACTACAGATCTCTTGAGATTTTTGAAAAAATGCTGCTGCTGTTTGTATGTACACTGTACACTGTAAATCCTGCATGTTTGAGGATACCCTACATTTACTCTGTTCTTGGACCTGCAGTTATGTACTCCTAAAGGATTGAAAGAATTCTGGGTAAAGGACTTTACCGAATGGTGCTTGCTGTTAAAATTCTTCAGCGTTCAAATTTTAGGACTGTGGCCATGTACACTGGGTTCTAAAACTTCGAGTTCATTTTAAAGTTTTTTTCTTGGTCATAAGTTTTCTAGTATAAGCCAGGAGTTACACTGGAAACAGATGATTAGAAAAGTCATAGAATAAACATGCTGTTTTCTCTTCAACAGGAGTGGATTTTAGTATGAAGAAGATGTCCTTGTGAAAACGTCCAGTTACACAGTCTACTGTTTTTCACTTTCTTCTTTCTCTTTATAATTAGCCCCAAAGTTAAATCTGAACTTCCTTAGCATTTTTACCCCATCCCTTTATTTTCTACTGGAGTTCCTTGTACCTAGGTCTCATTATTTTTGCCTACACCATTTTACTGGCCTTCCAGTCAGACTCCCTACTTTATTCACTGATCTGTCTCGCTCACAATCTATATACTACATTCATCAGAGGGTTAAAGCTTCCAAAATTTTTGCTTTACATTTATCACTCCTCAGCTTAGAAAGAGTCGGAATAAAATCCTCAGTTTGTCTTCTCAGGCCATTCTTAGGATACGAATCTATCTTTTGTAGCCAATGCTGTTTATACAATGGGGACTTGCCATTCCTTTGGGATTACACACTGTATGCTAGATGCGTTCTTGCTTCTTACACTTTGCTCAGTTAGCTCCTTGCTTGGAATATGTTCATTTCTCCACTTCTCTAAATGCCACCCCTTCCTCCAAGTCTCCATAATGTCCATCTCCTGCATAAAGCATTTCACAGCTACCTTAACACAAAGGGATCCCTCTCTCCTGAAGTCCTATCACACTCATGATGTGTACTATAATTTAAGTGCTTCTCCTCTGTGCTCTGAGAGCACCTCAATCATTGAACTTACCACAGCCTTAGAGAATTGTTGTTTTAATTTTGCTGTTGCTGTTGTCATCATGATCATGTTCTGTATTTTCTCTTAGACTATGAGTACCTTCATGGCTGCAGGGTAGATGATTTTATCTGTGTATCTTTAGTGCCCAGTAGGGGAACATAGTAATTGCCGAATGCTTATTGATGTAAATGAAATGAATTAAATAGAGTCAACCACTTTCACATGTTTCTTTATATTGTTAGTTATCTTTGTATGTAATTCCCGTCTCTTCGATTCTTTGATATTTTCAACAGTTCAATTCCTCAGGTCTAGAATATCAGCACTTTGAGAATAGGTATCATATTTTATTCCTTCTGGTATCCCTGTGCCCAGTACAATGTCTTGCAAATATTACAAGAACAATGAATGTTTGTTAGTAGATTGGTTTCACAGGAAGGAGATATTTGAGTAATGCAATGCCTCTTTTTCTCTCTTCATTCAAAACACAAAACCATATTGGGAAACCATGTTTTTTCTTAAAAACTTTAGAATATCATTAAAAATCTATTTTCCTATGCGAGTATAGGGGCTGCAGGATTTACAGTGTACACTTAAAATGTGTCTACGAATACATTTACTTCTTTCCTCACATTTGATAGAGTGCTCGTTTTTCTTTCCCCATTGTGTTTTGTGAAATACTTAAAACTAAATCAAAAACTGTAGCCTCTGTCTGGCACTGAGCAATCCACCTAGTATCAGATTTTCTCTTTGATATATTTTTCTTTGTCAACAGTTTATATTGACACACTTTCTTTCCTTTTAAATTATAGCTCCTCCACAGTTTGTGGTTAGGCCAAGAGATCAGATTGTTGCTCAAGGTCGTACAGTGACATTTCCCTGTGAAACTAAAGGAAACCCACAGCCAGCAGTTTTTTGGCAAAAAGAAGGCAGCCAGGTGAGTGTAAGCCTTGACTGCTTTTCTGAAATCTCTGAACTCCCCGTCTCTAGTGACCTTCAAAGTTTGTCTTTCCTTTCTTGTTAACAATGTTGAATTTATTTTATTTCTGAAAAAGAGACCAATTATTTCTAAAATTAGCGGGAGTCAGATGCTTTAATATAACATTCTTTCTTTCTAGTGTTAATTCTCTAATATTTTTATCTTACGTCAAATAGATACAATGCAGTGTAACCAAATTATCTGAAAAAGTCTAACCTGTAGCTGTTTAAAACCTCCTAACAGAAAGGTAAGTTTGCTTTCTTGCATTGAGCTACATTGGGATAAGTGAGTGAGTTAGTATATATAAAGCACTTAGGACATCCAGGGCAAATGTAAAATAGTCAAAAATATTTCCATTATTAATCAGCCTAGAAACTAGTTTCAACCCCCTTTCATAGATATATAGTATAAATACCTTTTCTTTACCGTTAATTTGAGTAGGAGAAATATTTTCTTCCATCATCCCTTCTGGATTCCCTCATAGTGGGGTTAGACAGGAAATAATACATTAAATACCAGAAAAAAAACCAACACTTGTCTGGTCTTTGCTGTGCCCTGGTTTGTCCTCTCCGGGCCCTCTCTGGGCAGCATGATCTCTCAAGACTGCTAAAAGCAAATTGAATACACCCGTTTTCTCATTTAGAACTTGGTCCAAAGTTGGACAAGCACAAGCCTCTAGGTTCTGAGGCAATGAGTGGAAATTCCAGCCTAAACCAGATCAGAAATTGAGTTCTTTGTCTACAGACTTATCTGTGCATACCTGAGGGACCTAGAGATATTTTCATTCTAGTCTCTCCAGAAGCGTTCCGAAGGAGGCATATAGTTCGCAGGAAGAGACCTACTGGTGTTCCTTGTCAGCACCCTCTGGTGTTAGTCCAAGTTCTGGAAGAATTTCCTGGGCAAACATGAAAACCATGAGTTAAAGTCTCAGGCAATCTAAAAACTTTGCCAGAGATGGAAAATGCTTTCGACTAAGTTAAGAGAACCTGTTGATCAAAACTCGTGTATGATTATCTGGGTAGAGAGACATCAGGAAGTTTCCCTCAGCCGTCACCTTGCATTGTTGTGAATTCCTATACAGTTCTGTACCACCCCAAGCTAGCAGTTTTAACATCTCAGTATGGATGGGCAAATTATCTTTCTTCCTTTCCTCAATGCTCTTTGTTGAATTCACTTCCCCCATGATTTGTGGGATGTAAATATAGTGATGAGAAGGATAAGGTAAAGTTCTGGCCACTGTCTTATCCCACATCAGGATTGTTCCAGGACTTAATTGCCATCTTTTTTATCAGTTAGTAACAATACAATAGATTTCTACTCATAGACTTCCTTGATTCTTCACTTAAAAATTGCTTTCAGATTAAAACATCCCAAACTCTAAAGTGAGTGTAAAGCAACATGATATAGTTATAACACACTTGAACACACACACACACACACACGTACCCTGAAAAAGGAAAGAATTCTAAAGCCATTTTCCCTCCGTATAATTTTTACAATCTTTGTAGCACTGTTTAAATTTACTGAAGCTCATTTTCTTAATCTAAAATTTGAGGATAATATATTTTACTTCACATAAGTTATGAAGATTATGTGATTAAAGTAGTTTATATGTAAAAACGCTTTACACATTTTGAAGGTTAGAAATGGGGAAAATGCAGAATGCATCTGCCTTCCCTTGTTCCTGGCTGAAGTGGCAAGTTCATGCTTCTGCTCAGGCCAGGCTGCTAGGGCCAGAGGTATCCCTCTGCCCACGCACAGAAGCTCAGCACCACTCTGGTCACCTCTGTCCCCAGACCCACATCGTGCCTGAGAAGGCAGGAGGGGATGAGCCTGGAGAGCCCTGGTAGCCTGTCAAGATTCTCACTCCTGCCTGTAGCTCCTTCCCTCCACCCATTCGGGGAGGTATGGGGGCCACAGAAGTTACTTTCTCAAGCCACTGATAGTAAATATATTTATGTGAATTTATTATTTATTCATAAGTGATACAAATATAATGATATAAAGCAATTTGATTGTTGCAGATTTACACTTTAAATCCATGTAGTGAGTTAAATCTCATTATAACTTGTTATCGTGTAGATACAGCTATATCATTTGTAAATCACATGCCCTAAAATAGCTTCAGGCTTATACATGCTATTGCATGAAATGTGTATTGGTCTTGTGGCCCAATGAGCATGATATTTAAATATGCTACATTGTGTTTTAATGTTTTTTAAACAAGTAATGATCAAATAGCATTAAAGTATTTCTTTTTCTCTTATTTGACCAAGTGGCATGTAATTCCAGAGATATTAATCTCTGGGAAAAATTTTCGAGTTAGGTGATTGATTTGATTATAATCTTAGGCCTCCTTTTCTTTATTTCAGCTATCTCCCTCACATTAGACAGAGGGGTCGGGGGAGAGAGGAAAGGGGAGAGAGAGAAAGGAGATTGTGAATGAGAACAAAAGAGAAATGCTTGAGCAAATCGTAAATTTTCAAATCATGAATTGGGACATTAGGAAAAATAAATTAGTCTTACTGTCTGCAGTATCCAATTTTTACAGTGATCTATGACTATCCATCTGTATAGAGAGTTAAGAGCCTGGACTTAATGGTCCATATTCCTCAATATGTGCTGATAATGCCAATTAGCACTAATAGGATACCCAGGCACTTCAAGGCGAGAAGAGCTCTGTAGAATTCCTGGGTTTTGCTTGTCATCCATTTTCTTTTGCCTATGTCATACAAACAGGGAATAAAGATGATGGGTTAACCTCAATCATATGCCATTTTCCATGTCATCGAATCATTTAGAAGGTGGACTGATAACACATTGTAGAGGAAGAGATCCCGGAGAGAATTAAGCCCATCTGATGTATTAGTGCTATGTAAATTAGTATTCTAATGGCTAATTGTAGGAAAGTGCACACTTTGAGTTATTGTATCATTTCCAAGTGCCTTTAAAATTTAGACCCTTCTCTTTCAGATGGTTTATTTCAGTAATATATTTGGATTCCACAGGAGAATTAGCTTGCTCTCAAATTATGCCTCATACGTATGAAATAGTCTAGCTTTATATAGTAATACAAATTTTATAGGAAGGCAATAGCATTTTGAAATTATATTCCTGGCATGCTAGCAAACATCACCTCTTTTAGAAAAGGTTTAATAACCTAGTATGTTTATGTAAAGTGGGCTTACAGTGTCACACTCGAATCTAATAAAGTGGACATCCATCATGTTGCAATAAAGAGAAGAGCTTCTAATTAAAGTAGGACCTCATTCGCAGGATTAAAGTCATTTAGGGTAATTGAAAAGTGTTAATACCCTATTTTATCCTCTTTCATTGGTATTACTTCAAGGGTAGAAATATTTTAAGGGGAAAATGTGTCTTATGCCTTTAATTGAATGTTATTACCTCCTGATTGTAACATATTGAAACTGTTTAATTACAAACCTGGAAAATTAATTACTATGTCAAGAAACAGATCCCAGAGGGTTATAATGTTCTTTTTTTGTAAGTAAATACAACATAAAAATTGATATGTCCTTATTTATAATCCAACTTGGAAGCATATCTCAATATAATTTATTGTATCCAAATTTTTTTTTAATTGAACAACAGTAAAGCAACATAGGTCATCCAGGTTAACATTACTGCTCCCCTATAAGAACGTTCACAATTTTGTGATTTGGCTGCTTGTATTAATATGAGTTATATAGGAAACTAAAGAACATTTGATTTTTTGATAGGGTAATATTATGAAATTCTTTACCATCACACGCATCCTTCAGAAACATCCCGCATCTTCTTTTTATTTTCAGTGATTTGGTTAAGCTTGCTCAGACGGTAGCCTTTATACCTAGCTCCTTTCAAAGCTGTTACAACCTGCAAAAATCTTATAGCAGAAGGAGATTCAGCTGTCTCTCTGTGTCAGTCTCAGTCACACACTTTTGAATACCTTTAGGAGAAATTGAGTTACTTATGTCAAATATTCAAAAGGGTCAGCAGAAAATATTTTTGCGTTCTCTAGTGATCTGCAGTTTATGAAACACATACACAATTGATGTTACATTCTAGATTCTCACGATGTTTTATGAGTTGAGTCAGATGAGCATTATTATGTCCATTTTACAGATGAGGAAACTGCGTTTCAAAACTGTTCAGTAACTCACAGAAAGTCACGCAGAGAGTAAAAGGTCACGATCCAGACCTAGATGATTGTTCCTTCAGCCAGAGCATGCTCGCTTCTTAGAGCACATCATTTTCCCATGATGGGAAAAAAGTTTCCCAGTGAGACTCACTGTGTGGCCTTTAACCCGTTCAGTACCGTATTTTTAAATCTTTGTGTTTTCTTTTTCCAGCCACATTTCTCTAACTGCGGTAGCTGTTGTTAATATAATTTTCCTTCTGAGTGAGAAGAGAATCTTAGTAACATTGTGTTTGTTTCCACAGAACCTGCTTTTCCCAAATCAACCCCAACAGGCCAACAGCAGATGTTCTGTGTCGCCAGCCGGGGACCTTACAATTACCGACACTCAGCGCTCGGACGCGGGTTACTACATCTGCCAGGCCCTAACCGTGGCAGGAAGCATTTTAGCAAAAGCTCAGCTGGAAGTTACTGATGGTGTGATATTATTAGAATTTGTTTTCTGAAAATAATGATTTTTATCAAAACTATGAAATTCTCTGACCTTTTAGTTAAATCCTTAAAATTAATGCTTATCTTCTAAGTTTGAATCTAGGTAAAATAACATTCTTAATAGTTTCTAATTCTCCCTGATTTAATACCATTTACTTTCCCAAAGAAGAACATCAAACACAATCTATTTTATTCTTAAAAATATAGTGATGCATTATTTTAGTGAAATAATAGGAATGTTAGCTGTATATTTTTATTCAGTCTTGTGCTGATATGATTGCTTCTAATGGATAGTAATAATCTTATTTTACTAGAGGAGAGAGAGAGATATAATCTTTATTATCAGTGGAAACAGAGATGACTTTTCACTTAGCCAATCACATTGTGACATCCTATGATGTGTTAATTATACATTCACTAAGTTAAATTAATTAAATACCTTCCAAACTACAAATGGATGCTAAAACTATTTTTTTATTTGTATGTATGCCCTACAAATCTTAACTGAAGCACCTGATTCAGGTGAAAGTTGAAGACCATGCAGCACTCTTCATGTCTGATTTTTTTTTCCCAAGAGCTTTTCTGTCACAATTGACACGTAGGGAGTTTTAGATATTTGTGAACCTCTGAGCATTAATTTAAGCCATATTCTTTGATATCTTAAATTTAAAAAATCTCTCTTGCCCTCTTAGATTTGTGGGGTTTCTGATTCTCCCCACACCCGCACCCTCCTACTCTGGGTTCTGCGATAAAAGAGCTTTGGGCTGTGACCTCTCTGATTCTCTTCTTTCTCTGCTGAGCTTTCATGCAATTTAAATTTACATGTAGATTAAAAGGTCATTTAAAATTAATAGAAAGGCAGTATTTTTTTAATGTCTGCCCATGGTATTGCCTGATTCAGCGCCATGTCAGGAATGGGAATAAATAGAACAGACAAACATTAGCTGAGGGGATATTGAGTCGTTAATGGCCATACCTGCTGATGCAGCAGAGATTTACTGCTGTGGAACTGAAAGAAGTCAGGTTCAAGGGTAATGGTGCCAAGAAATTCTTCCTTTACATGGACAAGATCATCGATCCTTCAAACCTCCATATTTCTTTAAAAGAAATAAAATATAATTATTAATCTTTTTTAGTTCCTATGTTTTCTTCTACTAGGAAAAAATGTCTAGAAACATATACTTGGAAAATAAGGTATTCTGGCCCAAACCTAAGTTTTATTCTATACTACTATGAAAGATTCCAAATATAATGCTTAAGAACTCCACTATAGCTGCTTATGGTATTTTACAAAAGACAGACTTTTAAATGTTTCTAAATGAAGAAAGTGTTATGAAGAAGGCAAACCATATTTGTAGAAAACAAAGTTGATGATTTAGAAGAGCCAGTTGATATGACTGATGTGGTTCATGAAACAGGTGGATATTCAAAACTGTGCCTGATAATGAAAAGGAAAACTTGTTTTGAGAAATTATGTTTGTTGTTGACATAATCTCTCAGACCAGTAGTAATTCTAGCTTTGGTTCTGTGGTCAGACTGAAAAGAGTGATAAGGAAATTTAAATCTGTTGACTGAGATGTCTCTGAACATTTGGTTACAAGTGGCTTGAATATTAATTGCTACATTGATTTTTACTTTCGTAAGCATTCACAAAGTCAAGATCCTTTTGCAAGAACATTGAATGGAGGTTATAGAGTTATTGATTTTGACAGTAAAGAAATCTAACTTCAAGACCTAAACACACACACACACGCACACACACACACACACACACACACACATACACTTTATTATAAATAACGGTCTCCAAATATTAACTTGCCACATTGGCCGATGACTTCAGCTTTTATTCATAGTTTTGAATTTTTCAGACTGGTTAACAGTTTAATAATATGCAAGTCATCCCCTTTTGAACGTGTTGCTTGGTATGATCCAGGGCAGTTTAGAGCCAAATGAAATTCCAATGTAGAATGAAAACATATGTCGTGTTCAGAAAAACAAGCAAAACATCTATAGCGATGTTTCTGTTGTTACATTTTTGTACTTAGACTCCTTTCTTGGAAATATTTTTAACTCAAGTGTTCACATGAGATGAGATTGTTAATGGTGATGAAAGGTGCTGTTGAGTGATAATTTTACTTATTATAGGTAGAGCTAAGATCTTTAATACACTTGAATTTCAAAACATCCCTTTAAAAGACCTTCTTATTATTTCATTAACACTGTTCTTCATTTCTTTTCTTCTTTTAGAAAATTAGGAAATTGTAATGAGAATTCTGAGTAGAGCCAATAGAATCTAAAAGGACTGGAGAGAAGAAATGTACAATAGATGTCACATCATGATCTTATATGAATGGTTTATTGAGGATTCACAATGCATAGTTAGAGAAAACCATGGAATTGTTCACAGATCACTGGAAACTCTAAATGTTCATTTAACCTCTGACCTTAGTGTCATGGAAACTTGTGGTCATCTTTCACCCATAACATCCTTGAAACTGAAAGTTCTTTCTGGCCAGGAAATTTTCAGTTACTCTTTTGATCAGATTCATTTAAAAGACAATGAGCTACTCATTTGGGCAGTTAAAAAGAGAAGAAAGAAACTAATTGTATGTCCTTTGCCCATATATAATGATTTCAAGGATATGACAGTAAGAGCAGGTTATAAGAAGTTACCAGAATTCTATATAGATATTTAATTTGAAACTAAGAAGTAACATTATATAAAATTTAATAAATAGTTTCTTCTCTGGTAATGCAGACCCATTTTTCTTACTGAATTTTAAAATTATTCATAATGTTTGGTGAATTGGCCTTCCATTTTTAACTCAGAGAGAAAATAAATTCCACAAAGCATTCAACTTGGATATCTATTTGCACAATTATTGCCAGATATGTCAGAATTAGTATAATATTGTGCTTTCACATTCTCTGAAGATTATTTAATTTACTTCTAAAATGAAGAATTTGATCAAGAAAAGCAGTGAACTAAATGGATCTAATTTTTATTTGCAAAGAATACACAGAGAATCTTGTTTTCCTTAGGTTTTTATAAGGTTTTCTACATATACACACATTTTAATACATATTTTGATATAACAGGTTTAGGTTGATTGGAAGTCCACTCTATCTTGACATGCAGGAGACCTCTATTTTAAATCAAGATCAGTTGGCTTTCTCATGGTAGCCTCTAAAAGGGCTGTTTGATTTAATGTCTTTCGCCAAAACTGTGAACTCTACAAATAAAAATACATATAGATTGAGAAATATATAAACATATAAACGGGTATTTGTAAAAGTTGGTAGACAAAGGAAATTAGAGCATTAATAAGCAAAATGACTTTTTTTGATTATGTACATAGTAATCCAAGATGACCTTCTTGAGAAAAAGCATTCTTCACAGTTGCTTAGCAATAATTCAGATTCACCATCTTTTTCTTTTTGTGGAACTTATATATATATATATATTTAAATATTATATTTGTTATTATTATACATAATAAAGAGCATATATGGATAATTAACCAAAACCTATGTGAAGTTTATAAAACTTTCTCTTACGAAACCCTTTCTTGGGCTTGGGTATATCAGTTTCATTGTGAGATGGTCTTCTAATGAATTGTAGATGAAAGCCTGGCTCCAATTGATTCCATATTTTCATTACCCATTTAAATATTACTATACATTCTGATACACTTCCTAAATCATTATATAATACTTCTAAAGGCACTGATGATACTGCTACAAATCAATATTCAATTAAAAAAACAGTGAACTATGTTTATGAAATTATGGAAAATTTACTCAAATGATCACAAAAATGGATATATAGGTAAACACAAATTTTCATGAAAACACTATTTTTGTCATGTCATAAATATGGTCCTTAGATTTTTTTGCTTAAAAGTATAGACTAATTAAATTATATCATCCACATTATATTACTATAATCTAGAGCCCAATATCACAATTTTAGAAATAAAGTATTTATAGTCTAATATTTTAACGTCATCAAAATATTATAGTCTATATAAATAAAGCCAGCAACTGGTGCTATGAAGGTAAAATTATGTATTACTCATATATTTATAATAAAAGCAAAAGTGAAAATTGATTGTAGTCATGTGATATTCCACAGGCTTTCTAAAACATGCATATGAGAGAGAAAATGGCCATTTTGCAAATGATTACCATAAGCTCTCAACATTTTAATTTTAATATGATTTAACCTTTCTAAGATGTCAGAATTTATCTTATCATCATCTTAATTATAGGTAACTCAGAGTAAGTTATAAATATAGTATGGCTTCAGTAAAATATGTACAGGTGTATGTATAGTAATTATAGATGATAGATTTATAATGGATGTAGAATATTACAGAAAAAATTATAAGTAATATGTATGACTTTGGGGCTTTAATCTTACTTTTGATATAAGACTACTGATGATATAAAGACTACCAAATTTCATAAAATTAAAATATCCTGAAAAATATCTTTGTCCTTTAGTTTTGACAGATAGACCTCCACCTATAATTCTACAAGGCCCAGCCAACCAAACGCTAGCAGTAGATGGTACAGCATTACTGAAATGTAAAGCTACTGGTGACCCTCTTCCTGTAATTAGCTGGCTAAAGGAGGGATTTACTTTTCTGGGTAGAGATCCAAGAGCTACTATACAAGAACAAGGAACCTTGCAGATTAAGAATTTACGCGTAAGTAATGTTGGAATTTGTATTTGGATCTTCATCTCACAGAAGTACGTACTTCCCTAGGGAAACACTGTGTTGTGAAGTTAAAATCTTACATCCCTGCATAATTGCTATACATTTTATTATAGACCCTGTTATTTCTTATTTTACAAATGACAAATTGAAATTAGAGGGAAGTTCATTGTCCTTAAGTTCGTTATAAGCTCATAACAGGCCTAGAAACTTTTTATTCCTTCATTCTATCCTATATGTATGTAATCAATGAAACTAAAAAGGTTAAACACATAAAGTTAATGATAGTAACAGTACATTTAAAATAACTGAAAATGAGAAATGCTTCTGATTTACTCTCATGAACAAGGGAAGTTCGTAATGAAATGTGGATAGATTGGCTCGGCCAAACAGTTATGTGGAAAGTAATAAAGAGATGAGACTGATGACTGCATAGGAAGCAGGTTTGGCTAGTTGGTAAAAATATCTTACATTTTAGGTAAAGTTGCTGTGCAGTTTAGGTTTAAATCTGTGCACAAGAACAAGCCATTGCTGGTCTTTTAACAGAAGATGACATGATAGAAAATGACCATTCCTGCCAAATTACCAAGTTAGACTTGCTACAGGAGCAGCTCAAAATAAATGTTTACTTCTGAATATTATATTAGCTATCTACTGCTGTGTAACAGTATTAGAAAACACTTCACAACACTTGTGTTGTTAGACTCAAAACAACACATTTATTATCTCATACCTTCTGTGGGAGTCTGGGCATGACTTAGCTGGGTCTTCTGCCCTAGGGTCTCACAAAGCTACAGTCAGGGTTGTAGTCTCATCTGAAAATGGACTGGGGATCAGTTTGCTTCCAAACAACATAGTTGTTAGTGGCATTCAGTTCTTAATGGCTATCAGACTGGGGACCTCAGCTTCTTGCTTGCTGTTGACTGAAGGCTGCCTGTGGTTCCTTGCCATGTGGATATTCCCGATATGATTGTTTGCTTCCTCAAAATCAACAAGGAAGAGAGTTTTTTAGCAAGGCAGGCTTACAATCCTATATAACATAATCACAAATGTGACATCCTGTCACTTCCATGCCATATTCTATTGGCCAGAAGTAAGTCAACAGGTCCTCCACACACTCAAGGTGAGGGATTACACCAGGTGTGAATAGCAGAGGATGTTATCATGGGGGCCACCTGCCCTCCACAAGTATATTCAGTTCATTCAACCAAATATAGAAAGCCTCCCCTCCATGTAGCAAGCACTATGCTAAAGCTCAAGAGTATGTCAGAATAGTCACAAGATTGGGAATGAGGGTCAGAATTAGGGTGGTTGATGTAATAGTACATGAAGAAAATTGACTGAAAATGATTCAGTGGAAGAACAATTAGTAGCATCTGCTATCTAGGTATAAATTGGGAACCAAGGTGATTCAAAAACAAACAAAAAGGTGTTGCATTTTCCCATTCAGAAGCCTGAGGAGGGAGATAAATTATTTTTATTATGTGTATTTTCAAATGATCACAACGGGGAGTGTTTTTTTCTTACAATGTAAATTATTTACAAGCACATGTTTATCAGATGTGTAAAATACAGACACATAACAAAAAGGAAGAATGACTTTTTTGTAGTGTGCACATGCATACACAAACACAAATCTTTAATTTGTTACTATAATGAATGTATGTATTGTTTTATTTTAATTTGGAGATAGGCATTAATTATTGCTCTAAGTAGACAAAATGCTATCAAATTCAATTTAAAGAAAAATAAATTAATACAGGTTTTTAGCCTGTCTTTTTATTTATTATAAATTAATTGTAAACCTTCTTTGGACAAAATGGGAGTTACTAAAAAATTAATGCCAGCTCTCCTTGAGTAAACAATTTAACCGCTCTCTCTGAGCTAAAAGCAGACTTCTTGGGCCATGGAGGTTAATGCATTTCCACTGTACTGCTGAATTAAAGGGTGTGCTTGAACAGTCAAGACCCCCAATAGTGTTTAAAAGAAGCAATTAAAGGTGGGTGCTTGATGATGTCAAACAAAGTTTGAGCCCCTCTCTCAGGCTTCTGAGTAGTCTTTCTGAGATGCATATGCATACTCCTGGGAGCTTGTCTGCAGCCAGCTACACAAGGAGAAAAGTAGGTGAGAGAGTGTGCCAGCACATTTGTCTTTTTCAAAGCACTGATTAAGGACGAAAAGAGAAGGATGGAAAAGATATGAAGCACTCATGACCAAAGAAGACATTATTTAAAGTTAAAGGAATGAAAACGAATATGGTGATGATGATGATAATACAAGAGTGAGCTTTAGCAATGGTATTTAGGGTTTTCATATCACTTTTGATAAACTCCACAATGAAAACATTGTTATTTTTTCGGTAAGATGACTGTCTTTAACAGAAATAAAATGTTTTACACTACTTCACTGATACAGTCAAGAGAGGGTTTCTGTAGATCATATTCCTTTAGATCTTACTTTCTTTTCCAGTACTTAATGCAAGGGGGGAAAAATAGTGTGATGAACACTGTGTTCTCATGGTCCAGTAATTGGTAGCTGAATCCGTTTCTTCTGAGGAGAATATTCCAATAATCATTAAAACCTACCGACCACAGCTAATGTCAGACTTGTATCTCCATACAATGACAAGGAGGTGCAGTTAAGAAGCATTACCTAGTATTCTTCTTTTAGCATTTGCACATAATAACAAGTGCTACATTTTAGTTCAACTGCTATAATAAAATGCAAATTTTTTACTCTTTCACAGACCGTATTCAAATGAACATCCCATTAAAATCCAGCCTCAGCTCATTATATTTAGTTTGTGAGTGATGCTTCTTAAAAGCAAAGATCTAATGACTATAATGCGTGCACAGCCACATTTGAAAAAATGGCTCTTTCTACAATGGCTATTCCCCCATCTTGCCTCAGTATAATAGAAGACAATTGTACAGAGATAACATAATATGGCAAAGAATGACGTGACAGAGTAATTTGAAACTTAGGTTAAAATACATAATGCCATTTAAAAGCAATTAAAATTGTGGAACCGCAGTAACATCCAGGCACTAATGATTTACCCGAGAATCAGTTGTGGAAGGTTGAGTCATCAATACACTTACATTTTGAACCCAACAGATATTATATTCCATGACCTCCCATATTTTATCAACAATTAGACTCACGCTCATCGTGGATTTTTAATTCTACATCTTCTGCTTTGCCTTATTCTGTTTGGTCATCAGTTTCTCTTCCCAGTCTCGCTTTTCCTTCACCCCTAAACTAACCTGAATGAATGTTGTTTGCAATTTAAGCCCGTGGGGCTCAACCACAGGGAGGATTTTTGATTTACATATTACCAAACTTGAAGTTTTTGTCAAGGTATAATCACGGAATCTTCTGCCTTTTAACATTTACAAAAGGGAACTCTTGATTATATTGTCAACTATTCCTCAAATTCTTTTGCCGCTCTTCAATGAATAACAAAAACATTTTATGTAATCAGTGAAAGACAGTTTTTAGTATGCTTTAAAAAGTGTTATGGATTAGATGATTTCTATGACCATTTCAGCTCTCTATTGCAATGATTCCATGGGTATTGTTTGCTTGTTTTTAATGACACAACTTTATTTCATTCACTGTTACACTGCTACAATTTTAGTAAAAGTGAGCACTGCCCTCTTTAAAAGGAAAGATTTAGTTTTCCTTTTTTAAAAAACAAAATTTCTTCTTCACTTTTCTCCATGTTTTTAAAAAAAAGAAGATCTGCCGCCATATTATCTCAGTGCTTATTTACTCCTGGGTATATTTTATTCTGTGAAATACAGTTTATTGACGACAAAGAGGACAGCTTTGCATTACTGATCTCTGAATGTTTATAGGATGCTGAAAACTTCTGTCCTGAGTTATCCATATCTAACTCTGACACAGTGAAGTACCAGCATAAGCTGGAATTAAAAGATAAGGGGATTGCTGTGGAGGCAAATAGAAAGACAACTAAAGTTTACAGACAAATAGCATTTAGTTGTAGAAATATAATAAGAATCTTTGAATCACCGTTATGAATAAAATACATGATATGAGCTTATTTTAATATTTTATGTGTGCATATGATTGACTCTAATGTAGAATTTGGACAGCCAAGTGATATATCACATTTTCACAGTCAAATATTGCCTTGTTGAGATTGAGTAATTATTCTACAAATCAATTAAAACAATTTTGTTCTCTCCCTTCTATGCACACTAGATTTCTGATACTGGCACTTATACTTGTGTGGCTACAAGTTCAAGTGGGGAGACTTCCTGGAGTGCTGTGCTGGATGTGACAGGTGGGTTCTTTGTGAACTATTTTAACAGAAGAAATCTTGAGCCAGTTTCAGTGATTAGCTCATTATCAACTAACAAGTTAAAGAGAGATCAATATTTTAAATTTATTGAATGTAAGAACTAAGCTTTACGCCACTTTTTCGTTTCTATACCTCTTGGTACGTAGCATTGCATATATGAAATGTGATACATTTGTCCTTAATAATCTTGTTATTTTATTTTCTTGTCTAAAGAACAAGCAATTCTAGTGATCATGTGTGAAAGTAAATATTTACTAATATGTAGGAAAAATCAAATATTCACTTATATACTTTTGATTCATGAAGATGAATTGCTCACTGTCTATTCAAATTCTTTAATAGACTGTTTTCCTTTTAAGCATCTTTGTCAGCTTATGTAATCAGAAATGAAGCTTTTTCTATTTGTCCCCTCTAGAGTCTGGAGCAACAATCAGTAAAAATTATGATTTTAATGACCTGCCTGGACCACCATCCAAACCACAGGTCACTGATGTTACTAAGAACAGTGTCACCTTATCCTGGCAACCAGGTACCCCTGGAACCCTACCAGCAAGTGCATATATCATTGAGGCTTTCAGGTATGAGACAGTTCCTTTTTTCTCCATTGGGTTTTTGCTTTAGCTCCTATATCCTAAAATCTCAAGTGAGCTATCCTGCTGTTTTATTCTAAGGACATGCTTAATCAGTGCATTTTAAGAATTTATCTTTTATATCTGACTTTATTCAAGAATAGACTTTAGTTTTATTTTTCATTCATACCTTAATTATAAGATTAAATATGCATTATCCATGCCTACGTCTGTAGGGATCTAGTTATGACATAATCACTTAGCTCTTGACCATTGTAGGGATTTATCCGATGTGAATTTTGGCTTTAGAACTAAGCAGAAAATAATTTAATTAGGCACAGGCACTTTTTAAGTTATGCAACTGTTATTGAGGCATGGAAGCTTGGAATTTTACTTCCTAATAATTAGAGCAGAATTTAAAATAATTCCAGTGTTTTATGCTATATATTTGAATACGTGTATTGGCTATGCCTAAGAGAATATTAAAAGCTACAATTAAGAGATTGAGTACATGCACTTCTGATTGCTGAAAGGAAAAGATATGTCCAATTGTTATTTGAAATAATTGCCGTCAATTCAAGGATATAGATTATAATTTAGCAAATACTAGTATAAAATTGTTTTATGAGAATTTGAAAAAATAGTTGTACTAATGGGAAAATGTGGCTTCATATTTAGTTTCAATGTGCTTCTGTTTGCCACTATAAATATAGTGATAGCCTCTCTCCTTTTTAAGCATTAGGACAAATCATCACTTTCATTTTAGGCTTCCCTAATCTATTAAAGTTAAGGATCGATATATAGTTTTCAAATTTCAAAACAGTGTTCTTCTATAAGTTTCATGCTTTGATGTAAAAAGACTTCTGAAAAATAAACAGACAGGCCTGAAAATCACATTTCCTCCTCATTCTAAACAAAAGCAGCATTTGACCTTAGACAAAGTGCTATAAAAGGGCATCCCATCTGCAGATGACTCTTAAAGGGTCCACACATACAGATTCAGAGATATTTCACCATTCCGAAGTGGTAAATCACAATACTGTGTAATGTACAATTTTATTAAAAATGTGACCAAGGGAAAATATTCATTACATGCTTCCTTTCTTCTTTTACAGATATGTAGTTTTAGAAGGCTCTATTATAATATTGCATGTGGAATTGATGCAAAAGAAAACACACCTTGTAACAGGAAAATGTATTGGCATAATTTACTCTGTAGTCCATTTATTCTTTCTACAGGTTAATTCTTTTCAAGGTATATATATATACATTTACGAGGACCATATTTATTGTATAAACTTGATGTTGTGATCTTGGCCTCTGTTCCTTTTACAGGTATTCATTTAGTGGCTGCTGTGCTTTAGCAAAGGGCTATCACATCTCCTGGGCTGAGTTTAATTTTGTTGTGCATGGCACTTCCGTTAGGTGGGCTCGGCTTTGTTGTTGAATAAACTGAAATCATCCAAATGTTTCATTTATTGGGCTGAACACTTCAAGCGTTGTGTGTGTGCGTGTTTAATTTTCAGCCATTAACCTTTGTCATTGATACCCAACTCCATTTCCAAGACCCTTATGACTGCTGTTTAAATGAAATTTCTGTTCATGTTACAGCCAATCAGTGAGCAATAGCTGGCAGACAGTGGCAAACCACGTAAAGACCACCCTCTATACAGTGAGAGGACTGCGGCCCAATACAATCTATTTATTCATGGTGAGAGCCATCAACCCCCAAGGTCTCAGTGACCCAAGTGCTATGTCAGATCCTGTGCGCACACAAGGTAATTTCAATAGCTGCAAACATGACTGTTTCTAGAAGGAGGCATTAAACGGATCTTTAAGGGCAAAGGGGTTGCAGGACCAAAGATAAATGTGTCTGCATTGCTTATTATAATGTTTCACTAGACCTGATCCAGTGAAAGAGAAGAAAACTTGTTGTTCACCTTGGTGAGTGTGTCCTCTTTCTGGAGTTGTCAGGGTCTATTTGGTAAAAGAGAAACAAAATAATTTGGTACAATTACATAGTAAGTTAAATTGGGGCTTAACTGTAGGGCTTTACTATATTTCAAAAGAAGGAAAAATGTTCCTCCTTCTTTGAAATTAATTGTACAATAGCAAAAAGTGATCTTTAATGGATAAAATGCCCTGTTAGGGATATCAAAATTACTTCCTCTAGTTCAGGAATTGTGTTTTGATAGTGCAGTGGGTCTCAAGGTGTGGTTCCCACAGAAGCAGCATCTGCATCACCTGGGGCCACATTAGAAATGCAGATTCTCAGGCCCTGACTCAGAAGCTCTGGGAATGGCGCCTGGCAGCCTGTTAAAGTGCCCTCCAGGAATGTTAATGCTTAAGTTTGACAAGCATCATTACAGTGTATTTTATTAAACCACATGTTTAAAGGAACAATTTGTTTCAGGAAGCAGTAAACCAAGCTTTCTTCCCGAGGTATGCAATGCTTTTGACCAATAAAAAACGAAACAAAACAAAAACACCCACCCAGAATATTATAAGATCAAAATGGAAGATTTCTCATCTCATCTTTCATAGCCTGCCTCTTCAAACTGAGAAGTTGCTGCAGTCTTGGGGTTAATATGGGATGTTGAATTATAATTTTCCTTCTTACTAGTAGGTGAAGGGAATTAATAAAATAGAAACGGTGGCTTTATTCTTTGTTACAGCTTACTTCCCACAGGGTTCTTGAGAAAGGGTTAATTATGTCTTATTTGTAAAAGGCTTTGAACAAGGTATTTATAATTCAAAGTAGTATTTTTATGCTATGAAAAGCACCATACAGCCATAAAATATTATTATAATTACAATGTAGTTCAGTGATAGTAACTAGCATGCTATTATAACAGAGAAGGGCACCTTAAAGGAATCAAGTCAAATAAAGTCACCACGTGATTTTGCAACGTTGCTGACATGATGACAGTCAAGGGAGGAGGGGATGCCACTTTGCTGTTGTTCTCTAAGCAGTAATGTGATTAATTTCCCATAATAATAAAGGGACTGTAGGTAAAGAACCTGTCTCAAGAGAAGGAAAAAGTACAAGAAGGAATTTGACGACCTGAAACTGTTTCTATTTTACCTTGCCAGGATCCGGTTGCTTTTAGTGTGTCTGAATTTAATGAGTACATTAAATTATTGAACTTGAAAATGAAGAGGTGTATGGTTTTAACTCAAGAAGTTGTAGTACCCAGATCTTTTTTTTTTTTTTGCGATACGCGGGCCTCTCACTGTTGTGGCCTCTCTCCCGTTGCGGAGCACAGGCTCCGGACACACAGGCTCAGTGGCCATGGTTCATGGGCCCAGCCGCTCCGCGGCTTGTGGGATCTTCCCAGACCGGGGCACGAACCCGTGTCCCCTGCATAGGCAGGCGGACTCTTAACCACTGCGCCACCAGGGAAGCCCAGGATCATTTTTGACACCACACTTTCAGCAGCTTTGCATTCTGCAAAGCACTTCTCTACAAAGAACACTTGGCTGTGTGAGCTCTTATTTTTCAAAGATATTACATACTGTAGAATTTAGCAATTTCTTATTTCAGCAAGGCAGCAAGTACTTGTACCATCAAAGCACAGTAGATCATAGATATATCAGCAAAGATTAATAGTATTCACATGATATTAATAATACACACACACACACACACACACACACACACACACATATATATATATATATATATATGAAGTAAAACTCACTGTGTTGTTTATGTTAAGGATGAAAAAAAGTGGAACTGGAAAAAAATTACCAAAATGTAGTCCTCAATTATTTATGTTCCATCTTAAGTTAGTGCACCCAATTTAAGTTATGGCTGAGATATGCACTTAAAAATATTTTTGCAAGAGTGTCGCATTGTGGCCTGAGAAAAAACAAGATTAAGAAAATAAATCCTTTTAAATTGGACTTTGTTCCTTAAATAAGGTGATTGAAGAAAAAAATGCAACGTAACATTGCAGTGCACCAGTTAAAGAAGCTGATTTGAGTGTGTGTGAAATTCAGTGTTTGATATCAATTTGATGGACTTGGACATCTATAATTTATCTTTTTTCTTAATGGACACATAGGATGTAAACCATTGTATGGGAAGTAGAGTAGTATTTAGGCAAATGGTGACTAAGGGGTCAGAACAGTTTATGACTGAGAGTATATCATTTTAAACATTGTAATTCTTTCTCCCTCCTAGCCCCCCCATCACTTCGAAAAAATAGCAGCATGATTTTTTGTCAGATATTGGAGTACTATTCAGAATTTATTACATAGAACATTTTATCAGCATTTTAAATTGGTCAAAATTATTTTTGTGGATTTGGGAGGGTTCTTCCCCTTCTTTCCCTCATTTTGTTTACTTTTAGTAACATAATTCACTCGCAGTCCCCCGATTACTTTCTCTTCCACACTCACAGACTGAAATAGTTCAAGGAATAGGAACACACAACCTACTAACTGGGGAAAGGGATTGAACAAATTCCTCAACAGCAGTTTTCAGACCTGGCCCCACTAACTACTTGGAAAAGTCCTTCAACATGGCAACATCTGTGTAAAACTGTTGTTTCTAAAGAAGTCTTTCAGCACATACTTCATCCTTTAATAAGAAAATAATAGATCTTTCACAGCAGTGTACTGAGTGGGGATAAGGGGTTGCATACACTTTTATTAATATTATTTTAGTGAAGGTATCAGTTCTCAAATTATGTTCTAAAATGGTGGTACATATATAAATATGCTTTAACGTTGTTTGTCCCAAAGAGTTCTTAATTTTTCCCCTGGAATTATTTCTAATGGCATAATATTGGCTTATATAATGTATATTAGAATTCTACTATTAATTTTAAAAAAATTGGGAATGGTTATCCCTGTAGATATCAGCCCACCAGCACAGGGAGTGGACCACAGACAAGTCCAGAAAGAACTCGGCGACGTCCTTGTCCATCTTCATACTCCGGTTGTATTGACTCCCACCACTGTTCAAGTCACATGGACGGTAAGTTTTTAAAGACTATCCTAATGGTAGTCTCTTTTACTCCTTTAAGAAAACAAACCAAAGCAGAAAAAAGCAAACAAACAAACCAAAAAAAAAAAAAGTAGCAAAAACACTCACCATTTAAAGTCAAGGTGTAATCAAAGGCAAAGAAGAAAAAAACCTCAATAGATAAAAGTGTGACTAGAGTAAAAATAGATCGCAATATAAACAATACGATCTGTCTCCTGAATTTTTAAATGGCCTTACTGAGATATAATTAACATACCAGAGTTAAAGTGTAGAACTCAGTATTGTTTGGTATCTTTGCAGAGTTGTGCAGTCATCAGCAGAATCTGATTTTAGTACATTTCATCATCCCAAAGTGAAACCCTCCGCCCATTAGCAGTCACTCCTCCGTTCCCCTGACTTTAGCCCTTTGCAACCACTAATCTGTTCTCTGTCTATATAAATTTGCCTATTTCTTCCATGTGAATGAAGTTATACAATATATGATCTTTTGTATCGGGCTTCTTTCACTCAGCATGATGTTATTGAGATTCATCCATGTTGTAGCATGTATTATTAGTACTTTGTTCCTTTTTATTATAGAGTAGAATTCCATTGTATAGATGTATCACATACATCTGTTTATCCATTTATCAGCTGATTCATCTTTGAGTTGTTTCCACTTTTGACCATTATGAATGATGGTGCCGTGAACACTTGTGTACACATCGACGTATATTTTCATTTTTCTTGCGTATACTTAGGAATTGTTGAATTAAACTCTCTGCTTAACGTTTGGATGAACTGCCAAAATGTTTTCCAAAGTGGTTACACAATTTTATGCTCCCACAAGCAATATTTGAAGGTTCTAGTTTCTTCCACATCCTTGCCAGTTTCTCTTGCCTCTTATCCTGTCCTTTTGATTATAGCTGTTCTAGTGGGTATGGGTGGTATATCATTGTGAATTTAATTTACATTTCTTTAATGACTAGTGTTTTGAATCTTTTATGTGCTTATTGAGCATTTGTATATCTCCTTTAGAGAAATGTCTGTTCAAATTCTTTGCCCATTTTTAAATTGAGTTGTTTGTCTTCTTATTATAGTTCTATAATGTTCTTTACATATTGGATACAAATCCTTTATCAGATATATGATTTGTAAATATTTTCTCCCAATCTGTGGGATTTTTTTTTACTTTCTTAATGATGTCATTTGAAGCACAAAAAATTTTATTTGAAGTTCTCTTCTAAATATAAATCAATCATCTTCACATTCTTTTAGCTGAATCTCATCCAGCAGTACCAAGAAAAGTATATAATTTTAATAATTTGACATATGTAGTAAAAAAATAATTAATGGGTTTTAAGAAGTAGATTGATATTTTAATATATGCTAAGAACATCCAATTCCAAATTCCATGCATTATTAAATGTCAACCTGCCCACTGTTATTTCAAAATACAAATGTTTTCATCGCATGATAGTCACTGAAATGAAAACAAGAAATAGCATAAAAATAGCCATATTACTCATATTAGAAGATATTAACCCTTGTATATGTGTTTGTGTCTATGTGTGTCTGTTTTGTGAAGAGCCAGATAATGTTCTTCCCTGTGCCTAATACAGTTTTTGCCAACTTCTCATTTATGCCTGAGATCTCTTGCCGCTAAAAATCCATGGGGATGATAAAAGAGCAGTTTTTTAAAACCCCCCGTATTTGTGCTAGATCTTGTGTGTTGTGTAAGTAATGGTCATTTGAGTTATGGATATCTAGAAAATTTTCACTTTAATTATAATATTAGAATTATATCCATCATAATTAATTAGAAAGAATTATATTAATTAGAAAGTATTTATAATTATGACTATTAGTTTTGTTGTTGTTATTGTTTTTGTAGTAGTAGAAGAATGACTGTAAGTTAAAAAAAAAATGGATTTTTCCCCCTTAGAATCCAAGTTTCTTTAGGGAACTAACTATTTCACCCATTTCTATCAATTCCCTTAACAAAAGAAGTTGAAAAAGGAAAACCAGTTATTCTTCGTCAGTTCTTAATTAATTATGTTTGAAATATGAAACACAATGAAGAGAATTATTCCAGCGTCCTCTTATTAATAAAACCATTGAGCAAACATAGTTCAACAAGCATTTTTTGAGGACCGGTTTTGTACTAGATGTGGGGAAACACTGTATAAAGAGACACAAATCTGCTTGAGAAAAACGTGGGAATTCTTAATGACGGTACACAGGGATAAGGGCCATAACCGTATGTACACATTTTATAAACACAGGTTTCAATCAAAGAGGAAGTGATTAACTCTATCCTCAGGCATCAGAAACAACATTATCACTTATCTACATCTATACGGGGAAATATAGAGGCATTATTTATTTGAACAGAGGAAACAAAATTAACATTTAAGGCTGTTTTGTCCAGTTCTATAGACTTGTAAAAGGAAACCAATGCAGACAGGTTGAACAGTGTTCCCAGTATCCTACATCTATTTACAGGTAAAGATAGGATTAGAATTTCCTTACTTTAAACCTACTTGTTGTGTTTTTCACTTTAAAGATAAACTATAGACAAATATTTAGTTGAAAGAAATACCTTTTAACTGTGGAATTTCAACATATGATCCTGGATGGGGCACTTTACTTCTTAAACCACACTAGTCAAATGTTTAGTGAGTACCAAACTGGGTAATGCTTTAACAAAAAATAAAACTAAATTTATGTTTTAAGAGTAATTATGATTATTTAAGATTACATTGTTTCCAATTTTATTTTTGATTTAATTTCACATAGACTTATTCTGTTTTCTGCATATAATGGTTTCTATTCTTCTGCTCCCGTGAAGGGAGTATAATGACCTCATCATTTTTCCAATGGCACAGAAAGGATATCATCTGACATGGCTCTTCCATCTTTCTGTAGCTTTGGCTAGATACCAAACAAATAAAGCCAAGGAAAGGGTTATATTTTTAACAACAGATTTTTCCTCATTCTCAATTGAAAAAGTCTTTTCTGCTTTGTTATGAGTTTTGAAGGGGTTTCTTTTTTAAGCTGCTTCTAAATGTGGAAATTATTTGGGTAAGAATCAAAGTCATTATGTTTATGAAGTTAATCACTGTAAAAGTCACTGAATTTAAAAGAATAAATCAAATTAGATAAAAATTTCAGATCAGTAGTCTGAGAGTTCTTCCAGGAGAGGGACCTTGTCATATTCATCTCTATATCCCAAGAAACTTGTCATTTCTAGTTTGCATATCTCTATCCCTCATGAACTTGTGTTCTGAGAGTCCAAAGTTCGTGTTTTCATTTCTGTTTTTTCAGAACAAAGCATTAATTATGAAATACTTTTTCAGTAACCGTCTGTTGAATGATCAAATCAGTTGTTTTCATACATTTTAACTTTTTACTTTAAAAAAGAAACCATTCAATGGTATCACAAATTCCCCACAAATTTGTAGTTACACATGAGATAAGTATGTATTTCACAGGTAAATTTTAGTGAAATAAATTTAGGCTGGAAGTCAGATCAGTTGCCAAAGAAATTGTAACCAAATATTTCATTTTCATGTCATATTTTCAACTTGCTAAATGTGTATGTTTTTTGATTTATAACACTGTTAGTATTTGAGTTATAGACATGTTGATGTTTGAGGGAAAAAATATATTCACCAGCCCATGTATTTCGATTAGGGGTCAGCTGATATGGTTTATCAATAGTTGGCAGGATTCTATTACCAAACACATAGGATGTTTGAACTGGAAAGACCATCTGCCTGCCCCACAAGTCTAATCTTGAAGCAACAATACTTAACAAAGGCTACTTTCTAAAAGTGACTGCTGTTATAATGAGGGTAGGTAAAAATGATGAAAATGGCTGTTTTACAAAGAAAGTAGCAATAAATCCCTTATTTTAAAATCATTATTCTAGTTTTTTTTGTGTGTGAGTGTTTTGTTTTTATTCAAGGACAAAAAGGATTACAGGCTCCTTGCCCCTTAAACATCACAGCTACTGGAGTTGAAAGAGTGTTTTGGCGAACTTGAATTTCAGAACTCAATTAAACCCAGATCAGTTACTTAGAAGGCTAAGCCCACCAAAGGAAATTCAATTTGAATTTTCAGTATAGATGGAATTTTTAAAATTGAAATGATAGATATTGAGCATCTCGCTTTAAACCTTTTAATGAAAGTGCTGATTTGAGGGCCACATATGGGCCCCCATTTTTAGTATATCCCTTATGTAACAATGCTTTATCATTGTACAGCTCTAAAACTTGCAGAGTGCTTTAAACTGTATTAGTCATTTAATTGTTTCTGTGCCCTTGTAATATGCGTATTATTTGAGCAAACTAAGTAAACTGAGGCTCAGAAAGTTTAAAAGGCTAAGCTGTCACTTAATAGAGACCTTGTGACCTGAAGACTGAAACTCTCTTCACTTCACATGTTCCTTAAGACAATTCATTTGTATTCAGATACCAGAAAATACCAACTTTTTAAATTCTATAAGCCCATGCATGGATTTGTGGCTGGACTCTGATTATAATCAACTCTAAAAGAAAATCCTCCGTCTTATAACTAGAATGTTAATAAAACTAGTGACAAGCATAAGGTTTAACTCAAAAGTGACCACTTGTCAAAAGGTGCTCCAAAAGTCAGTGCTGTAGAGCACATATCCACTAAAAATCCCACCTATTTTTTAATAGGTAATATGCAGCATTTTCATTTTTGCTTTCACCTGTAACAACAAATTTCCTTCTGAAAAGAATGTATAGCCACCGCACAAAATCAAGTTAAACTACTTAGCTATTAAGTAGGCCATTAGAATACACTGGTTGAAGGCAGTGTACACTGAAGTGAGCAAAGCAATGTTGTGTAGTAAACATTAGCTTCATAAAGTCCTAAAACACTTAATTAATGAAAACCAAACATGGATAAAACCAATTTACCCTGATTTACAGACTCCCTTCATCTGGAAACAGCTGCTTAATGTCCTTCTTAAAAACACAGCTTGCTTCTTTCAGTATTAACAAGCTATTATTGTGAGTTATGTCTTTCTTTCAGTATATAAATTCACTTAAAGTGAATGCAGAGAAGTTTATAAACTGCAAGCTTAATGTTGTTTTAACATATGCTGCAGGGATTTTTTTGAACATTGACAGTTTTGATGAAAGGCATCTCTCCTGGCTCTCATAAATTTACCTTTTTGCTTTTTATTTGCCTTGTTTTATAATGTCAGAACAACTTCTGCTTTTCAAAAAATATGTATTTTGGTATGAACACAAACTGGTAGCATGCATTAGGATTCAAAGATCATGAGCTTTGGTATCAGAACCGAGCTTACTTTTCCTTGACATAACCTCAGACAAGTGTAGCACTAATTCCACAAATCTTTGAGGGTTAGAAAACTGTCAGGTGGGTGAAGGAATTCTTACTTGTTGAGACTCATCTGTGAAACTGGAATTAGCTATACTTAGAAACACACATGCTCATGCTTACCAACTTTATGGATTTTTCTAGCTTGGACATTCTAAATACCAAAAAAATGTCCCTTTGTTTCACTGTATTTTGATTGAGGTTCTGTATTTTTTAATTTTCTGTCTTCACTTAAAAAAATATTTTAAAATGCTGCAACTAATGAAGAAATGCCAGAAGTTAATACATGAAAGAATACCTTTTGTTTATTATGTGTTAACAGTTGGATCAAGACATTTTTAAAAAGCTGAAGTAACCGTTTCCATCATCACCTTCTTTATTTCCTCTCTCTCCTCAACCTTCCTAAAATGAGGTTATTCCATCTCTTCTCCATTGAATTTTACACTTTATTTGACAGTGAAATATGTCAAGTTAAAGGCTTCTTAAAATATGGCTACTAAACTATAGCATATGGAATATTAATTGAAGAAGGTGCTGTGATAGTTATATTTGTCAAGCATTTCTGAAAAATGGCAAGACATTAAAAAAGTTTAAAAAGCTAAAAGTCCCTCTATCCCTGAAATGAAACAATGGTAACTCCAATAAAGACTCTTCAATAAATGTAAAACAAGAACTTGTTTCTCGATATTTTTTGATATTTTCATATTGGTTTTCAGGTTCCAAATCTCAGATTTTTATTAAAAACAGCTGCTTATCCTCTGTACCTCAAATGAATGAAAGGATCAAGAAAGTTGTCAGGTTGTGCCAATAGTGGGATATTGGAGGAGCCAGAAGTTGATAACTTAATAAATTTCTTTCATTTAATGTTTGTTAATGGGTATAAGCTTTTCATATGCATTTAAAACAGACGCTCTGGCGCCACAACTCTTGAGTCTCTTTCATATGCTTCCTTCAGCTACAAGAATTTTACACATTCTGTTCCTACTCTTCTTCCCCTAAACAAGTCTTTCTTTCCATGCAGACCTCAGCACTTGTTCTTCTTCCAGGAAACTGTCTCCCCTTCCTGACCACTCAGCTTCCTCTCCACTCTCGGCTTTCTTAGCTCCTAGTACAACTCACTCATAATATCTGCGTATGCTTATTTCTTATGAATGTAACCTGCCCATTGTTTGAGTGATCATTAAATAATGCCCACCTTCTACCTGAATTCTGTGCACCATGAGGCCTGGGACTGACTCTACTTTCATTCTCCATTTTTACCCTCAGAGTTAACAGAATAACTGGCACCTCTTAGTAGGAACTCAGAAAATGTTTGAGTGAGTGAAGACATTAGTGAATGAACAAGGGATGAGAATGGAGATTCCGGACAAATAGCACACTACATATAAAACCACAAAAATGAGAATTGTTGACTACAAAAAAAGAACAAACAGACGAGCAACAAAGCTAGAAACATTGGCATGTCTACGCCTTGACAGGCTTTTGTGCTAATCCAAAGAATTTGAATTAATTGAGTATCTTAGCTGCTATGAAGTATTTTTAACAGGAGAGAATGTCATTCCACTCTTCATTTTGGAAATAACAACTTAGGAACAACGTGAACTCAGAACTGGAAAAGGATATTAGAAGCAGGGAGATGAATTAGAAAGCCATGGCATCACTCAGACACTTCCATTTGGTTTCAAAAGTCTTTTGCTTTGTTTTTCAGGTTGATCGCCAACCCCAGTTTATTCAAGGCTACCGAGTGATGTACCGTCAGACTTCAGGCCTGCAGGCTACATCAACGTGGCAGAATTTAGATGCTAAATTCCCGACTGAGCGAAGTGCTGTCTTAGTCAATCTGAAAAAGGGGGTGACTTATGAAATTAAAGTTCGACCATATTTTAATGAGTTCCAAGGAATGGATAGTGAGTCTAAAACAGTTCGTACTACTGAAGAAGGTCAGTATTCAGATTTCTAACATAAACCAAACGTAAACCATAATGAAATCAATTTCTGTTGAAGTTCTAGTTTATCATCTTCCTTAGAAGGGTAGCAAAAGACATTCTAAAAGTCAATCCAGGAAGTATCATTTTCTCCTTTTAGTCTGAGAATTTCATAGAATCTAACAACTCAAAAAGATGACATTCAAGTAGTTTGAATTTTCCTTAAGGAAACATTCGCTTCAAATCTTGTTTTTCAGTGCACTGGAATTTGATTATAATGTTTTCCTATTTTTTTTTTTACACATGGGTTTAAGACATTTGGCTTCATTAAAGGACAGGCTAATGGAAACCCAAGTACACAGGCTGTTCTTTGTCTCTCTTTGTTTGGGTAGAGTAAAGCATGACATTTCCTTTCATAAGCCTGCTTCCCTATGGGCTCTGCCAGTCTGATTCATAATTTCTAATCCGGAAGGCCCCTTGCATGTTTGCAGCAGCATTCTTCTTAGTGATGTTCCCTCTCCCTCTTCCCTTTGTAACTTTTCTTACCTGTAGATACTTTTAAAGTCAGTCTGTGATGGACATGAAATTAATGTTGGTCTCAACCAGTCCATTTTCTAGTGTCTCCTTCCCTAAACTAGAGGTTTATAATGAATGCTATCATCAAAGTACAAAAAATCCGGGCTTCCCTGGTGGCGCAGTGGTTGAGAGTCCGCCTGCCGATGCAGGGGACGCGGGTTCGTGCCCCGGTCCGGGAAGATCCCACATGCCACGGAGCGGCTGGGCCCGTGAGCCATGGCCACTGAGCCTGCGCGTCTGGAGCCTGTGCTCCACAACGGGATAGGCCACAACAGTGAGAGGCCCGCGTACAGCAAAAAAAAAAAAAAAAAAAAAAAAAAGAACAAAAAATCAGATACCAACTATAATAAATTCCCCCCTTTTCTGCTTTTGTACTAATTTTATGTACTAAAACATATTTTATATAAATCAATATAAGAGCAACCTTGAGAAAATGTGTGTAGGTTGTTCATGGTAACATAGATGTACATGTTTGACCAAAGAACTTTTAAATTATACATATCTTATAATAAGCAACACAGAGAAATGTTATCTTCATATTGGTTTACAGTGTGATATACTGACATGAGCTGAAGTGCATATTTTTAAAGGCATCATTAGTCTACCTTTAAGATTTGTAAAGAAAATAAATTAATAATAGGATCTTCATCCCCCATTAAATTTTACTTTATGTGGATAATGTGTAGAACTAATGAGTGGGGTGGGTAAATTTAATACAGAATGCTACATTTGAAGCATATTTCCAAAAATCAATTTCACTGCAGTTAGACTTTTCCTCTAGACTAGACATTTGTCACCATTCGGTATATGATCATCTCCGCTTTCTGTGGCCTTCTGAAGGGAACAAATTGGAACTCAGCTGGGCTTGTCTGGGAGCAATGAGTGGGTTCTTTCACATCTGTATAATAATTGACAGGTCAGGAAATAGGCATGGTGTTCTCGCCAAGCCAGTGGTAAGGCAGATGAGAAGCCAGTTCTCCAAAATGTTACTTTTCAATGAAGTCTACTTAATAACTACAAAACTGGTAGGCAAATGGTTGGATTGATGTCATTGTGCCACATTTTGGAGCAACCTTAATTACACAGAGGAGTGATAAAGAGCACTATGGTGGTAACGTGTCTGTGTGTGTCTTACACTCAATGCAAAGATGACTATACCTTAGTGAAATATGCTGTGACAGATTTATCAAACGTGGGAAACTTCATTGATAGGCTTTTTTTTTGGAGGGGGGGCTGCGTTGGGTCTTTGTTGCTGCACGCAAGCTTTTCTCTGGTTGTGGCGAACAGGGTCTACTCTTCATTGCAGCGCGCGGGCTTCTCATTGCGGTGGCTTCTCTTTGTTTTGGAGCACGGGCTCCAGGCACGTGGGCTTCAGCAGTTGTGGCACTTGGCCTCAGTAATTGTGGCTTGAGGGCTCCAGAGCGCAGGCTCAGCAGTTGTGGCGCACGGGCTTAGTTGCTCCGTGGCATGTGGGATCCTCCTGGACCAGGGCTCGAACCTGGCTGCCCTGCCTTGGCAGGTGGACTCTTAACCACTGCGCCACCAGGGAAGCCCCTATTGATAGTCTTTTAAAATATGTTTTATGTTTGAAGTGTACACGTTTTCAAAGAACTAAGTTGTGTAGTTATGAAAGCATTGATCTTATATGTAAAAATCCTTTTGTACCACAAAATTATCTGAATTTTGCTTTAACTGTTAGTACTTTGATTTGTTTTTTCCATAAAGGAAGAGAACTGTAGGAAATTAAAATCTGTCCATTTCACATTTGATCCAACATGAACTGTTTTCATTTATATCATCAGAGTTCCTTGCTCATCAATATAAAATGTTTTAAATCTTAAATTATGGGTCAGTTTATAACAGTCAATTATTTTTCTCAATACGAAAACAGAAGTGTCTTTTTTCTGCATTGGTGAAATTTATAGCTGTGTTTCTGTTTTTATGTATTAAACGCAAATCAGAACAAGACAAAAAGATTGTCAGTAATGCTACTACTCAGAGAGAATAACATAAAATTTTAGAATGCATCCTCTCAGAACATTTTTGATAGCAGTGTTTTTTGTTGTTGTTGTTTTTTGTTTGTTTGTTTTTTAAAAAGCGAGCCTATTAGAGTCAAAAGAACCAAAGTTCTAGAATCAATCAGGCATACCTGGATTCAAATTCTCCCTCATTATTTGACTTAGCTAAGTCTTCAGTTTCCTTATCTATAAAACTGAGATAAGAGTTGTTTTTATTTCCCGAGGTTATTATGGGAATTAAATCTTACTCTTACCTCAGTTCTGGGCACATAGGAAACATTCATTTGAATGTTAGCTGTTAAATTTATTGTTGAGGACATATTACCATAGCTGTTGTATTTGCTTTAATCTATCCATTATATATAATGGATTTTTTTTTAAACTGTCACTGTTAATTCAGAACTACTGGAAACCAGACCTTCTTGCATTTTGTCTTTATATTCATATTCTGTAAGCAGTCTTAATGTACACCAAGACTTACAGTTTGTGTTCATTCTAATCACTTCCTCTGCAGCCCCAAGTGCCCCACCACAGTCTGTCACTGTGCTGACTGTTGGAAGCCACAATAGCACAAGTATTAGTGTTTCCTGGGATCCTCCTCCCCCTGACCATCAGAATGGAATTATCCAAGAATACAAGGTAAGGCCCGGATGAAGAAGGAAAGTTCACAGGTAAAAGTGCCCAGAGAAGTCTCAGGGTCACATGGAGGGGGAACATTTCGAGTGGCCCTCTTATTGAGTTTGAGTGTAAAGTAATATTTTATATCTTTGTGTGACAGGTAAAGAAGCAAATGCATAGGATGCATAGAACCTAATTCCAAGGTCACAGATAACACAAACTCAGTTGGACAAGCAAACCATAAGAATGCAGCGTTGTTGTTGTTGGTTTTTTTTGTTTGTTTTAATAATGTGATTGCAGAACCTCAGGGATTTAGAGAGACAGGGTAGAGGGTAGATAGTGAAGCCCTATCCTAGGGAGTGCCTTTATCTTTGTTATTAGATTTCTGTGTAATGGGACTTAGAACAGCTGTTTTTAAACTGTATTCTCATAAAAAAGATGCTTCAGGAGTTTAAAGAGTTGAGGTGGAGATAAGAGGGTGGGCAGTACCGCCTCCCTCTGTAAATTCTGCTTTTACCAAGTTATTGGTAAAAGGCTCTGTAAAATATTTCATTTGAAAAAAGGGAGCCATTGAAAAAACAAATTGTGAAAAACTCTTATTTTTCAATTGATGAGTTTGTTGCTATTTGGAAACAGTATATATTCGTTGTTTCTTCACCATCATTTGAGCGACATCACTTAAGAATCACAAGTTGTCTAACTTTGAGAAATAAGGTTCTAATTAATTGTGATGTGATTAGACCACATGGGAGAGTAAAACACCTCATTAAATCTTGTAAAAATTTAAAACTATGCTTTTTTGCTATTAATAAATTTTTATAGAAATCTGATAATAACATACTAAGTAGATCTATTAGAAAAGAAAACTAGACACCCACCTCACCCTGGAAATTCATAGTTGGTATGTGAAATTAAGCTGAATAATTTTACTCAAAACATTGTTACTTCTAGGAAAAAATGTGAAAGTTAAAGTAGAATTTTCCTAAGTTAATGGTTAAGTTACTGAAGCAAATGGACTAAATTTGCATAAGAATTTATTTTAAAATTATTCCCATCACATTATAAAGAAATGTGAATAAGAAAATAAGAGTAAGTGCTTTTGCAGTAGCATAATTATATAAAATCAGAAATTTTATAAGTGTTAGGACACATGGTTTTAAAAGCAAAACATTATCTACCCTGGAGTGTGTGTGTTTTTTAATGAGTTTAGGATTTTACTTTTATATCATCTAGGACTAAATATCTTCAACTTCTATTTATTTAAATATTGATTTTTTTTTCACAACATGATAATTTTTCATAAGTTGTAAATTTTCTCACTCATATGAGATTGTCCTATTTTGGTAAAAATGTGTATATTTTGGTAAGGGCTAAATAACCCTTCACTAGTAACTTAAGTTTCATAGACTAAATAAAAGACATTTGCAATTCAAAGGCATTCTTTTAAAGAAAAAGTTTCAGGAACTTACCTCTTTCAGAAACAAGCAATGTACGTGTCCCCATGTAGATTATAAATACTGTATAATAGAAATACAAATAAGTACACACAGTAGAATTTTTTATAACACATTTTACAGTAACAGATTTCCATATCCCAAAAGAATGTATGACTTAAAATTTGATTCTTATTGGAAGTACAAGCCTAGCATCCCTCACATCGGTGTTTAAAGACTTCCCACCACTCTGTTCTCGCGCATGTGTATGTATGTATAGATATGTTTTGATCAATATTAAGATTTATTACTGTCAGTGTAAATATTGGCTTTAATTTTATCTCAGTCAATACCTATAACTTTAGTCAATTAATCTTGTTAACCACTTCTGTGTAAGTTAATATTTTCTTAAATGAAATATAAATTACTTCGATGTGCACCTATATACTTTGGATACTACAACTCATAATCACCATATTTTTAATAATTCTTTGCATAATAAATCTTGATAAATAAATTAAGCAGAGGAATTTGTGTGTTTTAATCCATACCTAAACGCCGTTTGCAATCAAGGACCACTTTCCAGACCTGGCAGAGGTGCTGAGGGAATCATTGTACTATGAGCATTCAGTGTTGATTGTAAAATATAAAGGAATGCTGCATAGTTTTAGCTTCTTTTGTTGTTCTTTAATACACACACACACATACACAGACACACACACCTATATATATATATACATACATACGTATATATATAAACAGCAGAAATTAGGCTTTAGAAAATGTCATTTACAAATACTTCTATAAGACTAGAAAATAGATTGGTCTCTACTAAAAGATTTAATCAATTATAATGAACTAATTACCAGAAAAAAATAATTTGATATTCACTTTACATTTCTATAGATCTGGTGTCTGGGGAATGAAACACGATTCCACATCAACAAAACTGTGGATGCAGCCATTCGATCTGTAATAATTGGTGGATTATTCCCAGGGATTCAATACCGGGTAGAGGTTGCAGCTAGTACCAGTGCAGGAGTTGGAGTAAAAAGTGAGCCACAGCCAATAATAATTGGTGAGTACCAATCCCTATGATATGTGTTTTAGAATCAGTCAACTGGTAACAAGGTAGATTATTTTTTTAAATCTACATCCCAACAGTGGAAATACAGTAAATAATGAGTAATAAATGCATACATCATATAGGCAAATAAACTGACTAGAGCTTCTAACAAAATGTTTAGCAATTGCTTATGCTCTTAGGATTTCCACAAACTTCTTAAAATCATAATCATTAAGAGTTTACATGCTGAAAGTTGGTCTGAAAATTATTTTTAATCTATAGTTTCATTTGTAATTTTGATGCCTTTGAAATACAATAGGAAATGAGGCAGTTACTGAAGAAGGCACATTATGTTTCAAATCTGTATACCTCCTCTTAGCCAGAAAAATGTCAAAAATTAACCAGAAACAGGCCAAAAGAAACTAGTAATCCAAATAAACTATCCCGAAGAAGAAATCCCTATTCAATCTACTATCATCATTACAGAAAATTGCTTCCTATCACCATGGATTATGTTTGACTTTTCTTGAAATATATATAAATGGAATCATACAGAATATAATATTTTGTGTCTGGCTTCTTTCACTAAACATAATGTTTTTGAGATTCTCCCATACATGTATTATGCAATTCATATGTTTTATTTCTGAGCAGTATTCAATCATGAGAATGTATCGTATTTTGTTTCTCTGCTTTTCTCTTGAGAGAATGTGTAAGAAGATTTTTTGAGGACATATGTTTTTATTTCTTTTGGAGAATTACCTAGAAGTGGAATTTCTGGGTAACAGCACTGATGTAGTTTGACTTTATAAGGAACTCTAAATATTTTTTTCAAATTGTATAATTTTATACTCTCACTGGGAAAGAATATGACTTCCAGTTTTTCTACATCCTCACTGACATTTAATGTTGCCATCTGTCATTTTAGCCATTTCAGTGAGTGTAAGAGTCCCTCATTGTCATTTTAACTTCAATTTTCTTTGATGACTAATGATGTTGAGCAACTTCACATGTGCTTATTGGCCATTCACGTATTTTCTTTTGTAAAATTTCCAAGCCTTTGCCTTTTCTAAAATGGTGTCATTTGTCTCTTGTTACTAAGAGGAGTTATTTGTACATTTTCAATATAAATTATCTGTCATAGGTTGTATCACAAATATTTTCTCCCAATTTATGGCTTTCTTAGTCCTTTTCTTGATAGTGTCTTTTGATGAGCAAAAGTTTTCAATTTACATAATCTATAATTTATCAAATTTTTCTTTCATGTTTAGTACTTGCTAAGAAACTATGTCCTAATCTAGATAGCAAAGATATTCTCTTCCAGAAGCTTTATAGTTTTAGCTTTTATGCATAGCTTTTATAGTTCATCTTAAAGTAATTGCATGTGATTTGAGGGTTGAGGCTTATTTATTTCCATATGTAAAATCAAAATGCATAGGTATCTTTCACTGAAAAACCTTCCCTTTCTCCAGTTAACTATATATGTGTGGATCCATTCCTGGATTCCCTGTATGATTCCATTTGTTTATATGTCCATCCATATGCCAAACCACAGTGTCTTGATTACTAATAGCTCATAGAAAGTCCTGAAATCAGGTAATGTGAATACTGCATCATTTTCTTCTCCAAAATTTTTTTGACTGTTCCAGACCTTTTGCTTTTCCATATACTTTTCAAATCAGCATGTCAGTTTCTACAAAATTATGTTGGAAGAAAAATTTGGAAAATTTTTTTCTACAAAATTATGTTGGAAAAATTACATTTGTGTTTAAAAATACAGTGGATCTATACATCAAATTGGAAAGATTAAACATTTTCATAGTCAGTCTTTCTCTGTGGGAATTTGATGTACTCTCCATTATTTGTCTTTATTTTTCTCAACTATATTTCGTAGTTTTCAGCATATGGCCTTAACATATGTTTTGTTAAACTTTTTCCTATTTAATGTTTTTTACACTATTACAAGTGAATTTATAAAATTCCCTTTTTCAACTACTTTATGTTATATATAAATTTATCTTTATGTATTTCCCTTTTATCTTATGGCCTTACTAACTTCACTCACTTATTTTAATAGTTGCAAAATACTTTTTCTGAGTGTATTCAGATAATCATCTATTTTCTTTCTCCTTATTTGTGTTAATATGATAAATTCTATGGTTTCAAAGGTAAATAAACCTGGCATTCTTGGGATAAATCCCACTTGGTCAGGATATATTATGCTTTTTACAGATACTAGTGGATCTGATTTGCTAACATTTAGTAAAGAATTTTGCATCTATGTTCATGAGGGATATTGATAGGTAGTGTTCTTTTAATGTGTTCGTCAGGTTTTGGAATCAGGGAGGCTAGCTTTAATGGGTTGGGAAGTATCCCTTCCTCTTTTACATTCTGTAAGAGTCTTGGTAGGCCTGGTCCTATTTCTTCCTTAAATCTTCTAGAATTCAATGATGATATCTGTGCCTAGAGTTTTCTTTGTGAATTATTTTTATTGTTATGAATTTACATTTATTCAGATATTTTTTTCTTCTCTGTTGGTTGTGGTAAATGGATTTTTGGTGTTTGCCCACCAATGAATTTGTCTAATCCATCTAAATTGTTGAATTTATTATCACATGTTTATTTGCAGTATCTCCTTATATGTAATCCCTTTAATTGTAATGTTTGCAGGATGAGTAGTAATGCCATCTCTTTTATTCGTAAGTACTGTGGATTGATGCTCTCTCTCTCCTCTCCTTTTTCGTTGCCCCCTACCCTCTCTCTCTCTTCCCTCTCTCCAACTTTAATCTTGATAAGGATTTATCAATTTTATTAATCCTTTCAGTGTACAAATTTTGGCTTTGTTAGTTTTATTTGTTTTCTAATTAAGCGATTTCTGATATTTTTTTCTTCTGCTTTCTTCTGCTTTTATGTTGCTTCTTGAGCTAGAAACTTATATCAATGATTTGGACCTCTCTTCTTTTCTAATACAAATATTTAAAGTTATAAATTCCCTCTAAGCACTTCTTCAGCTGAATCTTACAAATTTGATGTGTTATGTTTCCATTTATCATAAAGTTGAAAACACTTTTCACTTTCCCTAAAAATTTTTGGGTTTTGCAGAAGTTATTTGGAAATGTGCTATTAAATTTCCAAATGTTTTGGTATTTTCCATATAGCTTTTTGTTGCTGATTTCTAATTTAATTCCACTGAGGTCAGAGAGTGTATTTTACATGAATTTAGCTTTTTAAATATGGAGACTTAGTTTATGGCCCAGAATTTCGTTTTAGCGAGTGTGCCTTGTGCATTTAAAAACTATGTTCATTTTTATTTTTCTATATTGAAATGGAACGTTCAATAAATGTCAGGTCAAATCAGTTGGTAGTATTGTTAAAGTCCTGACTTATTTTCTGTTAATGCATTCTTTTAATTAATAAGAAAAGAGCCTGACAATTTATTATAATTATAGATTTGTCTATTTCTCCTTTTTGTTTGTAAATTTTTGTTTCATGTATTTTGCTACTCTGTTTTAACTGAGTATATTTTAAGATTGTTATAGCTTCTTAATGAACTTATGCTTTTTTATTATGAAATGCCTCACGTTATTTCCTCATAAGATTCTTTGTCTTGGAACTTACTCTGTCTGATGTTAGTACACCCGTGTAAGTGTTTGCGTTTTGCGATTTTTTTTCCATCCTTTTATTTTAACTCCTTTGTCTTTGTATTTAATGCACATTTGTATTATTTAAATTGCATATTGTGAGGCCTTATTTTTTATCCAATATGACAATCTTTGCCGTTTAATTGGAGTGTTTATTATCTTTAATGTGATCATTGATGTTTTGGAGCTTAGAATTACCCTTTTGCTATTTTTTTTTTTAATCGGACTTTGTTCCTATTTTCCTAATTTACTGATTTCTTTTGGATGAATAAAATGACTTCCTGTATAATATTTTATGTTCACTATTGAATCGTTAAGTATACTTATTTTTGTAATGATTACTCTAGGATTAGCCTATGCTATATGGATCTTAGAAAATATAATTCCATTTTCCTCCCTTTCAAGCTTTTTGCTATTGTTCTACATTTTACTCCTGCACATGTAATAAAAACCAACACACAAACTAAAGTATTATTATTGATTTTGCTCTAAACAATCAACTATCTTTCAAATCAATTAAAACTAAGAAAAAATATTTTATATTACCCACCTTTATCTGATATTCTGTTCCTTAAATTCAATCCCTGAGTCTGCCTGAGTTTTACTGTCTCTTTAACTCAGGAATGCTATTCAGCCATTTTTGGACTCCCCTTCGTTGCATCACATTTTAGAAATTGTCTCCAGATAGAAAGATATGAATATCGTACAATTCCCCTTGTTTATTTCCTTTTTTCTCATAGTTCTGTCCTTTTGTTTCACATATTTTGCCTAGGTTTTCCTTGTTTATGGTGGGATGGCATGTCTCATTCCTGTTATTCTTTCATAGGCAGAAGTGGAAGTATCCAGTGAATTATTCAGCTTATATAATACAAATTCCATTTGTTCTCTTTTACATTTTTCATTTCCCTCTGAAATTCCCCATGTGTTCATTCATTAGGACTCTATTATTTTAAATTAATGAACATATTGTAATAGTTGCTTGAAAGTCCTTTCCTCCTAATTTCAACATCCATGTCATCTCATGGTCTATTTCTATTGATTACTATTCCTCTTGATCTTGGGTTATCTTTTCCTCATTTTTGCTATTGTGGTTGTTATTATTGTTTTGCTTGTTTTTGCATGCCTGGTAATTTTTTACTATATACTGGACATTGCAGAAAACATACTATACAATTTTGTGATCTTCTGAAGAATGTTGTTTTTCTTTTCCTGAGAGGCAGTTATGTTACTGGCTGATCATCTCGATCTTGTGGTGGCTTGGTTTTTACATATTGTTAGTATGGACTATTTATGCTTTGACAATATTCTTCAGGCAAAACCTCAGTTTAATTTTTACTTCTAAGGCATAGTGCTCCTGGACTTTCGGTGAAAAGCCTAATATATTTATCTGGTCTGCCTAACTTGATGGAATTTAAACTTCAAACACAATCTTCTCTGCAGTGAGAGAGCCTGCTCAGTCTTTGCAGCCTTTTACCTTTTGAGTTTCACCAAATCCTTGAAATCGTCCTTCTGCCTGCACAATTCAGGGTTCACACTAGTACTGAGGGAGAATTTATACACAGATTTGAGAACATCACTCTCCTGTCTCTCCCTCTTTCACATGGTTTCTCCCTTAATTTTTTGTCACACTGGCAGCTGCGAAGGCTATCTTCTGACACCTCCTAGAAGTAAAAGACTGAGATTTTCAGCTTGAGTTCTAGCTCCCTAGTGCTGCATGGACTGAGCCCTCTAAGGGGGTAGAAAGCCTCATAAATGCAGATTTTTTTCTTGAGTGGTTTTATTCTTTCAAAAGGCAAATCCCTTCAGTTTACCCTGATTTTATTTGTTTGTCAGTGTCTTTATCTTTTTAAACATTCTTCCTAGAGTTTATATATTTTAAAAATACTTGTCCAGAGTTTCATACAAGCCAATGTGCCATTTGCATTCTTTTCTGTTTATTTTCTAAAATATGCACATAGAACATACTACCAAATTCTGGGAAGTTGTTTCTTTTTACAATGTATTTATTATATAATGAAGAGATTTAATACTCAGTTGTCATGTTAAAATTTTTTAGATTCTCCAAGTATTCTTCCTTTTATATATTAAAAACATTTGAAAAGTTATAGTATTAACTTTTCTTTAAATTGCCTTCCCTTTCTTAATTAGTCATACAAACTGAATTAATTTCTTAACCTGAGGGAAACCTATAATCTTGCCCTTCTGAGATTTTCTAAAATAAATTGGAATAAGAAAGAAATACAGGTACACCCAAAAGGATTTAACAGATATAGATGAACTTATTCTTATTTCTACATATTTTCTAAATATTTAGAATATTTGTTATTTAGAAATAAGGCAGTAATTTTTCACTTAAAGAACATGAAACAGGGCTTCCCGGGTGGCACAGTGGTTGAGAGTCTGCCTGCCGATGCAGGGGACACGGGTTCGTGCCCCAGTCCGGGAAGATCCCACATGCTGTGGAGCGGCTGGGCCCGTGAACCATGGCCGCTGAGCCTGCGCGTCCGGAGCCTGTGCTCCGCAACGGGAGAGGCCACAACAGTGAGAGGCCCGCGCAAAAAAAAAAAAAAAATCTCTCTCTCTCTCTCTCTCTCTATATATATATATGAAACATGTTTGAAAGGTATAGCTTTCTATGAGAGCTCCTAGATAGGTAAACAAAGTTTTTTTTGTGTGTGTGGTTCACGGGCTTCTCACTGTTGCGGCCTCTCCCACTGCGGAGCACAGGCTCCGGACGCGCAGGCTCAGAGGCCATGGCTCACGGGCCCAGGCACTCCGCGGCATATGGGATCTTCCCGGACCGGGGCACAAACCCACGTCCCCTGCATCGGCAAGTGGACTCTCAACCACTGTGCCACCAGGGAAGCCCACTTCTTTTTTTTTTCACTGCCCTTCTAGCATATATATGAAAAAGATTGACTGAATGTAATTTTTCTAAATCAAAGATCAGTAGGATTACCAAATATCTATATTTTCCTTTCATGTTTTCTGTCATCTTTGGTAATGAATATAATTCTCAAGCATGGAAAAGTTGGTTTGTTTTGGTTTTGGTTTTGGTTTGTAGTAGCTACCTATTTGCTTCACAATATTTGGGGGATTTATTGTATTTGGAGGCAAGTAAAAATTGCAGTAACACCATTTCCCCAAGTTCATGTCATGACAGGTAAGAATAAACAATTGTATGGTAACTTAAAATAATAATGTTAACTAAGATTATTTTAAATCAAATGGAAAGTTTTGCTTAACTCATATTATTTTAAAAAGACTGAGTGATCAAGTGGATAATGAGTACCTTTTAATTTGTTTATATATACTTTTCAAATTTTTCTATGAAATAAAAAATAATCTAATAAGTAATATTTCTATCTCCTTTTCATGTAGTTAGAATACACAATATCCAAGACATAATTATAGAAAATAGAATTGTACTACTTGAAATAAACACACACACACACAGACACTTACATGCACACGCACACACACACACACACACAAGCACAATTCAACCTGGAAAAGGCTATTTGTCCTTGAGAGATTTATTTCTTTTTAATATCTACTGTTGTACTGAAGAAGCCTTTAATTGTTTCTTTAATTACCCTTGCATATCTACCTCAACATCTTGTCTGATAACCGTATCTACACAAATGTTATTCCTTATTTGAAAAGTGATTTAGTGATGGCTAATCTCCATTTCTCTTTCAATTTACGCTTTTCCTATTGTCTATTCAGTACTGGAAACAGCACTTGAAGTGACTCAAGCTCTTCCTCACTTCCCCTTTGCTTTAATTAAATCATGTATTGGCATTTGATGTAATTTATGGCTGATAATTTTAGATTTGTCTTATGCCAGACAATGTACTGTTTCATCTATTCCTTCTCAGCTTAGTTTTTATTCCAAAAAGTTACATTAAGGGACCTTTAATTAAAATTTGTATAAATATAATAAATAGCCTTACACAGACTTAAAAGTAGTATTGTTCTTTTATTTGCTGTCTCCACTGGTAAGGTGACTTTTACATCAAAATATCCATAATTTTATATGTTTGCAATTACACACACACAAATACAACCAAATACATTTATATATATAAGCATCAAGCAGCATGTCATATAACAAAATTACATTGACTTAAAATTCTCAGTAATCTTGCTTAGTAATATACCTATTGTTTCCTTAATCATTTGCCTATTTCACGCTTACCTTACATAGTTGGTAGTAATATGTGGAACAACTGCAAACTTTCACAGTAATAGGTACAACCGAATCTGATGTGTCTAATTAATTTTTAGTCCAACAAATTAGTTTTGTTCTTCATTACTGTCCAGTGGGAGGAAGACATTATATTTCATTATATTTTTTTGTCTGAAAGAACAATGGAGTGTTACAGGTCACACACATCCCATGTCTGTGCTCTAATTAGTCCAACTGACAACGTTGTTTTAAAAATACTAGCAGCACAAGAAATACTCATACACTTTGGGTAACATAAATAAATTTTTCATTATATTCAATAAGACATTTTATGGATCTTTTACACAAATGAAGGACGAATTTTCTTTTCTGTTTGTGCTATAAGGTGTTTTCTTTTTAGTAACTACTAGTGTTTAACACAATCACCAGATATATGTATTGATATGTCTCAAGTTGAAAATATGAGCTCATTTTAAATACATTTTTGATTATGTTTATATGTATAGTAACTAAGAGCATATAGATTAGGAAAATGAACCAGCTTCAGTACATAAGTGAAGCTATTTAAATTAAATATTATTTAATTTATAAATAAATAAATAATTTTTTTTAATTAAAAAAAAAGTTTTTAAATCTGGAAATTAACACAAAAGACGTTTCAAGAATGGAATATTAGACTATAAAAAATGCTAGCAGCTATAACAAACAAGTAGGCATACAGATTGGCTTAACAAAATAAAAGTTTCTTTCTTATTCATAGCCCAGTCTAATATGAGTCAGCAGAATGGAGGATGGGGTTTCTACCCCATAAAATTTTTCACGGAACTTGGCTCCTTCCATCAATGGCTCTACGTCTCTTAGAGCAGGGGTTCCCATCCCCTGGGTCGCGGACTGGTAAGCACCAGGCCGCAGAGCAGGAAGTGAGAGACGGACGGGCAAGCTTCATCTGCCCGTCACTCGCATTACCGCCTGAACCTTCTCCCCTCCTCCACGCCCGCCCGTGGAAAAATTGTCTTCCACGAAACCGGTCCCTGGTGCCCAACGGTTGGGGACCACTGTCTTAGATGGTCAGCATCCTGCCGCAGATCCCTCGTTTCTACCCAACATGCTAGGAAAGAGAGTGTGACGTATTGTCACAGTGGTTTATGGGTCAGATCCGGAGGTAGTATGCATCTGCCTGTGTATAATTGGCTAATATTCAGTCACTTTGTTGTACTCAGCTACAAGGGAGGCTGGGGAATATAGGCTAATTTTCTGCCCTGGAAGAAAGGTGAAACTTTGGTAAACAAGTCACCTATTGTTTGCAGGACTCTCACATCTAGATAATTTACAACTTCTATTCCTACCTGAGTGGCCCTTAAAGTAACTCTTAGCCTTATATGGGCTATAATTACTGTGTTCCTATTAACCTCTTTGCATACATCGTCTCAATTAATCCTCCCAAATAAATGAAATAGTACTGTTGCCAACTAACAGAAACAGGGATTCCAAAAGATTAAGTGCCCTACATAAGCTCACTGCTTACTTAGCTAGTAAGTGGCTGAGATGATACTCAAATGTGGAACTTCAAAGACCTTGCACTTTCTAATATATTACAGTGCCATGATAACTGAAACAATGAGAATTACACATTCCTGTGATGTGATATGCTGAAATTTGCCATTTATATTTTGCTTACAATTTATTTTTTAAGTATTGGATTAGTTACTAATGAGATATTATATTAACATAAGAAATCACTTAATTTCCAGTGCCTGAATTCATTCATCTCTTAAACACATAAATCTTTGCTCTTCAGTGATATTATGATTCCATGAGTTTTAAACCTGTTTAAAAATGTGGATTGAGATTTTCTTTATTACCTCTGAGAGGGCTAAATTGTCAGAAACATGACTACTAGAATCATCTTAGTCCAGATTTAAATGTATGTTTTTGTTACATAGACCTTAGAATTAATTTTCAAGTTGTTTTGTATCCAGCTTTCAAGTGGATTTTCAAATTAGTTTCAAATACTTTAAGGACATTTAGGAATTTTATCTTTTCATGATGTTTTAACTGTAGATACTAATCTCTATGAAAAGATATTTACATAATTGTCATTGTTTAATATAGTAATTTTAATACCTTCCAGAAAATTAAAGTATGTTTGATCAAAATAAGACCTTTGGTAGAATACTAAGGGCAATATTTTGAACATTTGTATTTAGGCAGTGCTGTAGGGGGAAGGTAATTTTCAAATACCTGGCGTTAAATGTTGTAGTTGCTTTTTTTAAAAAAATGAGAATTATATTACAAAATGCTTTACCTAACTGAAGAAAGGTTACTATTATTTCAGCTCACAGCACTTGTTTTAGTACTTATTTATGAAGCAATAAATCAAGAAGTGGTTCTGAATCTGTCCACAGCAAAACAAAACACAAGGGAACAATGTTCTTAATCACATTTCAAACTTATTATTTGATTCTTTTTCTGAAACTTACAAAATATGCTTACCAATAAATTGTGACAGGCTCAGGACACAACAAATATTACCTGCTTCAAAAAATGTTCTAATCTTCTGTGCCTTTGGCATACCATATATGTATTTTTGTGGGGTTTTTTGTCTTAATATTTACTAACACTAACACTGTTGTTTCTTCCATAGGGGGAAGGAATGAAGTTGTCATTACTGAAAACAATAACAGCATAACTGAGCAAATCACTGATGTTGTGAAGCAACCAGCTTTTATAGCTGGTATTGGTGGTGCCTGCTGGGTAATTCTGATGGGTTTTAGCATCTGGTTGTATTGGCGAAGAAAGAAGAGAAAGGGACTCAGTAATTATGCTGGTAAGAGGCTATTTCCAGCTAAAAAAATGTCTTATCTTTAGAAATACGACAAAATTCAAGGGAAGGAATGGAATGGAATAACTGAGTGAATGAATGGGTGTTTTGGGTTTGATTTAAACAATTACAGACAACATGCTTTAAGGCACTGCTCTTCACCATATCACATTATGACCATAAGGCAATCTTTTTGCTTGTATCTCCAAGGAAGCATAAGAAGAATGCACACTGATAAAGTGCTTAGACATTTTTCTCAACTAGTTCAACACACACACACACACACACACACACACACACACACACACACACACACACACACACAGACTTTGCATGCTATAACACCGTTGTTTGAAAAGTGAATTTAAGCAAGAGCATTCCTAAAATGCTCAGAAAAAAAGAGAAAAGATTTAAAATGTAGTTCTTTGTATTTCATGATACAGATTACAATACAAACTGTGTCTCAGATGGAAAATACAAACGAAGTAAAAAAAATCTCACCAGGATTGATGAGACTGATGAGGCATGAATTAAGTGATTTACTAGTCACTTAAATAGGATGTCTATTTCAAAGGGACCAATAGGCATTTTAGAAGGAAGAAAAAGGAGAAGCAAAAGAAGCAGCAGAAGAAAAAGAAGACCGTTGGTGTTCTACTTGTTCGCAAAAATGTTTTCTTCTTAGAATCAAGAACAGGAATTTTAAGGATGTCCAAAATTATGGCCTTCAAAATACTTCCAAGGAAGAGAGAGAGGGAGAAAATTATCAATCAGTGATTGAAAAATGAACTCAATACTGAAGCTATATTCAATTACAGTTTAAATTGCAATGCATTTTAAGTACTTTCTCTAACAATGATCATCAAAAGAAATTGTCTCACAATATTTCACACTTTGTAGAACTTACAAGGGAACAATTTTAATTTGCCATCATCCTACAAATATTTTAAAATTTTTGAGATATTTTATTCATCTTCTATTTCTAATTTTTACTTTAATAAGAAACATAAATGTGTTAGGTGACTTTGACAGAGGCTTCAATTCTTATTAAGTTTATGTGCTGCTGTAGCTTGTAGGTGTCTGAGCTTCTGAGAATAGTTCAAAATAAAAGGAATAGCACCCACTTGGTTGCCTTTCTTGTTATTCGATAGCATTTAAATACGATCATTTGACGATCACACTGTGGCTCATGTCTATATTTTGTGAAAATAAGTTTATTAGTTACTGGTTAGAACAAATTCCCAGGACTAGAGAAGGTAGTATAATGTATCCATTGAAAAGGGCCTTTCATGCTTTGTGACTTGCTATTGCTCTGCCATTCTCATTTCTCATTGGTTGCTGATGCCTGCATCCTTATGCTTTGTCATCTGAGTGCTTTATCATCCTACCAGTGAGTGATTCTTCCTGGAAAGGTATGCTGGGCAATAACTGCTGAGTGTCAGAGTCATGAACATTAATGATACTTTAACATAACTTCTTGTTTTGCAGTCCAGTCCTCTGCTTTCATTCCCTGAAGGTATTGTCCATCAACCTGTCTGTTTAGTCAATCACCACGTTCCATTTCGTCTCTGTGACACGCTCATATAAATCACATGAGAAATAAGGAAGAATGCTTTAATTCAAGGACTATTTTTATGTTTTATCTCATTGCTTGGCTTTAGTGAAAATAATAAAAGATTGACTATGCTAGCCACTTCAGTTCGAAGTTCTAAGATGCCACGTTTGGAGTGTTGCATTTTTACCCTCCATACATCTTTATTCACTCACTCCTTCAAAATAGCATAGGTCTCGTAATTAGTAGTTTATGTTTTTAGTAAAATTATGTCAGATAGCCTTTTTTCTTCTTTTTTTTAAACAGCAGTTCTTTGCAAAACCTATGCATTTAATTTAAAAATATCTGTTGGTCTTTGAGCTTGACAAGAGTAGTACATTTCCTATTATCAGTTCTCATTGTGATTGATATCCATCTACTTGTAGAGGAACTACTAACTCGGAAGGTGCTATGCACTTCAAATATTTCGGAATTAGGCCAAGCCACAGAGCAGCCTTTCTGAACCTTTATACTTAATTGATAGATGGCTGACTCTCAGAATGGATTCACCTTCAGCTGGTAATTTGCCTTCCAGCAACTGCTGTTCTCTTCTAGGTGAGAAGCAAATGAAAATCCAAACCACAGGTACTTAGTATTGCATATCTGACCTGGCGATATTCTCTACACATTTCCCTCCATAAATATCCTATCCTCCACCTCCTGGAATTTTTATATTCTTGAGAATATGAGGATTTTAAATAGGAATGATTAGTGTAGTATGTATTTATCATATGTTTAAATTTCTGATATTTCATGCATGAACTAATGATCCATTTTAAGAGCACAGGGATTTCGTACAGGGATATTTTTCTCTGAAGTGTTTTGTAAAAATTATAGAGAAAATAGTCTATGTGTACTAGTTCTGTTTATTTTTGGTTTTCATAAAAATTTCTCTGGAAATCTTATAATTTAACAAGCATGAAAACTAAACCCAGTAACGTTAAAGCAATGTAATTTTACTCACAAAATGAAAAGTCTAATGTTTCCACTTTTTACTACATGGTAATATCTATATAGTTTCAAAATTTTCTTATTGCTTTATGATAGCAATAACATTTTTTTTTCAAATAAATGAAAGTTTACTTTGGGATCGGTATTTAAATTAATTTATAACAAAAAATGTCTTCATTTACTTCAAACCCCAAATTTGATCTTGGATTATACTTAAACTCTGCTGCAATTGATGTAAATTAAGAAACATGCATTTTAATAACGCTAGACTGATCCTAAGTAGAATTGAAAAGCAGGTAAAATTTGATTTCAGCACTTGCTTTTTCCCACTTCATTCCAAGTCTTCTTAACCATCACAGGTAGATTTTATTTTATTTTATTTTATTTATTTATTTTTTAATTTTTTTTTTTGGCGGTACGCGGGCCTCTCACTGTTGTGGCCTCTCCCGTTGCAGAGCACAGGCTCCGGACGCGCAGGCTCAGCAGCCATGGCTCACGGGCCCAGCCGCTCTGCGGCATGTGGGATCTTCCCAGACCGGGGCACGAACCCGTGTCCCCTGCATTGGCAGGCGGACTCTCAACCACTGTGCCACCAGGGAAGCCCCACAGGTAGATTTTAACCACCAGAGGGAAGTTTTTAACTAGTGGGGAGAAGAAATAACTTGCAGAGTGGAGAATCTAACTCTTGGCAGGATACTTTCCACTCACTCTGTACAGGCAAAAACTCACCTGCTGATTTTATTGTGGCTAATCTTTGATTCTCCATCTCCATGTGGAAAATTATATTTGAATGCTTAAAAGGAAGGTAAAAAAAAAAATGGCATGCTACTCAGTGTTGATATTTTTCTTATGTTTCAGAGGATTTAACATATTGATCATAGAACACTAGTGGATTAGCACCTTAGATTGTAAAAGCAACTATCAAGAGTCAAATGTAAACTTATACACTTAAATGATCTGAGAGTAGAATTTGGCCTGAACATGTTTTGCTCCTTTACATAGAAGAACTTGGAGATTTCCCCAGGGCAAAATTACACACTAACTTCCTATTCAGTTTTTTCCTATTTATTCTTTATTTAAATTCTTCAGACACAAACACGCACAACAGCTTTGCTCGTGGCTCAAAGAAGGGCAGCTGGGATGAGAAAGGTATCCTCATATCTCATATTCTACATGAAATCATTTTATATTTTTCTAGAGTAACATGCAGTGTTATTTATGTTAATCTTCATTGAACACTAACAGTCTGCTTGTCACTGCGTGTGAGGTTCCTGACTGCCAGAAGGATTCACTACCTGAATTACCGGGTGAAATAGAATTGTAAACACGTTTAGGCAGAAAATACTAGGTGATTTTGAATCTAGAGTAAATGTTTGATTATATGTATTAATGGTATTTGTGAATAGAAAAGTGAATGACATAAGTTTGAATAAAAGCCATGCAGCCTTCATGAAGATTCTATATATTGTATTATAATCTTCATGAAGGCTACACGATTCTTTTCAAACTTATGTTGTTCATATTCACAATTTTTTAAGTCACCAACTTTTTAATGAAAATAAACATTTTCATTTTTAAAGGGGTGAGTTCTATTTTATGAATATTACCTTTGAGGAGAACAGATTTTATTAAACTCAGTAAATATATATAATTTAATAAGTGAGCAAATTATGAAATACCAAACACTTCATGCATAGGTTTTAAACCCTTGGTGAAATTATTTGACAAAGTGACCCTAAGACAGCTAAAAGATTTGATGGAATTTTTATACTCTGATTATCTGGGCTTGAGTTAATGCTTATTAAAAGAGGATTAATCTACATTCATAGTTGAGAAATAGCTTATCAGGAAAGGGAGTGAGGCTTGGCTGGCAACGTTAAAGTTTCCATTTGGAGTAGGAAAATGTGGCCTACTAGAGATAGGCACTCTGAAAGCTTCCTTACCTCAAAATGTCAATTTACCACGTAGCTCTGTTTCCCTTCCCCCTCAATTCTAGAAAGCGAGAGATTAGGATTAATCCTGTCAGATAATAGTAGAGGTACTTTGTGTATGATATGAACTTGCAAAATCTCTTTACCTTATATCTTTTATAAATATTGCAATAAATTCAGAATATTTAATGCAATTCTAAAACATTTAAGATTGTGGTGTCTATAGAGCTTTTTGGAAACCTTAGCACTAGTCAGTCAGTTTTAGCAATAAAAACTTCTCTATGTTGCTCCCTTGAAAATTCTTAATTTTAGATTCTAGCAGAAACTCCTGGTAAAGATTCACACTTATTTCAAATTTAATTCTGATAAGCACAAAGTTACCACACTGTGATTATCAAAATAGTGACTAGAGCAAGATTGTCCAACCACCTACCCTCCCCACCCTCTTGCTTTCAGCTTTAAGGCAGTTCAACATCTCTGAAATGAGAGCTACCTCAAAACAGCTTTCACTTTGTTGTGGCATTTATTTTTATGTTTTTCTCTCTCTGCACACACAAAAAATGCTGATCAAAACACCAAATATGACTTCCATTTTAGGAGTTCTGATTGTTCATCCTTAGTGCAGGTTCAGTGGCCATGGCTCATGGGCCCAGCTGCTCCGCGGCATGTGGGATCTTCCCGGACCGAGGCACGAACCCGTGTCCCCTGCATCAGCAGGCAGACTCTCAACCACTGCACCACCAGGGAAGCCCTCTAGTCTGCTTTTGATCTCATGGTCTAATAGAACTCAATTATTTTTGGTCTACTTTTCAAAATGGAACAAATCTAAAAGTTTTAGAGCATGGGAAGGAAAGGATACTCGAAAAAGTGTTCTCTTTTTCCCTTGCTTTAAAAAGACAACTAATCAACCTTATTATGTAAAGGTATTGTTTTTTGTTGTTGTTTTTCTCTCCTGATAGAAACATACAAAATTGAAGATTCTCATGTATATCAAATTGTATCCATGGGCCATTTTAAGTCAATTATGTATTTACATAATGACTGTGTATTTTTGCCTTTGTACAGTTGGTATGCAGAGGTACAAAGATAAATGTCTTTATAAAATATTTTGACAGTCTTTTAGCGGTCTAGAACCATTTGAAAACAGTTTAATGATTTGGAATACAAATAGGAAATCGATATGTCTTGAAAGTTTTGAAATTTAAAATTCTTTTATTCACAACATTTAATTCTCATTTGGTAAATATGGACCATATCATAGAGTGCATACACTAACGCAGCTGTAAATTAACTTGATAAATTTTTTTTTCAATTTTTTATTGTGGTAAAATAAACATTACATAAAACGTACTATCTTGACCATTTTCAAGTGTACAATTCAGTGGCATTAAATACATTCATGATGTGCAACCATCACCACCATCCATATCCATAAATCTTTTCATCTTCTAAAACTGAAAATCTATATCCAGTAAACAATAACTCCCTATTCCCCCCTCCCCCCAGCGCCTTACAACCGCCATTCTTCTTTCTGTCTCTATGATTTTGACTACTCTAAGTACCTCATAGAAGTGGACTCATACAGTATTTATCTTTTTGTGACTGGCTTATTTCACTTAGCATAATGTCCTCAAGATACATCAAAGGTTTAGCATATTTCAGAAATTCCTTCCTTTTCAAGGCTGAATAATGTTCCATTGTGTCTATATGTACACTTTGCTGATCCATTCACCCATCACTGGATGCTTGGTTTGCTTCCACATTTTAGCTACTATGAATAATGTTACAATGAACATGGATGTACAAATATCTCTTTGAGACCCTGATTTCAATTCCTTTGGAAATGGAATCGATGGATCTTACGGTAATTCTATTCTTAATTTTTTGAGAAACCAACATACTGTTTTCAACTATGGCTGTACCATTTTACCTTCCACCAACAGTGCACAAGGGTTTCAATTCCTCCACATTCTTGTTAATGCTTATTTTATGTTTCTTGCATAGCAGCCAACCTAATAGGTGTGAAGTAACAGCTCATTGTATTGGGTTGGCCAAAAATTTCATTCTGTTTTTTCCGTAAGATCTGAATGAAATTTTGGCCAACCCAATAGTTTATTTCTGCGCTACGCGGGCCTCTCACTGTTGTGGCCTCTCCCGTTGCGGAGCACAGGCTCCGGATCCACAGGCTCAGCGGCCATGGCTCACAGGCCCAGCCGCTCTGCGGCATGTGGGATCTTCCCGGACCGGGGCATGAACCTGTGTCTCCTGCATTAGCAGGCGGACTCTCAACCACTGCGCCACCAGGGAAGCCCTAACCCAATAGTTTTGATTTTCACTTTCCTAATGATTACTGATGTTGAGCATCTTGTCAGGTGCTTATTAGCCATTTGAATGATATCTTTTGGATAAGATTTTCAGTGCTGCATCATAATACTTTAAAATTTACAGTTTATGAAAAATTTACCATTGGTAAGTACATGAAGTTAAATGCAACTTAATTTCTGTGCTTCTGTGCTTCTGTGCTTTCTGTGCTTTTGCTCTAATATCATTTATTGCTCTGACAGTAACAGAAAATTTGGGTGAGGAAAAAGAGCATCTAAGTTAGAGAGAAGGGCTCAGCTTCTCCCCATGTATCTCCTAAGCAGCACATTTGGAGGTGTAGCCCATCAGTACCTGCTGACTTGTATATTCACAATGATATTCACAGCATTATCTTAGCTCTCTTTTACCAGAGTAAAACAATCACTTGATAGTCCATTAAAAATCCACATAACTAGGAAGTCACATCAGATAGAAAGCTAATTAGCTGTACTGTTTTCACATTTTGTGTTTTTTCCTCCTAATCAGGCCTGTATTTAATACCACCAGTGCTCAGTTCTTTTCAATAATTGTTTCAGATCAATTTTTCATTGTTGTTCTTAAAAGCAGTTATTAAAGGGACCCAGTGTGGTGTGGATACACTGCTGATTGTTGATTCCCAACACCTGAATCCATCAGGAAGCAGATTAGTGATCAGTATTCTTTTATTTTCTCCAAGGAGCTGTCCATAGCCAGTCGTGGGCAGGTACAAAGTTTATGTAAGGATTGTTTTATAATTCACTTGACAAGTTACCTAAAAACTTGATACGGCAATGTACTTTTAGGTGCCAAGATGTTTCTGAAAGCACTGCTTCATGAATTCCTGAAAGAACCTTAGCCATCTTATTGCCTAATTATGATGCCATGAGAGATATATCCTTAGATGACCTTAGGGAAGGGATTGGGGAACTACATTTAGAAAGTTATAAGACCTAAAGAGTGATCATATTTATTAGCTCAAACTTGAGAAAGAGGTGAATGATGGAGAGATTATCCAAATGAGAAAGTATTTACTATGTGTGCACTTTAAGTAGCAATATGTCCTTAGTTTATTAAAAATATGAATCAATTCATAAAATTTTATTTTTACTTTTGCTCACTAAGTAATCACAGGAAATCTAATCAGTATCTTCCAAAGATAGGATATGTTGGATTCACATCTGTGAAATGGTATTTTTGCCTTCATCCCCAGGGATTGGTTTAGCTGATCCATACTAATTTTGGTCAGAATTGCAATTTTGCAATCCATAAACTTCTAATCACCAATTTTTTTTCCCAATGATTTTCTAGTTAAGTAATTTTGTGGCAAAATTTGGTCGAAAATAATATGAAGTTATTTATAGACTTTTTTCCACTAATCATGAATATTCACATCTCATTGCAAAAACAATAATTTTAAATACATTTGCTGCCTTGGACCCTCCCTGCAGTATGCATCATATTACCTATCTCAGATCTGAAGCATTTTGAATTCCAAGTAAATTTAGCTGCAAAGGTTTTGGATATGGGATGATGGACCCAAACTGATATTTACCTTCTTTGGCCAATCCTTGAAGCCCACTTTCATGTTGTTAGCTTTGTAGAATGGAATCTAGTGACCAGAGGGAGTGGATTCTTCAGCTGTGGCCCTCCTGGATACTTCTTGATATTGCTAATAAGTTCCACAGTTTTAAAAAGGACTTAAGTTTTGTAATCATTATATACAATTGGAATATATTCAGTATCAATTATTTGAAAGTTTCATTTTTGTAAGAGTTGGCTAATGAAACAAAGCACCCAATACATTATGTATTCTCCATTCATTACAGTTCATGTCTTTGTAATTATAGTATTTCAACTCATAGTGCTTCTTAATGTCCCTAAAAGGATCTGTGATGGGGAGGAATGTGTTGTCAATCAGTACTTTCACTTGTTTCATTAAAAAGATATTATCTGTTTGGACTATCCTGTTTCAGTTTCAACTATGTGCATTTTGCATTATGCCCTCTGATTAGGACACCTCTATGTTAACATTAAAAGTCATGATTTGATAATTCCTTGTTATTGCATGTCGATCTTCCAATACCATGAATATACCAATTGACACCCAAATAAAAATTGCCCCTTTGACTTAACCATATGTTTGGCTTGAGGAATATTTCAATGTCTTATTAAAGATGGAGCAAATGATAACTTTGCTTTATGCCAAACCACTGCTTCTTATTCTCTGTACAATTATGTTAATTATATTTTGTTAAAATTCCCAGAGGTTTCAGCTCTAAACTGAGGGCCAATATGTAGTTGTTATTAATCATAATTAATATTGACTACTTGTGTATGTTTCTTTTTTTTTACAGTTACATTTCAAAGAGGAGATGGAGGACTAATGAGCAATGGAAGGTATACTGAGGAGATTTTTTAAATTATTATTTTTAATCAGGACTGAGGAAACTCTATAGTAAGAGGCTATTATTGTAATAAACAATCACTTATAAGTGAGAATTCTAGGAGGAATTAAACGGCTCACCACAAGGTTTAATGGCCTATCTGTTGTGCACTTTAGAGGAATCAAGTCCAGATGTTTCATATCTCCCAGAGGCCCCTGAAGAAATTAGTAGTAAATATCACAAGGAATGTATTCATTTGTTAGCAGGATGTTTATTGCATTAATTAGACATTAGCAAATGAAGTTGCTGTTGTTTAAGACTCCTTATTGGTTCTCACTAAATTGCTGTGAGTGAACAATTACACATAATCGATCACAAACTAAATGATTCATGGATGATGAATAGGCTGTAGATTGATCAGACTGGATTCCACAACTTTGGATACTCAATTGAAATTGATAAAAGTTGATAACAAACCCATATATCCTCATCTATTTTCCCTTTGCCGATATGGAGATTGTAATTAGGCTCTGGTAATAACTTCCAATCTCCCATTTAATCAATATTTTAGCAAAAAGAGATTAGGTCTAATGAGAGCTAGTGGATGTAGCAAGAAAGCAGTTGGATCTTCTTATTGCAGTTTCCATAGAAACACATGTTTCTCTTAGGGATTGTATCACAAAGGGTCTATCAGAAAAAAAAGTACAATGACTATAGATGTTGCTGTATCTTTGTAAATATGCTAATAATCTGGAAAGTGACCAGAATCCCATCTTTTATTTTAAAGATGGGAATTCTTTATTAAATAGAATATGAAGGAAGTTTTCTTCATAGATTATATACACATGCTGGATCAGACCACAGTGGATCTTTAAAAAAACCTTTAATATTCTCCTAACATTTTAAATTTAGAGAACCTGAAAATGTGCTATTGATGGAACAGTATAAATACTGTTCATTAATTTCCCTTAAGTTCCTTGCCTCTAATCAAGCATGAGGGCCCATATCAGGGGTTATAGCCTATAGGGGACAGATAAATATGGGAGCTGCAGGAATTAAGGAAGCAATAGTTCAAAGTCCTGGAAAAGGCTGATACTGAGCAATTGTTCCCTTGAGGTGCCAGTTTATCATCAGACCTTGTTTCGGGATGCTGCTATGTTACGAGTTTCCCACCAGTTTCAGGGAAGACGACTGAATTCATTTGGGTATCAGCAGAATCCCAGGCAGCACTCTTCAGCTTCCACTGACAGGGTTGATCTATATATAGCCTAGTGAACTGCTAAAGTTCCTTAATTCTTGAGAGCCTACAGATTTTAATTTGAAAGTGAATTAAAATCTTAAATTCTTTAATCCATTTTAGTTCATGAGACTGATGTCCAAATCTCTCATTGAGTTCCATGGATTGATTTCCTTTTAATTCCTGTTTTAGCCGCCCAGGTCTTCTAAATGCTGGTGATCCCAGTTATCCATGGCTTGCTGATTCATGGCCGGCCACGAGCTTGCCAGTAAACAACAGCAATAGTGGCCCAAATGAGATTGCGAATTTTGGGCGTGGAGGTAAGTTATGTTTTTCAAAATTTTTTCATTTATTTGTTTTCTTGGCTTTCCTAGATGTTTTGAAAAAGGCATACTAAAAAGTATTTTCTTCCATAGTTAAATTTAGTGATGCACATGTACATATAATGCTGTACATTTGCTAAATATTTTATTATAAAACTGTTGTATCTATTATCTTGAGTAAAACTAAGCTTTTAAGGACGTCATCACTAACCAAGAAGATAAATATTCATAATACATTTGGTTTTGGAACTATTAGTACAAGATTACTAAAATCAGGAACGATGCTGCCAAACAGGGCTTATGATTTCAAACTAGTCTTTTCACTTCTCTGATTCTCATTCAATATATATTTATTGAGCATGTCCTGTGTATCTGGCACTATAGCAGATGGTAAAAATATAATATCATATAAGGAGTAGACACTTAAGTAAGTATAACAACATGTTGACAGAGAGCTTTTCTGTAGTTCTACAACTGATAGTACCCTAAATAAAAGACAAAAAATGCTAAGTGGCTGACATGCTAAGGTCTTCAAAATTTGGTACCAGGGTCCTCCCCATAGGTCTTTATAAGGAGACATAACTGGACCTACTATAAATAATCACCACCTTCCCCTCTCCATCTTTTCATCCAGTCACTAGGAGAGCCATGGGTTTAGAGAAAGATGGGACTAGAGAAGTCTCAGGCCCCATTGTTCCGTTCAGCCGATACATGAGTTTTTCCTTAGCAGGGGATTGTACAGACAGCAAATGGACTGGAGCTGCCTTGCCAGTACCCCAGATGAAAGAGCTGACCCCGGGAGTAGGAAAGTTCTATGAATGGAGTATTATTTAAGCTGATATATGAAAGAAAGGTGGGGAGTCAAGAGTGTGTAGAAAGTGTGTAGAGAAGAAACCTACTGTGTTTTAAGGCCCAGAAAGTAAGAGAAACGTTGACCTATTTAAGAAGCGAATGAATTTCCTAATGACTTGAGTATAGATTGCAAGGCAGAAAGAGTGGTAAGAAATATAGAAGGACAGGTAACAGAGGGCCTTCTGAGCTACACAAAGACTTTAAACTTTGGCCGAAGGATGTTCAGAAGCCATTGAAGGACTTTTAGAGGAGAATGCTAGAATGCGAGTACTGTTTTAAATCATCCATCCTGCTGCTGGATGGAGAATGGAGATAGTGTGGAAAATTTGGGTGATTAATTAGGAGAATAGTGCTGTAATCTAAGAAAGTTCATGTGAATCCACTGGAGGATTTCTACACTTCTAGGTAGAATTAATGTAGGAGACCCAGGGCTGAGCTAAACTATTCTGAGTCCATTATAAACCTCAGTGATGGATTTCACGTGTATGAGTGTATAAACATATTGACTTAGAAGAATAGTCATGGATATTGGCATTTTCTCTTTACAAATGTAATATCAATCCAAGTTTGAATATAATTAAAATAGTGTTTCAAATAATAAAGTTACTAATTATTGCACAACTCTGCATTGTGTCAATACAAACTGAAAAAGAGGGATCTCCCTCCCATTCTCCAAATAAGATGCAGAAAATAACCAGCCCTACCTTATAGGTGTGTAATGAGAATTAAATGGATGACTAAATATACAGGTTTAGCACAAAGCTTGACATACAATCAGTGGCCAACAGGCATGACTGGGGAGTAAATGATAGAACAGAAAGTAAATTGTATGACTCCTCAAGAGTCTTGCTTACCCTCTGTAATCCAGTACTCCCCGTTTAGATTCTCACTTGCCCAGACCCTCTGATAGTGGTGGCTGCCTCCCCTAGGTGTCCAAACTCTGAGCCCTGCAATTATCAGCTGCTACTTTACATTGGGTGGTTCTATGCCCAAGCATCTCCTCACCAAGGAGATGCCCTGCCCTACCCACTGCCTTTGAAATTCTGGTCCCAAAGCTTTTATCAGTCAAGGAATAGCTGCCTGTCTTTCTTGTATTTGTATTGGAATAACACGCCATTCTATCTACATATCAAGAATTAAATGCGCAAAGATGGAGAAAGTGTTTTGGTTTTGGTTTTGTTTTTTTCAGTTTCTGGCAGACTACATCAACATCTAAAATGTCTCAGTCTAATTTAGCCAAAGGGTACATTTGAAGATTTTCAAGGTTTCCTTCCATTTCCACTTCATTTTCATGACATGAAAATATTTCACAGGTAGCTATCAAGGCCAAGACAAAGTTTTTGCAGGGTTTACTCTATCTTTTTTCAGTGTGATAAGTATTTTAAGCATTTACTATGTACCAAAGATAGGATTTTTTGCAAATTTTATTTCCTTTGCACAATAAATGTAGGACATAGATAATTATATTTCCATCTTAGAGGTCAAGAAATTAAGGTTTATCAAGATGAGAAATTTGAGATCTATGTGTAGAATCCAGATCTAACAGATTTTAAAGCCTAGGTTCTTTTATTTACACTTTTCTTCAGTTAAGGTGGGATTCACATGTATGATTGTATTACCATGTTCACTTAGAAGAATAATCACGGATACTGACATTTTTTCCTTTGAGAATGTTATACTGGGACTTCCCTGGTGGTCCAGTGGCTAAGACTCTGTGCTTCCAATGCAGGGGGCCCGGGTTTGATCCCTGGTCAGGGAACTAGATCCCACATGCCACAACTAAGAGTTCTCATGCCGCAACTAAAGAAAAAGATCCTGCGTGCTGCAACAAAGGTCCCGCGTGCCGCAACTAAGACCTGGCACAGCCAAATAAATAAATAAACGTTAAAAATCTGTCTTCTGACACCAAATATGTCAACTTTAATAACAATAAAAAAAGAATGTTATACCAATACATGTTTAAATGTAATGAAAATCGTATTTTGAATAATAAAGTTACTAATTATCACATGTCTACATTTTGACAATACAAACAATAAAAATTCATTTAACTATTCAGTAAGTGCTTACTCTTTGCACAATGCTAGGTGAGGAATTATGGAATTAGAGACATAAATCCCAGGTACTCCTGTCCTCATCTAATTTAAGATACAGTGAAGGGGACAGTCATTCATACAAGTAATTATTCCAGGCAAAAAGAAATAAATGCATGTGTAACCAAGGTGCTGAAAGACTGCAGAATGAAATCATGAGTAAATCCAACTGGAGGGAAATGTTTCTATAATTCATAAGCAGAGAGAGATTCTATTTCTACAACCGTAGCTTTGTTCGGTGCAGAATAACATTATGAAGGATTAGATTCTCGGACTATTTTTTTTCCATTTTTAAACATTTAAACACACAACAGTTCAAAAACTTGCAGTGGCTCACAATATAAATCTGAAGCTTTGGAGAACATCATATTCAAGGTGTTGGGAAGCTGGGGTCAATGCTGGAGAAACATCTATCCAGTTAATATTCATCAGTGAAAGACATGGTGGAGGAAGTAGAAACAAAACCCTAAAAACTTCCCTAGAGTGAAGGATCTACCTTCACAATCTTGATATATTATTAAGTATCAAAAGTTTTTGATAATAAAATGATACTGACCTAATGCTTTAGAATGAAATACGTTTCTTTGTCATCAAATTTTCTAATTAGTTTATAGCTAAAAACAAGAAGGGCGAGAAAGTAGTTACAAAATTCTGAATCCAAGAACAATTTACTTGCTTATACAACTTGGTGAAATATTACAAATGTGAACATGTTTAACAATCTCACTGATATGTATTTAAAATAGTCATTTAATAAAGTACATATATACTTAATTATAAAACAGTTTGGAATTCCAGACGTCAAAACCCTCAGGGAGACCTAAATTATATAGTGCATAAAATATATTATAAATGTCTTGTTACTGTTGCTAAAGAAGATCATTTTTAGCTTTTGTAAAATATATAAGCAAAATTAATATTTTACAAGAATCCTTATTTCAAGTACTGTTGGGTATCATCTCATCTAAAAGTTTTAGGATATTTTGACTATTTCAGCATTCTCCTTGTGATGATAAGCTGGTTTTGGTACTGAGACAACCTGGTTCATTATTACAGTACTATAACTAGTTGAAAATTTCCCATAATGAAGAGATCAAGTGGGTTGATGACCTCATGTCCTATGAAATGTGACTTTCAGAACATACATTATTAAGGAGCATAATATAATTATATTCACTTTAACTCTGCATGATTAAAAATAGTATTAGTGTGTGTGTGTGTGTGTGTGTGTGTGTTTGTTTGTTTTTTCTTTTTTTAGATACTAGTATCTTTCTTCTGGGAAGGAAAGTGAGTGCTCAGGAGAGAGGTGGCAGTTCTGAAATAAAAAGCATCATGTAAAGATAATTTAGCACACCAAAGTGATAAATGGACTGATTGATATTCAGTGTTGTTCCTAAATTTTAATTTTATACTTGCTGTGTTACAACTTGAAACTATAATTCTCTACTTCTAAGATTTGGTAGCATAAACTAAACTCGCTAATCACTCATTGCTTTTTCTATAGTTAAATCCTGCTGTATTGTGAAAATGACTTATTCATGAAAATGTTCCTTTGTTATCCAATAAAAAAAAAATTGTTACCATTAGTTACACTCCATTTCTGGAGCTGTGAAATCAACCCAGATAAACAGCAAGTTGAAACTTCAGAAGAAAGTGCCTCATAGTTTGGAGAGTATAATTTTGGACATGTTTGCATCTATTTAGCAGTTATATTCCATGTCTCTTGGGATAAAGTGGAAAAAGATGCTTTAATCCATGATTTGTAGATTCACTTTTGTCATTGCTTCAGTAAAGAGCTAACAATTTCATAGATTCTAAAACAGAATGAGCATCTGAAAGCATTTTTTAATAGTGAAATATACCAAACTTCTCATTCATGGTTGAAGAAAATGGGGGAAGGGGTGTGTTAACCAGTGAGACATGAAGGACGAGCTGTAGGCCTGCCTGTCACAAGGCTGATAGCTTGGTGATGGTTGTATATCATCTACCCTTCATTGGCTCATGAAGCCCATCTCAGCTGAAATGCAAACGTGTGGCATGACACGTTTATTTTTCATCTTCAGTCCTGATAGTTTTGGGCTTCCTGTGCATCATTAAACTGTTTCATTTCCCTATGTTCACCACAGATGTGCTGCCACCAGTTCCAGGCCAAGGGGATAAAACGGCAACGATGCTCTCAGATGGAGCCATTTATAGCAGCATTGACTTCACGACCAAAACCACTTACAACAGTTCCAGCCAAATAACACAGGCTACTCCATATGCCACTACACAGATATTGCATTCCAATAGCATACATGAATTGGCTGTTGATCTGCCCGATCCACAGTGGAAAAGCTCAATTCAGCAAAAAACAGATCTGATGGGATTTGGTTATTCTCTACCTGATCAGAACAAAGGTAACAATGGTATGTCAAGTCCTTACTTCCTGAAGAGTTATTTTCATACCATTTTTGCATGAGATAGAAATTAGTATTTGTTGTTCAGTTTAGTGATTCATCACCAGGTTCACTACCTAAACTAAAAAATATACCGGCATGTATTCAGTACCTTCCACAGTCCCCACCACCACCACCGTCGTCACTATCACCACACACCAACACCAATCAGTTTCATCCTTTTAGCTCTTTTTTCGATAGTGATCAATAGTCCATCTCGACTTCCATTAGGCAGGATAGACAAAACATGCCTCCACTGTCCTATGACATCTGCTTCTGAGTTGCTAACTGCATGTTCTGCATGGGCTTGTGCTGTGAACTAATCACATGATGCCACTATGACCTCTGCCCTTTAACCCTTAGCCTTACTTTACATCCCTGACTACCGATTGGCTGAGGGATTGTCTAATAGAATGCCACACAACCAGTCACAGGATTTCAGCACCACCAGCTCTCACAACAGCTCAGAGAGGAGTGGCAGTCTCTCAGGTTGGTCTCGTCACAGTAAGGAGAAATATTTGTTTGTCACCAGCATATGACCTGTGTTCCTAACAACCATGAAGAAGTACCTGGATCACAACTCACTGTCAGACATTTATCTTTCAAATAACAATAACAGTTTATCCTAATGAAATCATGATTTGGGGGAGGGGGTAAAATTCACCATCACCCTTTATGTACTAATTATATAAGGATGTATTCAGGGAAAAATAGTACCATTTTACTAAATACGAATTATTAAGGATCAGATGAGTTTGATCTGCCTTGAGCCCTGCTTAAGAGTCCAGAGAACTTTACAATAAAAAGATCTTGTAGGAAAGTCAACCCCATAGTGTGGACAGCAAAAGATGAATTCAACAAAAATGCAAATGATTTTGGCAATTGTTCATAATATTAGGAGTCTGGTGATGTGACTTCCTATCTTTGGACAATTTTTCCAAAATATTATGTAATAATATTCTATTGAATGATATTATTTAGAGTAAGGTCCTGATACCATGCTAAACAAGAATGTTAATATGGGACATTATTCTTTACATTTAATTGCCAAAAAACCCCTAATCTTTCCTATTGATAATTCTTTTGTGCTGTAAATTTTCATATATATTCAAGATACAACAGCTGAACTAACAGTCTGTACTGCAGATATTGTATAGCACACGTGGGGAAAAACACATTTTACTGGAAAGAAATATATACCTATCATAATGAATATCAGTGATTTTCTCTAGGCCCAAGGATTCTCATCTCTAAAATGAGGAGGTCCTAGTAGACATTCTAACTTTCAAACATAACATCTATGTTGTGTATGACGGACGACTTTATCTGCACATTTCTAGTTGATGCCATGACCTTATATGCTTATTTTTTCATACTAATGATATACTATTTATTTCTATGAAGTTTTTTTTTAACCTCAGTTCCTTAATAAAAGATTATGATGTATTATGATATGTCACAGGCTACTAGGCATCAAAGCCATAAAGAGTTAATTCTTTTACGTCATTAGGTTAACATTTACTAAATGACTTTTCCTCAGAGATAAAACCCTTTCAGTCTGAAAATGTTAATGTTCTCTCTCCCCTCCAAAATGAGCCATTTGCTCTTCTTACCTATTGGTAGAATTAGATACATTGTAGAATGCAGAAAATTTTAAACATCTGTTATGAATTTAAACTGGCTTAATTATATAGGGGAATTGTTTTGAATAACCTTATATGTCATTTGTACTGTCATTTATTTATGAGGAATCCCACAATTGTACTGAATAATTAAAAAATTAATTTTATCCTAGGCTTATTTCATCCAAGATATGCAAAGTCTCAATCTATATATATATATATATATATATATATATATATATATATATATTTTCTTTTTAATCTATATATTGTAAGCCATGGATTGTTTAAGACCTTCTGTGAATTCCTTATTAAATATTCTGTATATCTTGATTACCACTGAGTTTTTAAAGTTATCTTTTGAGTAATTGTAAGCAGAACATGATTCACAATAGTGCTTACTGCTTTTTTGAATCCATTAATCTGAGTGACATTTACATATATATATATATATATATGAATTATATTAACTACTTCATCTACATTTGAATACAAAATTACTTAAATTGGTGATAGAAAGCATTCTTTAGGAGGTAAGAGTGATGTGATTATTCTCTTCTTAGTTTAGTCAAATTGAGTTTAATATTAGTTTGTTTTGTGCTTATAATCAGAGGTATGTTTCCTAAAGCTTAGATTTAAGATCAAACTTCCCTATGGATATTGGATCATATCATACTGATATTATAAGATTTTCTTAATTTGTGCACGGTGATAAAACAAATTTAAAATAATCACAGTAATAAAGAAAATTGGACATTCCTGAGTTATATGAATGAATTTCTCACCCTTTTTGAAACACTCTTATGATTTATTAAATACATAAGTTCTTAGCACTTCTCTTAAAAAAGCCAACCATTAAAAAATATAAAACTCAGATTTTTTCAAAATAGTATCTGCAATCATAATTTTATATATATACATGCATATACAACACAGTGCCAGTAGTAATAACTAAATCTTTTTATATGCCAGTATTTTTTTAAATAGACTATAAGTTTAATTTTAAAATGAGCTATTTTCATAATTTTCTTTACATAGAAATCATTTGTTCAGCATAAGTAAATATAAATCCAAATATTTACATTTTCAGTTGAAGAGGGACGGATCAAATATGTTTGCAAGTCATCAAAATATGTTCCCCTAAAATATAATGCAGGCCGTTCTCACCTTAAAATGCTTGATGATCTTTGGTGGCAAGTAAACAGCAACACAATGGGCTCACTGAGATCAAGATATAGATCTCAGATAGAGAATTTAATTTTCTTAGCTCATATCATAGGCCACTATTATGCTAAGAGCCCACCTCTTAACTCATTCTAGAGAAGACAAAGCATGTTGATTGATAGTCTTACCAAAAGTACCCACAATGAGAGGCAGAAATTGCCCCCAAAGAGGGGAACGTAGACATTGTATGGAAAACCCTCACAAAATCCCCCTATGAATCACCTCTGCTACCACAGCACATTTTTAAGTAAGTCGTTTGGAAGAGTTGATAATGGCTTTCCTGACCTTGGACAAGGATTTCAACAGAGCTGGGTTCAGAGCTGCTGAAATTGTAATTTCCAGTAAAGCTGCTGCCTTCTAAATTGCTTGTTCTCTTACAGTGTGAATATGGACCACAAACTCAGAAAGAACCTCTATTTTCTCATCTATAAAATGGAGATGTAAAAACTTCCCTATTTGTGTCACTCAGTTCTGGTGGTGATCATATAACACTTCTAAAAGTGCTATAAAAAGTGAAAAGAGCATAGTACACATATAAATATACAAGGGATAAAAGAGGTACAACTAGGGAAAAGCTATGAAGAACACACGCCCAACCCATTCTTCTTTTAAGTATTGAGACATGGTTCTGATACTACCGAGAAAGATACAATCTTGTTTATGATTGTTTTGATCAAGAAACAAAGAATTAAGGCTCACCTACCTTAAACACAAAAATTACAGACTTAAATTCAATCAGGTTTATTATTTTTATTCTGAGAATCGGGTTATTTCTGGGATCCTCATTGGGGTAGGAGTTGGGTGTGGAATGGCTTTTGTTCTCCTTTCTCTTAATACTTCTTCTGCCAAAGATAAAAAGTGAAAGGAAAGGTGAAAGCACTCAGTTTTCAGGGATGCTCTTTTAAATATGTGTGTATATGTTCACACTACCTAGAAAACAGACATAATCCCATAATTGGCAATAGTGTATATGTCCAGTTCAGTAGTTTCATCACTTTCTGGCACTCAAAGTTATTATAATTTTCTGAATTGGCTGATGCAGGTTAGTAATTGGTAGAAGAAAAGAAATGAGGTAAACTTCAGTGATATCTCTATTGTTAGATAGCTCTGCTACAATTTGATGCTCATAACTTTTAGTTCCAGAAAGATGTAGTCCAAGGGGTCAATACCATTTTTTTTTGGAGATACAGCTATTGACTGTAGTGGGAGTGACAGAAGTTGCTTAGGTTCCCCTGAAACATTTTTTGTCATTCTGCTCAAGAAGTACACATTTCTGCATCCAACTGTGGTCCACTTGGGAAGAAACTTGATGTACTTAATTTTGGCGGAGTAAAAAGTACTGCATTGAACAAATGATAAAACTATATTTTTATATTTTTTAAACTATTTCATTAAGCTCTGGTAATTCCAGATATGGCTTATATGCTGCCAACCTACTTTCTGCTCATGTTTTGTACATGAATTCATTTGTATTATGAGAATACTGAAACTGATTACTCTATTTCCATTAATCTTCCCCATATTTGGAATTTTAAGAAATGTTATGCTTAGACATCTGGGAACGACTCTCACTATATGCAAAAATAATTGTGCCATTCATTAGTCAGAAATTCTATAAAACATATCATTGTGAAAGATTTATAAATATCCTCCAGATTGTAGTTGATTGATTTTTATAAGTTACTTTTGAGAGAAAACTGTTACTCGCCTGGATTAATTAAATTGAGTAAATTCTAATGGAAAAGTTTAGCCTGTATCCTTAGATACTGCATTTTCCACCGAGACAGATTATGCAAAGGAGCATTATAAACGCACTAAAATCTGACATTTGAAAGAATTTGTTATGGTCCATTATTTCATCTAACAATGAAAATGTGGAGGCAGCAAACGTGAATAAATCAATAAATTAGCTTTTGCTACCGCAGCCATGTTTTTGGTTCATTCAACTCTGCAGTTAATGCATTGTGAAAGAAACAATATCATTTTGAGTGATTTATAAAAATGTTTTTCTTATTATATCATTTCATTGTTTATAGCTTTTAACAGCTGTAACATACTGATTCTGGTGTTTTGAAAACATAAATACATCTTCCTGCCTGATATACTCTGTTTCTTGTGATATTCACTATGTGTGAATAAATGTATTATTATTTTCAGGTGGGAAAGGTGGAAAAAAGAAGAAAAATAAAAACTCTTCTAAAGCACAGAAAAACAATGGATCAACCTGGGCCAATGTTCCGCTACCTCCTCCCCCAGTCCAGCCCCTTCCTGGTACAGAGCTGGAACACTATGCAGTGGAACTGCAAGAAAATGGGTAAAAATATCTCATATACCAGCAAAATGCCCAGGGCTATCCTCCTTTCTCTGTTATGCATTTTTGTCTTGATACTGTGTCGTCTTCCTGTTTTCCCTGCCACCTTCCCAACCTGTTCATTGCTCCCCGCCTCTTTTATTGTTTGCCCCATCTATATATTTTTAGCTGATAAATACAACACAGCACATATTGAGGACGTAGAATCCTTGGCCATCAAGTGCCTTAGATTGTCTGCAATCATGATAATGCAGCCTCCATTTATAATATTGCTTGTTAGTTTGAAAGCAAGTAACCCAGAGCTCTGTGAACTAAAGAGGCACTCCTGAGAAGGGCTGAAAAGGAAATTAAAATAACCTTCTTCATCATCCCTCACGTTTCTCTAATGACTTGATGTCTGGCCATAGCAGGGCGCCCACTGTTGAGCTCCATCACAATGGGATAATTGTAGGGATCTGGCCAGTGGGTAGGACTTTAATCATCAGCTTTGATGGGAATTTAGGGGTCCAAACAATAAAGGAGGTTCAAGCCAATGCACACTCTGTAACAAAACCTTTTAAGTTAGAAAATTTTCTTTAAGAGTTTTAAGTTAAGTGACCAGCTTCCTTATTCTTTCCCAAACATCTCACAAGAATTAGTTTGTTTTCCTCTGTTAGTTTAAGTGTTAATTGATTTTGAAGTAGAAAGACATTGATACTGTTTATTTTTTAATCCAAAAAAAATAGCTAGTCAGAAGAAACATAGTCTCTTTTTCTATTTTAATAATTCTAAGTGCTCTGTCTTCCTCACAATTTCCAGGTCACCCATTGCTTTTGACTGAAACTGAAAAATGCAGAATAGAGGCAGCTTTTTATTCCAAGTTTTCCTTTATTTAGAAGTATTTAGGTATTAAAATATCTCAGTTTATTTAAATAATGGTTTTATTTCTTATCTTGTTTTACATAAAGATCACATGCACATGCTTATAATTTTTTCTCCATCTCCTTTTTTCTTACATAATTGCTGTCTTTGAGGTCTCCAGATTAATTTTCCTAACTAGAACTTTCTTTATCACATTTGCTTCCGAAAAAAGATTCCATTTGCTTTCTCTTTCAGTTACCTAATATATATACACATATACTCTATATATTCATTATATACACAGATAGATAGATAGATGGGCATGCATATATATAAATAAGCATACCTCCATATTTTTTCTCTATATCTTTCTTTCCCTCCAAAGGGCTTCATTTGCTTTTGTGAGATTGTAGTTCCCATATATATGCATGTCAGTTTTATTGTACTTTTGTTAAAACGTTCACACCTGAAATAGGAAGTTAAAAGTATACCTTCTTTCTCTGACTTTTTTAAAAACAAAATTTTGCCCATGATCTTATGTAATACATATCAATAATAAAATATGTTAGTGTCACACAATTCCTAGGCAGGGAAGCAGGGAACAGAGGTGTGTATTTCACAAGAAAATATTATTACAGGGCTTAGAAAAATGCATTTTAAAGGCTGTAATTAGAAAATAAGAAAATAGAACTTGTAAACTGGGGAGAGAAAAGTAGTGTTGTTAAACATTTATAAACATAAAGTCTTGAACTCAGATAGCGTAAATATTGTAGGTAATTTGGAATCTTGATTAGTAGATTTGAGATGACGATGACTTTGTCCATCTCTTGTTATCTTATTAATATTTTTGTATTTTCTAATGTGAAAACCTTATAATACTGCAAAAAGATTTTTAAATATTTTCTATATTTATACTCTGCTCTTCATGATATTAACTTTGAGCTTTTTTTTTTTTTTTTTTTTTTTGCGGTATGCGGGCCTCTCACTGTTGTGGCCTCTCCCGTTGCGGAGCACAGGCTCCGGACATGCAGGCTCAGTGGCCATGGCTCACGGGAGCAGCCGCTCCGCGGCATGTGGGATCCTCCCGGACTGGGGCACGAACCCGCGTCCCCTGCATCAGCAGGCGGACTCTCAACCACTGCGCCACCAGGGAAGCCCTAACTTTGAGCTTTTATAGAATAGTTTATATGCCTTGATTTGAAACTTATGCAAATTTAAAGTTTTCTTGAAATATAAACAAAAACTTTAGAAGTCACCTGTTTTTAATAATTTTTATTTCTAACAAACAAGGATTCAGCAATTGTACTTCTTATGGTGATATGTAGATTTTGGTTTTGTTGTTTTAGTATATCATAATAGAGACCTTATTCAACATACATTTTTTTTTAAGAACTGTTAAGCCCAGTGCCAGAAAGGAAAGCAAAAGAGATGAAAGAAACAAAAACACAATTAATAAGGAGGATGTGATCCCTGATTTAGGAAACTCACAGAATTCAGAGGTAGAGAGCAGAAACCACACACACACACACACACACACACACACACACACACACAATTTTGTATGGCAAGCCCTAGCTAAGCAATGTGTACAAAATAATAACTTGCATACAGAAAGGGATAACCATGTATGCCAGATAAGGCTGGGGCAAGCATATAGAAGTTGAGTTTTGAGGTGAATCTTAAATCACTTATTCACAAATAATAGTACCCAGAGTTGGGTGTCTGTTGGGTGCCAGGCTCTGAGCCAGAAGCAAAAAGGACAAAGATAATGAGAAGTGGTCCCTAACATAAAGTAACCGCCACATCAGAATAGATTTCTAACCAGAGTACAACAAAACGTTACTAATGTCACTATTTGCCGTGCAGATGGAGAGAAATTTTCCTAGCCAAAGGCAAAAAATAGAAATAAAATGAAAGATGAGGAAAAAAAGGAATAGTCCCATTAGTTTTCCTTTAGTACTTCCTACTCTTCCTTTGAAATCCCACCCTATTCTAGTTAAGGTTACTTACCTTTCCTTTATTTGTCATTATTCCTTAAACTTACTTCTCTATTGTAATACTCATCACATTGCATTCTACTTGCTTGTCTATATCTTTCTGCCATATGAGGTTTGTTGAGCTTGAAACATGCACAGGATAGAAGATAATTTGAGAAGGTGTCGTGAGGCCAGTTGTGAAGTCTTGTATGTCTTATAGGAATTCTGATCTTTGGGTATAGAAGGTGGATTGGAGGACATGAGGCTAGGGCAGGTAGATAATGTATGGGATATTGCAGCAGAATGGCTAATACCATGAAAATGATAAGAGAATAAAATAAGGCAATGGCAGCAGGATGGAGAGAGAGGGATAGATTTTAGAAATGTATCTAGCCCAGAATAATCACAAACTTGAAAAGATTGTCTTTTGCTTTTTATCACAATGTTTAATATTGTTTCTAAGAGCTTAGATATCATCAATTTTCTTTCTTGGCCTTTCTTGAGCTATTTTCCCCCCACAATACTAAATATCAAATGTTATCAAATCATTGTCCTAATAGACAATGATTTGTTAATTCAGTACTATATCAACAATGGTAAATGTTCTCTCTCATCAATATGCCTCTCTCAGCTAGACAAAAATGTATCAAAATGTTTGTTCTTAGCTATAAATATAATGTATTTTAATGTAATCATATGATGCTAGGAAGAATTCAGTAGTAATTCAATAGAAAACTAATGCTTTGTTTTGCTATTGCAATTAGAAATTGGCAGGCTTTTGTGGTTGTTGAACTTTATTGTATTTTTATTAGTAGTTTGGTGTTTGTATCTGGCCTTTCACAAGTTAGTTCACATGCAACATTGATTTGTTGCCATCCTGCTTATTATTCACCAGGCAAGACAGATAATATGATGCCTCATATTTCACTGACAGGAAGTCAAAGAACAAAAGCTCCTCTAGGAAAGGTTGGCCAAAAGACCTTTGGATTGGCATTAGAATCGTTTTCACAGTCTTTTTTAGATTACTGCAAGAAAAAGTTGAATTTTCATTGCTCAAATAAGATATACATCTGTAAAGATGAAGGAAACTATAAAACCAGAACTATGCATTGCATAACATTCATAGAGTCATCTATTACTTTCTTGCCCTTCTTCAGAAACTGCACAAAACCTAAGTATCTGTTGTTCTGGAATGAATTAAGACATGAATACCTCAGAGGTGATGCACAGTTGTCCCCATCGTATGATTTGCACCGTATCCCAAATTTCTTTGACCTGTTCTCTCATGTTCTTCACCTAGACTTTCTTTTATCCCCCTCTCTCTATTTTCCACTTCTTGCACAAATGACTGAGATGAATCCATGGATTTTTCTTAGTTCTGTTTCTGTTCCACAGGGGGACAGAGTTTGCTCACTACTGTTCTAGATTTTCTTTGTAGAAAAGACTTGGCAGAATTGATGATAAACACCCATTCTAGTTAAATGGAATAGCAATTAGAATATTTTTTAGTCATTTAGTACATTATGCAATGTAATTGTATAATGTTAAAACTCATATTTTATGGTAGACTCTCCTTTGCCTGGTGGTATTTGAATAATAAAAAAATGAGTTGAGTGAAACTAATTACAATTTTTTATGTTACCTTAATACATGATATATGTACCATTACTTACTCCTTTTCTTATGTTCTATATGTATTTTCATTCCATATGTGTATTCCCTTTGAACTATTTGAAGTAAGCATAGTTTACTACTTATGAAGTAGGGAAATTTTAGGAGATAATTCCCTACTTCCATTTGAAAGATTGAATATATAAATGTTCTTTCTTTGTTCAAAGGTAGGACATCCCTGACAATAGTCTATGTAAGCAAGGAAAGTACATGTACTAGTTTATAGAATAAAATTGTGCTATTTTGTAACAAGTTTATGAAATAAATTTAATTATAACTATTGAGGAAGTACAACAGGATGCATATTCCATATTGAAAATGGGCAGTTTTTTTAAAAAAATTAGGCTACTTATACATATTTTTGTTTGACTTAATAATATAGCATTTAAAGTTAAGTAAGTTAAGGAAAGAAACCTAAGCATTCTTAATAATGAAGCAGTTTGTGAGTTTTCATTTCAAATCAATAAATATGCTTATCATATACTATTTTTAAGGTATTACATCAGATGTGGCCAAACAGGAATAGTTCAATGTCATTATGTTAATGTAGCTTAAAGCCACTTGAGGAAAAAATACTATTAACATGTGAAAGGTTAAATACTAAAATAAGTTGGACAACAGTTACAGAAATCAACATTGGAAATGGCAGAAGACAGTGTATAATCAATTTTCAAGTAAATGTGCAAAAATATTATCAGTGCAAGTTCAGAAGAGTTATATATCAGTGCTCCTTGGCCTCATCAGGGAAATCTTTACAAAAGATATGGGATTTAGCCTGTAGCTTGAAGGATCTGTAAGAGTAAGCTAGGTGAAATTGGAGTAAGTAAGGTGAAAGTAAGGTGAAATTGGAGGAGTCTAGCTTATTTGAAATAAGTTGAATTCTTTAAACTAATGCACCAGGATGGAAAAGTACAGAGAAAGGAGGAAACAAACCAATTTCTTTTGAGCAGGAGATTCTTGTTGAGAAACTGAAGAAAACGTCTGAAAAGGTAGGTTGAGGCTTTGACACATTTAATGGACAGAACAGAGTAAAGTGAAGTGAATGTTTTATTCCAAGAGTTCTGATGTTTCATAGACAGAAAGTGTAAGTGATGTGCAAGATTGATTAGAAGATGGGGGAAATTAAAAGCAATAAATCCAACTGGGATCGTCGTTATGAACTTTTACACCACAGACTCTTATCTTCAAATGAAATCTAACTGTGATCTCCAACATAAAAAACATTAAAAATGCCATCGTTTTAGAGCAATATATTTTCTCGGGTCATACTGGTACTTATATAGCCAAGAAATGGGAATACAAGTTTAACCGTTGATATTTTCTAATATATAAAAGTGGTTATTTGTAACACACTAAAGTGTGCCTGATACTAAAATGTAAAAGACATTTCAGAAGAGATATTATCAGATTATACAGGGCTTCTGAAACAAAGTATTCAGTTTGCAACTCATCGAGGTAGAAGATTATTCAGGTACCCTCAACAAGAGATGAAAATTTAACAGCCAAAGATGTCATCACACTCTATATAAAACCTCTCAGTGACTATCCATCACCCACAGGCAAAATTCCAAACTCTTTCTTGGGGCTGATGAAGCCCTTCATGATCTAGCACATACTCACCTCTCCTGCCTCATCTATAACCAACCTTCTCTATTTGCCAGCTGTTACCAGTTAGAAAGCTGAGTTCTTCAAATACTTTAAATTTTCTCTTCCTCTGGGCCCTCTCATGTGTTACCTAGAATATCCCCTTTTTCAGTGGTCGGCAGAGCCTCACCCAAGCCCCAAACTAATTTCAGCCTCCCTGCTTTATTCTTATAATACTTGGTATCTTTGATTATTTGCTACATATCAGTCTGCCCCACCGGATTTTATGCTCTATAAAAAGATCCAGTTACCTGACACGTGTTGGTCAGATCAAAGGATGATAACTTGAGGAGTTTTAAACAGACTTTATTTTTTTAGATCTGTTGTAGGTTAACAGCAAAACTGAGCAAAAAAATACATAATTTCCCAATTTCCCATGCCTCCACACATGCATGGCCTCTGCCACTATCAACATCTCCCACCAAAGTGGTACATTTGATAAACTGATGAAACTACATTGCCACATAATTATCACCCAACATTCATGGTTTACTTTACGGTTCACTCGTGGTGTCGTACATTCTGTGTGCCGATGTACAAAGAAAAACTGGATGAGTGTATAATGACATGTATCCACCATTGTAGTATCATCCAGAGTAGTTTCACTGTTGTAAAAATCCTCTGTGCTCTGTCTGTTCATCCCTGCCTCCCCTTAACCTCTGGCAACCACTGATCTTTTTACTGTCTTCATAGTTTTGCCTTTTCCAAAATGTCATATAGTTGGAATCATACAGTATGTAGCCTTTTCAGGTTGGCTTCTTTCACTTGGGTAATATGCATTTAAGATTCCTCCATGTCTTATCATGGCTTGATCGTGCATTTCTTTCTAGCACTGAATAATATTCCATTATCTGGATATGCCACGAGTTATTTACTCATTCATCTACTGAAAGACATCTTTGTTGCTTCGAAGTTTCACTAATTATAAACAAAGCTGCTATAAACATCCATGTATAGGCTTTTTGACAAATTCATTTTTAAACAGGATAATTGGAAAGACACTCCAGTGAAACTATTCAAGAATCATCTGGACATTTACAAATTAGTGTTTTGTAAGGGACATCAAGACTAGATATATATTTTTGTAATATTCATTCTATTTTCAGTTTCTTTAATAGAAACCTTCTATATGCTAGATACTGTAATAGGTGCTGGAAATGCAAAGTGGAGAATTACAAAGTTCTTGAGTTAAGGATCTCATAGAATAGTGGGGAAAAAGAGACGTGAGACAAATAATTCCAGTATAACATGGGGAGTGCACAGTATAAGTATTATGGAGTTGTAATCAGTTCCATATGGTGGGAGCAGAGAAGGCTCACAAAACTGAGGACATTTGACTTGAACCTTGAAGGAGAAGCAGGAGCTCACAGTCACATGATTTGAGAGTAGTCATATACAGACCCAGAGATTAAAAAAACATAGAGTAGGCTGGTGTTGGGGAAATAATGGGAAATTAAGCTAGAATAATAGGCTGATGAGATGGGGAAGTATCTTTTTTTAGTCCTTGCTAATGGGTTTGAACTCTTTCTTACATTAGCAATATCACTAATAATTTAAGCATAGGTGTGATGTGAATGAAGATTTTAGAAATATAATCCGATTGCCTGTATGGAAGATATAGAAGGGATGATGATGACATTCCAAGAGACTAGGAAAGCTAATGGGCTGGTTCATCTCAGAAGGAGTTTGATCTGTGATCGTGGGAGTAGAGGTGAAGTGTAGAATAAAGACTTGGGGGATATTTAAGAGGTTGAATTTATAGGACAATTACATCTAATAAAATTGCTTATCTTATCCTTAAGTCTCCATTTAAAAGTGCATTGGGATCTATTTGATTTAAGAAAATAATAGCACAACAGAGAAGGTATAAATAAAAATGCTACTGATTTTGTGTCACAATTAAAACATTTTGGATTAATTTTCTATGTTCCCTAACCAGAATCCCTAAAACATGCTGTTTTTAAAATTGTTGTTTTTCTTTTTAATATATATTTTATAGGATTAGGTTTTAAATTTCTGTTTCTATAGATTTGAGATGTTGAGATACAAGGAGACATCAGTTTCTAATGAAAAAATTAAGAAAATTAAGACAGTTGAAAGGCTATTGAATACATTTTGTAGCACAAAGTCTTAATGATTGACATGTCATATGGAATGAAAGGTTGGCATAGATCTAGAATAAGAGTAAATAAAATTATCAAACACTTCTTAGATGAATATTGGCATATTCTGTTGGTGCACAAGGATGAACAAGAGAAGAAAATAGTTAAATCTACAAGCACTAAATTCATTAATTGTCTTTAATTGGCAATTTGGTTTTTCTACGTCAGTAACTTTGTCGGGAAGTTATTGCCTTTTGTAACTGTCAGGGTAACAATTAGCTAAAAAGATCTTTTAAGAATAAATTGAGATCTTGAGATAACCGATGTACTTATGATTAGAAATTAGATAACAGCCAGGTGATTTACTATAATAGTGCCAACAACCAGAAATCAGGAGGAAATAAACTGGGAGAACATTTTAGATGCTACTGTGGTTGCCATTCATTGCCAGTGTATTTGTGTGTGTGTGTGTGTGTGTGTGTGTGTGTGTGTGTGCGCACGCCTAAGTGTTAATGTGCTTTTTTTCCTCATTTAATTTCAGCTATGACAGTGATAGCTGGTGCCCACCATTACCAGTACAAACTTATTTACACCAGGGTATGGAAGATGAACTGGAAGAAGATGATGATCGTGTCCCAACACCTCCTGTCCGAGGCGTGGCTTCTTCCCCTGCCATTTCCTTTGGACAGCAGTCCACTGCAACTCTAACTCCCTCCCCACGGGAAGAGATGCAGCCCATGCTGCAGGCTCACCTGGATGAGTTGACAAGGGCCTATCAGTTTGATATAGCAAAGCAAACATGGTAAATATCCTCATGAGGTCAGGGGACCCATGCTTTCAACACATGGATAGAGGAAACGTTCTTTCACATTAAATTCACAAGAGAGTCTCATTGAACTCTACAGCTGGGGTTAGAAATGCTTTTGTACAACTCCTTCATCATCCAGATAAGGAAATTGACTGAAGAAATGTTAAAGAATTTGACCAAAGTCACACAACTAATTAGAGTGAACTGGAGCAAGAATTCAGATCTGCTGAATTTCAGGCTCAAGTACTTTTGGCTACACCAGAATCTTTTCTAATTTACAGTTTAGCTTCAATTAGCTTATCCTTGAACTCACTTCCAACACCATAATGAAGGACTCTTTTTAGATTCTTCAAAGTGCCTGTGATTAATTCTGTATGTGTTTGTGAATATGTAAATGTAAGCTTCTGCAAATCACATATGGTCAGTGTCAGTTATTAAAAGACCTTCTTTGGGCTGAACTAAATGAGACAGAAAAGAACAACAATGTTAGTAACAGTAAATGCACACACACAAAAAAACCCCTAGAATAAATTACAAATCCCAAATTCCTTTTTTTCTCATTGATTCATAAACTTTCATAAGGTATAGATGGCAGTCTGCTGATGTATCCTGTGAAAAATATGACAGGAATACAAGTGGAACCAACTCTCACAATTCTGTGCAGTTATTTTTTCTTATTTTCTCTCCCTTCTCCCAAACAGTAACATATAAGTTTGACTCCTGAAAATGAAATCTCAGTAACATACCTCTGATTATCTTATGTTGATTTACGTCCTGTGCTTGAAGTTAAAGTTTTATGAAAGAGCCTTAGCTTCTTTTTTGGTAGTTTTAGCTACTGGGATAAGCTGATAATGAGATGTCTTATTCTCAGTGTTAATGAACTATGTGTTTTAAAAATACAACTAAATATACAAAGAGATACTCAAACCAGGAATATCATTTAAAGCTTATTACAAACATAGGTTCTTTTTTTAGAACCAGAGGTTCTTGAACATTTTCTCAATCATCAGATGTTTTTCCAAAGGTCAAAGACATTTTACTGGTAAACAGTATTATTTTGCATCAGTCTGCTTTATAAAATACAACTATTGAAGTTGAAGTCAGCTGCTTTAAGAGCCAGAGGATTTCTTTCAAGTTAATTAAATGAAGCCCTGCATATTAGTCCTTTAAAGCACAGATTCTAGCTTGGAGGGTCTCAGCGCTGCCTGCGTTTTGGAATCATCTGGATAACCTGGATGCATAGGACCCAACCCCAGATATTCTGATTGCTTGCTCTGGGATTTGACTAGGGGCAGCCAAGGCCGGACCACGGCCACTGCCACTCCTTACTAGCTGTATGACAACGGGCAACTCGCTTAACACTTCTGTGCTTCAGTCCCCCATTTGTAAAATATAATGGTAATAGGAATTGACTCATCTACAAAGTGAGAGGGCAGTCCCCCCAAGACCACCCTCACTTCTGACACTATGTACAAGTTTGGAGAGTCCCCAAGACTACCCCCAGGTTCAAGAATCGCTAGAAGGAGCCACAGAACTCACTGAAAGCTATTATACTTGAAGTTATAGCTTATTATAGTGAAATCAGCCAAGTGAAGAAGTGAAATAGTGAAATCAGATTAAAATCAGCCAAGAGAAGAAATGTGCGGGAGAAAGGCTAGGAAATTCCAAAGACGGATCTTCCATTTGTCCTCTCCCAGTGGAGTAGTGAAAAGCACAATTTCTCAGCAACTCAGTGTGATGATATGGGTCAACCAGGGAAACTCACATGAGCCTTGAGTTTCGGAGTCTTTATTGGGGGTCTGTCACATAGATGTGGTTGACTATCTGCATGGCTGACCAGGGTCTATGGCCCCTCCAGAAGGTGAGCTGATATCCTGTGACTCGAAGTTCCCTCCATAAATCATATAGTTAGACTTTCTGGAGGAGCCTCTGGCCTCCAAGTAAAGACATTTTATCAGACAGGATGTTCTAGAGCTTAGAGATTACCTCTCAGGAGTACAAGGCAAAAGTCTAACTTCTCTTTGGGCGAGGTCAAATTCTTTATTTCACACCATTGTTTTTGGGAGAATTAAATGAGTTTACACTTGTATAGTACTTAGTAAATTATCTAGCCACGTTATAGCTGTTATTATTCAGAGGGCTTGGGTTTTCACCTGAGTTGTTTATTGCTGTCTTTCCACTCTTAGAGCCCCACTTAGTGAGTGCTCTATAGACACTTGCTGAATGAGTGAACAAACTAGTTCTCGTCCACCTGCCCCAAGTACCCACAGAGCACACCCTGCTTCTCTCTCTGAGTATGCTTCTGTTAATCCAACAGTCCTCCAGAATGCCATGCTGACGCCCCGTGTAGGAGGTATGAGTCTTCATGTGCTCGCACAGGACCTTGCCCTACTAGGATGGCAGTGCCAGCCCATCTGGGCTGCACATCGACATCACAGGAGGAGTATGTAAAAATAATAATTCCAGGCTTCACCTCCAGGGATTCTGCTCCTATTGACCCATGAAGTGCAGAACACAGTGCCTGTTACTAGAAGATACTTAAAAATGTTACGTACCCTTTTCCTGTTCATCTCCTCATTCTCCCGAATTCGAGGAATACACTTTCACCACTCAGTGTGTCTTGGTTCCATCAAGAGGTGTCACCAGTGCTGTAGGACTAGAGTGTTGGTCTGTTCGGTCCTTCTTAGGACCAAAGTGAAAATTATTAGACAAGAATGGCTCATGTATATAAATATCACTTTATATTCTCTTGCTCATGACTTGACTCACTCCATCCACTCTTCACAAACAGAATTTGAGGTTACACTTAGAGCAAGATGTTGCCATCAACACTCAAGATTTTCTGTGAAAGCATTAGTTAGGAAACTTCCTGACTTTCCAATGAATGAGATGTGATGAATGCCAGGTAATAAATGGGACCTCAAATGCCTTATCTATTAAATTAAAGATGTGGGCCTGATGATATTGAGGTAGCTTCCAGAACTAATATCTTAGGTTTTTTAACATTGAAAGGTCTAGAATCTTGTTAATATTGGAGTTGGTTACAAGTTCAAGAATGCAGTTGGGAGAAGAATATTAAACAAATTCTGGAAAAATGAAATATTTTCCCCATAAATGCAAATATTAAAGAAAATCTTATATCTTTAATTCAAAAACTAACCATAAAAATGCATAAATCGCCCTTAAATCCAGTGGTCTTTTAAGTATTTTGTATCAAGGCAAAAAAAACCCCAAGAAAACCAAATGTGTCAAAACATGCTATATTCCCTCTATAATGACAGTAACAAATAACAGACTTAACTTTCCTTCAGCATTTTATGGTTTAGAAAAAACTCCTAAGTAGTCACCAAGCGAGCTGACTGGACTCTAGTGTCCAGCTCTGCATTTTACTAGCCATGTTATTTGAAACTTAAGTCACTTAAATTTGAACCTCCCTTTAAAAAATTCTGAAAGAGAGGTGATAATACCAGTTCTATCTACTTCCCAAGGTTGCAATTAGAGTTATTCATTCATTGCAACTGGTTTATTTGGCACACCTACTGTTCTAAACACAGAGTGCTGAGATGAATCTTTTCTGCCTTTGAGGTGTTTAAGACTTTGGTGGCTAAGACAGATACAAAAATATTAGCTAGAGCAAAAGTAGCCATTCCTCCCCAGTTTAACCTAAACTCGTTAAAGTGGAAACAATCACCCAGCCTGATTCCTGGGGGATCGTGCAGGAGGAAAGCCTCGTAGGGCAGCGAATGGGCCATGGTTGGAGGGAAAAGGTGTTGGTATTAGATTTTCATGTGACATCTTTTCTTCATAAGGGCCAGCAGGTGACGTGGGTTACACAGGCTGAGTAGAACTTTGACACAAAACTGGGAATGTAATTGTATTCTTTTTGGACCAAAAAATATCAGCTTTAAATAGATATGTGTGATGAATATTCCTATTCTCCTCTGGGTGATTTATTTGCACAAAAATGTTGGGTCTGTAGTCTTTTTCCTCTGTGTATCATCCCATAAATACCCATAGAAGAGTGTAATAGTCTATACTGTTGTTACTGTTTTGGCAAGTCATGTATATGTAGACCATTGTCTCTGCTGAAATGTAAGGAAGCATAGTAAGCTCCAGAATTAGTTAAAGGAAAGCAAGAAAACAAAATTAGTTACCACGGCAGGCTGTTTCATTCTAATTACAATTTTGTGGAACGCTAACCAGTACTTTTTTTTTTTTCCTTCCCTTGTGAATTCTAGGCATGTTCAAAGCAATAATCAACCTCCGCAGCCCCCAGTTCCACCATTAGGTTACATGTCCGGAGCTTTGATTTCCGATTTGGAAACAGATGTTCCAGATGATGATGCTGATGATGAAGAGGAAGCTTTAGAAATCCCCAGGCCCCTGAGAGCACTAGAACAGACGCCCGGATCCAGTACGGACAATCTAGACAGCTCTGTGACAGGTAATGGAACTGATTTAATAGGAATAAGTGACCCATTTGTAATATTAAAATGCATCGAAAGTCAAATACTTTCTTATGTAAGATTTATTCCACTCCATCTATTTCTTTAACATTTTTAATATGTTAATATTAAACACAAAATTCAAAAAGGATTTGGAAATACTTTTGCTTCGCTGCAAAAATGATAAGAAAAATTCATGAATTTTAAAAAGCTTTAAAACATGAAAGAAAACTCAGTTATATCCAGGGCTTTCATGAAAAGTTCACTCTACTGGGGAAACAAGTCTATTACGTAAAAAACCTTGACTTTTAAAAATGATATATTTTGTATATCAGGAGCAACATACAAAGTGAATGCAATCTTAAAACGCTTCTTGATATTTCACTCCGTAAAATCATTCACTGATGAAAATAAGCAGCTCTTCAGAATAAGGCTCTCTAAGGTTGCACAAGGTATTATTTTTAGAGTGGAGAAAATGTATAGTGAGATAAACTATACATTTATGCATTTCATATTGTTGATCCAATAATTGCTTCTCTCCCAAGAAATAGTTATTTTTGCTGTTTACCCCTTTGACTTCCTCTGGCCTCCTTCACCAAGTGAAAGGCTGCAACTCGTATCCTCCTAGGATGATCCCAGGACTGCCACCTATTTCCAAGGATTTAAATTTAGCAAATTGTATTTAAAAAAACTTAAATCCTAATGTGTGCACAGTGACTGTGGAGAAAAGTAAAAATTCAGTCTTTCTATTCAAGTAGGTATCCGTTCTTTGATACACACACGCAAATGCCTCTTACGTGACTATAAAGATATAAGTGCTACAAATGTGTTGCCCATGCATGTCCTATCCTTGAGTCTTCTCTGTGTACCACCCATTTCTATATTTACCTTCATGACACTCTTCATTCTAGGAATGCATTTTACCACAGTCCCATTTAATTCATTTTTCCTCCAACGGCTTCTTAATTTGCACACATTTCACACTGTGTGTTATAGTTCAAAAACACTGATGGAAATTCCTTTATGAAAGTGATGGAGAAGCATGAGTACCTACGTGTTTCCTCTGCACGACTTCCTGAATTACACAATGTCATGCACAAGCCTACACTTTTCAGGTTTTCTTTTTACCTGGGGGCTGTCTGCATGCCGAGCTAATTTAAGATTCTTAAGCTAATTAAGAAGTGCAGATAAACTGCTGTGATTTGAAATCCAGATCCGACTGAAGGTGGCAGAGCAAAAGTTTAAATCTTTGAATGCAGAGAGCTAACTTATTACTGCACTATTATGTTAAGCCCCTTTGCCTGAATTTCTAGCATAATCTCCTTCAGGGTAAAATCTGCATAGTTTTGCATGTCTCACTGCTGATACTGAACTCTTTTCTATTAGGAATGCAGTAAAAATTGCAATGATAAAAGTCAGCCACAGCCTATGTAGTTCTTTTCTTAAATATTATAATGTCAAAGATGATAAATATACCTATAAATCAGGAGAAGGCCATTTTGACTTTTACATGCTCACCTGTTAATAACATGTTTCACTGTTAATATGACCGCAGTTAAAGACAATCTGAATTTCCCCTTGTAGCTGGTATAATGTTCATTCCAAATGAAGCTTTTATTGGTAAGAAAAAGTCTATTTTCCTACTTCAATTCGGTGCTTAATTACTGCCATATATAAAAACCTCAAGGTGTTTAGGTATGCATTCCACAATGAATTTATCCTATGAATAATATCTCTCCTTAGTTAGTAAAAGAAGTTGCACTCTATACCAAAGTAGCCAAGCAGGAAACTTTTTTCTTTTTTTTGTTTTTTTTGGGGATTTACAATAACTTTGTGGGGAAGGTATGATCAAAGATTTAATTTGCTTTCTAGGGTGTAAGTGTAATTTAAAGTAAATAAAAGTTAAAAATAAAAGTAAATATAGTTTTTCAGAAAAAAGGATGTGTGTGTAGGGAGGGACTGTGTGTACAGAAGAGTGTGCGTGTCTGAAAGTATAGCCTGGGTTTGTGATTATGTGTAAGGTGTGTGTGTGTGAGTGTACGTAGGAGTATGTATATGAGCATACATAGGATGTTGAGTGTAGTAGAGCATGTGTGCATGTGTGTATGCGTACCTGGGGGTGGCCCTGAGATGCATGTGTGTATGGACCAAATGCTACAGAAACCAACATGCTAATGAATATTGCTCTAACGTGTTTATGTTTTCTTCAGACACTCAAGGCTAGTTTAATGGTGCTAAATGAGGTGGGCAATAAAACAGAGGCTATTTCCATTGGCTTTGTATGTTTTTAAGATGGTAAGTGCCCACAGAGAGGATTCTGATTTTTCCTCAAATTACCTTGAATTCTAAATTTGTGTGTGGTGTGAGTAAATTAGTCATCACTTTCATCTGAATTCTCTATTTTCATTTTCATGAAACTAATGACCATTTTTTTATGAAATAGAACTAACAGTTACGTACCAGTCCTTGAAACTCTAAATCCAACCAGAACGAAAGCCCAGCGATAACACAAAGATGGGCTAATAAGACTGTATATAAAATTATTTAGAATTTTACTTCTGAAATATGTTGCATTCCAACAGCTGCCACATTAAGGAATATCAGCAGTTAACAAGGTACAGAGCCTATTTTTGTAAAGAAATAAATATATTATTTTCAAATGTTTTCAGAACAACTAAGTAATTTATGAGGGCCTTTAAATTTTTTGAAATAATGCTTCATGAATGGAAAAGGCCAAGAAGAGAGGAAAGTATCAGTAATTCTATAACCCATAATCTCAGTGTCTTAGTCTGGTTGGGTAGTTATAACAAAATATCATAGATTAGGTGGCTTGAACCACAAACAGTGGAAAGCTGACAAGTCCAAGATCAAGGTGTGGGCAGATTGGGTTTCTGGTGAGAGCCCTCTTCTTGGCTTACAGGGAGCCATCTTCTCACTGTGTCTTCACATGGCAGAGAAGGAAGCAAGCTCTCTGATCTCCTTTTATAAGGTCCCTAATCCCACCTTCATGACCTCACCCTCATGACCTCATCTAAACCTAATTTCCTCCCAAAAGCTCCACCTCAAAATACCATAACGTTACGGGTTAGAGCTTCAGTCTATGAATTTTAGGGGGATGTCAACATTCAGTCCATAACATTCAGGCGTGGAAAATGTATTTGAAAATTTGTTATTTATTGATTTCCACAACAAATATTTATTGAAAGTCTATTCCTTCCAGCCACTTGGCTAGGAATTTAGATTTGGTAATAATAGTAATAATAACAACAACAACTTGCACATATATAGCCCTTCGTACACCCAAGGCACTCTTCTAAACAGTTGCCTGTTTTTATGTATGAGTGGCTTAGTGAGCTAAGAATGCTTCTTACATTTTTAAAGGGTTGTAAGAAAACAAGAAACAAACAAAAAGAAAAAATAAATGACAGACAGCAAAGCCTAAAATATTTAGTATATGGCACTTTGCAGGAGAAGTTTGCTGATCCCTGTTCTAAGGTTTTAACATGTATTAACTCATTTAATTGTCACAACCCTATTTTTATTCTCATTTTATAGATAAGGAAATTGAGGCACAGAGGGGTTTAAAGACTTTCTTTAAGATCACCCACCTGATAAGTGGCAGAAGAATGTTCAAAATCAATCAGCCTTACTCCAAAGACCAGTTATCATGATCCCTGCTCTGGAAATGCTCAACTGTTTTCTCATCTTTGGATTTAGCATATTTAAGAGGAAAATGATTTCCTGGTCTGTTCTTCTCTCTCCCTTTCTGTGCGTGTGCATCTATACATATATGAATAAATATATATTTATACAAATACAACACATTATCTCTGGAAACATTCATTTTTACCCCTTATACACTTAATCAAGATCAAAAATATTAAATTTTTAGATGTAACTTTTATTATTTGTTTTTTTCATATTTCATTCTATATTCAGTTATAATGACTCATGCCAACAAAATTCAACTCTCATAGGGAGTCACATTTTTATAATTTTATTTTAATTTATACTTACAGTTTAAACCTACTTGGTTGTAATAAAGTACAAAAAATGTTCTGATTACAGCACATCACACTCTTTTTTGTCTAGAAAGTAAACATACAGGATTGTTTCAGTATTCAGGAATATGCTTGTAATATTTCTTTCTAAATGCCAAACCCACCACTTTTGAGTAACAGGTTGGGGGAAACCTTTAATACTTTTTTCTTTGACTTCCATGGTGGGAGTCAAGGGTGAGTGTTTCCTGTATTTAATGCCTCCAGCACAGGAAAAAAAAAGCAGAAGGCAATAGGAGAGAGGGCAGGAGAAAAATGTCCTGAACATGGAGCCAAGGTTCTAACTGCCTCAGTAATCACAAAAAGTAACACTGAGAGTGAGTGCTGTTAAATGAAACAAATAAAAGTTTCCTTGACTGCTGAACTCCACGTAAATACCCTGGTTGAAAGGAAATCGGAGCTCTATATTTTCTGTATTTTATGTCTTTGGAGGTTTTTGCTGGAAGTCTCAAAGCAGATTATTTTGAAAACAGTAAAACCTGGCAGCCTCACCACCTTACTTGACCACACAGCTTTTAAAGAATTGGCCACTTAAAAGCATGACCTGATTTCTTGCTTTTGTTGCAAAAATTTAAGGAAAATATTTTTGTAATAAGGAAATTTCAGAGGTAATGCTAAAAATCACTAAATAATTTTCTTAGACATTCTCCACAGCTCTGATTTATTTAAAAAGAAATTAAATACTTCAAAATTTAACAGATAAACGTGGAATATCATATATTCAATTTTTATCTGAGTAGAACAAATTAGCAGGTGTCATAGGTCACAAGGAAGAGATTTTTAAATTTCTTATTTTGCTTTCCCTTTTATATTACACATTCCTTTCTCTCTGAGGAATGTAGGTGAATTGTTGTGCATTCAATATGTTTGAGTGAAAGAACTTCTAAATATTAGAAATGTTTTTCTACATCTAGGCAGAGGTCAATATTTGGATTGATTTGTCCAAAGACACTTAGAGCTGAAGATTTTATTTAACAGATAGTTAGACAGATTGCACTTAATAGGAAGAGCTCCTGGATTAAATATTGGCTGAAAAAATGGGGGACAGCCAGTTTTTGTATCTCATAAAAATGGTAATGCAACAATTAGCAGGGTCATATTATAAAGCATACACTTTACTCTAGCTTAATGGGTCTAAGGATGAGCATCTATCAGCAAGGAAGGATTTAGCATAAAACAACATGTAAATGAATTGATGACTGATCATAAATTAATTTTAGTGCTGAAGACATAATGGAGATACAGCAAGATACCACTTTATCATGGTATTTTACTGCTCAGTACCATTTTGCAACAGCTTAATGTCCTATCTGCAGTTCTATCTTAACAGCTTGAATACATTTGAGATTTTTTTGGCCTTTCAGCAACTTTTAAACCTGAGAAATTTGGAAAGATGGAAGATGCAAACACAAATAAATCTGGCTATGTTACACAAATTCATTTTTCATTAAATGTTTAAATATGTATTGATTATGTTTGTGTCTATAACATGTCAAATTGGCATGGATTGCTTGTAATTTGTGAAGAATCTCTACCTTCGCTGTTTTACTACCTAGTTTTGGTTTCAACTTTCGTGGTTATGTTTACATTTATGAAAGAAAGCCAGTTATCACAAAAATGGCTTACTTTCTAATTGATGAATCACTGTTTTTCTTTTCTTATCATCATTGTCTTTTTTTGGTAATAGTTTACATAAATCTTCAGATAATCTTTGATATTTAAATATAAAGAAAAAGAAAGAATGGTAGCCACAGAGAGGTGAAATCAGTAATCATTAAATACATTTTAACAATTTTACACTATGGAAGAAATTTAATATATGTTATATACTTTTTTACTCATGGTGTATTGCCAATTTTCCTTAAAAATATTTCCCGCAAATGTAGCCATTCCATATATCATAAGTACCCCATATCTCAAATAGAGAGAATGGGTTGTCAAACATAAAGACAGAGGAGCAAAGAGGGAAAGAACATTTTTTTCCTTCTGTTTGTTTCCTTCTTGCCCTCCATTTTGAAGGCAAACTCAACTATATTAAGCTGAGGGCACTTGGCCCTCTTTAGTTTGTGGTGATGAGGTTTCCTATTGCCCATTATGGGCAAATCACTATGGCACACATGTCTTCAACTCTGAAGTCATCTATCTAGTTTCTTTGCTCTTATAGAGAGTGGTGAAAAAAGAATATCTTTCCATATTGACCAACACCCACTTGAAGCCATGTCATTCATCCATGCTACCCTCTCTTCCCAGGGAAGGGAAAAAAGCACATCAGAGAAAACTTCGTGAATAACTGGAATTTCTGAGTAATATAGTAAGGAGCATTAATGATTGAGATAAAGTCAGAGCAAAGACCCAAAGGCCGGAAAATAGTTGATTTGTTTAGGAATTGGCAAATCTGTATGTGGAAATCCTCATATGAAGGACTAGTTACATCACTGCTTTCCCCATTGTCCAAGTAATCAACAGGAGTTGACTGACCTTATATTCCTTATTTAATAAATGTTCTGGGAGTTATTTTGAGTATGTTCTTTCTGTAACTAAAGTAAGGCCATTGCTAGGAAATTACACATGGAATAGAATCCCATGCAGAATTTATACTGAAATTTATAATGAAAGTATCGAAGGCATTTAATTCATTATGCCAGTGTTCATTGAATTTTTACTGGGAAATGTCCCTGTACATGAGGTATTAAAATGAATAATAAATAGTTCCTAATCTCCAGAGTTCCACTGTCTGGAAGAGAAAACATATATGCAACAAACACTAGTTTGTAGAGATATGATATGCTACCGTATGCATACTATTTGAAAAACACAAGAGGTAGAGAAATTGATTCTCTCTAAGACAGGGTTGAAGACGAAGTGGAGTCAGGGTGATAAAAGAGATGCTGTTGATTTGGACTTTGAAGTTAGGCACTGGGCAATACAGTTAGTAACAATCTAGAGGTGTGTCAAAGGAATGAGAGGCAATGGGACTGAACTGGCTATTAGAGGGAATGGGACTGGAAAGGTAGGCTGGGCTAGATATTGAAGAATCTCAAATACCTCAGTCAGTGTTTAAATGTATTGGCAAACTAGGTAAGGCTTTGAATGGAAAGACAGAATTATGTGATAAATGTCCCAGAAAAAGTGATTCATATGACAAGGAGGAAGATAGAAGGAACCAGAAGGAAATCAGTTAGGAGGAGCTTAGGAATGAAACTGGAGATGTAGAAAAGGAGATGCTTGTTTGGAGAGTGAGTTTCAAATAGCCGGCACAGATTTATTTGCAGATTTCAGCAGACATGTAGAAATACAGAAAACAGGACATAGAAGGGACCAAAACTGAGTTTTCCCATGTTTCCAAAGTATCCTCAGTTCTAGGGTTTCATATTCTTTTGTGATCACTGGCTGAATCACTTTGATTTTTTTCTTATCTACTGTAGCATTATATTGCAAAACTGATTGCATCATTTCTCCTTTCATTTTGGGCTGCTGGTCCTCAACTTGTGATTATTAACTCAGAAATGGTTCTCTCAGAGGAGGCTCAGTTGCTGGTGTTATCTTGGCTTCCTTGCAGTGGCCTGTGTCAAGGGAATTTGTTTGGAAAGTAGAAAGTGTATCTCCATGCTTTTGGCAAATAGAATCAAAACTCTTTCTTTTTCTGCTACACTTAGCACCCTTTTAACTTCTCTGATCCTTCTAACCCCTGCAGTGTCTGTTTTCTCTGTCTTGAAAGTGCATAAACCCGTGTTATTGAATCCTGGCACCTGAACTAAAAGTACAAACACTTTATCGTGGCAACACTTCTAACTCTACTGCTGTCTCTTAAATATTGGAGTAAAGGAGGAAGAAAATCTATGGCACTTAACTTTAGTCTCTTTGATGTGAATACGTGTTTGTTTTTTCTGGAATATTAAATTAGCTTCGTATAAATACTTTGTGCCTCTCTTTTTAAAAATTTGGGATAAGCAACACTTGGTATTTTTATTGTGTCATACCCTAATGGTACAACAACCTAAATAAATACTGTAATGTTAATTGTTTTAAGTAATAGATCATCTCAGTGTGCTTTGGTCTAAGGAAAAAAAGGATAAAAGTGTAAATGACTTGCTAAAAATTAAGAATAAGCATTGTTTCTCAATAGCATCATATTTTGCAGCTCTTTACGCATAAAGCTGTGATTCTTTTCCTCTATTGCCATGTTGCACTTTGCAGAAAAATCCATGTTAATGTCAGTGGTATTCTTTATAATGATTAATTTTCTAAAATAAAGATTAGTATTAAAGAGAAAACTGGAGGTCTTAAAGTAATTGAAAAATAAAGAAATCATACTAAGCTTTGAAAAAAATAGAACTTTTCAAAAATAAATTTTTTGTTATATTCTAAGTCTATTTGCTCTGGTATTATTCATACATTTTTGATTATTAGTGTTTGTTATTTCCTGAGCAATTACATTTTTATTTTAAATTCTTGAAATAATTCTAGCCCTTCTGCAGTATGTGAGTGTAGATTTCATGACAATTATCACTAGTCTGCATTAAATTCAAAATATATTCACACTATTTGTTCAACTGAGTTCTTGATAAGTTGACTTTAAACACACTATAATTTATTTCAGTAAAAATGTTTTTCTCTGAAGTCTAGGCCTTAAAATATACATAGCAATTCTCTTTTAGAAAATAATAGTGTAACAATTTAAACAAGGTAAGAACGGAATCATACAGAGCATGTTTTGTTCATGTGTTGAAAACAGATACATGTCTTAAATGAGCTTAATTCTTCTGCACTAGAAATGTTTAAAACATGGATGATGCTTGCACATGGCTAAAGAAGTCTTGATGAAACCCAATTTACCTCAAGGAAGAGTGAAGAGTGAAGGCTTTTGTTCATTAGTATAGTTATGTACAAGCAGATGAGCTATCCAATATATACAACTCACTAGACGACTACATTTGTTTTTAGGTTCAATGGTAAATGGATGGGGCTCTGCATCTGATGAGGACCGTAACTTTTCTAGTCATAGATCTAGTGTAGGTAGCTCCTCAGATGGCTCCATCTTTGCCAGCGGCAGCTTTGCACAAGCACTGGTGGCAGCAGCAGATAAAGCTGGTTTTAGGCTGGATGGAACCAGCCTTACAAGAACAGGTTGGTAGACTGAGTCAACACTCTTTGCATGAGAGAATCTTGTCCTTGGACACTGAGCTATTTATCTTCTGTTCTTTCTCCTCAGTGAGTCTGACTGCAGGGTTTTCTTTAATATGCATGAACACAGTTTGGGTGCTCAGTTATGAGACAGAACTCTCTTCTGATGCCCCCTTTGCAGAGCCAAGAATAGGCTCCTACTCACCACCTTCCATCCTTTGTTCCCCTTTCCCTTCATGGTTCTGCTGATTAATTGGAATATGCTTCCTTCTTATACTACAGCAAAGCTGCAACTCAGATTGCCATTAAATTTTCAATAACTCACACTTTGCAAAATTCTCACACAATCAATAATGTACCCAGTGATTAAAATTATTCAGCTTTTATTTCCATTACTTTCCTTTGCCCCATTTCTTTCTGCAAATGCATTTTCTGGGAAGGTTTTCTCAGCATGGGGTGAATGGGTCTGAAGCTGTCAGTCTAACTGTTCAAATGGCTGATGGTCTTATTAGTTGTTTGGCTGTTAAGATTTTAATCCAATAATTTATTATTTGTTTTAAAGGATGCTAATTAAAAATACACCCACTGCATTTGCAAGTTAGATAAAATGATGACTACTTGTATGTTGCTCTTTATCACAATCTAATTTTGGTTTCTGAAATTAATAAATAATAATAATATAAAAGACCAAATATGTAATTTTTCACATTTCTGATCATTAACTCAAAAATAAATGTAGGATTCACTCTATTAATAGATCAGTAATTTTGTAATCATTTGTTTTACTGAACAAAATAACTTTGGCATGATCCTGTTACATGACTGTGTGTACTTCTTAAATGCACATAGAAGAAACTTCTGATATATGAATTAAACTGAGTTGCCTTACAAAACAAACTAGTGAAACTCTAAATGCATTTTTGAAATCTTAATAGTATTCAAATAGTAGAAAATAAATGACTTTGACCCTTCACTAAACTCTCAAGTTATAAAAATGAGTCTTGGAAGCTTTCTTTGAATTATACCATCATATCATGTTATACTATTTCTTTTGAGTATGCACTAGGTATCTTCAAAGTAAAGAAGATTTTCCAAGCATTGCAGAGGTTTATTTTTCATATAGCATCTGAACTAAAATATGTTGTAATATAATGGTTATTTGAATTTTCTTGCTTTCTAAGGCGTAAGTCAGAAACTTTACGTTGCCTGAGTGCTTTTTGTGGCATAGCTATAAGCAGAACAGTGAGAAAGTGCAAGGACACTAATAAATTAGAAGGCACAAGTACATTCCTTGCATGTATGCTAATAGCTAATAAAGCATTAAGCAATATCATGTCACATTGATTTAAAATGTAACTATATACAGTAATTTTGAATGAAATGAAAACATGAAATAGAGAATAAATACATGTACATAAACCAACCCTCTCATACCATAATAAACATGTTATTAAAATTGTAAGATGTTGAAAATTTATTAGCTTACCTTTTGCCAGAATATATTTCCCTGTATATGTACACTAAACTACAAGAAAAGGACATAACACATTTCATTTTTCAATGAGAATTTGGAGTCTGCTCAGATACAATACTATTCATCAGAAAACACCTATTGTACTTTGGATACACAAGGTGATTTTAACCTGCTCTCTATCCTATACTATACACTAATGTTATTGAGTTTCTGCTAAGAGAGGTAGAATTCATCATGTATGTGTATGGGTGGTAAGGTCAATTAAATATATGTATCTGAGCAGACCTTTCCTGTAAAATTTCAAATGTAATTACTACAGGACATTTTTCTGTGCTCAAAGAGCGTTTGTAAGATTCCAAGGGTGAAATTTGATTAAACAGATAAGACAGTACATAATTCACTTTAGAAATAGCTTCTTTAATTTTAAGGAGTAAAAGCTGCATGAATTTGCCTATATCTATGAAAATATTACTAAGATTGTCAAGGTTAAATAAAAATAGAATCAAGGAATATTGAGTTTTTGGTTAGTGGCTTTGTTTCATATTCACTTGTTTAAATTTTTTCAGTGGGTAGTATGTTGTTTATAAAAATCGGACAAACTAAATGCAGCAGGGCATATTTTTTTTCTATGGAGATGCACCAGTATTTTGTATCTTCAAATGTCATCTCCAGGCAGGTTTAGAGGCTAGTCTTAGAGCAGAAATACAAGACAGAATCAAGGTCTTATAATAACATTCTCTATACCTCATTCCCTTTGTTTACTTTTTAGGCAAAGCCTTTACCTCCTCTCAGAGACCTCGACCAACCAGCCCATTTTCTACTGACAGTAACACCAGTGCAGCCATGAGTCAAAGTCAGAGGCCTCGGCCCACTAAAAAACACAAGGGAGGGCGAGTGGACCCACAACCAGCATTGCCTCACCGAAGGGAAGGAATGACAGATGGTAGGTTTGTTTCCTTCTCTCGTCTCCTAACTGAAAAGACATGCTCTGTGCAATCATTAACTTAGATTAAAGAAGCTATGGTAGATTAGGCATTGCCTTGTTATATAACCAGGCTGAACACCTGGTAATGTGGTCTTGTTTCAATAAAACACCCTCTTTTTTTTTAACAATCTGGAATTATTTCTACATTATCCAGCCCCAAGAAATACAGGCCATACTGCTTTGCAATGTTGATTTTTCTGCTGTTCTGGCATTTTCCGTTAGTGCTTTTTAGTGAACATTCCTTTTTAAGATTAAGGAAGAAAACATAAGTAGCATTGCAGTTGCCATGTTGTTGGATCATTTTTGAAATTGAATTAAGATATCTTAGATGGTATTTCACTTTAAAAAAAAAGACTGTGTAGTGATTTCCAATTTAGTAATTTTTTAGTTTCATTAATTCCAGGGCTAAAAATATGCTATAGATCATCTGGTTGATGGATCAGTAAACTTTTTCTGAAAAGTCCAGATAGTAAATATTTTTGGCTCTAACAAGCCAAACAGTGTCTGTCAAGACTACTCAACACTACTCAATTGTCATGTCTGTGAAGCTATAGAAAAAATGTACATGAATGGGTGTGACTGATTTCTCATAAAACTTTATTGACAAAACAGGCAATGGCTTAATTTGGCCCATGGGCCATAGCTTGCTGATTTATTTCAATTCCTTTATTTATGTATAGCATCCAGTCTTTGAGTATTTGCTTAAATACTGCTAGTTTCAGGAAACAAAATATTACTGGACGATATCCTTGTTCAATAATGAGTAGTTCATCAGCCCTATATTCAACTTAATTCTCATATGTTTAAACATAGGAATAAAAGAATTTATCCTGAAGTTTTATCCTTGGGAATATGTAAGATAATATACGTAAAAAGCCCAATATAATGTCAGACCCAAAGGTAAATTTCTTCCCCCTTCTCTATACTGTCTCCTGCAAGCACACACACTTTTTCCTGAGATAGTACTACGAAACATCAAAAAGATGAACCTAGCCAAGCTGCACATTAGAACCATCTGGGAACTCTTAAAGTATACCCTGGAGCTTCTGATTTAATTGTTCTGGGGTGAAAACCAGTCACGAGTATTTTTAAAGCTCCATGGGAGAACCTAACGTGCAGTCAGCTTTGAGAAGCTATAACTGAGTTCTGCGCACTCATCTCAGTCTCTTAGACTTATCATTACAGGACAGAATGAGGCTTAGTTGGAAAAGAAGTATTTGTTCTTTATTGGTTTGGGGGTAGGTCCTTAGCTGGCAGCCACCGTTGTGCTTTCTCTTGTCATTTTACAATGCTAAGAAGATTTTAAAAGCCAAAATAACTTGGTCTAAAAGCCTTCAGGTTTACTTATCTTCCCTGCTTACTTTGTCCCCATTGGAAAGTGTTTCTGTGGAATGCAAGGGTAAGGGTACAATCAAGATTTTGATTCTCTATAAGTGGATATCCTGTGGTGAGCAAAAATGCTTATTACCTCCTTTCTGCCCCAGATGATCTAAAGATTAGTTGAGCACTTGAAGCGTTCATCTTGTTCCCTCTAAATAAAAAGGACTACTCCCACTGATATTCTAGTTACAAATCTCAGCATTAATAATTTTGTGTAATTTTCCTGATATGAATGTCATGGAGAGAGGAAAAAATCCAGGGACAATATGGGTTTTCTGTGGCTTTTCCAAAATGTTTGAAGATCGTGTCCAGAATATGTGGAAGATATAAAATATAAATCAGCAAAATAGAGAGCTCTTTTCTTCCTTCCTAAAACACTTTCCTTGCAAGCTTTCTTCAGAATGTCTAGTTAAAACAAGCTACCTCCTAGTTTAAAGCATGATCAATATGTTGCTTATATTTCTAAAAAGCAAATAGGTTCCTAACATTTCAAATTTACTGGCATTCCAAAAAATGTTATGGGTTAGGTGCTATTAATAGATACATTTTGGAAGTGGTGATATTGCAAAGCAAATTTGGGTCACATATCTTTCCAAGTGTTTGATCCAAAGACATTTTAGTTATGATACAGGGACATTTATTTTGGATAGCACTCTACAGATTACCCTTAAGGATTTTGTTACTTTACCACAGATGTATATGTCGTAGCTTTTGTATGGTATGAATCCATGCATCAGTAATAAATTTATAACATTTGTGTATAAAATCAAACTGTTCTTTTGAGGAAGGTTGATCTTTTGTAGCACTTAATGTATAGACATTTTACCGTAAAATTTTTGCATTATAGATTTTAGAACAGTGTTTTATGAGTACATTAATCAGAGTAATTATTGCTAGCTGCTATACCAAACAGCGTCTATCCCCTCAGTGCCTTAGCACATTAAGCGTTTATTTCTCATGGACACAGTGATTTATAAAAGTCAGGTGACTCTCCTCTAAGTTGTAGTGTAAGAGTTTATGCTTCTTAAATATTGAGACACCATTATTTCCAAGATGGGACCTTGATGGTTTCTGAGTGAGGGGAAGACAGAACGTAGGTGATTATTTGAGAGGTTCTATGGCTAGTCCTGAAAGTGGTACATGCCTCCTTCATTGGCAAGAACTCTGTCACATGGCATCAAACTAACTACTGGAGTGGGAAAGTAATCTTCCCTTGTGGCCAATGGAGGAATTGGGAGTGGTAAGCAACCTCAGTCTCTGTCTCAAAGACTATGCAAAAACTCACATACATGTTAAGGAATGTTCTTCTCCCTTGGATAAAGTCTCACCTAAACAGACATTGTTCAGTTCAAATCATCTATTGCATTTGCATAAGCCAAAGAATATCCTTTAAAGCAAATACATTGACCAATGCTAAACAAAGGAGGCAGAGAGGTAGTTCTCTATCTATCAGCCTTTTTTCCCTTCTCCTTCCAGCCTGTCCTCCCCTCACCCTACTGTCTATTCAGAGAAGGGGCTCTTTTCCAGCTCTACCATGGACTAGCTTTGACCATTGAGCAAATTTCTTTATTCATTAATCTATTCATTCAAATATTTATTAAGCTCATACCAAATGACAGGCACAATGGGAACCATACAGACAAAATTCCCTGCCCTCCTGTAGCTTACATTCTAGTGAGAGACGATAGATAAAGACCAACATAAATATGTAAGTGAAAAATAAAAGCATACAAGATGGTTGTAAGTGTCATGGAGAAAAAAAAAACATAGGAAGGAAGTTGAGAAATATAGAAGTGGGGGAAGTTTTAAACTAGATTGCTCAGGGAAGGACTTACCAAGATGACGACATTTGAGAAAAGACTGGAAGATTACAAGGGAAAGAGCAATGATGATATCTGAGGAAAAGTCATTCCAGGAAATGAGAACAGCAAGTGGAATCCTGAAATATTTGATAAAAAGGAAGAGGAGCAGTGTGACTGAAGCAGAGAGAGCAACAAAATAGACTGTGAAGTCAGACAAGTAAGTGAGGACCAGCGTTCTGTAGGACCTTTAAGTCTCTATAAGGACATTGGCTCTTTACTTTGAGTGGGAAACCACTGATGGTATGTACATGTGTGTGTGTGTGTGTGTGTGTGTGTGTGTGTGTTTGTGTGCATGTGTGTGTGTTTAAGGCAGAGGAGTAACAGGATTTTCCTTATATTTTTATTAAAAAACAAGTCATTCTAGATGTTAGGTTGAGATAGACTGAACGTGCTTCTATGTAGAATCACAGAAACCACATGGGAAATTGTGGAAGTAATGTAGGGAATAGATGCTAAAGGTTCATGTCAAGCTAGAATCAGTGGAAGCAATGAGAAATGTTGAATTCTGAGTATAGTTTGGAGGCAGAGCCCACAGGGTTTGTTGATGAAATTAATAAAGGCTGTAAAGCAGGGAAGCCAAAAATTACTCCAAAGTTATGGCCAACTTGTAGTAATTGAGATGAGGAACACTAGAGAGGAAGTATAGTTTGTGGAGGAAGATCTAGAGCTCGGATTTCATGTGTGAAATTTGAGATACTTTCTAAACATCAAAGCTGAACTCTCCAGTATGGATTCAGTTAGATGAGTCTGGAGTTCATGGAAGGAGAGACCCAGGCTGGAGATACTATTTCTTTATGCCTTTTTTTCTTACCTAAAAAAAAAGAGTATAATAATGGCACATATATCATTGAACTGTTGTGTGCCTGACAATAGCAAATCCTCAGTAGGCCAGCCAGAGACTCTTTAGTGAATTGATTTAGTTGAAATGAATCAACAGAGAAATGAATAATAAATTTAATTTAAGTAAACATATTTGATTACATACTTTTATTTTTTCCACAGCCATTCTTAATCTCATCTTTTTTCCAATTTGTTTATTTCAATGTGCTTTCAATGTTCTTTCTTCTTAGACTATACAAACTCCAAGGATATTACTTAATTATGTAGCCATATGATTTCAGGTTAAATTAAATAGTAATCAGAATTTTAGCTAGCATAAGCAGATGCCATTTTGGCCATTTGAAAAATTAAGCTGCTCTGATGGAGAATAAAAATCGGTGAAAAGATATGTTATTTTAGAAGCAAATATAATAATTTCCCCCCAACTGGCAGTCTTAAGTCCAATTACTCAAATGAAATAATTAATTTATATTTATAATAATACAAACTGAAGGGAGTCAGTGTTGAATATAAAGAAAATACCAAACTCATTGGTGGATTATTCAACAAACAGTTTTCTCAGTATTGGATTAGCTCTTCATTTTGGAAGAAATGTTCCAATTGCAACTTAATTCTCCCGGATAGAAAACCTGTTCCCTTCAATAATTAGTGATTCGTAATCTAACAAGAGGACATACATAAGAACTGGGAGTGTTGCTCCAATGTGGGAACTCCCGAAGCAGATACGGAGGAGATTTTCATTGTTGGTTCAATGGAGGGTGGTATTATTTTGTTCATAAAAGAGAGTATGAAGCTTCTTACTAAAGTCTTTAAAAGGAGTAACTTAGCCTTTCTTAAAGAAATTATGTTTTGTACACAAGAAATTTATACTTTCCCCTTTTAAATTTCATGAACAATATTATTGGAAACAAGTGCATCATTACTAAAATGGCCTGGGAAATAATTACCTATGTTATATACAGTATCCTCTATTAATGATATAAGTATGTATATTGTCCACGATATTTGATCTTTGTGAACAAATAACATAATTACTGATACTTTAAGGATGAACAAAGCAGTTTGCAACAGCATTCCAGAAAAATGAGAAGAAAATAATCCAAAAGAATGTTAGAATGTTTAGAAGATTTCAAAATCTTCCATAAAGTAATTTCAGGACTAGTATAATAGTATAAATTAGGTAATAGAACTATAATACTTAAAGAAATATAAAAGAAGGGACTATGATTTCACAACTAAAGACATTCAAAATATAAAAGTGTCATGGAATGAAAAGCTAGTAAAAGAAAAATGAAAAATTAGCTGAGTATTTGAACTTTTAGTTTTTTCGTATCTGATATTTAATGTAAAGAGCTTTTATGAAAAATTATCTATTCCACTAAATCTCAAATTTTCATGATGCATTGTCTACTCTAGCACCATGAAGCATATTCTATCTAAACTCTGAACATTGGTTATTACTTATTAAAATTAATACATTGGAAGATTATAATATATTAGTTGTAACTCATTAGCTAACTCATGAAATGAACAGCCAGAATTGGTTGTCAGGCAGAATGTTAATTGCATTTAATAAATGTTAGCTTAACCCTTTGACTGTTGCTAAATGTGCCACGCACACGGATAAGAGCAGTCATATGCTGTATATGATACGGCATACAGTTCTTAATTTCCCAAGGGCAACATTTCCTATGGAGATTGGCAGGGCAGCTTTTATTATTCCCAGGGCCTTTTATTAACACAGCTGCTAGGATTCTATTCATTTTGTGTCTTGGTATTTCTACTTTGGGGAGGTGGCAGTGGACAATGGATTAAAGATGGAGAAACCATAAACTGCTCTTTACACCTTGAACATCAGCCTCAATGTGCAATTGAAAACACTCTCTATGTACAATAGTTGGATAAAGCCAGTTGATTTTATTTCAAAGACACTGTGATCAAAAGATAGCAAAGAGATCAATAATGTGCATTTTAGATATAAATAACTGACCTTTTCCTCCCCCAAATTCATTTCGCATAGGTGATACCTGTAGGAGGGCAAGGGTTTTTTCTTCATCTTGAATTAAAACCTGTACTTTTCATTACATTTTAGTCCATTCTAAACATTATTCAAAATTTTTAGATCTTCCACCACCACCAGATCCCCCTCCCGGTCAGGGTTTAAGGCAGCAAATAGGCCTGAGCCAGCATGCTGGTAACGTGGAAAACTCAACAGAGAGAAAAGGAAGCTCTCTGGAGAGACAGCAAGCATCCAACTTAGAAGACACAAAGAGCTCTTTGGATTGTCCAGCTAAAACATCCCTAGAGTGGCAGCGACAAACCCAGGAATGGATAAACTCCACAGAACGCCAAGAAGACATACGGAAAGCCCTCCACAAACAAGGTGTTGGACCAGGTGTGTTCTGCACAGTCCCAAGAAAGTGTGGACTTTTACATTTTTTTTTCTACCAGGTATCTTGGAAATGCCAGTTGTTTAAGGGCATCTGAAATGCGTTTGCTTTGAATCACTAATTGAAGTTGGAATTCCGCAGCAGAGATGTAAGGTGTAAAGAGCACATCCCTTAAGCCTGAGTCAGTTCAGTGAGGGTTGTTCCTCAAGTTTACCTCTGCATAGGGTCTTTGAGCTCAAGAGACCTCCAGGCTTCATCTGCAGAGCTCAAGGGACCATTTGATTTTTTTTTGTTTCTTTTGCCTTTTAATGTTTGTATTGAGTACTTTTAGACCACTAAATTTCATCTTTAGTGTCAGTTGAATCTCTGTCTTCAACCGTTTGTTCATTTTGACTGAAGTAGCTAGTCATTTTGAGAGAACTTGCTTCAGTCAAATAGGTAAATTAATGGAAATAACAAAGTTGCAAATAAACAGGCAATTACAGAATTCTCATATTAGAAAAGGTTAAACTGGAGCCTGCACTTGCTCCAACGGATTAAATTTAGTTGATAACACTTCAATGTGAAATGTTTTTGTTTATAACTCAAACTTCCTGGAAATGTCACAAAATAAGTTTCATGGTTTGTGGTTGGATATTTTTTGGCAGGGGGATGTTGACCCACTTATAGAAATGGATTTTCTAGAACATCTCTTCTTATGTCAGGATTCATTGAGTATTAAAACATACACACACACACACACAACACACACAATTGAGTTTCCTTACGCATTCTTTTATTCATTTGGACTTTTCTGGATATGTCCTCTACTCATGCATTTTCAATAATTATATTTTGTCACAACTTGGTGCTTAAGGTTTAAAAAGATACAGTTATAAAAAAGCCAAAAGATGATAATATTAGTATCTAGATTTAGTGGAACATTTAGGATGCTTACGGTTGTGAGAGAAAAATCACGTGACCCTTGTCATTAAAGACTATCTAAAAAGAGAAATACTAAATTCAGTCAGTATTTTTTTCAGTCATCTAATCGCAGTAATAATAACCCATACCTAGAAAGAAAGAAAAAACAGAGAGGTGGAGAGAAAGAGAGGGGGGGAACAAAGAAAGAAGAAAGAAAGCAAAAAAAGAGAGAAAGAAAAAAGTTATTTCAGTGTTAAGTATTTAGTAATGCACATCATGAATTATTTTTAGAGAGATGGTACATAAAAAGAATATGGACATTATTAAAATGAATGAGTTTCTCTTTTTCTTTTAAGGAAATACACAGCTTTTCAAATAATGTATTTCTATCCAAAGAAGCAATAGAAATTTTAAAAGCCTAGTTTATTACACTGATATATACTTCTTTATCTAAGTTGATTGAGAAAATGTTGCCATAATTTAAACTAAAACACAAACCATGTTCCTTCCTTCTTAATGAAAAAAGTAAATTGCAGCCTCTTTGAACCCAGAAATTATTCTCAGAACTGCTTTAGTTAAACAATATGGTTATTGTATGCAAATATCTTTTAAACTGGGTTTAAATTTTGCAAATAATATATAACATTAGATACTTATTCCAAGATCTCTTTTAATTTAATCCTGCCTCAGTTCCTATTGTAGGCAATGTTGCTTGCACATAGAAATTCCTTTGCTATTTGGGCCTTATTAAACTTATTTTTAATTTTACTGAAGAATGGAATCATAATAGCCTAGCTTGAGCTTAGTATTTAAAGTTAAGTTTGTTTTGCCTCCACATTGTTGTTCAACTCAACCTTTTGTGTTTCTTTTTTCAGAGGAGACCTTGGTGCCCTACAGCAAGCCCAGTTTCCCATCTCCAGGGGGTCACAGCTCATCAGGAACGGCTTCTTCTAAGGGATCCACTGGACCTAGGAAAGCCGAGGCATTGAGGGGAAGCCACCAGCGCAATGCCAGCGACCTTCTTGACATAGGATATATGGGCTCAAATAGTCAAGGACAGTTTACAGGTGAATTATGTAAGTGCTTTAGGACGTTTAAAAGGCTATGGTGATTCAGAAAGACGACTGGGTTAATAACGTAAGGCAGAAAAAAGTTTTCCTTGACCCTCTTAGGATCTCTGACTGGGTCTGAAAACCAAACTGATGAGATAGATTAACAGGAAAAAAGCATACAAATTTTATTGAATTTTTACATGAACATGGAGCCTTCACAAGAGAATGAAGACTCAAAGTGACCAGAGCAGGAAGCTTTTCAATCCTTTAGACAAAGAAACAATAAATGCGTTTAAATTTGGTAAGACAGAGAGGTTTGGGCTAGGGGTAGTAAATGGTGAAGAGGCAACTGAGAAGATAAGGATTAGTTTAATAAGGTTTGTTTGTACAGATTTCTCAGCCCCCAATTCCCCATCTCTGGTGACAAGACTGTCTTCCTCCTGGTACTACAGGGTGGGTACCTGTCACACAGGAGTTTTTATGATCCTTCAGGGACAGATGAGGTGGGAGAGGTCACAGTGACCTCTCTGTTTCTGCTGTTTTTTTTTTCCAAACTCCCTCACCTTAAGGTATTCAATATGCCAAGGTACCATATTTTGGCGTAGCATGTCCTGAACCCCTACAATGACATTGCCACAATAAAAAATTTCAAAATTATAGAAAGCTTGCTTTACTATGAGAAAAAAAATCATGATTTTGAGTAGGTTTGGTTATAATAAAGACCATTGCTATTTACATCAGTCAAATAAACATTTTTCTCTTTTGTTTGAATTATTCTGTGCAAAAATTGCATAATTTAGGCAATTAATTTTAATACTTAGAAATTAATTAAATATAGTTCTTGTAGTTTTCTTTGCCTTTTCTTTCTTATTTAATAAGGAAATGTTGGCTCTTTGCTAGTTTTAAAGAACCTCCTTGGGAACTCCTCATTCCTTAGTTGCTCTTCATTTATTTATTTTTTTAAATTTAGTCAGTCAACCTTGAAAGGTTGATCTTTGATTTTAGTTAATTTTAATATTTGAATTATAATAACATATAAATAAATTTCTCTTTTGATAAAGAACTGTCATTGGTAGTTAATATAACTAAACTACTTTCCAAGTATAAAATACTAGAGAAAAGTAGGATGTCACAGTATGTCACACACAGTAAAAAACATTGAACGCTGTTAATTTCATCATGAAAGTTACCAATTTCACTATCCAATGTCAGAATTATACTTGCTGAATATTTTCAACTGCTTCCGTGAATTCAGTTTATCTGAAGGAATAGCCCTGAATTCCAATCTTGTCAACTTTTACTGGTTATATGAGAAGAGAAAGTAAACTACCTTCTTAATTTCTCTACTTCCTTATCTAAAATATCGTATTACTCTTATGCTCACATCACAGACTGGGGGATGCCATGAGATAATGAAAGTGAAAGTGCTTTCAAAACTGTAAATTTCTTTATAATTTCTTTATAATGTCTATTAATAATCTGATTAAGATACACTTATAATTTTTCATTTGATTCAGGACTACTTGGATTTTTCTTTAACTATTATATTGGAGTAATTAAACACTCATAAGAAGTGTAAAAATGATCTACTCAGATTTTTGTCTCCAAATTTTACAGTGTTTTTTTTCTTTCACTTTCCATAAGTATAATTTTTTAAATTCACAACCTCACAAAATCCAAGATGTTATCTTCATCTATTATCTGTTTGCTTTGCTTTTTGTTACGCTGATCGAGATAAAGAATACTTTCAATGTAAACTTATTTCTGATTTTTTTAAATCTCTTTATAGAGTAACTGAGAGGAGACATGCAAAGCTGCTCTGAAGGACCATCAGGTCTGAACTCATGGAAGTGATGACACTAAACAGTGCAATGAACAATTTCTATTTATGTACTATTAAAAGAACTGTAAATGCAATGTAAAGACACACAGCCACACATATCCCACAGATATTTTACTTGTGTTCTTCTCTTAAGTACACCACCCACCTTAACTCTTTCTTGTCAGGAGTATATAAAAAAAGAAAGAAAACAAAGCTCGCCCTCCAGGAAGAAAAGGATTTTCCTCTGTATATAATTTCTTTCGTGCATTGCTATGCAAGCTCACTCTTTTTAGCTCTGTTCATATTATTGTCCGTTCTTATTGGTCTGTTGTACTATATGTGAATTAATAGGCTGTGGTGCCGTATATTAACTTTTAATTGTGTAACTTTTATGTTTAAATTTTGCACTGCAATTTTATTTGGTGATAAGCACAAATCTCTACTCCTCGTGACATGAAGAAAAAGACTGAATGTGAAGGGAGTTTCTGTACTGTAAGCTAGGTTGGATAATGCTGGTTGTAACCGATCACGTTAGGGGGTTTTCAGTTGGGGTGTAGAAATAGGAAAGATGCAAAGGAACAGTGGTGTTGGCGAAGTCTTCTTGGAACATCAGCGACTGAGTCAATTAAAAAAAAGCAGAAAGGTGGCTTTTACTATTGACAAAAGCAGGGGTCAAAAGAAGGAAGTTGAAGTCTTAAGACTGAATAGGCATTAAAAAATACAGGTAGCAATGATGTACTAAACTTGCTTAAAAAAAAAGAAATTAAAGTTATATTTAGAATCAGCTTTACCTGTCATTGTAATTGACCCATCTGAGAACTACAACAAGCAAGAGGAAATTAACGTGTTTCACAAGAGCTGTATTTATATTACAGTTTTTTTAAAAAAGCATTTTCTGAATTGCCATAACTAATCTCTCCAATTCATTAAGTCAGAATATAATATGAAGTTCCCCAAGGAAACAAACAAAATGAACTCTAGAGTATCTAGCAAATAGTTAAAGAAGCAATTTATTATTAGGACATACTCGAGCTGCTTCCAAATACAAAAACTCTATTGCAATATCTTGTTTCATCTTTTTAATACATGTACAGTACACACTAGAGGATAGAGCTGCATCACTTAAATTCATGATTTTTTAAAAATAATGCAGTCTATATACAATTTTGTGTTTTATTTGATTAAGAAGTGAAGTTATGCCACCAAATATATAGCCAAATCGTAAGTGCTTAAAAAGCAGTGCTCAGAGTATGTTCAGTTCACAGTAAGTAGAGTTATTGGAATAAATATTTTATGGTACATTCTCAAAAATTGGCTACCAACTAAAATATGTTTGACCCATTTTGAATGAGTAAATCGAAAAGAAAAATTCTAAAGAAGAAAAATGCATGTTTATACACTTTTTAAATAAACCAAACCTCGTAAGTGGACATTAATAACAGTGTCCTGCCTCATTTGTTTACACGACTTTGAGAACAAGAAGTTCCTGAACATCAGTCAGGTATCGTCCAAATGAACATGACTTTGAAATATATGTTAGCTACTGTACATGTATAGTCAATCATTCAAGTAGAAGAGAACTTTCCTGAATTTCCCAAACTTTCCTGAAATTCCCACTTGTGACATTTTTCCATGTGCTGCCTACACAATTGTAAATTCTATCTCTAGTTATACTTTCTCATGTTTTTCCTATGATGTGTTCAGTAGTTGGTACTATGAAAAATATTCAATGTAATGATTAGAATCAGTTCTAAAATATGGGGCCAGTTTGAATGACAGTTCATACTCCGTGCATTATTGGCTCAGTCACCAATTGTGTGTCATATTGTTATAGCAAAGGAAGGACATAGTTAAATGTTTCCATCTTTTTTATTCCCCGAGACTGCATCAACACAGGCAAGAGTAGAGGAACATAATGTTCTTTATGGGACCAACATCTTGGTCCCATGTAGTTCATTTCTTCATAGAAGAGAAAGAAAACGCTGAGACCCACTTACTCATCCCTTTATCAACTTTCCACCATCAGTGCCTGAATCTTAATGCAGTTTGATTTCTCTGGGACAGAGAGACTGGGGAAGATGAGAAGTTTCTGTGAAGAATGAATACATACTTATTCACAGCTCTAAGATGTGAGGAATTTAATTCTTTATTTATGCAGTTCCCTACTTCACCTCTTTCTTTTTAAAAGCAAAGTTTTGTTTGTTTTTCTTTCCTCTTTATGCTCCTCTATAACCCAGTTTAGCCTAAAACTTTTAATTCATTACGCATATTACACATAAACATTTACCCCTGGTAATTGGCAGGTGTATGTGACTAATAAACTAAGACTTCAAAAACAGAGTATGTGTATGCAGGTGGCTTCTGGAGTAATGCAGGGCGGAGCGTCGTACCTTTTTGATTGTCTTCAGTGCATAAAAATTAACTGTTTTGGTTAGATTATATCAGGCCTTATGGTTACTTGGAATGTTCTTTTACAATAGTTTACATCCTCTGTTAAGTCTGGTTTTAAATTAATTGATTTCGGTCTAATATTGCACCCAAAATATCCTCCTCCGTAGCTATAAAGCAAGAAAAAATACCGTAGCGATTCACACGAATTCGGGAACACTACCAAAAGTCAAAAGCCTTTGTCAACTTGCTTTATGTAAAAAACGTCCGATAAGGATAAATCAGAGTATCATGAGAGCTACCACGAATTTTTTCATTTTTGAAGCCAGTTAAATGAATGTGGAAATTCACAGAGCTCACTCTTGAGCAGGTCTAAACAGAAGCCTGCATAAGCTGTCAGAAGGAAGCCTGGGTGGGAGAGAATATAATCTTACCTTGCACTCACTGGCAGCGCTGCTATGCAGTCACGCCCAACACAAGCACAGCTCCATTCTTAACATGCAAGGTCTGCAACTGGGGCCATGGCCGAATCAGTGCCCCAACTCAGGTGTGCCTCAGTGTATGCAGGCAGAGGCCCCGTACCCCTTCTCCAAATCTTCCCCATCCTGGATTTAAAGCAAGGTGGGATAGTACGGGGGCATGAAAACAATTGATTTCTTCACAGGATTTGAATCCAGTTCGAAGGAGAATATAGGAAAATCCAGACCAACATTTAAGATATCCTGTAACCAAAGGGAAGTAAAAGCATTGCAAGTTGACTTTCTCTGTAACAAAACATTAAATGGTGTTCTATGTCATAGTCTAATGCTCTGGCTATCTAAATATACCTTCAATGGGATTTGAGTTGAAAGTTTGTATGAGTTTAATAGAACACCTCCAAATTTCTATTCAACAAAGTTATGTAATTGTCCATTGACAACATAATTATAATACCAATGAGCTCTTAACTGTGGTTTCTCCACTGGAAAGTGATTGTGTGTCAGTATTAAAGATATGCAGAACTGTAACATTCACTGATTTGTTCATCTGCTTCTGTATATTGTATTTATAGAATTACAAGACAAGAATTGGTGTAAAGCAACATGTCTTTCCACATTATCTTAGAGGTGAAGTTACTTTTATTTTGCTTCTCTGCGATATGTACTTCAAATGAAACACCATAATTTTTACTAATGAAGTTAAATTTTTTCTTATCTCATAATTTTCAAAAGCATTTATTGTGACTTTAAAGTGTTGCAAGATAAGGGATTTTGTGGCCGTGGGTAGACTTTTTATACTTTGTTTTATAGATGTACTTTTTTTTTAACTGTAGTTTGTTTAAGTCACCAAACAGTGTCCAAAATCTTAATGTGTTTCATTTGATGTTGTTAGATCGGAAAAGAAATCGGCATAAAATTGATTAATAGTATTGTCAAAGAATTGTGTATTGTGTACTCACTGGGAAAAAAATAAAATATATTCACATTTCAAATCTGTAAAAAAGCCATTTATGTAAAACAGACTTGCTTGTAGACAAATCAAAAACAGACCATTTTGTCACTTTCAGAACTCTACATTAATATTTTGTGGCCAAATGCATAATCTCATTTTCTCATTTAGTTATGGGTTGGTGGTGATTAATAGAAATTGATTAATAGAAATTATAGTAGTGACTAAAAGTCACTGATGAAATGTTAAAAGCGTTTGAAATTATAGATCCCACTCCATCAGCACTACTTTACAGATATGATCATCCCAATCCCACAAAGGCCTTCAGATAGATAGAATACAAACTTCTTGGCTCATTCGTTTTCACTAAGTACAATTACAGGATCAGATGCTCTGTAAAAATAAAAAGAATTTTTGAGTTCTTTAAATTAATAATCGTAGCAACAGGAAAATGAAAAAAAAGAAAACTTCAAATATTTTAAAAAATACATGGTAAGTGGACAATACATTTCAGAGTTTAATTTAGATTAATAATAAGAAAATAAAATAGTATTAAAATAATTACAAATAATGCTGTTTTAATATAATACAATGGTAATATATAATACATGTGGTTAAAGAAAAATATATCAGTTACCAGTACAATAAATGGTAGAGGAATTACAAAACAATCATTGCTCTATTGAGTCTGAGTGTACCATGGAATCTCCTGCAAATGGCAGAAGTGCAAAGTTACCAGAAAAGTTTATTAAAGATACACTATGCTCTATTTTCTTTTCACTATTCTCTTTTAATTATTGTACATGAGCTAGAGAAAAGATATATCAATGTTACAAGAAAGCATTTAAACAACAAATAATATTTAAAGTCCTCAACTTGTGAAAATGTATTTTATCTCTTTCAAAGAAGCGATCAGGAGAGTTCATGCTAAATTTCACTTTATAGCAGAGATGTGAAATAAAACTGCAGTAACAGAAGACTGCCATAAGAATTCAAAAGAAAAGGCAAGTGGAAAGACTTGCTAAGGGTGGGACAGGGAGGGGGCTGGGATTCGTGGCATAGGTGGGGAGGTTATATGCCATCTCCAAAAGCTCTCAAGGACCCTTTCACCTCGATGAATTTAGCATTTTGTTTTGGTCTTCACCCTCAGAAGGAATTTTCTTCAGGACCAGGGAAGGAATCTGGTACACAAGAGTTGCAAAGTTGTCAAGAATCCAAGTGACAGACGCAAGACACTTGTATGATTGTGCATTTAATTTAGAAAGAACTACAAAGGTGACTTCCTTTGCATCTTCTAGTCAACACAGTTTCTCCTTCCAGCTGTCAAGCTACAAGAAATATATATCTATATATATTCAGTTATCTTTGTAATTAATAAAGGAAAGATGCTTTTGTTTTATAATTCAAATACAATGACCTTGGGCTCAGGTCAACCTCCAATTTGCAGGCCCTTGTAACTGCCCTTAGGTCACAGCACCATATCATCCTTTGTCTATAAAATGCCTTGGTGGATACAGCTTCTGGGTAGCAGACAACATTTTTTGGTCCATTTTTAGACAATGTTTTTCTAGAGACCATCTATGAATAATTTGTTTCTGACAAACTAGTTTTTTTTTTTAATCGTTGTTTGCTTATGCATTCCTTTTGCAAGCAAGCATTGAGATATTATGCTAAGAATTAAAGATTCAGAGTAATTAAAACAGAAATGGATTTTGCCTTCATAAATGGATTAGTATCTTCTGTGAAGTCTGGCCCTGATCTCTAGAAAAGTATCTTTTTGATTACTGTTTTTGAACTAAGGGAAAAGAGGCCTGAAGCAAGACTTTCCAAAAAATTCACAAGCAATAAAATCTGCACTAGTTTCATTAATTTCCCTTCACCCCATCACATTATCCAATATTCTAGTTTTTCTCAAAACAGTCTATGGAATTTTAATAGGTATATTTAAAATAAAGAAGAAGATAAAGGGGTGAAAATTCTATGGTTGAATATGTAGAGATTTCTTTACTACTTGACTTATTTTCAAATCTGTTCAAATCTTATCTGACATAAAACCCTTAGTCCTGGAGCATCTTGTAAGACTAGTACTATGTGAACCCACTTTGAGAAATACTCTTCTAGAAGCTGACATACCTCATTCTGTCCCTAGGCTCTACATTAGTGTCCCCCAAGGCATGCATGCCATGCCTTGCTGTGGTTTTTTAAAGTCATTATTAAGTCGTGAGAAAAACGCATGTGAATCCCAGGTATTCTGTGGAGATAACAGAAAAAATACGTAGTGAGAAATTGCATGTATCCTCCCCTTTTTGATAGAGTTTCAAGTACTTAATTGATATCAGTGTTGAGCACTTGATCAACAGGTAAGGTTGCAATATGTTCTTTAGCTTTTCCGTATTTCATTTGTGTATTGTTAAATCTCCAAATCATTAGGCTAAAACGAAAGCACGAAAATACACTCATTATCTTCCCTCTCCCCTAACTCCCAACTCTTACAAAAGGATAGTTTATTCATTTTTTAAGAGCACTGTCTGATTATTACTAGGTTCTACTTCAAATGGAACATTGCTAAAAGTAATAGTGGATCACACAAAATTTACAAGGACAGAACTTATAATTTGTCAATAAGACAATAGAGAACTAAGTTGCAGTGGGATGTGGAAAACATCTAATTAGTAATGATGAACTTCAGTGTACTCAGAAATGGATAAATATAAAAGAGAAATTGAGGATTACCGTTATATGAAGTTTTGCTGGCATTAAGTGTAAAAGAAGATGATATGTTATAAGGGAAATTAAAGTGAAATGGGGGGAGTAGGGACTTAAATGTACTTGATTAATTTTGAATAATGGTAGATGAATGCAATCAATAGATTAAAATGCCTCAACATAGATGATTTGAGAGTAGTTGCTTACGGGTAATGGTTAGTTTAATAAAAAAGATTAAACAGGTAAATGGAAGCAGCCTGGAAAAAAAGACACAAGATGAAAGTGGCAGTCAGCTTTAGAAAAGGGATTAAAACATTTTCAATAAATGTGCAAGCATTTTTGTGCAAGTAATTATACTCCAAAGATTAAATCCCTGTCTTCATTAATGTTGATGATGCTAATTTTTCTTAGCATTTCCTTGGCATTTAAAGTATACTTCAACTATACCTAAAGTGCATAAAATACACACTCATAAACATATGACAATAAAGCATAATTTTAAAGAAATATGTGTTAAATATCCAATATCATCCAATTCCTATTAAAATCATTTAACTAGTTATTATCATAAAAGTTAAAACTTATAATGATGATAAGAGCTGCTTTTATCATTGACTCTCAAGAGGAAAGATATTTTGGATCTGTTGAATAATATTAAAAATAAAATGAATTTTAACACTTAAAATGTATTTTGTAGCCAATAAATGCAGTAGGAGATACACACATATGTATACACACACATATACATATATAAATGATTTTCAATTCAGTAGAATCTAAGATATGATGAATATACTCATGGAGTATGGAAAAGGGCACCTAACAAAGACTATAGGCATCAAGACAAGTATCCCAGACTGAATAATGCTTTAGGTAATCTCTGTTTCTCCTGGACAAAGTATATAAGCATTTATACTTATATGTATGTATATATACACTCATGTGCATATATGTTTTTATATATATGCATTTTTATTTGTGTGTAGTACACATACACTCATTTTTATATATACATTTATATTTATACATATGTGTACATACACTCATGTACACATAAACTTATGTATATCATATGCATCATATATATCATAATATATACATATATGTGAAGGAATGGGTATTTTGTTGTTTGAATAACCAAATGTTTTAGAATGAATAAACAAATGTATACATAGTATTGTGCTTGGCACAATGTCGTGGGAGGCTGGCAGTGATAATTAATACAATCTCATTATAAACTAGTTGAAAGTAATAGAAGGCATGAACATTATATTAGAAGTAGAAAGTGAAGCAAACAGTATAAGACTGAATGTCGCAGAAATCCATTTCAGGAGTTAACAGGTAGGAGAGAACACTGAGGGCTGGTATGGTCAGTGAGACTTCGGTGATAAAACAGATTGAGTTTGGCCTTAAATGGGAAGAATTGATAGAACATAACCTGGTGGAGAGGAAGCAGACACAATGCAGTCTCCAGCCTATAGGAACCTGCAGTCTCATGAGAGAACCAGCGAATTGAACCGTTTCCAACAAACATCATATGATGGAATCCAAGATATGATAAATATGTGCAGTGTTACAGTGAGATATGGAAGGTGGGCACCTAACTCAGACTCTAGGGGTCAAGCCAGGCCTTCCAGACCAAATAATGCCCCAGAGAGTCTCTATTCCTCCTAAACAAAGGAGTTAAATGAGGGCTTCACTTTCCCTCTGCAGAAGCACATGGTTCTTTTTCCATTCTGGGGAGGTAAGGACCTCTCACCCTCAAAGGGGATTTGTGCTTTTGGAAATGGGAAAATTCAATTCTACCTTTAAATTCTATGTATCCAAATTTGCCATTCATGTGATAAGTTTCCAAATAAAGAATGCTATATATGCCTAAATCTGCAAACTAAATAAGTATCATAAACATAACACAGTGTGAAGTATTCCTACTTAGAAAGTGTGCAGTTTCATGTAAACAACAACAGGAAATACCAGGCAGAAGCAGAACGAGACCAGTTACGAGGAACACCAAATGGGGCAGAGCAGCTTTCCACACATGTGCAATTGAATGCAGCAGAGCCAAACCAGACCCCAGGGCTCAAATAGGACCTTCATTAGGGAAAATTAAGAACAATACACAATGCTGATAAACCTGATATAATAATCTGCCTGAGGACCAACCACAAAAGGAGCACAAACCAATCAAACTATATCCTGGCAAGAACAGATGAATTGAAACAAAGATTCATCATTATGTGCAGTAAAACTTTGCAGGGAAAAGTGGATCTTGGTCCTTCTGTCTTACCTCCCTCCCATTCTGCCTTCCCCCAGGATCCTAATGAGTTGTTGATTATCTTTTATTAAAGACCAACAACAGAAAAACTCAAAAACATGAAAAATAATTAGAGCATAAGACTAAGTATGGATAATTATGAAGTGACAAAATATAATTAATCATCCTTTCCCTGCAAATCTCTTCTAAAGTGGCTCCATAATTTTAAAATGCACAAGAACTTTAATTTTGTAAAACCCACGCACACTCTTGAACACACACATACAAACGGCAAACAAAGCTATTTGCTGACAAAATAAAGTTGCTGTGAGATTTAGGGGCAATATTCAACATACTCTTGAATGTGAGTCGGCTAGATTAGCTTTCCAGGCATAAACTATACCTGCTCAACACTTTATTTGATATCTTTCTCTAGTTATAGCTTGTCCTCAGGGATTTCAAGTTTTCCATGTTTAAATTTAGTGCTATTAGAAATGATTTTTTTTCCCTTGAAAATGTGGATATTTATTTTCCCAACCATTTGAGATTTGAGAGAGGGTTTCTTAAAAATATTGTGAATTATTTAAAAATGTGCAACACTGAAACATCATGTCTTATGCCCCATTTGTAACTTCCACTTTCTGACGCAACACTAAATTGAAAGGCTGCTAAATTGACTTGACTATACTGGCACGCACTGAACTATCTTACCACATTAAGTAAAATAGTATTGTGACTTTTCATGTAAAAGCATTCATTCTATTTGACTAAATACCCTATCTAAGAGCTTAAAGTCTGAACATATTAAAAGATAAGCTAATTAGTAGTGGAAACAGAATAGAGGGCAGCAAAAATGTGTTTAGAAACCACTAGGCACATGCCTGCTGAACAGTTAAGTTTGGGGCTTAAACCCGCTTAAGAGAAGCAAAACATAGCACATCACTTTACCTTTTTATGTCAAAGTAAATAACATGAAATTCCGCTAAAGAGACAACCATATTTATTCTACTAAAACCTCAGGCAAGCAAAAATTTACTAGGAGATTTTTTTGTATAAATTGTGGGTAAGCCAGTAGAACTATCTTCAACTGCAGCTTTGCAAAAGTCAGAGAACTGTTTTTCAAATAAATCATTTTTTAATATAAACCCTTTATAAAAGCTGAGGATTGAAGTCATAGTAAATATTACCTTATCCAGGCAATTTTATTGGTGGTGTTAAAGTGTAGGCAGTAGACCAATATTTTGTACCTGGAGAGGTCAATCCACTTAATCAACATATACTTAGGGAGCAAATAGAGTCAATATTTTCCTGTGAGAAGATCCTTGCATCATCTTAAGCATTTAGCAAATGCCTGAATGCTGCGTTATGTGAAAGAAATTGTCCTTGAGCATAAAACGATTCCTGCATGTGCTCTCATAAGAAAAACTACAGAAACTCGGCTATGCTGTGGAACGTACTGCAGTCTGTTGAGCACACCAGAAGTCACCCAATATACTCATGAAGCAAGCAACTCGTCAATTAAACCAGTGAATCTTAGATTTTCCGTATAGATGTTGATGAGTGTGATATACACACTGGTTTTGTTTAGTACTGTCGACAGAAAAAAATAATGCACAACCTAAAAGTTGAGAGTTGTGTTTTATTCTGCATTCTTGGGACTTCAAGCCTGCTAGGCAGCATCTCAAGTAACCCTAAGAAAACTGCTCCGAAGGGAAAGGGTGGGAAGAAGCCAGATATATGGGAGTTTCTGCAACAACACCAGGTAGTGAGAACAAAGGATTACTGATAATAAAAGAAAACCAGAACCTCAAGTTAAGGAATTTAGCGTTTTTGTAAGTATGGGATGATGCAAGAGTCTGGGCTCACTGAAGTGATTCCTTTGATATGCACCTCAGCTATCTGGGGCCAGTATCTTACTGTACTTTTGAGACAGGCTGGACCTGGGACCCTTTGCTTGCACCTGGACAAACGCCTCCTTGAGCAACAAAATAAAAAGAAACTATGAGGGACTAAAAATAACTGTGTACATGAACAGTTGGGGCAAATTTTGGATAACAAGATACAAAAAGACCAAAAACCCAACTGCCACTTCTAAAGAGCTGTGAGCAAAAACAGGGTGTTAGGAGCAAAAGCAGAGTACTGTGCATATCCCCTGCACTCAACACTACCAGAAGGGTGGGCAAAACACCTAAGCCTCCCCTCTGGCCAGACCCCTGGACACAGCCCTACCCTCACTCCATAGAAGGCATCAGCTCACGCCCCCAGGGAGTGAGCAAGGGAAACTATTACTTGTTTTTACTCCCCGCTGCTGCAGCAGGAGCCCCAGTAAAACCCTGCCTGAATCTTGTCTGACCTTTTATCAATTTCTATTGATTAAGGAAGGCCAAGAACCCTGGTCGGTAACACTTTCTCAGCCTGAGTCTCCTCAGGGTGCACCGTTGGGGGTGGGATTGGGGGAATTGACTGATAGATGGTGGGCATTCTTTGTTTCCTTCCTGACTTTCCTCAGGGCTCACCATCGGGGCAGCTGCAATGTGATGGCTGATGACTGTGACATTCTTTGTTTACTGATATGACAGGCAATATTTTATTTCTCAGTACAATGACTGCTCAGTGGAAGTTATCAGAACAGATTAGGCAATAGATTTTAATTTTATTAATATTTCAATTCTCATTTTCTTGTTTATAATAATAATGATATGCATTTATTTTTTCCTAATTGTTGATCCAAATTGTGAAGGTTCATATGAAAAACAAGGGGCAAATTAAAAAATATATATGTAATTTTATTTAAAATTTTTCAGTGGAATACCCCCTGTGTATTAGTCAATGCTTCTGGGTGCAAGAAACAGGATATTCCCCAAAGGAAGTAGTTTAAAAATACAGACTTAATGTAACTTAACAAACTGCCAGTGGGTAAGTAGTTCCAGAGTAGTTGCAGTGAATGAGTTGGCAACAAAATAAATGTAATTAGTTTTGGAATAATCTTGCCCAAATCCTACCCACTCTTTCTAATTAAATTTGTTCAAGAGAAAAATTGTATGGAGTTTCAGAGTTTTGTTCAAAATTATTTTTTTTCACTTCAGGACGTGGACAAACAAAGGAGACTTATCTGTGATGTCAATTATTTTGTAAGAAATCATGCTTTATACAGATTCTGAAAAAGTCCAGTGGAAATAGATATATTTCAGATTTATGTGAATCATCAGACATTTTAGAAAAGATGGAGTTAGTAGCTCCCAGATGGGACAGGCAAGGAATAATAATAATAAAATTAAGTATGTAATATGGATAATCTACTGGTTCTCAAAGTATCTTTCCAGTACCCTGGGTGTCCTCAAGACAATTTCAGAGACATTGTGAAGTCAACACTATTTTCATAATAATAGCAAGATGTCACTTGTCTTTTTCACGGGGTTGTTATCTGCAGTGATATCGCAAAAGTAGAGATGGATGAAACTGCTACTCCTTCAGCACAAATCAAGTTACTAGCACCAAAATGTTCTAGTAGGGCTTCCCTGATGGCGCAGTGATTGAGAGTCCGCCTGCCGATGCAGGGGACGCGGGCTCGTGCCCCGGTCCGGGAAGATCCCACATGCCGCGGAGCGGCTGGGCCCGTGAGCCATGGCCGCTGAGCCTGCGCGTCCGGAGCCTGTGCTCCGCAACGGGAGAGGCCACAACAGTGAGAGGCCTGTGTACGGAAAAGAAAAAAAAAAATGTACTGGTAGTCATTGTGCTTTTTACTGTATCCATTGTATTGGTTTCCGAGGGCTACCTTAACAAAGTACCACAGACTAAGTGGCTTAAAAAACAGAAATTTATTTCCTCACAGCTCTGGAGACTAGACAACCAAGAGGCCTTGGCTTGTAGACAGCTAACTTCTTCTTGTGTCTTTACGTGGTCTTTCCTCTGTGTCTCAATATCCTCTTCTTATAAGGACATGAGTCACATTGAATTAGGGCCCATCCTAATGTGCTCATTTTAACTTAATTACTTCTTTAAAAACCCCATCTCCAATACAGTCACATTCTGAGATACTGAAGGTTAGAAATTCAACATATGAATTTGAGGGGGACAGAATTCAGCCCATGACATTCACCATCACACATAACTTAAAAAGATAAGAATATCTTGATGAAGCAGTAAAAAGTATTAATTTTATTAAATCTCAACCCCTGAGTAAATGTATTTTTAATATTCTGTGTAATGAATGGATGGGAAATACTCATAAATACTTCTGCTCCACACCAACGTATGAATGGGAGTCCCAGATAAAACATGTGTGAGATTGAACTAGCCACTTTTTAAAAACAGAACATATTTAATTAAAATTAAAGACTAACATACATGTGTTAATATATGATATTTGTTTTTCTCTTTCTGTCATAAATCACTCTGTATGACAGACTCTAGGTCCATCCATGTCTCTACAAATGACCCAATTTCATTCCTTTTTATGGCTGAATAATATTCCATTGTATATACATATGTGGAATCTAGAAAAATAGTACAGATGAACCTATTTGCAGGGCAGGAGTAGACTCAGATGTAGGGAATGGCTGTGTGGACATGGGGGTGGCGGGGAGATGAACTGAGAGATTGGAATTGACGTATGTGCACAGCCATGTGTAAAACAGGTAGCTAGTGGGAAAATGCTGTATAGTGCAGGGATCTCAGGTCGGTGCTCTGTGGTGACCTAGATGGATGGGATGGGAGGGTGGGAGAGAGGTCTAAGAGGGAGGGGATATATGTAAGCATATAGCTGATTCACTTTGTTGTACAGCAGAAACTAACACAACATTGTAAATCAACTATACCCTAAATAAAAAAAGTTTTAAAATATAAAATAAATAAATACTAATAGACAAATAATAGCTATTCAGATGTGAGTATTTGACAGATTTTAAACAAAAACAAAAACAAAGGAAGTAAGCCTGACACCTCAAGCAAAAATACATGAGAGTATTATTAATGACAAAATTTGAGCTCTCAAACAAAAATTAGAATTAGAAAACATACATGTGCCACCATGAACTTGACAACTTTCTAATACTTAAAGGCTTTTCTGGTAAGACTGGTAATAATATTGGCATATATGATTTTTTGATATTATATAACAAAGTAAGCCAACAATTGAAAGATCTGCATAACTCAATGGGTCAATGTCTTCCAATTGGCCAATGCATGGTACTTAAAATCTTGCATAGACAAAAGATCTATTCAAAGTGCCTGTTGGATAATGGATTTTAATGTAACAGAGTTTTAAAAGTTCACTGATACGGTTTAAAATTTCGCATTGTGACTTAATTTCAGAAAATTCCACTTGTCAAGTTTTATATAGTATAAAAAGAGGAATAGCCATCATTATTTGAAAAGGCTGTTAAAATACTCCTCCTTTTCCAACTACTTATGTGTGTAAGGCAGGATGTAGTTCAACCAAAACGGCATATCTCAGTAGATTAAACATAGACGTGTATGTGAAAATCTGTCTTTTTATCAAGCTAAACAAATATATGTTATGTAAATTGTTTACTACTGTTATTTCAAAATATATTAACATATTTTATTAATTAATTAAATTTCGAATACTGTAAGTCTCTGTAGTTATAACTCACATAAACAAAATTTTTTGAGTTATCTAATCTTTTGAGTGTAAAGCAGCTATTTCCAATAAGACCTTCTGCAGTAATGAAAATGTTCTATATTTGTTGTGTCCAATGAGTTGTGTCCAATATAGTCACATGTAGCTATTGAGCTCTTGAATTGTGTTTGTGTGATTGAGAGACTGAAATTTTTAATTTTATTTAGTTTCAATATAAATAGTGGATGTGGCTTGTGGCCATCTAATGGATAGTATAGGGAAAAAGCATCCTGAGACCAGTGACATGGAGAGCCACTGGAATAAACCATTGTGGGAGTTTCTAATTCATTCATTAATTCAATTATATTTGTTGTGTAACTGTGATGGTTAATTTATTTGTCAACTTGACTGCAATAAGGGATGCCCAGATAGCTAGTAAAACACCATTTTCGGGTGTATCTCTGAGGGTGTTTCTGGATGAGGTTAGCATTTGAATCAGTAGACTGAGTAATGAAGGTTGCCCTCACCGCTGTGAGTGGATATTGTCAACTACAAATTGGCACTTGTCATTGGCACTTGCCGTCGGCACTTGCCGTCTACCTCTACAGGGATTAAATCATGTGCTGCTGCATCTGCTGACTTTCAGCACCCCCTGAAAGGAGTTCAGGTGGAGAGCAGAAATGAGGCACTCTGTGCTCTGGGGAAAACTGGCAGAACAGGTCTTCAGATAGTAAGATATTTTCAGGAGCTGATTTTATGAGCCCAATTCTTGTACGTCTTCATATCTAGAAAAGCACTAAAATCCTTCATGGTCTGCTTCTTGTGACTAGGAGTAACCATGAGACTAACAGTAATCTTCTGCAAAAAATATGTGCTTGTTTGCATGTACTCCCTCTTCACCAAAATCACATATATTTGACCTTCCCCCCTACCTCTTTGGAGCAGCTTCACAGAGCTATCTGAGATGCCGTCTCCCAGGCCATAGTCCTCCTTTTGCCCCCCAGAAAACGTAACTCACAACTCTCATGTTGTGCATTTATTTTTAAGTCAACAGTATCATCCAATCTACTGAGGGCCTGAATAGAACCAAAAGGGGGAGAATTCGTTTTCTCTGCTTGAGGTGAGGCATGATTTTCTCCTTTCCTTGTTTATTTGTACTTCTGGTTCTCAGACTTCCAACTTAAACTGGGACTACACCACTGGCCTCTAGATTCCCAGGCGTTCTGACTCATATTGAATTTTACCACCAGCATTCCTGTTTCTCCAGCTTAAACCAATGATGCAGGAAAGGCATATGATACTACGGGGCTTTCTAATTGGGGAATTTGATGTAATCATGGGTTGTGGTAGAGCTGCCTCAGTTTCCTAGCTGCCTTACAGTTAAACTGGGTTATATGACAAATTCCAGTGAGTAGGAAATGATATTTATCACTTCCGAGCCAATGTAGAGAAGAGCACGTGTGCCTGACTTGGAGGATTCTTCTCTTGCCACGGCAGTGGAGGAAGCATATATTTCTGGGGGTTCAGTTACAAGATTCTGGATTTCCTATAGGCCTGGATTTCTCCATGAGTGGATGGAGTATGTTCCCATGATGGGCCTCTGCCGTTAGCAGAGCCTTATACCAGACATTGGTCTTCCTGCGCGTGAGGACCTGTGTGACTGCATATGCTGCATGACCATGAAGCTGACCTTGTTAAGTAGGAAATAAACCTTTGCTGTATTAAGCCATTGGGGTTGTGGTGTTATTTATTATCACAGCATAACCTGACATATCCTGACTAATAAAGAACTGAAGAAAGGTTAACTAAAGAAGTGACTTTCCAAGCTAATATCCAAAGTATAAATAGGAATTAGCAAAGTGAATAGAAGAATTACTCAAGAAGGAATGACATATGCTAATATCATTTCTCAGGAGAGATCATGACAAACACAGTATAGAGATACCCTATTTGTTGGATATGTCTATTTATCCCTCCAAAATACTCTTTACCATTTAGCTTGCTGCCCCAGGAGCTGACCTGAATAGTTTATAACAATGGAGTCCCTTATCTCTGGCTTGTAGTTTTTTAGTTTTTTGTCAGGGGGAGACCTAACCCAAAAAATAAAAGAAAAAACAACTGAAGGGAGCATAAAGAAATCAAGATATCCATTCCTCTAGCTCCCTCCTTGTGGGGTTGCCTCAGGCGATGCCTTTCACTACAGGTCATGGTTTCTTTCAAGTCTTTTCCAAAAGGATCTATCTTCCCAGTTTTCATAAGCACTCTTATCTCACAATCCCTTTGGTCCTAAGGATAGTAGCACCTTTAGGGTGTGGTTTCAATCTGTCTTATTCACATATTTGTAAATAGTTCATTTATTGAGCTCTTATTGAACTATCTTGTTTTAAAAGTTGTCATATCGTTCCCATTTGGATATAGTATGATGATGCTAGTATCAGAGAACACAAGGATGCGTATGGTTTGAGATGTGGTTAGAGGGCAATGTAGAGGCCAGACAATGCAAGTCCATGTGGTTATTTTAAGAAGTTTTGTCTATCATTTTTTAAGTGAAGCTACTGAAGTACATGCTGGAGGCATGTTATAAATGTAGGTACACTTGGTAGAAGAAAACTGCTACTACATATTACATTTGAAGCAAAATATAACATAGTTTCTGGCTCAGTGAATATACTCACCCTTGGACTCTACATGGTTAAATCAATTTTTTTTTTACAAAGTCAGTCACAAAACTGTTGTCATTACTCTGTAGGTATTAATCATAGTACATATGAGTAAGAGAATAATGTAACCATCTGTTGCCTTGTCTATAGGAGAAAAAAAGTATATAATTAGTCTAAAAGGACAGCCCTAGAGGTAAGAAAGCACAGGTTTTTAGGTTTTAATCAGCTCTAAACTGTAGGTAATTAGCCATAATTTCAGAGTAAATCTCAACTGCATTACCAGGTTTATAATTTTCTCACTCCTACAAAGAAATTCACATATTTACTTTATAGCTAGAAAAAGAATTATTAAAGCTACCAGTTGAATGAGGTTTGTACCTCATTGTGGCTAATAATGGTATCTAGTTAGAATTTTCTAAATAGCTATTTAATCATGCTATTTATGTCCATTCATATCAATTTACTAAGCCCAAGAAATATTTGTTTCCTTTTCATCAAGTTTGTGTTTTAGAAAAAGCTTTATGTTGTATATACAGTCTTGCTAGGAACTGAATCGTGCCACCCTCTCTTCGCTCCCCACCTCCAAAATCATACGTTGAAGCCCTAAGTCAAAAAGTGACCATATTTGGAGATAGGGCCTTCAGGAGATATTAAATTTAAATGATGTCAAACGGATGGGGCCCTAAGTCAATAGGACTGGTAGTCCTATAAAAAGAATAGGAGAGAGGCATGCCACAGGGGAAAGGCCAGGAGGAAAACAGCATGCAGGAGGTTGTCTGCAAGTCAGGAAGAGATTTCTTCCTGGAAACCAACACTGCTGGACCTTGACCTGAGACTTCCAGCCTCCAGCACTGTGAGAAGATTAATTTCTGTTGTTTAAGCCACCCTGCCTGTGGTATTTGTTATGGAAGCCCAAGCTGACTGGAACAGATTTTGATACTGAGAAATGGAGTGCCGCAGTAACAATTACGTAAAAATGTGGAGGTGCCTTTGGAACTGAGAAATGGGTAGAATCTGCAAGAGTTTTGAGATGCAGGCTAGAAAAATCCAAGATTGGGGTGAAGGGGGTGTTGATAGAAATATGAACGTTAAAGGTCATTCCGATGAGATCTCAGAAAGAGAAAAGAACTGGAGAGAAATCTTCCATCTCCTTAGACAATAAATAAATAATCATGAGTAGAATGTTGGTGGAAATATGGATATTCAAGACCATTCTTGTGAGATCTTAGATGGAAAGGAGGAAGAGGTTATCAGAAACTTGAGGAAAGGCAATCCTTGTTACAAAATGGCAAAGAAATTGGCTGAACTGTGTGCAAGTTCAAATGTTTTGTGGAAAGTAGAGCTTGCAAGCAATGGATTAGATATATAGCTGAGGAGATTTCTAAGCAAAGTGTTGAAGGAGCAGCCTAGTTCATCCTGACTGGTTATAGTAAAATGTGAAAGGGGAGAGATGAATTAAAGAAGAAATTGTGAAGCAACAAGGAACAAGAACTTGAAGATTTGGAAAATTCTCAGCCTATCCATTATTACCAAAAATGAGAAAGCATGTTCTGAAGAGAACGCTGAGGGTGTATCTGAACAATCATTTGATAAAGAGGTTAGTATGAGTGCAAAGCATGATTTTAATCAGCCACCTCAGTAGAGGGCAGAACAGAGATGCGACACTGGACCAAAGGAAACAGAGAAAATAGGGCGGAATGAAGGAAGGCTGTGAACATATGTTAATCTTCAAGAAAAGGGAAGAATGACCCCCAAAGGCAATTCAGAGATCGTGAGGGCTGCCACTCCCACCATAGACCCAGGGGGAAGGCTGTTTTCTCCTTTCAGTGGACAAGAGGTCACCACAGATAACTGCATGAGGGGGACCCTCACAGAGAGCTGCATGAGGTGGGGAAGTTACCCCACAAATCCAAAGAGATGACTGCCCTGCAAAGCCATGGGGTGATGTTGCCACCCCAGTGGGCCTGGAGGGGAAAGCATCAGAGAAAAGAGGACTGGTTTTAGCCTTAAGATCTAAAGAGATTTGTTCTGCTAAGTCTTGGACTAGATTGAGGCCTGTCGCCCTTTCTTCTTTCTCATTTCTCCCCTTTGGAATAAGAATTTCCGTCTTACCCCTGTTCCACTATTATACTTCAGAAGCACATAACTTGGCTAGTTTCACAGGTTCACAGCTGGAGAGGAATGTTGCCTCAATGAAACACACCTTGAGTCTCACCCATACCTGATTTTGATGAAATTTAGATGAGACATTGGACATGTCTAATAGACTATCTGCACTGAGTTAAGACTTTGGGGGATGTTGGGGTGTAATGGGTGCATTTGACATTTGAAAAGGACATGAATTTTAAGCTAGAGACTGAATTCTCACGCCAAATTGCCATGGTGGAGTCTTAGCCCCCTATGTGACTGTATTTGGAGATCGATAGGACATTTGAGGAGGTAACTGAGGTTAAAAAAGCTCATTTGGGTGGGGGTTTCATCTGATATGATTGTTGGCCTTATAATAAGAGGAAGAGCTCTCTTTCCACATGCCACAGAGGAAAGGCCATGTGAGGATGCATCAAGAAGGTGGCTGTCTGCAAGCCAGGAAGAGAGCTCTCCCGAGGGACCAAATCTGCCAGCACCTTGACCAGGGACTTCCAGCCTCCAGAACTGTGAGAAAATAAATTTATGTTATTTAATTCATACTGGTCTGTGGTATTTTGTTATGACACCCTGAGCCGGCTGATACAAGTCTCATTTTAAAATTATAGATAATAGAGAAAGAAAAAAATTCCTGTCTCCCCTACCTTAATACACACTATGTAACTTTTGTCTTAAAAGAAAACTGAATCCGTATCAGTTTGAGTGAGAAGCCTGGATTTGGGGGATACAGTGAAGCATGCATAAAATAATGTAATGCCCTGGCAATACTCCGCTCTACTATTTTTAAAGCCAGATGGCTAACGGTGCTACCGCAGGTCTCTCATGAAGACCGTTGCTATCATATGAATCGCTTGGCAGTATCTTTTCTACCCCTTCACAAGTTACCAGGGCAACTCGAGTATTGATTGTTGTCTTTTTGCTTCTATGAGTTCCCTTTGTTGTATTTTGTGAGTTTGCTGAGATATGTTTATATGAAGCAATATATGTGTGTATGGGGGGGTGTTGCTTGTATACATATGAGAGATTGTTTTTCACATGCACTAATCTGACACATGTTTGTTTATTTTTTTCCCCTCGTACAACTAGTGGACCACTGACCATCTTTGGACCTTGTAAATTCTCAAATAGAAGCAGAGCTGACCTCCACTGTGCTTTCTAGGGTTACCCAGGGCTTTCAAAGCACATGGCCTCCTAGGACTCTGAGGCAGTCCACAAATCATCTATAGGAAATGATAATTTCCATTTTGTCTGTCAAACTATAAGTTCTAGATTTAATGTCAGGCAAGAGATATGTTTTTTTCTTGAAGAAAACCCCCCACTGCTAACAGTGTTATTCGTTCTATTTTCTGCATGCTCCAAGCTCTCATTAAGATCATCCAAAGGAATGAGTAAGTACAGGATTAGAAATCAAAGAAATTTCCTCTAGTTCTGGCTCTGCCACTGTCTAGCTGGACAGGTTTGGACATTGTCATTTAGCATTTTTTTGCCTCATTAACTCATTAAACATTATTCAAGGACCCACTGTATGTCAGATGTTGTGCAGGGATAAAGAAAGAAAAATAAACAAAAACAAACAAACAGATAAAGAATCCTAAAAGCTCCAAGTCCCAGAAGAACTGAAAACCTTGTAGAAAAAAAAAGCATAGGTAACAGCAGGGTGTCAGCTGACATCAGCCTGGGAGCCTGCCTGTGTGTAAAATGTGTGGTCCATGACCACTGTTCCAGGTAGCCAAAATGTATGCATTCTTTAGAAGTAGTAAAGGAAGAGGAGGAGAGATGTGCGCTGCAGTCACAGGGAAAAAGAGAAGAGAGAGGAGGGCCATGGAGGAGAAACTGGGCTGTACTGGCATCTGGCCTCCTGCAGGACCACGGGATTGGATCTGAGCTGCAGCCTAGAGAAACGTGAGACACTAAAGTTGATCCTGCTATTTTCAGTTGGAAGCATCACGCGATTCTGACACATTGGTCGTTTTGTAGCTTTGGGCTTCCCTGGACTTTTGGACTTTTGTACTCAGAGCAGGACCTCATTCTCCCAAGAGGAGGGAGAATTTGTGGCAGGTAGAACAGGAGCTAAGAAACTCATCAGATCCAACAAATGCCCAACAGATAGAAAAGGTCATCAGTAGAGGCCTGAGTCTGGGACAGCTCCACCCAGAGGCAGGTACTCATCCTTTCATACATGTGGCTTCCACAATATTTGAGAAATGGTGGGTTGTCTTTGCAGGAATTTCCTGTCTCTGCAGGAACATGAATGTGAAGGGGACCGAGGTAACAAATGATTATTAATGCTAATATAATCTCAGAGTCTATGGAAACTGAATGGGAACATACAGGTTATATGCAGAGTTATCACTAACATGTAAAAAATATCTAGTGACTGCAGGTACAAATAGCTATGAGGACACCTAAAGGTGTGGAATTAATAACTCCAGGAGGATTTGAGGGAGAGATCAACAGGAGAGGCTATAGTTAATTATTTTCTTAAAGGTAGAATAACACATTTCACACAAGGAGAGAGGAGACATTCATTCCAAAATGGCCAGCATTAAAATAACAAAACATGGACAAATAACAATGGCACCTTGAGAGAGTGCATTAGTTTAGAATGCTCTCCACTGCAAGTAATAGAAAACCTAATAACAGTATTTTAAACAGAAAAGTTGGCTTTTCTGGCATAACAAGAATGCTCACAATAGGTAGTTGCTGCGTATGGTTCAGGGAATAAATTATGCCTTTCCTTCATGGTTGCAAGGTGGCTGCTGCAGTTCCAGCTATCACACACGTTCTTTAGTCAAGATGAAGGAAAAAGATAAAATGTCCATACCAGCCATCCTCTTTTACCTGGAAGGATAGAGCTTTGCTAAGACCCTTCCTCCCTTATCTATGACTTAAGCTAGATCTCAGCCTGGATGTACCATGTTTGTTCCCTTTCAACCCTTCTCCCCTCTCTTCATGCCTGTCAGCAAGGAAGCAATCTGGGAAAGCAAATATTTAGCTGAGAACATTGTCATATTGAAAATAACAACAACAACAAAGAATTCGTTAGGAAGAATTAAAGAGGAACAAACAGGGAATAGGGAGAAATGACGTATGACTGGAAACGTAGTCTTTGAGATGGAAGGGGGGGTGGGGGGCAGGGAGCTTCAACAATGAAACCTAAAAGTAAAGATATGGTCTGATTTTAAAGGCCTCTTTAGACTATGTTTATAAGGCTTGTTCTTTTGTTCCTTGAAACATGGAATAGTTGAATTCTCTTTTAACTTTAAGATTCTATAAGATCCCTTGTCAATAATCCCTAATATTTAAGATCTTTATTCGAACGTCAGAAATTTTCTGTTGGTCACACGCTTACTGCTTGCTCTACTTTCCCTAAAGCTCAACGAATGTAGAACAATGAACCCTTCCTTCCCCTCTTCCTCTCTCATCACCATCAGTGCTAGGACTTTAGCCACATAAAGAACTTAATTGAAAGTAGCTTGTTTTTAGCAGAATGGCATCTGTGGTGTATCCAGCAGCTTGAAGGAGCAATGGGTTGAGTAAAGGACGCAGAAGCAGGAAATTCTGGTCAGGTCCCATCACAGATGAGCTGTGACGCTTTGTGCAACTCTCAGTCTCTGGGCTGGTGTCATGGAGAAAAATCTAAAATAATAGACTGAAACCAGTAAAATTCTGGAGTCCCTTCTAGTTCTATGGTTATTTGTTGACTCATTTCCTTCAGTTCCTCCAAGCATGCACATACCATGGCTGTATTTTATAAGGACTGATCTAATGACATTTAATGGGGAAAAAAAAATTCCTTTATTATGAGATGTATGGATCTCTAACTTAGCTAGATTTGTAATCTTGTGCAGCTAATGATTTTGCTGTAAAGGAACCTATTAAACAATACGCCCTTAGTTTGGGGGTCCTACATTTTTATGAATTCAGTGCCTCTTATTGCACTGTCAGAAGTTTTAAAGTCTGGGGTTTTCAGATAATTCTCGTTTCCTTCAGAGCGCATTTCTGCCCATGTAGCTTGGAGCTGCAGCCTTCATGTTCCTAGACAGTCACCAACATCTTTAAATGTCTGTCAGGCATGACTGTGCTTATAAGAATGAGGAGGTTTTGCAATTGAGTTCAGGGAAATAATGACCTCTCTGTCATTTATCATCAATAAGCTGTTGAAAATAGTACATGAAGGCGCTCTGCAGGACAAAAATGCCAAGCTAGGCTGTTCAACTAGCATCCTAGCAGCTCTGTTGTTTATTGCTCCTCTTGGATCACTTCCTTTATTTAATTTTGGCAAGTTACCAAAGTTAAAGAAGATATTTGCTGCTGTTGTGGCTCAGATCAGCCCACTTGTCAAACAAGCGGATTGTGAGATGCGGGGGGAAACTTCTCAGTGCCAGAGACCAAAGACAACAATGTTCACTGATGGAGAAAATCTTTATTACTGTGAAGTGGTGCATGCTGTTTTTACAGGACGTTTTTCTAACTGGATTGCATCCGCACTTTTAAAAGACAGACAACTGGAGTATCACTGGAGATAATAGGATCTGGGGCTGGAAAGCCTTCATATTTTATTAGGGCTGCATTCATTCCATTTCTTTAAGTAACTGGAGTGTTATTTCATGTTCTAGTGTCTGCATAACTGTGTTGCCTTTGATTCTCAGTTCCATTTAAAATTCCTCAGCATATCAAGGCTAGTGAATGTCAGCGAAGACAACTATCAACATGTAATAACTTCCAAATATGGGAACGTGTAGCTGGAAAACACTTAAATGAGCAGGTCTTTCTATAAGAAGTGGGAGCCAGGGGAGGACAAAGTAACTCCAACCACCCTGCATGTATGTCAGATTCCATTTAGGTTTTGACTGTGCATAGACATAGGCATTTATCACAGACGATCAAGGAACTGGAGTAGGTCCCAATGAAGAATAAGGTTACATAGACCAAATGAGAGACCCATAGGGTACATGACAGAAAATATTTATATCAACCAGCTTCAAAAACCTGTAGGAACTGGGGAAAGGATATAGCCCAATTGGGACAGTAAGGAAATTCTCAATAAAAACTCAGTTTAGTAACTTGCTTAGAACTCCATCCAGGTTGTCTATTGTTGCATAAATAACCATGACAAACAGTGGTTTGAAGCAACAACTTACTATCACCTTTACTGGTTCTATAAGTTTCCCATGAGGCTGCAGTCAGATGTTGGCAGGGTCTGGACTCTTTTGAGGGCTCAACCGGAAATGCAAGATATCTTCTTCAATCCCAAATGTATTGTCTGCCTGAGATGGGACAACTTAGGGCTGCCTAGGCATCTTTCTCTCCATGCCACCTCCTTGCATGGCTAGATGGGTAGCCACAGAACACGGCACTCTCAGGAAGCTAGCCTTCCCTGGAGCAAGTGTTCCGAGAGACTGAGACAGAAACTGTGAGTTTTCTTATGATCTAGCATCAGAAATCGGACAGTATTCTTTCTGTCACATATTATTTATTACAAGTGAATCACAAGAGTCAGCCCAGATTCAAGGGAAGGGAACTAAACAAGGGCATGAGTATTAGGATGCTGGGTGCTATGGGATCCATCTTTAGAGACTACCTACCAGAATCTTATCGGTTCATTAGCTAAGTGAATTTTTATAGCTTACTATTTGCCAAGGAATATACTAAGTTCTCTTAAATAAATTTCTTGGTAGGACCTTCAAGATGGCAGAGGAGTAAGACGTGGAGATCACCTTCCTCCCCCAAAATACATCTACATGTGGAACAACTCCTACAGAACACATACTGAACACTGGCAGAAGACCTCAGGCCCCCCAAAAGGGTCTTGGTGCTCTGGCTGGCTGTCAGACCTGAGCCTCTGAGGTGGGAGAGCCAAGTACAGGACACTGGACCACCAGAGACCCTGCAGCCCCACGTAATATCAATTGGTGAGAGCTGTGCCAGAGATCTCCATCTCAATGATAAGACCGACCTCCACTCAATGAACAGCAAACTCCAGTGCTGCACGGCCCATGCCAAACAACTAGCAAGACAGGAACAGAACCGAACCCATTAGCAGAGAGGCTGCCTAAAATCATAATAAGTTCACAGACACCTCAAAACGCACCATCAGACACGGTTCTGCCCACCAGAAAGACAAGATACAGGCACATCCATCGGAACACAGGTGCCAGTCCCCTCCACCAGGAAGCCTACACAAGACACTGAACCAACCTTACCCACTGGGGGCAGACACCAAAAACAAAAACAAAAAAAACCGGGAACTACGAACCTGCAGCCTGTGAAAAGGAGAACCCAAACACAGTAAGTTAAGCAAAATGAGAAGATAGGGAAATACACAGCAGATGAAGGAGCAAGGTAAAAACCCACTAGACCAAACAAATGAAGAGGAAATAGACAGTCTACCTGAATAAGAATTCAGAGTAATAATAGCAAAGATGATCCAAAACCTTGGAACAAGAATGGAGAAAATACAAGAAACATTTAACAAGTACCTGGTAGAATTAAAGAGGAAACAAACAACGATGAACAACATAATAATTGAAATCAAAAATTCTCTAGAAGGAATCAAGAGCAGAATAACTGAGGCAGAAGAATGGATGAGTGACCTGGAAGATAAAATAGTGGAAATAGCTACCTCAGAGAAGAATCAAGAAAAAAGAATGGAAAGAATTTAAGACAGTCTCAGAGAACTCTAGGACAACATTAAACACACCAATATTCGAATTATAGGGGTCCCAGAAGAAGAAGAGAAAAAGAAAGGGACTGAGAAAATATTTGAAGAGATTATAGTTGAAAACTTCCCTAATATGGGAAAGCAATAGTCAATCAACTCAAGGAAGCTCAGAGAGTCCCATACAGGATAAATCCAAGGAGAAACATGCCAAGACACATATTAATCAAAATCAAAAATTAAATACAAAGGAAAAATATTAAAAGGGAAAAGCAACAAAAAACATACAAGGGAAAAGCAACAAAAAACATACAAGGGATCCCCATAAGTTTAGGAGCCGATCTTTCAGCAGAAACTCTGAAAGCCAGAAGGGTGTGGCAGGACATATTTAAAGTGATGAAAGGGAAAAACCTACAACCAAGATTACTGTACCCAGCAAGAATCTCATTCAGATTTGACAGAGAAATTAAAACCTTTACAGAGAAGCGAAAGCTAAAAGAATTCAGCATCACCAAACCAGCATTATAACAAATGTTAAAGGAACTTTTTTAGGCAGGAAACACAAGAGAAGGAAAAGACCGAAAATAACAAACCCAAAACAATTAAGAAAATGGTAATAGGAACATACACATCGATAATTACCTTAAATGTAAATGGATTAAATGCTGCAACCAAAAGACATAGACTGGCTGAATGGGTACAAAAACAAGACCCATATATATGCTGTCTACAAGAGACCAACTTCAGACCTAGGGACACATACAGACTGAAAGTCAGGGGATGGAAAAATTTATTCCATGCAAATGAAAATCAGAACAAAGCTGGAGTAGCAATTGTCATATCAGACAAAATAGACTTTAAAATAAAACTATTACAAGAGAAAAAGAAGGACACTACATAACGATCAAGGGATCAATCCAAGAAGAAGATATAACAATTGTAAATATTTATGCACCCAACATAGGAGCACCTCAATACACAAGGCAAATGCTAACGGCCATAAAAGGGGAAATCGACAGTAACACAATCATAGTAGGGGACTTTCACACCCCACTTTCACCAATGTACAGATCACCCAAAATGAAAATAAATACGGAAACACAAGCTTTAAATGACACATTAAAGAAAATAGACTTAATTGATAGTTATAGGACATTCCATCCAAAAAAAACCAGAATACACTGTCTTCTCAAGTGTTCATGGAAGATTTTCCAGGATAGATCATATCTTGGGTCACAAATCAAGCCTTGGTAAATTTAAGAAAATTGAAATCGTATAAAGTATCTTTTCCGACCACAACGCCATGAGGCTGGATATCAATTACAGGAAAAAATCTGTAAAAAATACAAACACATGGAGGCTAAACAAAACACTACTTAATAAGCAAGAGATCACTGAAGAAATCAAAGAGGAAGTCAAAAAGAACCTAGAAACAAATGACAATGAAAACACGATGACCCAAAACTTATGGGATGAAGCAAAAGCAGTTCTAAGAGGGAAGTTTATAGCAATACAATCCTGCCTCAAGAAACAAGAAACATCTCAAATAAACAACCTAATCTTACACCGAAAGCAATTAGAGAAAGAAGAACAAAAAAACCCCAAAGTTAGCAAAAGGAAAGAAGTCATAAAAATCAGACCAGATAAATGAAAAAGAAATAAAGGAAATAATGGCCAAGATCAATACAACAAAGGCTGGTTCTTTGAGAAGATAAACAAAATTGATAAAGCATTAGCCAGACTCATCAAGAAGAAGAGGAAAAAGACTCAAATCAACAGAATTAGAAATGAAAAAGGAGAAGTAACAGCTGACATTGCAGAAATACAAAGGATCATGAGAGATTACTACAAGCAACTATATGGCAATAAAACGGACAACCTGGAAGAAATGCAGAAACTCTTAGAAAAGCACAACCTTCTGAGTCTGCAACAGGAAGAAATAGAAAATATAAACAGACCAAGCACAAGCACTGAAATTGAAACTGTGATTAAAAATCTTCCAATAAACAAAAGCCCAGGACCAGGTGCCTTCACAGGCGAATTCTATCAAACATTTAGAGAAAAGCTAGCACCTATCCTTCTCAAACTCTTCCAAAATATAGCACAGAGAGGAACACTCATTCTACAAGGCCACCATCCCCCGATACCAAAACCAGACAAAGATGTCACAAAGAAAGAAAACGACAGGCCAATATCACTAATGAACATAGATGCAAAAATCCTCAACAAAATACTAGCAAACAGAATCCAACAGTACATTAAAAGGATCATACACCATGACCACGTGGGGTTTATCCCAGGAATGAAAGGATTCTTCAATATATGCAAATCAATCAATGTGATACACCATATTAACAAATTGAAGGAGAAAAACCATATGATCATCTCAATAGATGCAGAAAAAGCTTTTGACAAAATTCAACACCCATTTATGATAAAAACCCTCCCAAAAGTAGGCACAGAGGGCACCTACCTCAACATAATAAAGGCCATATATGACAAACCCACAGCCAACATCATTCTCAATGGTGAAAAACTGAAACCATTTCCACTAAGATCAGGAACAAGACAAGAATGCCCACTCTCACCACTATTATTCAACATAGTTTTGGAAGTTTTAGCCATAGCAATCAGAGAAAAAGAAGGAAATAAAAGGAATCCAAATCGGAAAAGAAGTAAAACGGTCACTGTTTGCAATTGACATAATACTATATAGAGAGAATCCTAAAGATGTTACCAGAAAATTACTAGAGCTAATCAATGAATTTGGTAAAGTAGCAGGATACAAAATTAATGCACAGAAACCTCTTGCATTCCTATACACCAATGATGAAAAATCTGAAAGAGAAATTAAGGAAACACTCCCATTTACCATTGCAACAAAAAGAATAAAATACCTAGGAATAAACCTACCAAAGGAGACAAAAGACCTGTATGCAGAAAACTATAAGATACTGAGGAAAGAAATTAAAGATGATACAAACATTTCGAGAGAAATACAATGTTCTTGGATTGGAAGAATCAACATTGTGAAAATGACTATACTACCCAAAGCAATCTACAGATTCAATGCAATCCCTTTCAAACTACCAATGGCATTTTTCACAGAACTAGAACAAAAAAATCACAATTTGTATGGAAACACAAAAGACCCTGAATAGCCAAAGCAATCTTGAGAAAGCAAAACAGAGCTGGGGGAATCAGTCTCCCTGACTTCAGACTATACTACAAAGCTACAGTAATCAAGACAGTATGGTACTGTCACAAAAACAGAAATATAGATCAATGGAACAGGATAGAAAGCCCAGAAATAAGCCCACGCACATATGGTCACCTTATTTTTGATATAGACTTCAGACTATACTACAAAGCTCCAGTAATCAAGACAGTATGTTATGGCACAAAAACAGAAATATAGATCAATGGAACAGGATAGAAACCCCAGAGATAAGCCTACCCACCTATGGTTACCTTATCTTTGATAAACGAGGCAAGAATATACAAAGGAGAAAAGACAGCCTCTTCAATAAGTGGTGCTGGGAAAACTGGACAGTTACATGTAAAGGAATGAAATTAGAACACACCCTAAGTCCATACACAAAAATAAACTCAAAATGGATTAAAGACCTAAATGTAAGGCCAGACACTATAAAACTCTTAGAGGAAAACTTAGGCAGAACACTCCATGACATACATCACAGCAAGATCCTTTTTGACCCACTTCCTAGAGAAATGGATTTAAAAACAAAAATAAACAAATGGGACCTAATGAAACTTAAAAGCTTTTGCACAGCAAAGGAAACCATAAAGTAGACGACCCTCAGAATGAGGGAAAATATTTGCAAACAAAGCTACTGACAAAGGATTAACCTCCAAAATTTACAAGCAGCTCATGCAACTCAATATCAAAAAAACAAAGAACCCACTCCAAAAATGGGCAGAAGACCTAAATAGACATTTCTCCAAAGAAGATATACAGATTGCCAAGGAACACATGAAAGGATGCTCAACATCACTAATCATTAGAGAAACGCAAACAAAAACTACAATGAGGTATCACCTCACACCAGTCAGAATGGCCAGCATCAAAAAATCTACAAACAATAAAACCTGGAGAGGGTGTGGAGAAAAGGGGACACTCTTGCACTGTTGGTGGGAATGTAAATTGATAACAGCCACTATGGAGAACTGTATGGAGGTTCCTTAAAAAACTAAAAATAAAACTAACCTATGACCCAGCAATCCCTCTACTGGGCATATACCCTGAGAAAACCATAATTCAAAAAGAGTCATGTACCACAATGTTCATTGCAGCAATATTTACAGTAGCCAGGACATGGAAGCAACCTAAGTGTCCATCAACAAATGAATTGGTAAAGAAGATGTGGCACATATATACAATGGAATATTACTCAGCCATAAAAAGAAACGAAATTTAGTTATTTGTAGTAAGGTAGATGGACCTAGAGTCTGTCATACAGAGTGAAGTAAGTCAGAAAGAGAAAAACAAATACTGTTTGCTAACACATATATCTAAAAAAAAAAAAAATTGGTTCTGACGAACCTAGGGGCAGGAGGAATAAAGATGCAGACATAGAGAATGGACTTGAGAACACAGGTGGGGGAAGGGTAAGCTGGGTCTAAGTGAGAGAGTGGCATTGACATATATACACTACCAAATGTAAAATAGATAGCTAGTGGGAAGCAGCCACATAGCGTGCATAGCACAGGGAGATCAGCTTGGTGCTTTGTGGCCACCTACAGGGGTGGGATAGGGAGGGTGGGAGGGAGACTCAAGAGGGAGGGGATATAGAGATATATGTATAGGTATAGCTGATTCACTTTGTTATACAACAGAAACTTACACACCATTGTAAAGCAATTATACTCCAATAAAGATGTTAATAATTAATTAATTTCTCTTTTGATGATACTATTTTCTTAATTTTATAAAGTAATTGATTCAAATATTTTTTGATGGAAACTCTGTAGCAGACTGTAGTAGACAGAATTCTGAGATGGCATTTGTAATCTCTGCTCTGTAGTGTTATTCTTGTGACTATGTTGTCTTACTTAGCAAAGGGTCTTCTCATATTTCATTAAGGTTCCTAACCAGTTGACCTTTTTATAAGAGGATATTAACTCCAACTACTCTGTGTGCATGTCAGATTTAATTTGAGTTTTGAGAGTTTATGGATATAGGCATTCATCTCCGATGGTCAAGGATCTGGAATGTGTTCTAATGCATAATCAGGCTCCATAAACCAAATGGGAGACAAATATCCTACATCACTGAGAGCCTTTGTATCCAGCAGCCTCAAAATCCCATAGGAACTAGGTTCGTATATAATAGGTGAGCCTAATCTAACCACACCAGTAGCAGAAGGGAAAGTCAGAGATAAAAAGCCCATGAAATATTCCAAGGGTCATTGTTGACCTTGAAGATAGAGGAAGCCACGTGCAAAGACTGTAGAGTAGACTTCAGGAGCTGTGAGTGACCCTGATCCTGATCAACAGCCAACAAGGAAACATGGATTCCAGTTCTACCCTTGCAAGGAAGTATATTCTGCTAAGTACCTGTATGAACTTTGAAGCTGGTTCTTCCCAAGAGTCTCCAGATGAGAGTTCAGCCTGGCTGATGCTTTGATTTTGGCCTCTTGATCCGTTAAGCAGAGAACCTAGCTGGCCCTCCCTGGGTTTCTGACCTACAGAACTTGAGCTTATAAGTGGTCATCGTTTTAAGCCACCAAGCTGTAATTTGCCATGTAGCAATAGAAAACTAATTTGGTACCTGTGGGAATTTCCTTGATATCACATCCTTGTGTGATGTCCATTCTTTCCAAGTCTTATCTACCCACTTCGGCACCAATTTTTTTCAGTGAATTCTTTCTAGTAACTCTATTTCACACAAACGTTGTCTCTGAATATGATTTTGGGGAATTCAATATAACATAGTTGTTAACAGAGGTGGTTTAGAAAATAGATGGCCAGAATGGAATTCTGGAGTGAGGTCATTTACCAGCCAGATAGCAATTAAAATTGGATAGATGGTAACTCCTGGCACAACACTGCCTTACAATTGCCAAGACATTCCATTTGGTAAATTGGGATGGGAAGAAGGTGGAAGAGGATGTATTGGCTTATACAATATCTCTAACATTTAAGTAATGTAGGGGAAATAGTTACTTTTAGAATTGTGGAATTGATTGCTTTTTTGCTAAGTGTCAATTATGAGGTAAAGAAAGAAAATGACAAACTCAGGTCAGTCAATGACCAACTCGGTGCATGATGTGAAAGTGAAAAACCTTCCATGGCATCACTAATAGAGACTCTCATCACCTATAGCCAGAGAGTAGACCATGCTGAGGACCAGGCCCAGAATTCAAGAGTGAGTATAGCAGAGCTACAAAGAACGATGAATTCACAGCCTTGGCAAGGCCTAAAGTCAGGAAGGGAGTGAGATCCTATGACCTGCTATGGAGATATCTGGGTGAATGTGCTTGAATACATTTAATCTAAGATTACCTTGTACCATCCGTGTCTACAGAAAAGGCTACTTACTATTGCTTGAGGATAGCAACATATCCTTTCCTAAAGATCACGCAGAGACATCTCTTTGCCTGTGATCATGCTAAAATCTCCCCTAAGGAGTACCCCTCCTGGCTAGGACACCAATAACTAAAGTCAAGTATTAGGATGGTCCAACTGGGAAGTACTGACTCTACTAAGGGAGGATTGGCATGATTCACCAAAGGAACAATAAGGTCTAGACAGTATGGAGCAGCTAGAATCAAGGAAACTTAAATAAGACTTGAAGGTACTGGACAAAGTGAGTTGTATATAACGCTAGATTGGGAGGATTGGATATATGGTTGGCTCTTTCCGACAATTTAGATTCAACACCCAAGCAAGGGCTTGGTTTTCATACATTGTTGGGTTGGCTCTTGGAAAGCTGGACATAATGATGCTTCACATTAAAGTATTTGGAGATGACAGAACTCTTTTTGGAAGAATGTTGAGAAAGGATCAAAAATACTCAGAGAGGTAGATATGCAAGAATATGTCTATTATGTGAGCCCCAGACCTAGCAAATAGCTACGTTTCCTAGGAGGGCCCAGAGGACACTCCTTTTCCTAAGGAAAGCACTCAGTGAGAGAGGAACCAGCAATGTGGAAGCTCAGTGGTGGAGTGATGGCTATCCAGTAAAGGACAACATTAATAATAGAAAATGTTGTGAAACTGAGCTTCTGTTATGAGAATGATAGATTTACAGAATAGCAGAGGCCAGGTGGTAACATTTAACCATCAGACACAAGGTGAGTGTATTTGCCATTATGGGCAGTAAAGTTGAAATGGAAACAAGGGGACTCTGACCCACAGGGGTCTATGGTGATGGCTAATACACCAGGACATTCTCACGAGTCAGATAAATGGAGGAACCAATGTGGTGTAACTTAATATATATAATCAAAAAAAGATTGAATGCAGATGAACTGGTATTAACCACCCCAGTGGAAAATCATTATTCTTCATCCAGTTTCCAGACCTGAGCTTGATTGAAAAAGATGCAGGTGCATTTGAGGAGGAAACCTGCAATGCATCAGCAATTCACCCAATCCTTCCCCAAAGAGATCTATGTCCATTGGAATGGGGGGATATCCAGAATTTTTGAAAGTTGTTAGTTACAAGCTAACATACCAAGGCTCCCAAATCCCCTTGTAGCCACCCATTATAGTGCAATGCCATGTGGCAAACGAGGTCCTTGTCCAATTCTAGAGGAAACATAGTCTCATCTTGTGGTCATTTTCCAGTCCCTGAGTTTTTAATTGGGATAAATATACTTATATCGAGGGAAGACAGTAACTAATATATAGTCCAGTCTTGATCAGTGCAATTTTAACTCTCCTACTTTATGATATGGTCCAAGGGGATCTTGATGGTCTAGACATTCTTGCTGTACCCCAGTCCTGTGCATAATGGGTCCTGAAAGACAGTGGCAAAAAAAATCCTCGCGACAGACCTTGTGTAGCATCTGGTCTTCTATCTCACGTGGAGAAAGAAGTGGCCTGTGGTAGGGACATACTCAAATCCCTGACCAGTGGTAAAAGCCTTCCCTGGTTGATCAGTGGCTTGGAAAGAGCAAGATTGAAAGAGAAAGTCTAGATTAAGGGCATATGGTTAGACTCATGAAAGTCATCAGAATGTGTGCAGGTTTTTGTAGAACACATTAATGCAAACCAGAGTAAATGAATCAATTGGAGGTACTAAACAAGCAGGGGGGCAGTGGCTCATTCAGTATATGACAGATACACTCTGTACTCATTGATGACAATGTTCGTATAATAAACCCATAAATGAACTAGCCATGACAAAAGAGATGATGGCTATACATGAATCTAATAGCATGGACTTATTCTAACAAATTTGATATAACTACTGTCATTGCGCGGGTTCAATCCCTGGTTGCGGAACTAAGATCCCACATGACGCGCGGCATGGCCAAAACATTAAAAAAAAAAAATCTCACTTGTCAACAAACAGTGATGCTGGCCTCTTGATATGTTATCAGTTCTCGAGACCCATCAGCCACGTGGTGGCAAGTTGATTACACCAGACCCCATCCACTCTGGAATGGGCAGTAATTGACAGATATGCTGGTATGTATTTTTCTTTCCTGTCCTTAATGTTTTGGTCAGTTTTATAGGCTTACAGCGTATCTGATTTACTGACATTTTATCTTATATAATATTTCTTCAGACCAAAGCGTACATTTTTCAGAAAAGTGATTTTAATATTGAGCCTGGCTCAAAGGATCACTGGCTCTACTATCTTCTGTAGCACCCAGAGCCTGCCAGTCTGATATAATGCTGCAATGTCCACTCAAAGGCATAGCTAAAGTTCCATCTTGCAAATAACACCTTGCTAGTTTGGAGGATTGCTTTCAGAAATGGTATATACCTTTAGCCAGCAGCCATTTTATCCTGAGTCCCTGATACTTGTAAGTCCAGAAATGATAGGGTGAGAGTAGAAGGGACACCCCCCCCCATTGCCATCACTCCCAGTGACCCGTTTAGAGGATTTGTGCTTCTTGTCCTTCCAATTTTTAATTTGGCTGGTCTAGAGTTCTAAAAGTATGACTTCTACCTGGCCATTTTGGTCCTCAATCCAGTAGACCAGCAGACAAGAAAGTTACCATATTGGCAGTGGTAACTGACTCTGATCATTGAGGAGGTAGAATTGCTTCTCTACAAAGCTACAGAAAGTAGTCTGAACCTCTGGAGATACACTGTGGCAACCTTGGCGATCTCAAGACTATTTTAACCATGAACAGATCACAGCCAAAGAAATACACAGTACCAAGGGCTCTGTCACTTGCAGTATAAAGATCTAGATTACCCCAGCATTTAATTAATCCAGAGCAGCAGAAGTGTTGGCCAAGAGGGGAGTGAAAGTAGGCAGAGGATGAATATCACCTCTGCCTCAAGACCAACCACAGCAGTGGAGGCTGTAGCTTAATCCGCTAATCTTTCTTTAAGTATTATTTTTAGAAATGTTACCAGGCACCATCCTGAAGAATCAGTACAGTGAATTTAATGTGAGGGTTGAGTGGATCTCACCTTGAAATGGGTGGATTGTAACAGACCCTGTGCTTCACACACATTCCCTGGGATAACTTTACAAATTCATTTTCACTCTGACTCCAACAGCCAGAACCTGCATCTCTTGCTCATAGGACTGTTCTTGGGATGTTGAGCTTATTCTACTCACACAAAGAGGGTGGGAATTGGCTTGGAACTTATGTCCCTCCAGGCGGAGCCCTAAAACAATAATTATGGTATGAAGGTATGAATTTTCAACTCTCTTACACCTTGATCTAGACAACTCTACGGTGTGAGGTACTCTGTCTATAGATTAGCATTTTGAGATTGAGGTAGGACTTTGCCTACCATACCTGTACTTGGCCCCCTGCATTCCCACGATACCTTCTTGGAGCTCTAGACATCTATTTATTCCTGCCCAAGTTCTGTAGAAGCAATTCTCCCTTCTCATGATGTTCAGGGTCATTTAACTCAGCCAGTGTGATTCTGCCAAAACCCAACTATGGTAAGTATTTAGGACTTTATTCTGAGTGAGACACAACGCCATTGCCAAATTTTAAGCAGAGAAATGACATGATTTTACTTTACTGGATATTTTGTGAAGTCAAGTCTCTACAGGACAAGAACGGAATTGAGGAGACTAACAAAAAACTATTGCAGGTAAGAGATAATGACAGTTTGGGGGAGGGTGATACCATTGAAGGTTGATTAATAGTGGTCAGACTCTGAATGTATTTTTAAAGTAGAGCTCATACTTGTTGATTAATTGAATGTGCGCCTAAAGGGAAGAAAGGTGTCAAAAATAACTCAAGATACTGGCCTGGACAATTGGAAGAAAGGAATTTCCAGTTAGTGAGAAGTCGTGTTGTTTTTTGTTTAATTCATAAAAATGTAACTGGAAATAAGCTAAAAGCAGGTCAACCTTAACAGTGTGAAAGGATCAAAATGTTTCTTGGCTCGTTTTCCTCTCTCATTTAGTGCAAAATCAGAGCTAGAACATCCAGCTTTTTGCTTCCCCACATCTTTGCAGCCCATTCCTATTCCTGTTCAAATCAAACTTCAACAGCAGTTTTGTGAAGCCTTTTTAGAAAAGGTACCATCTCCATACCCAGCCCTCCTCGGGCTGTATCATGTTTAGAGTTGCAGACTCTAGAGTTAGACTGAATTCAAACTTTGGTACAACCACTAACTGCCTTGAGTAAGTCACAAAAACTTTAAAACAATGCATCTGTAAAAAGAGATAATTATATCTGCGTCTTGGGATTAAATAAGACATAAGAAAATAAGATGACAGGTTTAAATGATTTAGTCTGTGTTATTCTGATAAGTGTTAAAAACAAAAACGAACAAACAACAAAACAGATCACCAGGTTAAAAGAAGGACCTGATTTGTAGCATCATGATACCACTGAAAGTTGGGTTAAATGGATATGCACCGGATTGGATTTTGTGTGCAGGTGAGAGTCAGCTCCAGCACACCTATAAATTTGGCACAGTGAGTCACATGTAATATGTGTTCATAAACACTACCTATTAGTGTTACTATTCGTACATATATAACTCTTAGGACCCTGCATTATATTGTATGTTCATGTGTCAGTCTTTCCTCCTATATTATGTACTTCTTGAGGGCAGAGATTATGATTATAGTTTGGAAAACCTAACAAGATACTCTGACCTCTTTCCTTTGGTTCTTCTCATCCCATTTTGGGAATAAAGACCCATGTCCTTATTATTATGTTTGGATATGAGCACCCCATTGACCTCCTGCTCTCTCAGGGCTGAACTGGCTAAGTCATCTCTGCTACCTCTTTGCCTCATTTCTTGTCTTTAACATAAGCCTCCTTTTTCCTGCTTCTTTTTGCAAAATATTAACTGAATAAATGAATTGTTGAACAAATGAACTAAAATGGGGGAATATTGAAAGAATAGCAATCCTGAAAACTGGTGCAAATACCAGATCATTAGTTTGGGTGAGACATAGGCACCCGTCATTTGGTCCTGGAAGATAATAATTAATAATAGTAATGATAGGAAAAAAGACAAATAATAAGTATAGATATCACTAACAAATATAATAACTATAGATATGCAAATGAGAGTCATTTGCCTAAGCATTTTCTCTCCATTTTAAAAATTAATCATCACAGTGACTCCATGGGACATACACATTATTTCTACTTTACAGAAATTAGCAGCAAGGGACACTTGAGAGAGAGTAATGCCTGGAACCTTAATGATAAGTATAGGAACATAACAGTTCAAAGCCCCATTGGATTAGGTTGGAATTAAGGAGAGGGTGTTATGGATGCTACGGAAATATATTCTGGTTCAACTGGGATTAATTCAGAAAAGTTGGGGATGCTGAATCTGCATATGGGAAATCAGTGGATCTATAGAGAGTTGAAGAAGATAGAAAAGAGAAAGCAAAGGACAAGAGTGCATATAAGGATTCCAAATCAACACAAATATGAAGAATGGAAATAGGATGGAGAAAGACTTCACCCACACCTAGCATACAGTGAGTACCTTCTCTTTCCAAGAAAATGCTTTCTTGAATGTGAATTCCTTTTATATTCACCAAATAACCCTGATAGATGGGTATTCTTCTCTCACCTCTCTCTGTCTGTGCTGGTTGGATTTCACTATTACCTTCTTCCATTAGACTCTGAGTTCCATCTTCAGTTCTTGCTACATGGTAGCTGCAAATGATTCTAAACAACAACAACAGCAAAAGGCAGGGGAAAATATCACAGAACTTGCTTTGCAGAAGAGATAAGCAACTCGAATCTCTCCATTTTTAATTTGCCATTTATATTTTTACTTAGTGGTCAGCCAATTAAGTTTATACTAACTTGTATATAGAAAAATCTATGACATTTTTGGTGAGCTAAAATAAAGAGTAATGATTTAGTATCTTCTACCTGATGTAATCACATTATAAAAGGAATAAAATTGTACTAATTTGTGTCACACTAAACTATTAAAATCTCTTCAGCATTATTTAACCTCTGAAATATAGTTTATATAAACAATTTTATTAAGAAAAAAATGGGGTCAATTCTAGACACAAATCTGGCACCATAACGTTTTTTATATACACCATAGTTAATATGTAACACTCCTTCTCTCCAGGATACCTGAAAATCATTGACCTTGGAAAATATATCAGGACTCCTGGTTGCAGATTACAAAATTCCAAATTGAATTAATTAGGCAAAACATGGAATGTTTCAGCTCAAGGAACAGAAGGTATAGATGAATGTCCAATGTATGAGCAAGTTGGGGGTGTAGCTGAGGCTTAAGAACTCCTAGAAACAGGGTTTAAAAGACCAAGGTATTAACTGAGCTGCCATTTGTCTATTTATATCATTTTCCTCAATACATAAAAGCTATAATGGCTTCCTTTATATGGCAGAACACATGGCTTTTTATAGCTTCTGTGTTTTTCATCTTAAGTTTTCAAATCTCAGAGAGACAGACTTACCCTGGTTAGTCTGGTAGGATACAGTTCCCAAGCCTGGACTAGTGACTTCAACATCAGGGAATTCTATTTTTACCAGCTTTGGACAAGTCCTCGCCCTTGGACCAATGATGGTGCTTAAGAGATAGAGTCATGAAAACATGGCTTCTACTGAGAGAACCATTAATAAACAGCAAGAATTCTGGAAGAAAGAGAGAATCAGGCAGAGCAAACAATAGATATTCAGTGCAGGGATATAAAGAGAGAGTTTCCAGTTCTTACATTAACTGTTACGGGGGGACCCAGGAACCTCTTTAATATGGCTCGAAATGGTCCTTGGGTACCAACTCTCAGATTTCAGCAGGCCCTTACCATATATCAGATCTACCAGGCATAGTTCCCTTCCTGTCGTTTGTTATTCCTTCCCACAAAAGGAGTACTGTTAGTATTCACAACAACACTTAATAAAATGAAATCATCTATTTACTCAATACCAAAGGCAGTGTTGGTTATTAATTAACCCTCATTGTTGCTATAGAAAAATAATAACAACAGTTCTTTATTCTTTTATTACTAAGATTGTAATTTAGCAGGAGTTCCATTCCTGTCTTTTTCTTTAACAGGCACTGACCTGTAACAAATTTCTACAAATAACATTAATATTTTCCTTCTCCATCCTTGCCCTCTCCACCCTTTGTCTCCACTCTGTCTTTCAAATCACTGTGGGTCATACAGAGGACACATGTTTGATGTTTGGATTCCAGAATTACAAGCTTCACAGCCAATTTGTATTTGCATAAAAGCAGACTCCTTTTTCAGACATTAGACACACATTGCAGCATTCAGCCTGCCAACTTTATTACTGTTCATTTCACCATCCTACAGTAGCTCTTGCTGAAAAGAGTACCGTAAATTTCAGCAATATAAAGATAGTATACCATAATCACTCATCAAAGAAAGAAGATATTATTTTATTCTATGATACACATCAATGATACGGTATTTGTCAAACAATTTATGATTTGGAAACAAAGGCGATAAAATCTAATTGAATATTTGAACCAGATACATTGAAGGATAAAAGTAGAACTCAAGGAAAAATTATATCTATCTTTTATTTTGGCTGGGAGTTCTATGCCAGCTGTGCTATCCAAATACCTGGGTACAAATGTGGCAGTGTAATAAAAATGCATCCCTAGGAAGAGACCATCCTATATATTTTAAAACAGACAGACCCAAACACACACTCCCTGTACCATGTGTTCACATTATAAAGCCCATTCTGTGACTTGCTGAAGCAGCTAGTGCGTTACTGTATATTTGAAGAATTTACACTAAACCTTTTCTTTCCAGTTTTCCTTTTACTGCAGGAGTTACTGATGCTGATAGAACTCAGTGGCTCAATAAACAACTTTGCTATCTCAAAAAATACACCCACTTTGCCAGCAAGATGTTTGGAGTCATTCCAAGAGAAAGAAAAATAAATAAATCTGATCAACAGAGAGAAGGGACCACATGGAAACATACGCACTCCTGTTTTTACTCTGGTCACAAATCATTATCCACTCTGGCATTGATTAATTGGTCTTCCTCAAATCCTCCAGGATTCTTATGAAAACCCAGGATAAAGGACGATTACAATATTAGCAACAGATAGAAAGGGATACATTTTCAAAATGTTGTCTGGAGATAACAGTGCATAGACAAAAATGTGCCACATGGGAGGTAGCTTTTGCTTATTTACATTTTTTAAGTGATTTAGTTCTTTTTGTCAAAGTCTTCATTCACTCCCCTTCTTATCTCAGGTCCACAACCAAGTCTGAGAAATGCGGGGGTGACATGCTCTACATACTCCACCTGTCAGGTGACACCATGGCATCCGGGACCCATTGACAATTTCTGTGTTATTATGCCTAATTCTTCAGGGTGTATTGTTAATGATCAAGTTTCGCATTGTTAATTTCAGGTACTACCTTAAATGGATGATAAATGGGCTAAAACAGCTGTCTGAACGTCACATACGGTCAGTCTCATGGAGAGTTGCCTTGTAATTCTAACAATAGTTTCACTTTGATAGTTAATAAGCTTTTCATTTGAGTACTAATGTTCATCCACATTCTTCTTTACTTACCCACTCTTCAGTGACTGGATTTTTTCCACTTTTGTTTCTCTGTTTTAAAATAAGCTTCTCATTACACTCTATAGTTTGTAATTACCATCCTAAGTGATACATATTGTTCAGTAAAGGATGGCTATTACTACATGTGTATAAAGGTTAAAAGTGTGGTAAGACACAGGAAAAGTAAAAGAAATAGACCAATGGATTACATTCAAGAGTCCAGATACAGACCTGTGGACATATGAGCACTTTGTGTGTGATAAAGATGCCAACACTTTTGTATATGGATGGCTTATTATACGGCATTGTGAAAATTGGCTAATTATATGGAAAATAATAAATCTAGATGCCTATTTTACATGACACAAAATGTTTAAATTTAGGTGGATTAAAAAGGAGTGAAAGGTAATACTGTAAATCTTGTGAAAATGTATGAACCCATCCCCACTCCACCCCTAGAGTGATGAAAGCCTTCACAAAATCTCCAAAGCAGAGAACCTAAGGTAAAAATTAAAATTAAGTAGACAGTTTAGATTAAGTTTAAATAGTTCTACAGTGATAGCAAACCATCCGAGTTCCAAAATTTTCGAGGATTTAAAGATAGATAGAACAATAAATTGGCAGATTACTGTTATGCCTAAATTAAGTCTAGCCATTTATTCATCAATTTTCAAAGAAAATGTCAGATAAATAAATCTACAAAATTGAGCTTTGTAATGAATCGCTAGAAAGAGGAACACAAAGTATTACTAAATGTCCACATTTTATTTAACAAATGGTATACAGCACAAATCATGTGGCAAAGCATTGTTCTAAATATTGTTACAAATCTTAACTCTTTCACTATTGTAACAATCACATGAAATTGGTACTATAATGATCATCCCCATTTTACAAATGAAGAAAGTAGAGAGAGGTTTGTGACTCACCCTAGGTAAGACAGTGAAGAAATGCACAGACTGAGATAGGAACCTAGGCAGTTTGGTTACAGATCTGTCCTGTCAACCACTACCCTGTATTTCTTTCCTCAAAATTTTGTATAGAAATAGCAATTAACATTAGACTTCTGGAAAATATTTGCCTTTTGCTTTGATTTTTTTTAAACATCTCATTTACAATCATAGGAAAAGAAAGCAAATATTCCACGTAGTGACAATTAAAATATTCCCAGCTCACCGATGTAGACTTGTAATAAAAATCCTACATCTTTCTATGATATTCCCATTTCTAATGTTTTCTACTAATCCATAATTTAATAAAAAATAACGGAATAATTCTTACCTTTCTCAAACATGTAAAAATTAGTACTAAGAAAAATGGAATAAGGATAAAAATTGAATCAGATGAAAATTTACTTGGAAGAATTTGGGTCAGATGAGATGAAATTAAATAGCATTAGTTCCTTAAGTGTATAAAACATGAACCAGTGAGGACATAAGTCCATGCTGTAGCTCTCAGTCTCTTTGAGGGATAATTAACAAAAATACTGCAGCATTTAAAATGATAAATACATATATGAATTACTAGTCTGGGAGACAGAGAACCCCAGAAACATGTAAGTGGTGTGTTACTGAAAAGACTGTTACTTCTCAGAGGTCAGACACATGTCCTTTTTAAATCATAGAATTGTAACATCTTGGTGTTGGAAAGATGCTTCTATATGATCTGCTCAAAAGACCCATCCTACTGTGTACTCCCTTACACCATACTCCTGACAAATAGGAAGTCAAGCTCTGTGAAGAGCTCTGGAGGTAGGGAAGCCAAGACTTCCCAAGAGGAGTAGTGGAAAACAAAATTGATTGATTCAGACTTCCTTGGTTCTAGTTCTGGCTGGGCCAGTAAGGAGCAGAGAAGCAAACCATTTGACCTTGTTATGTCTACATTTCCTCACATGGAAAATTAAAAAAAAAAGAGCTTTAAATATGTTCATTCTATGATTGTATTTTGTAAATAGATTTTCATTATAAAAGTCTTTATATAGTCAACCAAAATTGGCCTCCATGTACTTGTTGCAAAAATTTAGAGCTAACCCTTCAAGAAGTAATTGCTCTTTGTTCCGGATATTTCTTGCTTCCTAACAAACCATCAAAAATCTTAGTGGCTACGAACAATGACATATATTTTGATCATGGGTTTCCGAGTTGATCAGAGCACGGCACTCATCAGCTTGTCTCTGCTCTACTCAGCTTTAGCTGAGTGGTCCTAAGGCTGGTGGCTGAAGTATTGTTCACTGAGATGTCTGGTGGTTGATGCTAGCTCTTGACTTGGACCTTGGCTTGTGCCAGTGGCCAAAATACTTACACATGGCCTCTCCATGTGATGTGACCTGAGCTTTCTTCCTAAAAAAATGGTGGCTAGGTCCTGAGGATGACTGTCCAGCGAGACAATCAGGTAAGTTCTATCAACTTTTATGACTTAGATATGGAAGGTCATTCAGTGTCACTTCTTTTTTTTTTTTTTTTTTTTTTTTTTTTTTTTGCGGTACGCCGTCCTCTCACTGTTGTGGCCTCTCCCGTCGCGGAGCACAGGCTCCGGACACACAGGCTCAGCGGCCATGGCTTACGGGCCCAGCCGCTCCACGGCATGTGGGATCTTCCCGGACCGGAGCACGAACCCGTGTCCCCTGAATCGGCAGGCGGACTCTCAACCACTGCGCCACCAGGGAAGCCCCAGTGTCACTTCTTCATCAATCTATTCATGAGAAGCAAGTCACTAAACTTCCACTTTAAGGGGGAAGGACTCAAACTCCACCTTTGCATGAGAGATGTCAGTCTTCTACGTTAAGCCTTTAAAATATTTGAATATTAATATCCTGTTCCCTTATATTTTCTCATTTCTTGGCTAAATGTATTATTCAGTTTCTTTAAACTTTTCTATCAGACTACATTTTAGGTAGTAAAATGATCTGACTTCTTTAAATAAAAAATCCTTTTCATTGGCCATGCTGAATGAGACTGCTCTTCTTAAAATTGTGAAGCAGGAGTTCTCAAAATATGATTCTGAGATTACCTGGGAGTTTCTAAGATTGTTGGGGGCTCTGCAAAGTTAAAATTACTTTCCTAATGATACTAAGGCATTATTTTTCTTTATTGTTCATTTTTCTCAAAAATATACAGTGGAGTTTTCCAATCCTACACAAGTGATTTCACTGTTGAAAGATACTTTAAAAAAAAAAAGGTAAAATTATGACTCTCCTTTGGATATAAAATGATCATGCAATTAAGCTTTATTCTACTCATTAACTGAGAGAACCAGGCATATGAGGGAACCAGTTTAAAGAAAAAGTCAAAAAGGCCCAAATTTATAGGAATAAAAGAATGTTGCAATGAATTGCTGATAGAGGAAAACCTTTTTTTCACAGAGTTCAAGGGAAGATGTTTAAACCTCTACCAAAAAAGAGAGCATTTGTACGGAGTGGTATGGTAACTAGTTCTCACAGAATTAGAATCTGAGAAGGTGGGCAGGTGTGTTATAGAAAATGCATTTTTTCTTCTATGTCACAGCAGATTGGGGCTCTTTGAAAATGGAACTGCATTTTTTCATCTCCAGTCTTTTGGCACTTCTTTCATTTTCTGCTTCTTTTATCAATTTACCACCAGTGGTCCAATTATCTTCCCTGATATCAGTTAATTTCTACATCTTTTAAAAACATAGTTTTCTCTATTGTCAAAGATGGTCCTCAAGTACTTAAAGATTTGGTGTAGAATTTGGTATACTTTAGGCTGACACTTCAATCTTGTCTGTACTCTCTATGGCTTACTGAGGTTTCCATCCCCATCTTCCAGATGCTTTTAGATCTGGACCATTACATTCTCTATCACCTCCTGCCTCTCATTTTGTAAGGTCTGTGGAATATTCCTTGAACCGCTAGAGTAGTGTTCTTTGAAGTATGCTCCAACTATCACCCATATCAGAATCTTTTGCTGGCTAAACAAATACACATTTCTAGACAACAACACATTTTTACTATATCAGAATTCCTGGTTTGAGTTGAATTTCTGTCATTTGTAACCAAAAGATTTTTCACTGGCATTCTTATAATATTAAACCTTTTAGGAGTTTTAGCTATCTTACTCATTTAGCCTTCATAAAAACTTATTAGTCTTATTTTATGGTTGAGGACACTGAAGGACTAGCTCAAGGTCACACAGCTAGTAATTGTCAGAGCTGGGAATCAAATCAGAGCCTTGTTTATTTGTTTTTCTCCCTCCTAATGCTCATAGGCTGAGTAAACACCTGAAAGGTCCTGGGAAGGGCTTGGTGACCAAAAATAATTCTCATTGGCCCTGCCTCAGAGTCTGAAATCCTCAGCATTCTCCAGTTCTTTCAGTTCCAGGCAGCTGTTTAATTGCAAATTACATCCGGAAGGGTGTCACATTAATAGCTACTACCAGCTATTAACTCCTAAACACAAATCAGTGTTCTTGTTCTCTAGACTAGACAGGACTCTTAAAGAACGTAATGTTTGTAGGAAATTTTTGAACTGAGAGTGAAGGGAATAGGAAAGGTTGGGGGCAGAAGGACGCTGTCACAGCGGAGGCTCTGGACAAATGACAGATCTCAAGTGCTGGGGGGTGGGCAGCCCATGACAAGTGAGGGGAGGACTGGGCTGGGGACACAGGCTCAAAGGATTTTAGAAGGGGCGATAAAGGCAAAGATTACCTGCTTTCCATTTTTGCATAGAACCATTTCAAATTCTGGCATCCATTTTGATCCTGCTTCAGTCTTTATGATAAAACACAGGAAATTACCCCCCGAATGTGCAGTGTGTGTTAAATATGAAGAATTAATCCAACACTGCCAAACCTAATTCACATAAGGTCCCAGCATGAGCTCACATTCAATAATCATTAACATCTTTAACCTATTCTTCAATTTCTTTAATGAATACATGTATCTTATTTCCTTAGAATGTAGGATGATTGGACTGTTCTTCAGTGTCATATATACATGCAACGTAAAATATGACATTAACGTGATTAAATCATGTAATAAACATTATCACGTTGCTTTGTTGTCAGAATCATAACTAATGGAATGAGGTCGGAAAGGTACTGCAGAAACAGCTGCAGATTTATAATTTTTCCCATGAATTACTCATAGAAGATTTCACAAACCAATAAAGTAATTCCGAAGCTGCACAAATTACTAAATTACTTGTTAAGTTAAAAAATAAGTGACAGAGCTATTTGTGTCATCGTGGCTAGTGTCAGTGACCAATAAATTTGTTATAAAATGTTCCAGGATTTAAAAAAATGGTCCTCATTTAGGCTTAGACTAACAGTAAGAAGCAGGAGCTTTTCCTAAAGCTCTAGGTGAACAATGGCACTTGAAAATGAAACACTGGCAAATTGCCCATCTCCTGTGGGAAAAGGAGGAAGGAGGCGGCAGCATCTTTGTAAGGAATCACACTAGAGAAGGCAGGCTTCTTCCTGGGGCATTAACAACATCTCAACAGGACTCAGAGATTTTTGTCAAGAGCCACAATTTACACAATAATTACACTCATTGGAGCAAATACTGATCCCAAATTGCCTCCTACTTCTCGTCCTCTCCCCAAATGGAATGTTTTGTCTATGTACCCGAGTTGTTTTAGAGGATTAGTTTACTCATGTATTCATTTAACAAATACTGGCTTTTGTATGTCTGTTTTATTTTTCCAAGCAATCAATTCATAGAGCAAACACCCTTTTCCTTTCTATTAATGTACTAAAAGAAAAAAAAAAGAATATGTTTTGGAAACTCCTGGCATACCTAAGCCATGACTCTCTTACAAGCTTAAGGAAAACAGATATGTTTAAAAGTGTGTCTAAGCATGCTAATCATAATTTATTAAGAAACACAAAACCAAAGGTAATGAAAGACAACCTGGATTTATGGGGAAACGACAAAGATTATATTGTGCATTTTACAAGACAAAGGTAGTTTCTCCAGACTATTAGTTGCTGGTTTTTCAAGGACAAATGCAAAGCTATCATTTTTCCAGATGAATAGCATGAGGAAGAGAGGTGCATTTGCTGTGGCCTTTGCTCATATGCTTACTATTGTTCAGGAAACATTCACCTATGTCTGTTTGTCTTGACAACGTGGGAATTCACTGAACCGATGATCAGACTCTGCCTTCATGGTGCCATGAAAGAGAAGGGTAATTTTAGTCCACCACAGCTGAAACTATTGATGTCCAAGCTCATTATGCATTATTAACTTCTTTATGGTGTTGGGACACCAAAGAGACATCCTGTTAAGAAGCAGAGAGTGCAAAACAGGATCAGTGGGATATTGTAATCAGGTTGGAGGAACAAGCAAAGTGCCTGGGAAAAGATCTCCAGATGGTGATGAAAAAAAGATGACCTCCAGTGGCGATGCTACACAAACTCCTGGAGGGGAGCCTCGTGACCACACGCTGGGAAGGGAGCTTGAAGAAGAAAGAGCAGCCAGTTCTTCCTTCTACGCAGAGATCACGGCAAAAGCTTCCTTGGGGATAAAGCACAATCCCTTCGAGCAAAAGAATTTTGTTGATTATCTGTGGATTTCCATCACTCGTACACCACCCCCCAACTCCCGACCAGCAAGAATTAGGTGCTGCACAAACACATGAAAATATCCTTGCCTAGCAAGTCTAGGAGTGTTGGTGCCTCTATCTGATATAGCCCAGCTCTGCTGTTTCTTCAAAGCTCTAAAGAAGCAGACCTAATTCATGTTCCAGGAATTCTCATTTGGAGGCAAACTGAATGCTTTGATATGAGAGGTCTTTTCACTTCTGCTGGTGGGAAAAACACCAATGATTTATTAAAATTTTTTTAAATCCACTCTTAAGTTTCTCTTCTCATAGAGTTGTGAGAATCAAATAAATTAATATTTGTTTTACTATTTAAAATCCTGTACAAATGTGAAGTATTCGTGTTATCCTCCTGTTGACATTGAAATTCATGCATTAGGTAATTGATTAAAAATCTACTACGAAACGATGAGGCAACTGCTTAATACTGGATCCTCACCACTACCCTCCAGATTTCCCTCCTTGTTGACAATAGTTCCCCAGAATTATGAAATGAGATTATCATTTTTAGAGTGACATTGTAATGGTCAAAATTATTTGCATTGCCTCAACTTGAAAGAAATAGTAAATAGTGACTTAGGTGACCTATGGCCATGATTTCTATTTGAAGCTATGTATGAATATTTTTTACTAACTGAAGCTCTAATGTAACTGATCCTATTCAATCACAAACATACACTCATATGCAAATGTATAAATAAAAACAAACTCAGAAAGAAATACATACATTTCAACAGGAGACAAGTTTCAAATGACAAAAATAGAACAACTTAGCAACACTTTAGATGTCCTGTATTCAAAGTAAAACAATCCATGCACTGGGGGAGTAGAGTGCTTTATAAGCAGTGAAGCACTGTTCCCAAGGGATTTAGTGCAAGAGTTTTCTAGAGCATTAGAAGCGCCAATACTCAAAAAGGGCATGATTGGCAAGGGGGCCAGGGATTTCTGTATAAGGTGAGCAGGTCCTATCTTCTAGGATAAGGTAAGCTAGCCAAAGCTGAGTTGGAGGATTGTAATTGATGTACGTTAGGTTTCCTTGTCAGTGTGGTATTTCCCCTGAAGGCCAGCTGGTTTGGGTTTTGATTTGTGACATAAGCTGGGCCACTGGGGCAGCCTCCATTTTGTGGGTCCCACCTGATGGAAGAAATACCGAGGCATGTCATTTAGAAGCCAGGAGCTTAGATAGTAAGAACTTGTCTCTGCAATATGCACAATGACACAAAAAGACAGTCCGTTGATCTGGTAAACCTAACCAACCATATAATTTGAGTTGGGCTTGAATGATCTCATTACTTACTCAAAAAAAGCCGGAATGAATCCTGAGGTCAAAAAATGATCCAGGGGCTTCCCTGGTGGCGCAGTGGTTGAGAGTCCACCTGCCGATGCAGGGGACACGGGTTCGTGTCTCGGTCTGGGAAGATCCTACATGCCGCGGAGTGGCTGGGCCCGTGAGCCATGGCCGCTAAGTCTGCGCGTCCGGAGCCTGTGCTCTCACAACAGTGAGAGGCCCGCGTACCACACACACACAAAAAAAAGATCCAAATTTCTGCAAACTAGACTAGTCTATGTCGTCCTCACAAGGTACACATCGTGATCACACAAAGAAGAGACCGAGAGAGTGTATGCGCGGGGTGTGTGTTTGTGTTTCTAGAAGTAGGGAAGCGGTGGAGGGGAATGTTCGATAGGAGTCATTTTGTCCATTAGATTATCTAGTGTTTTCTGGAAAAATAAAACCCTGAAGGGAGGAGAGGGGTGAAACGCCACAGTACGTTGGGAGAGTAGGACCACTCTGATTGGGCCAGACCCTTAGCTGTGAGGTATTGTAACAACACGATAGAGGAAGAAAGAATAATTCCTTGCCCGGCTGGAGAGGTGGGGTGGGGTGGGGTGGGGGGCGGCGTTTCATCACCCTGCAAGCAAATCTTACCTTTCCATCCTCACAATATCTCCATTAATATCTACCTTATGTTACTGATGCACAAGTATGACTATTTAGTTGTTCATTTATTGAGGGCAGACATTTTCTTACTTATCTCCAAACCTCTAGCCTTAGCAGTGTACCTGGAAAAACCTGGCACTCAGGAAATACGGGAAGTAAGAGGGATGAGAGAAAGGAAAGAATCGCAGACTCTGAGAACAGCATTTGACCTGCCAAGGGAGTCTGACTCCCTCTACCAGGATCCCTGAGATTCTTCTCCATCTCCACCATCAGGGCAGCGGCTCTGTGGCCAAAGTGGGAGGCATCTGAAGAGCAATCGTAGGAGTGGATAGAGAATTAGCTGATCTCATGTGTGGCTGTTGGACTTTAACTCACAGAGAATACTGCATCTGAAAACGAAGGTGAGGGCACGTTTACCTAACTCAGTGGTCCTATGTCTCTAACCTCCTGCCATCTCTAACATTCCACAACTACGTCCAGTTGTATTGGTCAGAGGCAGACAGCATTATTGATGCCTAATGATTTCATTAACAACAGAACTCTCATTAGAGCAAAGTGCTAAAAATGAAATGCACTATTCCTTAATAACCAGTAAAAGAATCTGAAATGAGCTCAATTTAATTTTGCTCTAACGAATTGTAGGGCTATACAGCAAGCTGTGAATAATCTGCCTCAGATCACTGCAGAAAGTGCTGTGTATTCAAGGAGAGGAGAGAGAACATTTCAGTCTTTTCAGTGGCTATAGATTCGTGTGGCCATTAGCACAACTTTATAAATCCACCAGCTTAGAATTAGAGACGGCGAGAAGGTCACAGCCTGAAATTTCTCAGAGCACAGCCATCAGAGACATTTCAGAAACAGTTTTATAATTTCTCCTTGAATTCTTGTGCTTTCTGCATTAGACTATTTACATTTTGACACACACATCATGTCAGTCAAGTAAGAGAAGATAGACATCAAGTGCTCCAGGGCCCTAATATACCATTTAGGAGGGAGCCACCAGCTGTGGCATGGAAAATGTGAGGGAAGAATACAATCTCTTTAAAGAACCCTTTGAAACATAAAAGAAAAATTACAGTGTGCTTTGCTGCTTGATTGTCTCCGGTACAAAGGCAACTGACACTGACTAGAATCTGTGGCCTTGCAGCCCACGTGCCTTCCAGATGAGCTAAATTACTCGGGCTTGAAATGAGAAAACTTGAAGCCGCGCCTTGTATGTAGACACACGCAGGCATTTGGTTGTTTTGATATGAAGTATCCCTCCATCTCCTCTCCCCCTACCCTCTTAAAACAAAACCAAAATCAAAACCTGAGGTGAAAAATGTTGCCTTGATTCCTGTCAAACGTCATCAGTAGAAAACTGTATCATAATCTCCATAAATAAATAGGTACTAGTCTGTTCCCGATAATCATAATAACATTACATTGAACCCTGATAGCGTCATTTCTAAGCTAGTCAATGGAACTTACCATCCTTTTCCAGAAATTCACCAATTCTGAATTGGGGGCTCGATATAATTAAGTGCTACCAGCTGAAGATTCCTTGAGGATCTGACCATTCCCTCGAGAGAAATATATCCACTCCCTTCTGTTAAATGCTGGTTGCCAGCATCTCCGAATAAATAAGATGCGACAGTTGATTTTGACTTAGCGCATGACGTTTATAGGACGAGAGCTAATTTGTGTTTTCAGATCCTATATTCCATCTATTGCTTCACTGACTAAATAGATTAACCCAGGTAAGTTTTACATGTTATTTATTTATTTATTTATTTTTCTGTCAGAGGCTCAGTATCAATATTCGAATTAGAGATACTGTGGACTCGTTCATGGAAATGTATGGGGACCAGGTGACCAGCATGGATAGGGTGCCTGCACAGTGATCCAAGGCATCACGCTGTTGGCAGTGTTCTCAGATTTCACTGTGCATTAGGTCCCCTGGGTGGGTGGTTGTTAAAAATGCAGATGCTAATGCCTTATTTCACATCTGCAGAATCAGTCTCAGGATGTGTGTCTGAAGCTATATCGTGAAAAGCATCATAGATAATGTAGGTGAACCTGGGGTCTATATTTTGAAGAACACTGGCTTATAATGTATTAGGTAGAGTCTGCTAGAATGGAATAGTGAAAAAGGTACTGGATTTAGAAGCAAATAACCTTGATTCCATTCTTAGTTTCTTGGTTTTCTAACTGTGTTCTTAGAGAACGCAGTTCTCAGCCTTAATTGTTTAATCAATAAAAACAAGGAGGGCCTAAAATAGTATGTTCTTATCCTTGCATGTAGCATAGCCCAACTCACTGTTTTGCTTTGTTTGTTTCTGTTTGTTTGTTTCAGCCAGGCCACCCGGCATGCCGGGGGGTGGGGGGTGGGGGGGGGGGATGTTAGTTCCCTGACCAGGGATGGAACCTGTGCCCCCTGCATTGGGACCGTGGAGTCGTAACCACTGGACCACCAGGGAAGTCCCCCTACTCATTGTTATTGTTGTGTTTTAAAGGAATTTTAGTTAGTTTATTTATTTACCGGCTTTAGAAAAAAGAGATTTAAGCCAGGTTAGTATTGAAAAAATTTTCATTGAAATAATAATGTTCACCCTACAATACTTTTTGAAAATCTGCAATTCTAAGGTAGAGATACATGAAAGTAGTTCCATTTTTATTTACATGGATTTGTAGTACATCAACATTAGCGATTCGGTGCATAGCTAAGAACGGGTCCTGGTACCAGTGAAAAAAATGAATAAACAAACAAAAGAAAACAAACCATCTTGGGCCTCGGAAAGTATGGCATGGCCAAAGAAACAAAACAAAACTGAGGGCTTGGTAACCACATACAACACATTTGGGGTGCAGGCCCTGTTCCACAACTCAGATCTTGGTAATTTATACCATCTACCCCCAACCTCTAAGTTAAATGTCAAAAGAGAAAGAAATTTCCAAAAACGTGCCCTTCCTTTCCAAAATTACTCTCTTTATTCCAAAATAATATTAGCTCTGGAGTTAATAGCTTATTTTATTTCCTTACTGTGAAGATATTATTATGTATTTAGCCATTACAGGTGTTACCAGGGTGATTGCCATGTATACCACATTTCAAGGAGGAACTAAGCTTCTTGAAAGCTCCCCATTTGCAGACACTCCTCACTTCCCCATCACTTAAACAGAAAGAACATTCTGGAAAAAACATTTGTGTACTATATCTACTCCTGTCTATAGCAGAAGATTTAATCATATGGACAGAATTTTATACCAATCTTGCAAAGGTGGCTTTATGTATGCAACTTGGCAAGGGTGGAACTAGGAATGAGGGGAAGACCTCAGAATAATTTATGATTTTCCAAGAGCTTATTGATTACAAAAAAATCCTTTGTTTCTATAATATTGTTCTCGTTTTTATTTCTAATTAGATCTTATCAAAAGTTAGTACAAACCAGACCGGTGACATTGTCTTCAGAATCGGAGGAGTACAAAAGGAGGCATTTGGCAATTCATCTGTGAATCCTTTTTGCACCTGCATAATTCCTTTCTGAGTTATGTACTTGGAGGCCTAATGCCATGCCTCAAGGGTAGATCAAGGTGTGCCCTGGCAGCAACAGTCTAAGTAAACTTCCCAACACCTGCAAATATGAATTGTTAGTCGAATTTAGACAGCTGAGGTAGGCAAACCCTTTTTTCCTTCTTTTTTTCCATGTGGTTCCAATCACAATTACGGGTAACTACATGATGTTTGACATTAACAAGTGCAAATTTACTTCTAGGTCAGGTTAGTTTCTACAATACTGAAGAGGGGGAATGGTATTCTCTTTAACTAGTGATTAAAATTAAAATTTATTGTAATTTCCAAAGAGAAAAAAATTACTGCATTAAACGTACTAACGATACAGTGTAGAAAAAAGAATTAAATACTAAAATGCATATATAAATCTCTAACACAGCTAAGACTTCCAAGTTGGGGACGAGACTGAGGTGAGGGGGCCAGAAGCAGATTCTGCAGGAAAGGGAAGACTGGAAACATGGCACTTGTTTCCCTGACACGGTAAGGATGAGCCCTGAGTAAAAATGCAGTTTTACAGGAGGTTGGATGAAAATAAACCACTATAAGGGAGAGGGCACAATTTTCTAAGGCTACACACAAAGCCATCAGACGACACCACTAGAACACTCTGTCTTGCCACTTCAACTTCAGAAATCTTAAAAGAATAAATTTTGAAGATATAGTGTTACAAAATAGAGCGTGGCTACTTTGTAGAAACTTCTTCCCATTGTGTACATGCATGATGCGTATTTCCTATTTGCCCCTCCAGACCCACTTCTCTTCTCCCCCAACTCCTGCCTCCGCTTGTTCCCTGTGAGGCTGGTCCCAGTCTATAAACACTCTGGCCCTCTGTACCGAGACAAGTTTATGTGTCCCCAGATCTGCGCCATTACTCTGCTTGCCCTATGACTGATGCAGCCTTAGCAGAGCTAACATTGTGTTAAAGATCGTGGAGCTAGGTCTTTCCAGCCACTTCCAGCTGAGAGTGACTCTGCTTTGGTGGTTCCTTCAGATGGTTCACAGGTGTGACCCCACAGAACGCTGGCTCAGGCTTCACGGTTTTCTCCTTGCACCCTGCAGCTTCCTCATTGTTGTTTAGTGGGAAACACCTCAGGACCACTCAGTGCCCCTGCATGACACAATCCAGAAGATGAGAGGAGTTGACACTTCATAGGGCCACTAATAGCCAATGGGACCCCTCAAACCCTTGACAGACATCACAGCTTCATACCACTTTTTCTGGAGGTGTTTTGTGAAACCAAGACATCTGCCTGTTGTGAAGATGGGCCAGCTCAGTACAGCACTTTTTATATTTGCTCTCCTTTTGCTTCTTCACTCCCCCTTCCCTCAGTTCCGCTTCCCCAGGATTGTACTCCCAAGGAATATGTTAGCTTAGGCTCTGTTTAAAATACACTGGCTTCTGGTTTGGGACAATGGGAGGTACGGTATGTTATAGGTAGTTCAGAAGAAAGTGAGTTCAGCGTTTTTGTTTTCCCGTCTTCATTCTTGCCAATTGCACTCCAGCCCTCTCCTCCAACCATTCTCTTGGGGTTCCAGCATCTGTTCCCTTTCCTGGCTCCTTCAGGCCCATGGGAGACAGTGAGTTCAAGGTACTGCACCATCTCTTATTGCTTTCTCTTAACCCTGCCCACACCTTTGTAATTAGCCCATTTATAACATATCTTCAGTTATACTGCTGCTTTGTTCAACATCTTCCTTGAAAAGTTTGCAACGGATCCAGAGAACGAGCCTCACAAGTAAGTTGGAAACTGACACGTTGATAATCTTCGAATAGAAACGACGGAGTTTACGGCCATACCACATTGAACGTGCCAGATCTTGTCTGATCTCGGAAGCTAAGCAGGGCCGGGCCTGGTTAGTACTTGGATGGGAACAATGGAGAAGGTCTGCCAAGTTTATAGAAGGTATAAATGAAAAAAGGATTTGGCAAACTTGTCAAACATGTTACAGATCTAACATTCCGTGATCCTTGCTCAACGAGCAACTCAATTCTTAATGTTAAGCGTGTCTAATGAATGAAATAATAAACGGGAAAGTTTTAGTAGTTTTTCCTATTTTATGTCGGTAAATGATACGAAGCAAGCGGGAAATGTGCTCTGATATACTAAAATGTAAAACAAAAACCACTCAGCTTAAAACCAGAATAGATGAGATAGAGTCACCATTGAGATACTTATTAACTATATGACCCCAAACAAGTCATTTCCCTGCCCTGAGTCTTAGTGCCCTAATATGTAAAATGGGGATTAAAATGCCATGTTATGTGGGTCACGTGATTGTTATAAAGATTAAAACAGATGAAGCATGTGAAAGTACATTATTTTGCTAGAGCATTAGTGATATTATAAATATATATGTAAATATTTGTCCTCCATGGAAATAGCCTAATATGCACAAAGGATTGCAACCTAAAATTATGAAATGGAAAACACTGGAAAACATTGGACATGCCTATTTCTTTGGGAAGAGAATAAGTTCTGTGCTTGTCCACGGTGAAATTCACAGTTTGATAGCAATTTATAAATCTTTGGCTAAATAGTGCATACTTACATACAATGCATCATATAACTTTTTAAAAGCCTATTTTATATTATTTCCAACAAAAAATTCATTTTTCTGGCCATAATCTTACAAAAGATGTTTCTCTGATCGATATGCCTGAATGTTGTTTTCTGTCATTCTCTACCATTTTTGCAGCATAGTAGAAAAAAAAATGTCACCTTTCCAAAACAAACAAAACATCTGCCCTCTAGGAAGACAGCCATAGGCATAGACTAAGCCCCAAGCAAACCCTGGTCTGAAGATAAGACTTAGATCCAGTTCCTCTGGCTCCACAGGCTTTGCCTCATTCTGTGGCGAAAACTCAGCTGCTCTGAATCTTGGTTTCTTTGCACAGACTCTGCCTGAAACTGCGGCATATGTTACCACAGGCATTTGATTGGCTCGTATTTCTGAGACTGATTCAGAAAGAACATTTCTCAACTGTTCCTGCTTTCTTTGGTTCACGTGTTGAAGTTTCGCTGACATCCACTGTAGAACGGAAATCAGATTCAATATCCCATCAATTTTCAGCATAGAAAAGCAAGCACATTTCAGCTGTGTCACTGCATCAGCAGTAAACATATTTAATAATATCAATTACTGACTTCAACACTTTCATGATCTGGAAAAGCATACAGCTTCTTGGGGATAGAGTCTTTTGCAACTAAGAGAAAAATGCATTTATTATACAGTATGGTGCAAACATTTTCAGTGGGTACTAACTATGTAGCTACAGGAATAGCATAATCTTTTGTGATTATTTTGGGAATAGAAATCTAGGCTGAGATGCTAAATAAATCATCTAATTCCTTCAGATATGGTTCTTCAAGAAATCATTGGATTCCCTTAAAGGAGCTATATTTAAATATTCCAGAGAGGCAAATTAAGTTGATTTTTTTAACTTGTAGGAAATTCCACACTGACTCTTGGAAATTACAGGTAGTTGAATTCAACACAGAGATGAATAGGTCGATTTTTGTTACGCTCACCATACTCTTGTTAGTTGCTCTATATGTTTTCTCATTTTATTATATCAAAAGTCATATCAAGTAGATAGCAGCATACCCGTTTCATAGAAGAGAAAGCAAATACTCAGAGATGGTAAATAATTCAGACAAGAAGCTAGTAAGTGGGAGAGACAGATTTTAATCCATGTTCTACTAATTTAAGGTTAAGTTCTCTCAAAGGTGTTCTGCTGTTGTTTTTGTTCAAGAAGGCATTAGAGATCGATTTCTTTAAAATCTTGGTTTCTAAGATTATAAGCAGTATTCTTTTCTAGAAGTAAAAATTTCTCCACTGCTCTCCTTGTGGCCTTGCACATAGTGTGCTACTCTATAGAAGACACTCACGTTGTGATAGTTTCCTATAGATTGTAATTAAAAAAAAAAAATTGGCTAGCCACAGTTTTTTGTAGGATCTAATGTGCTTAGCTAAGGGCTATATTGTAAATGTTTCACCTTATGGAGGCAATAATCAAGTGAGAACTCCAAAACTTAAGAAAGATTTAAAAAATAGGAGTTTTCAAAAGAATGAGGATGGGGTCCTAATTTTGGACCCAGCCAAAGGAGGAACGAAAGACAACCCAGTTCCGTCTTCCCTACCACCTCCTTCTTACTAGGTTTATGGAAATGTGCTCCCATTAACTGGATAAACCCATTGGCACTGCACTAGCAGTGATGGCGTCCTTAGATTCTCACAGCCAAGAATGTGATGGGTCAGTTAAATAATCCTGGATGAGGAAACCACATACATGGGACTACTCCTTGGGGTCTACAGAACTGAAATAGAAGCTGGTTGATTCAGCTTCAGCTGGCAAAGTGGTCAAGCAAAACCTCCATTTACTAGTGTCAGAGAGACATGAAAAGCAATAAGGAATTCTAGCACAATGCAGAGATGAGCAGTCAAAGGCCGGACTCCTGGGCCCTTGGAATCTGTCAAGCTCCGTCATGGGAAAAGGACCTACCCACCTGGTGAGGAAAATGAGGCTGGAGGGAGAAGGTGAGCCAGTTCTTCACCTTGACATGACCAGAGAAGGCTGCATCAACCTGCGAGGGCAAACTCTGTGTGGATGGCCACAGGAATGGCAGTCCTGGGGGGCACCTCTCAGAGACCATAAGAGCAAGAGTTTCTCCCAGACAAAAGGGGATGTGGAAGCAATGGCACCAGGACAGAGGCTTGGCACAAAGCCAGTGTGCCTGACTCCCCTGGGTTTGCAGAGTTGCTGATTCACCTTTCTATGGCAGGATGAGGTTTGCTGTTCTCATCAAACATTTTGCTTTTCATTTTGTCCTTGCTCTTTACATATATTATCAATTAATTTAATCCTCAACCAATGATATGAGGAAAGACATTAAATAATGTCAGAGTAGTGTTTCAAACCCAGGCAGTCTGGCTCCAGAATCCATGAGCTTGATCACTTTTTCACGTTTCCAGACTTTACCCATTAATACTGGAGCAACTTTATATGAAGAAAATTCATGAGATAGTATGGGAAATCTTGGTGCGGAAGCACACTAGAAAAGAAAGACTTATGCTGTAGCTTCCCCATTTGGAGAATCCTAAGGACTATAGCTTCCTTGTATGAAGACCAATAAGGATCTATTGCTATCTTTCCAGTCCGGCACCAGTACCCTGTAGAAAGATCCAAAAAGGTTTGAAAAGACCCTGAAAAATGCAGGCAGAAAGAAGAGGGGAAGAGAAGAGCTAGGGGGAGATGAAACACCTGATGGCCATCTGAAAAGGACTCTAAAGAGAATGAACATTTTCTGCTTAGAAGAAGAAAACAAAGATTTGGTATCATATCCTTGACTTTGTTTTTGTTCACAAGTTATTAATAATAAGGTTGATTTCTTTCTATTAATGGATAATCATTCCAGCTCTTCTAGGCAATTCAGCCACAACTAAGGAGTTGCATTTATTAATTACTGTAATTATTGTAAGGTATTTGCTTCTGCAATCCGTCTCCCTCAATGGACCATGAGTTCCTCCAGGGCCATTCCATGTTCATTTCATCCCCATTCCCTGCACTTAGCTCACAGCGCTGTTCAAGAAAAAAGGAAACCATAAACAAAACAAAAAGACAACCTATGGAATGGAAGAAACTATTTGCAAATGACGTGAATGAAGAGGGCTTAATTTCAAATAGACAAACAGCTCATACAGCTCAAAAAAAAAAACCAATCAAAAAATGGGCAGAAGACCTAAATAGACATTTCTCCAAAGAAGAACTACAGATGGCCAACAGGCACATGAAAAGATGCTCAACATCACTAATTATTAGAGAAATGCAAATCAAAACTACAATGAGGTACCACCTCACACTGGTCAGAATGGCCATCATCAAAAAGTCTACAAATAATAAATGCAGGAGAGGGTGTAGAGAAAAGGGAATCCTCCTATATTGTTGGTGGGAATGTAAATTGGTGGAGCACTATGGAGAACAGTGTGGAGGTTCCTCAAAAAATGAAAAATTGAGTTCCTATATGATTCAGCAATCCTACTCTGGGCATACATCTAGAAAAGATAAAATTCTAATTTGAAAAGGTACATGCATCCCAGTGTTCACTGAAGCACCATTTACAATAGCCAAGACATGGAAGCAACATAAATGTCCACTGACAGATGAATGGATAAAGAAGATGTGGTAAATATATGCAATGGAATATTACTCAGCCATAAAAAAGAATGAAATAATGCCATTTGCAGCAATGTGGATGGACCTAGAGATTATCATACTAAGGGAAGTAAGTCAGACAGAGAAAGACATATATCATATGATATACTTATATTTGGAATTTAAAAAATGATACAAATTAACTTATTTACAAAACAGAAAAAGACTCACAGATATGGAAAACAAACCTATGGTTACCAAAGGGGAAGCAAGGGAGGATAAATTAGGAGCTTGGGATGAACAGATACACACTACTATATATAAAATGGATAAACAATAAGGAACTACTGTACAGCACAGGGAACTATATTCAATGTCTTGTAATAACCTATAATGGAAAAGAATCTGAAAAAGAATATACATATATAAATATATATTTAAATATATATATAACTGAACCACTTTGCTATACACCCTGAAACTAACACAATATTATAAATCACCTATACTTCAATTAAAAAAAAATTAGAGAACAAATGTTATATTTGTGCCCAGCTATTTGACTTGTATCTCTAAGCTGTGGAACTCTTTTATTAATAAACAATTCTACCTGGCAATTCTTTGGCTATGGGAATGATCTCACATCTTAGAAGTTACCCATGACCATGTTCTCCACTAGGACTTGGAAAAATAGAGTCTGGGAACTTCTCTGTGAACTGCAACTTTTAGGACATAATCCAGTCACTATCAGTCTTATGGGGAGATTTAGACCTTCCACAGAAACAAAGTCAGGCCCAATTTCACTTCAAAGTGAATGTGACCGTTGGGGAATGTCGGCAGAGACAAGGAAAGTCACAAAATTCAGAGATAAATGTTACGGAGTTCCTGCAACTAATGAATGTGCTCAGGGCTACTAAGCAGTTGGCACATGTAGAAGTCAAATAATTAGTATGTATTTTTTTATTTTTAAAAACAAACCTTATCACTTGAATTTTAAACACACTGTGTTTCCCCAAAATATAAACTGCTCTAGTTTCTCATATTTTATTTTTAGAATGACGTGCAAACATCGAGGTGAGAAAATGCATTCTGTGTATTTATTTAAAATCCAGACCTGTTAATTGGTTGTGTGCCTATCAAACACTCTGAAGGTAAAAAGAAAGTTAGTCACTTTAACAATTGTCAGGCAAATAACCAACTAGAAAAATTTTAAAAAGCTAAAATTATTAAATGTCAGAAGCAGATCAGTCTATTATTTGCTCCAAGAAGGGGAAAGAGAATGAGAGGCCATTTAATGTAATTATTGGGATAATGTCTTGTTATATTTTTTCCAATTGATCAAATAGTGAACATGACAATATGACACTTTGTTTAATAGCTTTAATTTTATTTTGCGTATGTGCCCGTGTATATGGGGTTGGGCTGAGAATGTCAAAAGAACTGGGTGAAATAGACTCTCCTTCCCCCATCATGAAGGCACTTCTATTGCACAGGTTGTGTTTAGAGAGCGAAAGCACTTGTCTAGTTTAATAGCTTTCACTCCAAATTAATTATTTAATTAACTGGGGTGACGTGGCCATTATTTTATTTAGAACCATGAGATATCTCTGCCTAAATGCAAGCCCATTTCATGAGTTTTTTCTTCCTTCCTCTGTCCACCCTATGTATTTTCTTCTGTTATCTTCCTTTAGATCTTGCAATTGTGCCATTTGGGACCTCTTGTCCCACTGACAATAAACTGTCTTATAACTCAATGTCTCCACGTGATTTCCTTCTCTGCATTGCCTTGAATCTGAGTCTCCTTCTGGTGTCACTTCTTTCCTCTCCTCCTTTGTATGGGCTTCTTATTCCCCCCTGCCTTACGTGTCAATGGGACACAAGGTTGGGATGGCATCATCCTATCTCCCAATCACAAGTGCAGTCATTACATGCCAGCATCTGAGGTTTCCACCCCAACTTCTACCGCCATCTTGGAGAATGCCAACATTCACGCACATGATTCTCTAACAGCCTAGCTCCTTATCCAGTTATGAAGACATTCAGTTGGTTGCAATCTTGAAAGTATTCACTCCTGGGAAATTAAATATCAGTACTTCGGAATGTCATATTCTATACTTCTAATACTTTCATTTTATTATTTCCACTAAATTGCTTTGCTGATTTCCTATCAAATGTCTTGAATTCTCTTTGTTCTCCAAATATATTAGTCCCTTATTTTAATGAATATAAGTGAATTTCTAGCTGGGTGTCCTGCGTATTAAAAGTATTTAGGAAAAACTACTTTATTGTTAGCGGTATTGTTATTATCATTATTACTATATTATATGTAATTATATATTATGTTATAATTATTATTATATTATTACTATCCAGATGGAGCCCATGGTTTATCTGTTCAGCCATTTTCTTATTAGTTCCTTTAGTTCTCTAACCTTATTCTTCCTTCACAGACCCCACACGGCAAATTCCAACACTGTTTAAACCAACCCATTGCTTTTCCATTTTGCTCACACTATCCCATTTAGCAAATTGCTCCTTACCTTTATTCCCCTAATGTGGTTCCCCTAACAAACACATATCCTGATCTTAACCTTGTTTCTAATTCACGTTTGGAAAAAAGACACAGATGAATGACAGTGAAATAATACTTAGCAATTAGAAACAATTGACTAGCTGTTCACCCTTCAGCATGGATACATCATAAAAATGCATAGCTGGTGAAAGAAAAGTAAGAAAGAGAAGGAGACATATAGTACAATCATAACATTTGTCCTAATTAAAAATACATGAACACAGGATAACACTAAGCATTTTATAAGAAGCTAATCCTCGTCTATCATATCTACACTGGTTTATTGTACCACTCTACTGACGGGTCTCCCTTAGCCCTTGACCCATTACAGTTAATTTGCTAAAATTCTTCCAAGGTTTCTCACAACACAAAGCAAAAGCCAAAATCCTATTGGGGGACAACAAAATGCAGCATGATCAGCCTACTGCCCTGCTTTCCTCTCTGTGGTCATTTCTTCCAGCTACAGTGGCCTCTTTACTGTTTTGTTGAACAGGCCAGGGACACTCTTCCTCTGGTCCACACCCTGCGGACATCTCCTATATGCCTTCCAAATATCCCATGGTTTGCTCCCTCTGTTCCTGTATTTCTCAAATATTTATTCAAAGACTAATTTTCTAGGTACTTCAGGGACAGAGTGGGTGGTCGGTGAACGTATCCGTGGCTAAAACTGAAAAGACTTCTTCCTCCCCCGCCTCCCCAGAAGCTACCTTTTAGTGTGTGTGCCAGTGGGAGGGTGGGGAGGGGAGTTGAGGGGAGACAGATAATAAACAAAATGAGCAATTCCTATAGCATGTTAGAAAGTGATACACGGTCTGGACAGGGAAGAGCTGTAGAGACTGTAGATGTGGGATACAGAATATGCTAACATATTTACTTATTTATTTATTATCTTTTGGATGCTCTGTTGGCTTTATTAACCCCCTCTTTCAGGGGTGGCAGGACTTCGTAGCTGGAGAGCAAGAAAGGAAGCCAGGAAGCTGTCATCTCAGTATGGGTCATTAAAGGAGTATGGAAGGCACCCTGCATCTTTTGGAAATCTATTCCCATCCAAAATAAGCATGGACACAATGTATCACCGTTTTTGGTTCAGGGCATGTTATCGCTTTCTTTTAACTGCACACTCAGGGAAGGCCTTGTTGGGAGAGTGACAGTTTAGCAAAGAACAGAAAGAGGTAAGTAGCGGGGGGGTGCTGTTTGGATATTTGGAGGAATTCGATTCTAGCTGAAGGAGGAGCAAATGCAGAGCATGGGAGGTGCTGGCATTGGCAGCAGCACAGAGTCCATTATTTCTGGGCCTTGGGGGAGAGGAGATGTGGGAGATGAGTTTATAGTGGTGAAGGATGCACAGGTGTGTAGGGCTTTGTAGGCCTTTTCTAAGGATCCTTGGTTTTGCTCTGGGTGATGTGGGAAGCTCTTTAAAGGTTCTGGGCAGAGAAGAGACAAGATGTGACGTCAAGTGTTTATTCAAATGTCACTTTCTCTGTGAGACTCTGACTGCCTTAATCAGAACCCCAAACCTCTCCCTTCCTGGGCACTTCCTATTCTTATTCTCTGATTTCTATTTTCTTGTTAAGACGTATGAGCATCTAAGCTATATGCTTTACCTAGAAAATAAATATTTTCTTTTTTCTTTCTCCCTGCTTCCTCCCCGAATATTAGAATAAAAAATCCACAAGGGCAGGACAATGATTTTCTTCTATTTTGTTCGCTGACATATTCCCCAACCCCATCTAAACATGTGCTAAGAGTAATGCACTGGGAGATAGATAAATATCACTGGTAAAAGACATTTGAATAAGTACCTATAGGGGCAGAGTAGATGAGTGAAATTGGAAATAGGGATAAGATTGATGAATAAGTAATACAAAAGAAGAAACTTACATGGGTCAGTTTTGATAGTGTGCCATGAAATATTAAGTCAGATTTACTCTAGGCAAACAAAATAAAAATACGTATATACATGTCTAAATAGAGAGAAGCTCTCAGATACAAATTTCTTTAAATTACTGATCCTCTGTGATAAACTTTACTGCCTCTGTGTCCATTTTCACATCTGCTCCACCCTTAGTTTAGAGACAGAAGCCTCTCTCTTTTGTAAAGTGAATCCTTTTATGCTTGGTCAAGAGGGTTTCCTCAAAGAGGAAAAGTCCTCACGGAGACTTTCCCTTCACTACATTGGTATGTTTATGTGTTTCCCATCTTGATAAACAAAAATGAAAGCAAGTAAATAAGGTAACTTCGGATCCTGTGTACCTTTCCAAATGCTGCTCTGTTTCTTTCAGAGCAAAGCTGTGAGAAGAGGCCTAAACATTCTGTTTCGACTCAACTTCAGGTTCCCGGAATCATTTCTCAAACTGGTTCCTGACCATATTCCACACCTAAAACTCTTTAGTTAAGAGCATCATTAAGTTGTTATTTTTTAGCTCATTTAAAAGATTATTAGACGTATGTAATATGTGTCATCACTCTGCTAGACATTGGGGATGCAACATGGCAGGAGAGAGTATTTTCTTTACCAATCTATCACTACCACCTTCTTGGGCATAAAATGTAGCCTCTCCTTTTGGGTATTAATCAGTTAAAAAAAAAAAAAGATGCAGCCTTTAAAATACAACTTAGAGAAAGAAAGGAAAAAGAAATCTCTCTCTCTGTATAAAACACAGTAGTTATGCTAAGACAAGATTGCTCAGGATGATGTAAATGACTGATCGTCTTTTTGATATTTGATCCTGAGGCTGAAACAGTCATTCTTTCCTTCAATATTTTCTCTATTTCTCAGAGATCCAAAAATTCTCAATTCATTTTAATAAAAATTAGACCAAAGGGGAAGCTTGTAAACCAAGGATAAAATGTGAGAAAAAGAAGCAAAATGCTAGGGCAGGAATAAGAGAGAAAAATTCCTTAAGGGACTCTGGAATGAATGGGAGAGGGGTGAAAAAAAAGGAATTTACAGTAAGGAGAGACTCCCAAGTGTACTTGGGAAGTGAGAATAAGAAAGAATGAAGTTCTGTCACATTCAGGAACTTACTGGTAGGTTTGCTGAGTAGCGATTATAAGCCTCTTCTTACCCCCCACTCACTATGCAGTCCTGTGTGGAGAAGACTTGGACCAGAAGTAAAGAATTTCTTGGTATATCGCTCTGACTCTGGGTGCTTAATTCATGGGATAACAGAGAAAGGGGACTCGATTATGTAAAGAACTGTACTCATGTCTCCTTCCTGTGTTAATGACATATAAGAAATAAGACACTACCTAATCCCTCAAGGAACTATAGCTTACTGAAGAGGGACACTTCAAGTAAACAGTTGTAACTAAATAAGACAATTGCTTTAATGATGTGTGTGCCAAGTGCACTAGAAGGAGAAGCACCTAAATCAGCCTAGGGGTGTCAAGTTCAATGTCACAGAGAATACAGCATTTGAGCTGAGAGTTTTAAGATATAAAAAGTTGATTAGACTCCCAAGAGAAGAGGATACCAGGCAGAGGGAACAGTGCATACAAAGGTATAGAGGAGAAAGGCTTGTTCTGAAATCTACCGGCAATTCGATATTGTGGGATTATAAGTAGGAGATAATGTAAACAAGCAGGACCCTAGGGGGCCTTTTCTAGGACAGACTCCACATGTCATCCGCCTGCCTCTTGTTTGTAGAAAAACTTTAGCCTCTAGCCCTTCCCCGTGTTCCAAATAATAAATTTAATCAGAGAAGTGAGAAAATGCAGAAACAAAGGAATACAGTTAAGCAAGACAAAATAGTAATAGTTTAGCCATTAAACGAAGTCAAGGACATTTAGCTCCTCCTCAAGGGTTATAGAGAATATTCTGAGCTGTTTGGCAGATACTGAAACCCCCACCAGGTGGAAGAAGTTAACTGTATGCTGCCCACAAGCACATAGACCTCAGACCAGTTGGAACCAGAAGTTTGATGATGTTGATTCCCAGTTACCTCACCACCAGCCAATCGGAAGAATGTCCATGAGCTGATCACATACCCCACAACCCCATTCCCTCACCCTGTCTTTAAAAACTTTCCCTTTTTTCCCTACAAACCATCAGGGAGTTGGGGCCTGATGAGCACTAGCTGCCTGGACTCCTTGCTTGGCACCTTGCCATAAACACTGCCCTTTCCTTCACCAAAACCCAGTGTCAGTAGATTGGCTTTACTGCACATGGGCAATTGGACCCAAGCTTGGTTGGGTAATAATAATAGCTAGGGAAAGGTTGCAAAGAGCTAAGTGGTTGGATCAGGAGCCAGAAGTTAGTTAAATGTTGAAAGACTATTTTATGTCTTGCCAAGGAGTGTAGACTTTTATTTTGTAGGCCAATGGAAAAACATTGAAAACTTTTGAGATGCGGAGGACCATGGTAAGATTTGAATATTGGCAAGATTACTCTGACTTTTTTTGTGGCAGGCAGACTGGAGAAACCTGAAACGTTTCTCAAAGAGTCTTCCATGGAACAGGACTTATGTATGATTTTCCTCAGAGTAAGTATACTGTAGTCAAATACATTTAAGAAAAACACTGCATACTTTATATTCTTGGTGGTTCATAATGCACATTTAAGTATCCTAAAGTTGTCTTTAGTTAAAAAAAAAAAATGCATAATAAAATTAGCCCTGAGCTTTCCAAGTTTATTTGATGTGTTTTTGGTCAGTATTCTTCTTTTTTTTTTTAAGATTTATTTACTTATTTTATTTATTTTTGGCTGCATCGGGTCTTAGTTGCGGCACACAGGATCTTCGATGAGGCATGTGGGATATTTCATTGCGGCTCATGGGCTCTTCATTGTGGTGCATGGGCTTTTCTCTAGTTGTGGCATGTGGGTTTTCTCTTCTCTAGTTGTGGCGTACAGACTCCAGGGTGTGTGGGCTCAGTAGTTGTGATGCGCAGGCTCAGTTGCACTGTGGCATGTAGGATCTTAGTTCCCTGACCAGGGATTGAACCCTCATCCCCTGCATTGTAAGGAGGATTCTTTAGCACTGGATCACCAGGGAAGCCCCTTGGTCAGTGTTCTTTTTTCTTTTTTTTTTTTTTTTTTGCGGTATGTGGGCCTCTCACTGTTGTGACCTCTCCCGTTGTGGAGCACAGGCTCCGGACACGCAGGCTCAGCAGCCATGGCTCACAGGCCTAGCTGCTCCGCGGCATGTGGGATCCTCCCGGACCGGGGCACGAACCCGTGTCCCCTGCATCGGCAGGCGGACTGTCAACCACTGCACCACCAGGGAAGCCCAGTCAGTGTTCTTAATCTCCAAAAAGAAAAGCCACTTCAGGAAGACTGGGGGAATGCAGTGTGCTTTGTTTGGGTAGGAGAGCCTGGAAGACACACTCCTTTCCTCGTCTTTTCCCCACCAGTTGTCCTTGGATGTCAGTGTGTAACGAATATAACCTACCAGGCTCTTGTGGACCTGAGAGAGAAGAGCCAGAGGCTGAAGTCTCTCAGCCAAGTGATGGGCTTTAAGACCTCCTTCCTGACGCTGACAGAAGCGAAAAAGAGAGAGGCTGAGGATCCTCTGAAAGCTAAGGAAATGGACATGATCCTTGCCAAAACCACTGTACCAGCAGAAATCAGTGGCATCAGATCAAATCATATTTAGAACTCAGACACCTGTCTTCCACTCATCAGGCAACAATGGACTTCACTAGCACCAGGGACCACATGCCGGTGGGGGAAGATACAGGTAACAGGAGTCAGCTGTGGAAATCCTTCCCCCCATACACATACACCCTATGTCCACCATGCATGTCTTCCTTCCAAGACACAGACCCCATCTCAGAAAGGACAAAGAATCTTGAATGTGATGAAAATGTCATCCAAAGGAAATTCAGTTTCCTTTAATTGTAAGCTTAAGATTTTGCATCAGTCACTGAAAGTTGAGGTTAAGGTTAGCTGTGGAGGAGGTACGTTGCCTACTTAAATTTCAAATATCACATAAACAAGGGAGTACTAAAGCCAAACAAAACTTTTTTCTAGATACATTTCATTACATCAAAAAAATCTGTTATATATTATTAAATAAAAAACAGCAAGTTGTAAAATAATATATATAATTGGGTATCTTTTATTTCTAAAATTAAAAAATATATTAAAGGGTGCATAAAAAGGCTGCAAAGGCATACTACAAAAAGCTAGCATGGTTATCTCTGGGTGATGCACACGTGGTTGAATTTTATTTTCCATTTTCAGGTTATCTGAATTCTCTAGATTTTCTACATGAACAACTTCTATGTTGGTAATAAGAAACAAAATAAACGGAAAATCTTTGCCCTCTTGCACACACCTGGGTACAATTAATACATTGACAATGAACTTTAATATTTAGTCCCTTGTGAATTTGTTAGGTATAAACATTGTCTTTGAATCTAATCGCTGCTTGTGAACTGATAAAATCAATTCTCTAGACGTGATCAACTATTTTCTGAAACGTCTACTGGTGATGAATAAACTGAACCACCTACAACTCATAGAGGAAAATGTCAACCAGAAGAAGCATTTTTCAAATTCTATTTCTAAGGCTCAGTTGCACATATCTTAGCAACCATATACTCACCAAGTGCCATAAGGCTTTGCCTGGGACGAAGCTGAGTTTGAAGACTGCTGAACTGTAATTTTTTTGAAAGCCTCTTTGTTGTATTTAAAATTGCTTCCTATTTTTCAGCAGCACTATTTTTAAGATAGTTAAATCTTCGATTTAGTATATCCTCTTGCAAGTTTTATTTTCATAGCTGTTTCCTGTATTAATGGCGATTGCATTTTTTTCCATTTTATCTTAAGCTCTTGTTAAGGATGGAGCTGTATGATCTACTGTTCCTAGGAATGACTTCAAATTTTCTCATTACTGCAAGATGTTAAGTTGCCAAGATATGATTTACTTTAGTAAGTGCCTTTTATGTCATCTATGTTGGAGAGTTTTTGTGACTGTTACTTAAATTTCATTTCCCTGGCACTCTGTCTCGCAGTTAAAAAACAAAGGACAGACTAGATGTTGAACTCCACTAAAATACCTAAAACCTTAGATAACGGCCACCGCCTCATTAGGCAGACACCACCACCACAGACCACATACCACATGAAACCGGAGGAGCCCTCTGGAAAAAGCAGAGGAGAGGGTTGCTCCTTGGCGCTGCCTTTCCAAATGTGTTCCTATCAACTGCACACATTTCTGAATATGTTGAAGCAAAGAGAAGACCACAGAAGTGGAAAATTGGAAGGCAGAAAAAAAAAATCCCCTCAGGCAAAGATTTAAAGTTAATTTTCAAGAATGTTTGGGTGGAGGACGCTTGCTGGGGTTCGATAAAAGTAAGGAATACAATTGAAGGCTTCTGTTCGGAGGCTGAGGGACTGTGTTGAATTGGCTGATAAGAAAATGAAACTGTGTAAACAAATTTCATGAAGGGGGTCAATCATGCTGAGGACTTGCTAAGCAGAGCTCAGAAAACTGTCACCATATACATCTGAGAAAGCGATGTTTTTCATGTTTGTACTCAGTGCGATATTTGGAGGAAAAAAACTCAGGTTGATAGGGATGGTCTAATTTAAATCACCCCTCCATTGGATGGCAGAATATTATAATATTTTTATTGACTGCATTAAGCAAGAGAGAATAATTTGAAATATTGGGTTAAAGCAAGTGTTTAATAAAGAAAGCAAAATAATAACACATATTTAAATATTACTCTGTCACTCAGATAATTTAGTAGTCATATTTTATTTGCTGATAATATCTAAAGCCATTATTATTATTCCTTTGATTTATAATGTGTACTTACTTTTAAGGCCTCCCAGCACATGTAAATTACAAAAAACCTAAATGATTTAAACAATGGCATAACTAACAATGGCACTTAAGAATTGTATTAGCACTGCAACACTCCTATTACTCACATCAGCAGACCTTAGGTATATCATCTCAGAAATGACGTTATTGAATTATTCACATTCTTATCATATGTATTCCTGTCCAATGACATTAACCTAAAATTTTTTTAAACGTTAAGAATAAAATTTTAAATCATATTTTCTAGAAAGATTCCTAACATCAATTATTATTTTTCTTCCAATGCCACCATCTTCACATATTGCCTCTTAAAAATAATAATAAAAATGGCAAGATACTATGTGCCATATATGCACTTTACATACCAACAATCTTATGAGGTAAGACCATTACTGCATCTGTTTTTACAAAGGAAGGAACTCGAGGCACAAAGAGGTCTTATCATTTTTTGCAGTATCACATTGCTACTAGCTTAGCGAGGCTCAAACCCAAACGTCTTGGCTCAGTTTTGAAACAAAGAAGAAACACTTCCCCTTTCATCACTGATTATTTTAGGTTAATTTAATGTGTTTTGTTCTTTTTTTAAAAAGCAAACACTAATAACTATAAAATATTAATTGGTGTTACCCAGGGTATGAATTGTCAATCGTCAAACACCTAAATAATTTGGAAACATTTGTATTTTGGACCAAGTTTTAAAACTTTTTGTTTCTGTCTTTATTCTTTCTGCTGGACTCCAGTTGGGGGTTGGGCAAGAGAGACTGAACAGAACAAAAATGATGAGGCAGAAAATCAGGGTAAGTTCCTGAAGCAGGCAATGGAGGAAGTTTACACAACTGAGATATCCTGCCATTAAACAGGCGATGACCTGGCAGGTGACACAGTTTGGCAGCAGAGTCCTATAAAGCAATTAGCACTAGGAAGATACATTCAAAACTATTGTGATCCCAGCCAAATGGTATTCAGAGGCATGTGCCTGGTCTTGGGAAATGAAACAGAAGAAAGATGCAATTGAATAGAAAACCAAAACAGGTAGGATAGTGGGATCCAGTGAATAAAATAAGAACTTGAAATTTGTAGCATGGACTTTTTTTGAAGCAGAACAAGATGTGAAAGTAAAAGTCAGTCCTGACTGTGCTGTTCCTCGAGGAACATCAACCATTTTCCAACGAATTAGGGACAATGCTAACAAAGAACAGCATTTCTACAGAATCATGCCCAGGGCCACACCACAGCTGTAAAAGTACTGAGGATCAGTTCTTCAGAGGGATTGCTACTTTCTTACCAATGACATTCCCCGCCACATTTCATTTCTCCCACTTCTTGAAGAAAGATTACTGCAACAACTAATTGCAGAACTGTTTCACTGCTTTAACGCATCCATCTCAAAAATGGCGCCTACTTCCATGTCCCTATTTAGAATCAACCAGTACAAGCCAAAACCCTAAAGAGACCCTCTTCTTGCACACCCCTCCTTCCGTGTGCTCCCCACCCATCCCCCCGGCCAATAGCTCTGCTAAGTGTTTTCTTTTGCTTCCAGAAACTAATAGTTCTCACCTTGTTTCACACATGTGTGCTCCTGATCGTCTTTGGTCAGTGGGCTGCAGCAAATAAAACGGGCCAGTTTTTAGAACAAACATGATTGGACGAATAAGATTTGCTGTTTCCATGAAATGGGTATACGGTAAACCAGACTAGATTCAGACTTCAGTCCAGAACCTTAAGAGGAGCTAATTCATGAAGTTAAGTAGCCCTAGCTACAAAGTTCAGAAAGACTGAGGGCCAGGAAGTCAAGAACATAACTATAGCCAAAGATTAATTACATCATAGTTCCCTAATTTATTTATTTTTTACCCTAGAATTATAGAGATTCGAGATTAAGGTGGTATTTTAGGCAATCCAGTAAGGGAGTCAGACACTTGCTCATTTATCTGAATGTTCAGTCTTAATGGCAATTTTGTGATAAATATATTTTAACAGATCTAAGATATATTAATGGGTCTTGTAATTTGTCTGTTTTTGTCTATAAAAGAAAATTCAGAGCTTGTAATCATTATCTGAAAGATACTACCCTTGACACAGGGACATTTATGTTTGGTATAAATTTCCTTAGCAAGGCTTTCATGGACTGTTTAGGATTGCTTTGAAGACAGTATGAAAAGAAGATATGCATTGCTTTACCCCCAGAAAATTTCACTATGAAACATAAATATTCTACAACATTTTAAACACAGAATGTAATCTACTACAACGTATACTCTTGAAGATGTTACCAAGCCTCCCTGTTTATTTACCAAAAAAAAAAAAAAGGGAAAAGAAAAGTAAAACAATACCTAAACCTCATTATAAATTCCTGACTGTGCAGAAAAGGTGCAGCTGCTAGCCTTTCATCACCTAAACTTTGCTTTGTTTCTATTGACAGATCATTTTAATAACCCCAGTTCTCCAGTTGATGTAAAGTATTCCACATTTCCATGCTTGAGCAGTTTATTACGTACCTGCCTAAAATAGGAAATTTTATTTCTGCACTTCTCCTTGGTACTTCTTCTTCCCAGTACATTTGTTTCTCTTTAAAAGGGCACCTGAATAACAATGTTTGCCTCTTCCAAAAAAATTTTGGTCTGACAGTTTAGCCAGACTTGAGAGATATATAGAAGGAGCTCAGTGTCACATGACCTACCATACTTCAGAATTGTTTTCTATGCTGGTCGACACTACAACTGATCTCTTCTGTCTGAATTTATAGAATTTGAGTTAAGTAATTTTTTTTTAAAAAAAAAGAGTGGAAAAATTAACACACAAAAATCAGGGATGACGTTCAGCGTTGTATAGAATAGATAGAAAGACTGATGTGTGTCCACTGCCTAACAGCCTCCGGATTCTCAGCCGCACTCCCAAGCCTTCCATCCCTTCTGCTTAATGAAAGGTGGGAAACAATGCTAATTCTTTCCATCGTGGTTAGTCTAGGAATCAATACTGCAATGACGTTATTTTGAACAGTAAAGCATTTCTCCCATATTGTACTCTAAGTTAACGATGTGACAAGATCCTGGAGAATATACACTCCAGTTTTGTTTATGACAACAAAATGAGCCTTGGGTTGTCCACGTATTCACTTAATGTATTGAACTATGAAACTGAAAAATACCCATGAAATAAGAAACCACAGTGTTCTGCAGGGATGAACTTCAGCACGTCTTTTTCATGCTATTAACTAGCTGAGTGCAAGCCGATTTGAGAACCACCTGATAAAGTTTATATTTTTAGTCTCAGGGAAAAGTAAACGATAGCTCAAAGGCTATTTTCATTGCCCTTGATGATTTTGTTCTTCATGGCATTTCCTTATTTCTTGCTGAAGCAATTTTGCTGAAGGCTACAATATACTGAGAACTAGAGCTGGTGGAGTGGAAGTAAGTTAGCTTTGAAGCTAAAAGTGGCCAGACTGCCTCCCTCCGGCAAAAATATCTCCTTATGATACAGCAGAATTCCTTTACAATAGCCTTGGTGAACTTCTAAGATATTACCTAAGTGTCAGGTCCAGTTTAGAATTTACTTAGGATGTCATTTTGAAGGAAGAAAATACCACGTTTGTCCAAGTAAGCCTTAAAAATAACACTCAAGCCTTACTATTCTTTCCCTCCTGCAGGCAAGGCCAGGGAAAGGGTTCATGACCATACATTGTTGCAATTCAAAAAAGAGTTTGGAGAAAGGAGCCCAAATAACCAATATGTCTGGCTTCACCAACTTCAGGTTCAATGTAAGGTTGTATGACTTTTCATAGTCATATCACTATGGCTTTGAGACTGCATGCCATGTATACTGAGGAAATCTTATCTTTTCCTCAGTTTCTCTTCCTGAGATCTTCTCCAAAGCCCACTAGCGTTAGTTTTGAGCAAGGGTAAGTAAATCCTGGTTACCATCACTGGAAAGTATTGCTAGCTTGAGGGAGAGACCATTGCCACATTAGCTTGTTGTCAAGACCCGGCAAACTCCGTAGTTTGAATCAATGATTACTGACCACGTCGCTGCACCCCATCATAGTTCCTCAGGATGCAAGGTCACGAGGAATTTAAAATCATCTACATACTTTGCTGGTAAACTTGCTACTTTTTCAATGTGTAGTGTGGGTTCCAGCCTTTCACAGAAAAAATTCAACCAATGAACAAGATAAACCAATAGTGCACAGCAAAATTTCCCCCAGATCTCTGTTATTTCTTTCAAGTGACCTATTGTAGAGGCCACCAACATTCCAATTAACTTATTCATTTATTTCGAGAAAAAAATTTAATCGTTTATAAGATTATCTGGCTATAGATAAATCCAGTTTATATAACCATGTGGAATCCATTAATATCTCCATTCCAATTAAGAAGACTTTTTTACTCCTAAATCATAGGTGGGTACTTGTCTCATATATATGCAACTGAAAGGCCTTTTCTGGAGTCTTTCCTGAAGTAGAGGAAGGTTAGCTTCAAACATAATTATACCTTCTAGAAATGCATGTTGTCAAGCAAGCCAAAGGTAACCTCTATATTAAAAATCAAAACAATAATGTACATTCAAACAAACCACATTTCTAAATAATTTTAATTGTACCTACCTGTATATTTAGCTTAGTGCTTTATATATGGCATCTGGGTTATTATCATGAGATTCTACAGAAGAATTTCAATTACTGATATAATCTGGATCTGGAATTTTTGAGCCATTTGATTAATATGTTCTGCTCATGAAAGATCTTCCTTGTTTTTGTTTTCTTTATCATTTCAGTTGGAAAACATAGCTCCTTGATTATAAAAGTTTTTCAGCACAGTGTCAAATGTTAATTAAATAATCCTAGCTGTTTAAGATGCTATGTGATGAATGTTTCAAGCCCATATTTTCAATTTGTTTGATTCTAACCGAACTTCACAGTTGTAATTAAATTTTCTCTCTCTAGACAGACATTCAAATTGGAACCAGGGTCCTATTTTAACATCAAGATGTACTGAGTATAACTAGTGGAGCAACGATTTTAGTTTTACTGTGGGCCTAGGTTAGGAAACACTCATGTTTTGCATAACATGTTTAGCATAATTTAACATATGTTTAGCATAATTTAACAGAGTTTTATTAAATCTTTTTAAGTTTTGGTCCCCTGAGGTATAAGAAGTTGACCTTGACTTTTTTATTATTACCAATGGCATCACTTCTCCATGGTTAACAACTCTCAACACTTCTCTCTTGCTCAGAATGCAGATGGAGTAGGAAATTCATAAACTGAGAAAAAAGAAATTTCTGTGTCATTCATGTGGGAAGATTTTCTAAATTTAGAAATATACCATAGCTATACAAGTGGTCCACCAGCTGACACAGGTATGTTTGGCTTTGGCTGTTTAGTTGAAAAGACAGAACTGGCAGCTGCTGTATATGAAAATGCTCACCCTTCATCTGTTTTGAAGGACTTTGGTGGAGGATGAAACATGATTCCTAAAACTGCTGGACCAGCTTGGGGAGCCAGGTATAAAAGATGCCTGTATGGCAAGAGACATTAATTAACGTCTCATAACAACAATGCTAGTTATTATAGCAAATACCTCCAACACACACATTCACACCATAGTTGGATGCAACTGAGTGTTTGCCTGGGCAAGGTTTTCCTCCAAGGTTGTGACTAAGGGATCCTGGCTCTTTTGATCTCATAACTCTGTCACTTTTGAGTCTTTTGCATTCTTCCTCAGGGCAAAGGGGAGAGAACACTCTAGTTGAATCTGGGAAATTTTATCTGGGAGAATCTGGAAGATAGGAAGAAGCAAATATCACTGCCATTCACATTTCATTGGCTAAAACAAATCACATGGATTTCTAAGTTAACTTGGAGAGAGGATATGAAATATTCTTCTGACATGCTCAATAAGAGAAAATGGGAAGATTGAGTATCTACCCAGGGTCTGCTACAATGCTCCTGACAACAGCCAGACACTGCTGCATTTTTCTGAAGTCTCTTAAGCTCACTATAACCAACTAGGGGTGGGCAGAAAGTCTGCTGTGATCAATGCCCTCATCACAAATCCTGTGCAACTCATTGTAGAGACCTAAAGAAGTTGTGGGGTTTCAGCAAATATTATAGGCTATATATTGAAACTACACGTGGATTGTCAAACTTCTCACTGATTTGACCTGGTCCTGGAGCTGCTGGGTATCTATCCAGTAAGGAGATTGAAGTGGCAAAACTTTGTGTGAGGGGACTTGGCTGACTCTGGTTTGGGACTCTGTTCTCTTTCATGAACAATCAGAGGACTTGTGAATATTCTCCACCGCTAAAAAGGAATTCCTTGAGAGTGTGTTTTCTATGACATGTTTAACCACATCACTTCAGAAATAAAATGAGGCTGCAATACTCACTTTTTTGTAACTCTGGATCTCTTTGGTTTTCATCTCTTTCACCTAAATTAACTCCATTTTTAGTGAGAACTAAAGGGAAATTTCAGACGAATCTTAGGCCCTGAGGTAGACTATCAGCTCCTGGATATACTGAGCTCCTTTCAAAAATTGCCTAAGCAATGCCTAAGCCCATGCTGCTCTTGTCTACAATCAGTCTGATAAAATATATAAGAAGCATGTCAACCATTATTTCCTGGGCGGTTAAGGAATTGTAATTTTCCTCCTTTATCCTTGCTTTTCTGCAAAAATGCTCACTTAGAGCCCAGTGACGTATGGTACACTGAGGGCGACGTGTTCAAGGATTTTAAGCATTATAGAACCCAAGGACTGGGACTTTCCTGTTCTAATATCCCTTGTTCTTTCCTGAATTTCTGATAAAAGTCAAATGCAAAACCCCTTAACTTTTAGTACATGGTTATATCCAAAATAGACTGCCCTGCCTGGCCTAATACTTGTCCTGAACCATTGGTCTAGGAGCTCAAAGTAGCCACCAGTGAATTGATGTCTGCTTGGGTTTTCCCATGAATTCTCTCTTTGGATCAGCTTTCTCTCTCTCAAAGTCACATTACTTTCTTCCAAAACTCTGGTAAAGATGTGGTCTTACGTGCTCCTTTACAGAACCTGTTTCATTCTGGCATTTTCCAGGTCTCTCTTGGGAACTACCATTGGTAAATTTGCATAAGACATAGTGCTATCCTTACAGTAGTGTTCTCATTCAGAGACAGTTCCTTTTCTGTCTCTTTTCCTCTGAGAGGGAATTCTGACCAATAGTCGGCACTCTATAAATACTTATTAGATAAATGCATGGCAAATACTAGGTATGCTTCTTGTACCTTACATTAACACTTTAATTATCATACTAGTGTCTTGCCACGGTTAGTTCTATGGAGTAATTTGGTTAAGGCACAGCCAAATACTGTGTCAGAGTATAATATTATAAGACAGCACCACCCTCAAATTATAACACCTCAAATTATAGATAATGAAGCCTATAACAAATATTTTTATTAGAAGCAAAAAACTATAGAAAAGTTATCACTTTTGTTCAGTATAAGCACTAAATATTCCAACCCAAATAGCAAGTTTCACAATGTGGTGGACATAGCCTGTTCTATTCATCCCTGCCTGAGTCCACTGATATGGAGGCCTCACTTCTAGGCTTTCAGAAGAGACTGTGTGGACACATCCATGCTCAAGAGAGAGCACGACTTTCAAACCTTATTCTTTGTCCATTTCCAACACAGTTTCTTAGACCTTTTGTCCCTTTTATTCGTACTCCTCACCAAGTTTATACCTGCCCTAGTGCTGGCCTCTGGCTTGGATTACCAGGGATTTTGTTTATCAGTGGAATTAGAGGAAAGAGAAAAGTGGAGAAAGATGCTTATGGAAGTTGGGAGAATCTAATAGAAAATCAGTCAATTTGTGCTTCAAAGATTAAGCTCCTTCTGGCATATAGTAGATACATTTTTAGACCAAGAGTGTCTGTCTCTTCCCCACCTTTGAGATATATTGTAGAAGCTCCCTTTCTATTACTTTAGACTCAGAAGGCAGCTAAGAGGAAAGCAAACTGGGAGAAAGATGATAAATCTGTCATGACTTTGTTATCCATGCCTATTTTAATTGGCTCCTAATTAATTCGAAGTGATGGGCTCCATATACAGATAAGTGTGTCTTATCAATGGGGCAAGAGAAAGAGCGTAAACTTAGAGAAAGGAAAAAGTTAATTGAGATATCTTGGAAGGTTAAGAGATTTTCTTTGGTTCCCAAAGTTATCTTTGACTAGGATTATTGAAGTTAAAATCTCTTCCAGGGGACAATCAATAAATATAGATCTATTTCATTAAATAAGGCAAAGACAAGCTAAGCACTGAGATTCATTATCAAATTTATGTAATAAAAAAAGATATTTTTCTTGATCACACATTTTGTAGCTACTGATATCTCTTGGGAATGACATCTAAGCAATACTAAAAAGAATAATTTTTCAAAAATTATCATAAAAATTTTTTTTATAGTGATCTTGCCTGAATCACATGAACTGTTTTGATTTCCCTCTAGGGTGGTGACATTACTAATGTGATTCTTCATTTATTTTGGCAAATATTTTATTTTGGTTGAATTATTTTCCAGTTATTTTGATGTTTATTAATGTCTTCACCATTGGGTAGGGAGATGTGGGGATGAGAGAGAACTACAGTAAAAAGGAGAGGCTTAGCGTGAATGAATCAAATTTGCATCTTATTATGAGCAAATATAAGTGTGTCGTTTTTTTTTTTAAAGTTGTAAGCCAGGGATTTAAAAATAGTTTAAAAAATTTGTGTTTTGCATGTTTGTATGTTTTCCTTCAATTTTTATATATACTAGAGTTTGTATTAAATTTATGAGCATCTTGAAGTACACTACATCCTGACCTACCATTTATGATTATAGAATATTCCTAATAATGTAAAATTTATGGAAATTCTGCTTAGGATTGTTTTATTTAGTTGACCGTCTCCATACATATTTACAACTTTTGATACAATTACTTTAAATGCTTTAATGCTATGATAAGTGAAAGCCAATATTTTATATACTCACTATTGAAGGCACCATGCTATGGGTCACTAACATTTGTGTACCAGTAATGAACATTACACAGGAGTAAGCACAAAATAAGTAGCAATCATATGAAGACATGTTTTACTGGTACTTCAAATACAGCATTTCCAGAAGGGATCTTATTATTCTTCCTCAAATTCTCACTTTTGATATTGAAACACTACCATGTGTCTCATCCTCTGGCTCCCAATATTGTTCTCTGGGAGTAGAATCAATGCTCTGCTCAGGCTACTATCTCAAGAGTCACAAACCACCTACTCTCCTCTTTCACTCCTTTCGGCACCTTTGCAATCAGCAAGTCATATCAATTTACTAATTATATCTCCACATTCATATTGTGTTTTCTTTCTTTTCCTCCCCTGTTCTAGTTCAAGCTCATCATTTATTATGTCCTATCAGATCAACCATAATACATTTCTTCTTACCATGTCTAGTCCTACCCCTTTTCATCCACACTACAGACTGGTCAGAGTGAACGTCTTAATGCAGAAATATGACAGCATCACTCCCCTTATAGAAAAACCTTAGATAGGGACCTATTGTGTTAGTCAGGGTTTGTGAATGCAGGCTCAGAAAACAATTCCAGTTTTCTAACAACGAAAATGGAATATAATGACAGACTTAATGGGAGGTTGGAGAACAAAATTTGAAAAATGTGTGTTGGGAAAAGCCAGTTGGGAGGGCTTTCCTGGAAATACAATAATTGTATTTTAGCAGGAAATGTCTGGCCAGGATGCTGCTGTTTCTGTTACAGGCACTGTCACCAGGAGACGAGAGGAGTCTTTGGCTTCCTCAGTATGAGAAGAGGTATTGCATCACATGGACACTACATGCAATGGGGATGCCCCAAATCGGGAGGGAAGTAAGATGCTGGGCAGTCACTCCAAACAAGACCCACTTGCACAACAAACAAACAAACAACTGTAAACTATAAGTGTCAATTAATTACACGAATAAGGCCTAACCTTGTTAGCATTGCATTTAAACTTCCCAAGCTGAGTTTCAACTACATTTAAAAAATAATTGCTTGCTGATATGTCCCCTTCTATTATGAACTGAATACTTGTGTCTCCCCAAAATTCATGTGTTGAATCCTTAATCACCAATGTGATGGTACTAAGAGATGGGGCCTTTGGAGGATAATTAGGTTTAGGTGAGGCCTTGAGGGTGGAGAACCCCTAATGGGATTAGTGTCCTCATAAGAAGAGCAAGAGAGACCAAAGATCTCTCTCTCTATTCACACAAAGAAGAGGTCATGTGAGCTCACTGTGAGATGGTAGCTATTTGCCAGCCAGAAAGTGGGTTCTCACCAAGAACTAAATCTGCCGGCAACTTGATGTTGGACTTCCCAGCTTCCAGAAGTGTGAGAAATAAATGTCTGTTACTTAAGCCACCCAGTCTATGGTATATTTTTATAGCAGCCCAAGCTGACCAACACATCTTCCAAAATGTCAGCTATACATTAGTTGTCCCAGACAATTAATTATTCTTTCAAATTGTTGCACACCATTCACATTCAAGTTTGTATACATTCTATTCACTCAATTCTGGATTTCTCAACTGTGACACTCTTGATATTATGAGCTAGATAATTCTCTTTAGAGGGGGCTGTCTGTTGCATTATAGGAAGTTTAATAGCATCCCTGGCCTCTACCCACCAGGTACCATAGCAACTCTCCAGTTATTAAAAACTAAAAGTATCTCCAGAAATTGCCCAGGTGAAGAAGAAAGTTAAGGAGAAATGATTAAATTCCTGGATCCTAAAAAAAGAAATCTGTGGAAAAATTTGTGAAATTCAAATAAGGTCTTTGGTTAATAGTATAGTATCAATTTAATTTCTTGGTTCTTATCATTATAGTATGTTCATGTAAGGTGTTGCTTTAGGAAATGAGTGGGAATTTCTACTTTCTGGTTCTCCATGTAAGAAGCTTAGAAGTTGCCACTCTGCCTTAACAACAAGTAAAAAACTCAACAGAGGGCAAAAAAAACTCAACAAAGGGCGATGATGAATGGATAAAGAAGATATGGCACATATATACAATGGAATATTACTCAGCCATAAAAAGAAACGAAGTTGAGTTATTTGTAGTGAGGTGGATGGACCTAGAGTCTGTAATACAGAGTGAAGTAAATCAGAAAGAGAAAAACAAATACCGTATGCTAGCACATATATATGGAATCTAAATTTAAAAAAATGGTACTGATGAACCTAGTTGCAGGGCAGGAATAAAGATGTAAACATAGAGAATGGACTTGAGGACACAGGGTGGGAGGGGGAAGCTGAGGCAAAGTGAGAGTAGCATCGACATATATATACTGCAGAATGTAAAATAGTTAGCTAGTGGGAAGCAGCAGCATAGCACTGGGATATCAGCTCAGTGCTTTACGATGACCTAGAGGGGTGGGAAGATGGGAAAGAGGCTCAAGAGGGAGGGGATACGTGGATATACGTATGCATATGGCTGATTCACTTTGTTGTACAACAGAAACTAACACAGGATTGTGAAGCAATTATACTCCAATAAAGATCTATTAAAAAAAACCCCACAAAGCTAAAAAAAAACCCAACTCAACAGATTGAAAAATCAACAGCTCTTCTTGATTCAAAACAGAGGGGAAGATGCAAGGCAAACCACTACCGCCCCAAATTAGAGAGAAAGATAGGCAACCACAGGGAGTCAAATCTCACCACAGCAGAGACTCACTAGCAGAAACTCCATGGCAAACAGTGTTGGGGTAGGAAAATCTGAGCTCTAATTGACTAATTCCTGTAGGTTCACTGTGGACAAGTCTGAGAGTTCAAAACTCCAGGGGGGCTCAGTCATAGGGATCCCCTGGAGTTAGGTGTACCTCTAGGAATTTGACCAGGTTGCCACAGTAAATATCAGAGAAAAATTCCCTCTCACTTCCAACAGGGAGAGGGGGAAAGGGACCATTTTGAAATATACCAGAGCATTTTCTTCTTAACAAGGACTGCACTCAAGAGAAACTAGTTAACTAGAGTCTAACTGCTGGGGTATTTGCAGAATCTAACTGACCTGGGAAAAGGGAAATATCCAACTTCAGTTAGCTCTAGCCTTTTATGTGGGAGAAGAGAAATACCTACCTCCAGCCTACTCTAGGCATCCTGTCCCACCTAAGGAAAAAGCTGAGAAACACATGGAAGGTCACAGGCCAGAGGCAGGCATAGGTTCCCTAAAGGACTGAAACCTAATCATAGGACTATAGAACCCTTCTATTCCCCCACCACATTTCACCACCACAGTACTCTAGGCCTATTTACAGCAGTTCCTTTCACTCATTGCAGCATGACCAGCTGTCAAGAAAAAATTACAAGGCATACTAAAAGGCAAAAAACACAATTTGAAGAGACAGAGCAAGGATCAGAACCAGACATGAATTATCAGACTGGGTGTTTAAAACAATTACAATTAACGTGGTAAAAGCGCTAACGGATAAAGTAGATAGCATGCAAGAACAGATAGACAAGGTAAGCAGAGAGCGGCAATCTTAAGAAAGACCAAGAAGAAATGCTAGAATTAAAAAAACACTATGATAAAAATGAAGAATGCCTTTGATGAGCTTACTAGTAGACTGGACATGGCTGGGGAAAGAATCTCTGAACTTGAGGATATGTGAATAGAAACTTCAAAAACTGAAAAGTGAAGAGAATAAAGACTGAGAAAAACAATATCCAAGGACTGTGGGACAACTACAAAAAGGTGTAACATATGCATAAGGGGAAGACCAGAAGGAGAAGAGAGGAAGAAACAGAAAAAATATTTGAAAAAAATAATGACTGAGAATTTCCCCAAATTAATGTCAGACAGCAAACCACAGTTCCAAGAAACTCAGAGAACAATAAGCAGGATAAATGCCAAAAAACCTATACCAAGGTATATTATTTTCAAACTACAGAAAATCAAAAACAAAGAGAGAAAGAAGGAAGTCAAAGATAACATTGAGATATGCAAACACTTTCTGTACTATCTTTACATTTTTTAAGTCGGAAATTTGTTCAAAATTGAAATTAAAAAAAAAATTCTCCAGGCTGTTCTCACTAATTCCTCTAGTCCAGTGATTCTCAAAGTTTTGGGGTTTTGGTTTGTTTGTTTGTTTTCTCCCTGTCACTGTACGTCCCTCAACCATCCAAGAGCCCTTGGAAACATTTATTCCTAATTGTCCTCCCTGTGAATTTGTAACACCACAGATGGACTGCATATGTTTATGTACTATATTTCTGTTTTATATACAAATGAGTACGTTTTCTTGCTTTCCACCCCCAGAACCAACATCTATCATATAACTATCAAGTACTGCTTTGCATTTTAGTAAAAGAAAATTTACATATGTGTGTGTCTTTCCTACCAGATCCATTAGCTTCTTAAGATCACTGGTTCTATATCATTCACCTTATATTCCTCCCACAGTGGCTGACACACAAGGCACTCAAAAACCGAATTGCTTTACAGCAGAGATTAAATTCAACTGAGATGACTTGTGTATTTAATAAATGTAGTAGATGGGCTTCCCTGGTGGTGCAGTGGTTGGGAGTCCACCTGCCGATGCAGGGGACACGGGTTTGTGCCCCAGTCTGGGAAGATCCCACATGCCGCGGAGCGGCTGGGCCCGTGAGCCATGGCCACTGAGCGTGTGCATCCAGAGCTTGTGCTCTGCAACAGGAGAGGCCACAGTAGTGACAGGCCCGTGTACCACACACACACACACACACAAACATAAATAATTATAAATAAATAAATAAATGTGGTAGAATTAAAATAAGAAAATACAGAGGTCAAATTTAAGTAAAGACAAGAAAGTAAAAAAAAAAAAGCAAGTTTGTAAAGGATGATCTTTATTATTTGACTAGAAATTTATTTGTGGGAATATAGGCAGAAATATATGTGTGTGAATTTGCAGTAAATTCACTTACAATGTGATTCATTGAAAAGAACACAAGACTTGTAAAATAAAAAATTTTAAAACACGGTTACTGGCTATATTACTATGGACAGAATTTTAACGTGACCTGGATTAGAGATATTGTGTGAGTAACCCTGTTCGTAAAATGCGCTGGTCTCAGTAAGATAACAGAAGGCAACTGCAATCCCATTCCATTGTTTATTGTTTCCTTCTCCTGCATAAAAGTCATTCAAGGCCAAAGTTTTTCTAGAGAGTTTCAGGTAAATAGATAGTCCTTTTTCCCTAGTATTCAAAATCAACTCCAGTATCATCTTAAAACTCTAAACTTCAACAATTAATATTTCTTCTCTTAACTTGTTGGGCCTACGTTGGGCTGAGAAACTTGCTGTGGGAAAAGTCAGAAACTCTTCTTTAAATTTTTCCTGCATGAATCAGAGACCAACCCTTTGTCTATCAAAATCCAGACAACGTATACTATGCTCTCCAGCAGTCCCCAGGAAGCCATTCTCACTTAGCTTGAGAGCAGGGGACTCTTTCCTGTGGCTGCACCGTGGGAAGGGGACGGTTCAGAACATACTGACCACTCTCTCCAGATGAGTTCTCACTACGATTGTCCTCAATTCCCTGATACCCTTGCCTCCCATGTGTAGAGGCTGAAGACAGGTGATGGGTTAATGCTGGCAGAAACAAGCATTATGCAAATCTTGCATAGATGCTACAGGAATCAATTTAAAACTGGATGGGTACTGGCACATATTATAATTTTTCTGGCCTCAGAGACGTTGGTTATAAACTCTCAGATTATAGGAAACTTCATCTCATCTGGTTACATTTTAAAGCATGAGTACCGTAGCCGGCACATGATAGGTACCCAGAAGACGTTTATCTCCTTTATTTCCTATTTCTCTCTCTATCTCTCTCTCTCTTTTTTTATCCTTCTCTGAACTAAATTCCTTTCCAGTCCACAATTTTAATTCTATAAATGTCCTCTTGTATAAATACATCAGATTGCAAACTTCTGTACATTTTTATCAATCCATCTGCTTCCCATATCATGCAGAAGAAAAGAGAATCGGATTAATACGTAAACACCATTAAAGAATGTTAAAATATTAAATATATGAAAACTTAAAAATTATACCCTGCGAGCATAGCAACAGGATACATTATTTTGTTCTCATAGCAAATTGAGAACAAAATAACATAACTATACTAAATATTGCCAGAGGTCTCTTTTTGTCCCTCAGTTTCCTTAACCACCATGAGAGTTCAGAACTAGACAACGTTATTAATTTATAACTGAGAATGAAAAGATATCACACTGGGTGGAAATATGTTCCATCTCCTCAGTGCTCTGTTTCCGCCCACTTAGGGGTGTTTTATGAGAGGTCCTCCAACATATTAACAAGAAATATTTGTCTCCTTTCCTCCTTTAAATATCCACATGGATTTTAATAATTTTATGGATTTACAGATTCCCATGGATTTAATGATACATCAAACCTTCTTAAACCTACTTATAATTCTAGAGTCTACCATTTACAGGATAGGTTTACTGTTATATAGAGAAATACTTCCTGTTTTTTGAATGAAGTCCAAGGACTGTCCTCTATCTAAGAGCCTTAAATCACCCCACAGAAAGAGCTGAGGTGGCCTGAGGAATGGCGGGAGCTGATATGCTGGGGTTTCTGAGCAGCTGTCAGCCAGAGATCAGATAAGCCAAAGATATCAAGAGAACATCCATACCTGTGAGCAGAGGAGTAAGGAGTGTGAAGTCCAGCTAAATAATCTGAAACTACTGGCAGGCAGCAAAAATAACTGAAGAGAGCTCCCTCTGGAAGGAAAGGCGGCTGGGTATGGGGAGCGAAGCAAAGAATTCTGACACGGAGCCAGCCCACTGTCTTGGCCTCCACTGTCTTTATATTCCTTGCACTTGGTTGAGATTCCATCCTGACTGAAGCTGGCTTGGAAGTAAACTGTTAATAACTACAAACAGCTGCCTGGCTCTCTGAGTAGCAGATACTTCATCTACATTTGCTGGGGTAGAGGACAGACATATTTCTCCAGCATTGGCCGTTCCCTGACACCAGTATCAGTGAACATGCTCTCTGGGCCTCTCTGATTTTACAAACTTTGATCACAGTTGCTCCATCTTTTATGCTTGCAGTCTGAATGAGCCTTTAGACCTTCCACACATGGTAGCCCCTTTTCCCCCTCAAATTTATCCTTCTCCAGACTTTCTTCAACTCCATTATTTCTTGAGGTAGCTCAAGATTTTTCAGATGTGGATTCTCCATTCATTTGAACAAGGATAAGACAATAACTTCAGTTTTATCCCTAAGCATTTTTCCCCGTATCCCAACATGCTTTGGGCTCCAAATGCTCTTTGAACAGTTGTATTCGTGGGATAATATGGTACTTTAAAAACATTTAAAAAAATGTTATATTGGAGTACAGTTGACTTACAGTGTTTTGTTAGTTTCTGTACTTCTTAATATTAATGTGCATGGGCACCACCTGGGGTCTTCTTAAAATACAGATGCCAATGAAGTAGGTCTAAGTTGGGGTCTGAAATTCTGCATTTTTAGAAAGTTCCCAGGTGACGCTGCTAGTGAGTAGACCACCCACTGAGTAGTGAGGGATTAGTACAATAACTATCAAAAGTTTTCTGTGTGGCAGAAGAAAGAGTTTTCAGTAGAATGCGGATTATTCTCTCCATTACGCCCCCCATGCCCCAAACCATGGCTTTCTATTTTTTCCAAAATGGCATACAATGATTGATTTTCCTATGAAAACAAATACATAGGATCTCACTACCATTTATTTACATAAATTTAACATTATAAAATTTGGAAGAGTTTAAAGTTTGCCAAATACATTTCAATTTAATTATGTACTTCTTGTGACACCATGGAGCTTGTCATCAGGGCACGGACATACATAGAGTAGAGCAGATGGCAAAGAACTGGGATGTCCCCCAACAGGGAGTGACACAAGCTAAAAACACGGCTTTCTGACACTACAGTTTATCCAAAATGACATAAATGGTAACCAAGGAATTTGACTATCTCTAGGCATTGATCCAGTAAAAGTTGGTATCAGGAGCCCAAACTCTGTGCCATCCCATTATATGGATAAAAAGATGAAGAATTTGCTTTACAATGAAAAATGCAGTGCTGGGCTTCCCTGGTGGTGCAGTGGTTGAGAGTCCGCGTGCCAATGCAGGGGACACAGGTTCGTGCCCCGGTCCGGGAAGATCCCACATGCCGCGGAGCGGCTGGGCTTGTGAGCAATGGCCGCTGAGCCTGCGCGTCTGGAGCCTGCGCTCCGCAACGGGAGAGGCCACAACAGTGAGAGGCCCGCGTACCGCAAAAAAAAAAAAAAAAAAAAAAAAAAAAATCCAGTGCCAGTGTGTGGGGTGACTGGGTAGAAGACTCATTACTATATTAGAAATTCAAAACTAGGGACTAAGGTAAATAAAACTCTCTTTCCCACGGGTAGAAGGGAGGACCACAGCCCACATAAAGCTAGCTCTAGTTGGGAGATAATACTAAGCCTCATTTCAGTTGTTTTAACAAGCTACACGCTTCCTTCCTTATATCGGTTTAAGAGTGTACAGGAAAAAACAGGTATACCTCACCTTTAGACATTATTTTTAAAATAGGCCAATGGGGACTGCAGGTTTAGCATAAATACAGGAATGCCACTATGTCTCATTTGAATGAAATAATTATTTATTTGGATAGTAGGACTCATATTTTCTTTAACATTAATTTTTTGCATCTCCTTTTGTGGAAAATATTGACACTTCATGAATTTTTGAAAGCCTTTTTGAAAATCTAAATAGTATTCACTTATATTTCTTGTTTATATGATTATTTAACATCTACTTTTACGGAGAAGAAACATTTCTTCCCCACTCCTGATAGTTTCTCCCCTGTAGGGGGAGCTCTGCTAGTTCACACTCCTGCCTCTCTGTACCCCGTCACTCACCTAAATGTCAGTATTGGAATAAACTGGGCCTGGGAAACTTGGCCTCTTCTTCTTTCCTTGTGGGTTCTGCTTGCCTTCGGAAGTCATGTACTCTTGGTTATGGAGTCACTTTACAAGCTAAGGCTCTGCCCCATGGAAGTGCTTGTGGTGGTCCAGGGCTGTGGATAACCGGGAGGTTATATCTTTCTGATTTTCTGGGACCAGTAGTTGGAAGTCCATTATTGCCATTTGTCCAAGCCACATTCTCCAATTCTGAGTTTAGTATAATTTTGGTCCATACCTGTATAATCTTTTGTCTTACTTCTCTCAGTTGTTTCAGACTTTGGCAGAGAGGAGAGATGATACGTACTTGGCATACCTTTGTACCCAAACATTCATTACCATCATTCCTTCAGAGAACTCCAGAAGGTTTGTTGTAACAGGAAATGTGTTGTTTCCTCCTTATGCTTAGTGTATGTGGATTCTAATACTTATGAATGACCATCTCATATCAAGACTTTGAGAGTTTGGCATGAGAAAATTTGAATTCAAGTTCCAACTCCCACTTTACAATTGAGTAAAGTTTGGAACTTAATCTCTTTGAATCTCAGCTATCTAATCGGTAAAATGGGGATCAAAAAGTCTGCTGTCTACCTAAAAGTGTGTCTGTAAGGTTAAAATTGATACATGTGAAAATGTATTGACAAGCATAAAGCACAGAACAAGCGTGTGTTATTATTATAAGAATTCTCTATATGTGTATATAGGCAAACATACATTGAAAAAATATATGACATTGCTTTGGATTGTATTCAACTTGCTTCTCTTTATAGAAAGCCGGCATTTAAACCATTTTTTTAATATATACACTATTTACCTTATTCAATGGGTCTGAGTCTTATTGCATACCATAATATCCACTTCCTTATAGAGTTATTTTTTGCTATGTATATTAAAAATGTATCATTTTTAAATCTAAACACTGTGATTGGCAGAAAGTATTGCCTCATCTCATAAAGACGTTTAAAAGTGAATTATGTTTACAGCACTTACACAGTTTTCTTAAATGATGTAAATATCACCTCGTCTTGTTGCACATTTTTAGATTTATTACATTTAGTTACAGGAGGTGTCAAATAATATTTGTTAGCCTTATTTCAGTACAGGCTCCTTTAAAATGTCAACCAAACAGATGTTCTACTATAAACATGAATAAAAATGAGAGCATAGTGAGACTAAATATAGGATATGTTAATATTATTATTAATATTACTTAAGATTCAGTAGTGATGAAATTATATGTAATTAATGAAGATGACAAGAAAAACTCCCACATTTATAATTCTTTAAAACAATGTTGTGCTTTTAGTAATTTTCAAGGTTAAGAAGTGATTTAATAATTTTTTAAAAGCAAGATTATGGGAATAAAGTTAGATATGATTTCTAGTGTTATTTTATTTCTGATTTCTGATTCTGATACAGATTTTATTCCTGATTCTCATTTTAATAGTGCTAAACTGCAGTACTATTTCAAGTTCAATATCCAAGTGGATGTTCTACATTAATAATATATGCATATTACCTCATAAAAAGGTGTGAAGGAGAAAGACTCATGCTATCAAAGAAGAGAAAACATTAATGCCAATTTTTTTTGCAGTTTTGTATGCATCATAGCACTTAAATAATTTGAATTTTTTTTTAAATTGTAACTAGTTACAAAAATAAACCAAATATGTTCAATTAAATTTTCACGTAAAACAATTACTACTTTGTCCCTTTAAACATTTAACTCTTTCTGTAGCTGAATTAAAAACTCTTATAATGTATGTTTGCATAGACTGAGTCTTTCATCCATATGAAAATGTGCATGTAACACTCTGGCCCTTTCTAAATTGATAACATTACTACTGATATAATAATATAGTTACAATATTTTATTTTACTACAGCTGCTTCTACTTTCTGAATGTCTGTTGTGTATCAGGGATTTTGGTAGGTAACTTATATGTGTTATCCTATTTAATATATTTGTTTTTAATTGAAATCAAACTGATAGCAAATCATTTTACCTTAAAATTCATTTTTCCTAATTCACTATAGGAAATACTTTAAAAGAGTTCTTAAATTTTGAATCTTATATGTAAAGACATTTCAGAAGTATAAAACAAACAACTCTAAGTTTATTAATAATAGGTATTCTTGTGAATATTCATGATGAGCTGAAAGCAGCCCTTGTGTGCATGGTGAGACTCTGTTCTAAATGTAAAGGAAATGTATATACATGGAAAGAAAATCACTTTTGTTCTGGAGAATGCTCCATAATCTCAGCAAGCTATTTAAAAATATTACACTGTAGCGCTTCCCTGGTGGCGCAGTGGTTGAGAGTCCGCCTGCCGATGCAGGGGACACGGGTTCGTGCCCCGGTCCGGGAAGATCCCACATGCCGCGGAGCGGCTGGGCCCGTGAGCCATGGCCGCTGAGCCTGCGCGTCCGGAGCCTGTGCTCCACAATGGGAGAGGCCACAACAGTGAGAGGCCCGCGTACCGCAAAAAAAAAAAAAAAAAATTACACTGTAGATATTTTATATTTACATGTGTAATCCTTTTCTGTTGGTGGTTATTCAAAGAACCCCTAGGAGATCCCTTTTAAATAAATAATAGCTCTGTAAAATGTTCCATAAGTCTGTTTTTGTGAACTAGATTTCTTAAAATAATACCTGAAATCCATCCTTAATTGTTCTCAGTTCATACACAAAACACAATTATGCTTTTAAAATATTTGATTTGTTATAATTAGAAGCTACTTTAAATGATTCAAAAATAATTTAGCTTTATAATTCATAACTCCAGACATTTAAAAAATAAATCCCTAAGTAAAATAAAATATCTTTTTTTCCTTCCTTGGTCAACAGGGATTTAAACAAATATTTAAAAAATGATATAATAATGAAGTAAGGTGAAAATTGTAAAAGATTAACATTGCAGCTAGTTTAGAATTTACAAAGGAGCTCATCTGATCCCCATGGCTAGTTATCTCATAAACTTGGTGTTATTACTTTCCTTCCTTATACATTAGCAATCTGAGACTCAGAGAAGTTAAGTTACTTGCCAAAGGCTGCTGACCTAAGGGAAAATAGTGAGGTTAGAGTTATAACCTATAAATAATCTTAATTCTCATTCAAACAAGGATGAAAATATATCATGTAAATCAGAATGTATTTACTGACTTCCTACTGACTCATAATTTTTTCCACTTTGCTGTCAAAAAAAAAAAAATCTGCTAGGAAATGTTGAAAACTTTTCTGACAGAGTTCCATTGAAACCAAGGTCTTCTACTTTTAGTTATTCTTGTTTGGAGAGGTTACCAAACACAAGCACCAATTTTTTTTAAAGTTTGAAGGATTGTTTATTAGTTTCTTATTGCTGCCGAAACAAGTTAATACAAATTAGTGGCTTAAAACAAGACATACTCTCTTACAGTTCTGATCGTCATAAGTCCAAAATGGTCCCCCCAAGTCAACAGATGGAGAGGATTTTTGCCCCACAATGGATTGTATCTAGACCCACACTCATCCCTAATTTAGATGATTTAGATGATGAGATCTGGGAATTTTCAGCTGATGAGACTTCTATGAGATTTTGGACTTGAATTGATGTTGTAATTGTTTGAGAATTTTGAAGACTTTGGATGGGGTAAATGTATTTTGCATGTGGAATGGACGTGGATCTCTGAAGGCCAGAGTGTGGTTTCTGCTGAGATAGCTGAGGAGGTCTGAGTCATGCATCTAATCTCGTCAAGGGCCCTGCATATGACTGAATAATTTACCTTTTGATACTTCAGAGGCACTAGCAAAAGGTTGTCACCCACACACTTGGTTTTCTCTAGAGCTTGCTTCCTGACAGTGACCCTCCAATGTAGTATTTTTTTGAATTGAATGGACTAAGACTTCTCCCAGTCATCCACTACTAGTTCTTTTTGGCTTAGCGGTTATTACCTCAATGTATCTCTTTTCACTTGCATTCCACCAATGCAAGAATAAAGCATGCTGCACCGCTAACACATTCTTTGGAAATTTTCTCAGCTAAATTTCCTAGTTCATCACTTACAAGTTTTGTTTTCTACAAAAGTGTAGGACATAATTCTACAGTAAAACTGTGGAACACAATTCTGCAGTTTTCTGCCACTCTATAATAAGATATCCTTTCCTCTGATTCTCAATAATACGTTCCTCTTTTCCTTATGAGATCTCATGAACAGCATCTTTACCCCCCATATTTCTATCAGCTGTCTGTTTATGACCATTTAGGTATTATCTAAGATGATATAGGCTTTAACACACTCCTCACTTCCTTCTGAGTTCTTACTATCCAGAGTCATTAAAATCCATACTACTTCTAACAGTTTTTTCAAGGCAATTTACATTTTTAAAATTTTCATTTTGAAATTAAAAAAAAATGTACTTATTCAGTCTATTTCACATATGTCTTGAGAACCAAGTAATTGCAAAACACTGTTTGAGGTACAGGGGACACAATAGCCATCAATACAGAGAGGAATTTTGTTCTCAAGGAGCTTGCACTGTATTTAGAGGAATGAAAACTAAAGAAGTTTACCAAAACAAAAATCTGGTAGCTATCATTAGCTTGATTTGAATTGAAAATTTTTCCTTTATATGTACATTTGTTCCTGTTATACTGCTAATAATTTTTCCAGCTTTTCCCCATTACCCAATTCTAAAGCCGCCTTTCCACATTTGGATATTTGTTGCGGCAGTGCCCCACTTGCAGGTATCAAAACTGATATCAGTTTCCTATTGCTGCTCTAGTAAATTACCACAAACGTAGTGTCTTAAAACAACACAAATTCATTTAACTATAATTCTGAAGGTCAGAAGTCCCAAATGAGTCTTTCCTGGCTCAAGTCAAGGAGGCGGCAGGGTTGGTTCCTTCCTGAGTCTCCTGGAGAGATCTGTTCCTTGCCTCTTCCGACTTACTGAGGCTGCTGGAACCACCTCCCCACCATCCCTGCCTTTGTTGTCACATTACCTGTTTCTCTTCAGTCAAGTCTATCTCTGCCTCCCACTTATAAGGACACCTGTAATTGCACTGGGCACACTCGGATAATCCAGAGTAATCCCCCTATTTTAAAAGCCCTTACTTAATCCCATCTGTAAAGTCTCTTTTACCATATAAAATAACATATTTACAAGTTCCCCTTTGGGGGCCATTATTCAGCCTGCCACAGCTTGATGTTATCCTTCATTGATTTTTTGTCTTCTGGTTTTAGTCAACTCTGAAAGGTAACTGCATTTTAGTTGGCCAGAAACTTAAATTAGAGGTTTATTACTGGTAATTTATCCTAAATTTCTGTTATTCTTTAGTAATATAATGATGCCTATAATAAGGTATTGTTCAACACAGATGATTTGGAGTTTAAAAGAAATGATTTTAAAATTATGCAGAGGACTTCCCTGGTGGCGCAGTGGTTAAGAATCCACCTGCCAATGCAGGGGACACAGTTCAAGCCCTGGTCCGGGAAGATCCCACATGCCGCGGAGCAACTAAGCCCTTGCACCACAATTACTGAGCCTGTGCTCTAGAGCCTGTGAGCCACAACTACTGAGCCCACGTGCCACAACTACTGAAGCCTGCGTGCCCAGGGCCCGTGCTCCGCCACAAGAGAAGCCACCACAATGAGAAGCCTGCGCACTGCAAAAAAGAGTAGCTCCCACTCACTGCAAATAGAGAAAGCCTGCGTGCAGTAACGAACATCCAACACAGCCAAAAATAAATAAATAAAATTACTTAAAAAAATCAGTAATAAAATATTTAAAAAGCTATGCATTAAAAAAATAAAATAATGCAGAAAATGTTTCTGTGATAGTCAAGATGTGAAATCGTCATATTAAAGACGATCTGTTATGTTACTTTTCTAAGCGCAACCTGGCAGAATACACCATATTTTGTTAGATAAGGGAGAAGAAAGAAGATGTGGCCAAGAATCTTTTGTTGAAGATGAATTACTTGCTTCATTGTTTATCATTAACCTTAACCAAGAAAGATAAGACCATTGTGTATGCAAGTTCACTTTTTATAAATTTAAGTATTATATTCTGTATATAAGCCTATGTTGAAAGAAAATAAACATTACCCATCTACAAAGGAGAAGTTGAGGACATGTGATTTTTCTTTCAGATTATAGAAAATCTAAAGTAAGTTTCAATAAATAAATGAAATGTACAGTTGGCACTACCCTCAAAGCAAACCAGTTTTCTCACATATGCAGTACAACCACAAAGTTATGAGTCTGGTTACACAAACTACAAAAGCATATCAGTGTTTTTTCTTCCTAGATACTTGGTACCAGAGCTAGTTTAAAGTTAATGCTTTAGTTACATTGGTGACTGAACGGTAACACGATACAGCCAGCTTTTAACCCAGCATCTCCAGTCAAACTCTGATCCCCTCCTATCTTATTCAGTTGACCACCAGTATCTGCCCCATCCGTATCCACTGCCACTAAGCTAATTCTGTTCCATGAAACTACTCCCTGGATCTATTCAACAGCATCCCAAGTAGCCTTCTTTCTCACAGACCTGCTCAGCTCCAATCCATGTTCTCTATAGTGACCCCGATGAGTTTTTCCTAAAATGCTAATTTGATCATGTCACTTCCCTCCTCAAAATCTTGTGCAATAACTTCAGGTTTAATTCCAAACAGTTCAGCATTCAGGGATTTCAGGATCTGGCTCCTTCATATCTTTATGAGTCACCTTCTCTTAGATCCTCCTCTTCTGAACATCCTCTAGGAGAATTAAGTGCTTTTCTCGTGGCTTCACTTCTGGATACTTACCACAGCTGACCAGGGCTTTAGGAGAAATTATAATTATTCTCTATTATAATGAGAATAACCAAAAGAAGTAAATAGTAATTAATAGTTGAGCCATACATTGTCTAGCTAGTTCTACCTTTGTTGAGTGCCTGGAGAGGATTTAGAAAGACCTTCGTGCTGTGGGTTAGAATTTATTACATGTAAAAGAAAGGATTCTTTTGATCCTGCATGCTGGAAAGAATTCCCAGGTACTGTAGAGACCCATTGTTTCTCTCTAATAACTTGGCTAGAATTAGGTGTAAACAATTAATCATGTAGTTACCTATCATATACATTGTGTCCTATTCTACTGGTAAGGACCTCTGTCCAGAAGGAATTTGGGAGTAGAAAAATGGGAGGGGCGCATTCTCTTTATGCTGCATGTAAGTGGGCTTGTAATGAGAGTAACTGTAAAGGCCAATACTTATTACCACCCAGAAAATTAGGAACCACACAGAGAGGGTAATAGTTCTAAACCAGGGAGCCAACAAAGGCTTATTACAAATTAAGATCAGTTTGTCATTGTTTAAAATAATCCTGGTTTACTTTCTGTGCCTAATTTAGATCCATGTCTCAGAGCCAACAACCATCCAAATGGTGGTAGTTCTTTGGGACTTGACATTATTTTAAAAGGTCACCATAGGCAAATTATAACTGGCACCTCATTCTTATCAGAGACCAAACTTGCTCCAGTTTTAAAATCTGTCACATGGGGCTTCCCTGGTGGCGCAGTGGTTGAGAGTCCGCCTGCCGATGCAGGGGACACGGGTTCGTGCCCTGGTCCGGGAAGATCCCACATGCCGCGGAGCGGCTGGGCCCGTGAACCGTGGTCGCTAAGCCTGCGCGTCCCGAGCCTGTGCTCCGCAACGGGAGAGGCCACAGCGGTGAGAGGCCCGCATACAGCAAAAAAAAAAAAAAAAGAAAACAAATCTGTCACATGTATTATATACAAAGACCCATAATGTTCCTAAAATTTTGTCACTTAAAAATTTGAGTCAAAAGACATTAGGTTTTTCATTTAGAGGCATGCCATAGATTCCCTTACAGTAGCATTAATGTTTAAGAAATGTCCCCTAAGATGTATTTTCTTCCCTGCTGTGTCACTGCATCACAGAAAACTTACAACCTTTACTCTGGTGCTTCAAAAGTATTGTATAAATAAATAAAGTGTGTATACATGTAATATATATGTTATTATACATATTATAATGCTTAAAATATATGTTTTAAAAGTTCCTTTCTCCTTTCAATATTAGACAGTAAAAATGTATGAGTCAGTTGTACATTCTCTCATATTATGAGTCAGTTGTACATTCTCTCATATTATCCCCATGTACTCTCATCCACAGATATACAGAGCTCTGGGCTGTCTGTTATACATAGGCACATATTACATGTATATGTATGGGAAGAGGCAGTTTGGGAAATGGAAATGTACCCTTCATTTCACCATTTTGATATATTTACTATTACTTTGCCAAGCCAGTAAGAATTGATTATACTGAAGATTCAGAGGTCTTTAATTCTGAATGGAAACTTAAATTATGCTCAGTGTAGTGTTTTAATTTACTGAATTTAATTCTTTTTTTGCATCCTTCCATACACCTACTTGAGCAATTATAAAAACCTTTGTTCAGTAGTAAGTTCTTGTTCTGAACCCTAACCCTATACCTAAAGTCTAGCTTCTTTGCCTGGGTTGTGCTGATAAACTCACCCATCATTTCTGAAGAGATGCTGTGACTTTAGACTCTTGCCCTGTAAACATATCCCCTTACTATAAGAAACTCATCCATTTGACTTTTGAGTGTAACTCATGTAGTGAAGATTATTTGCTGTACCTCTTTGATCACTATCATTAAAGTTTGTTTTATATTAAAGTTACCAACCCAAGAGGCCACCCAACACCTGTCTATGGCAAATATTGCTGTTTTAGAAATCATCTGGATGTGCTGTGAAAAATATATAGATTATGGAGTGGGGCTTGAGACTCGTTTTTATTTATAGAGTCTAAAGTATAGTCTCATTTAACAGTCACTAACTATTCCTAGAATATAACTCCCTAAAGTTTCACACATACATATTACCCCTTGGTAGAACTCAATGATCTTCCACTTCCCCATTCATAACTCCAGTCAAGGACATAAATAGGACATAGTGATAGGTTATAGCGTTTTCAGACGAAGAAATTAGGAGGCCTTCCACATCAAGTAGCCATTTTTCTGTTTGGAATACTTTAGCATCCTTCTCTCTTGGAAGTCTTGGAAATGTAGATGGGATTATCTCCCATTTTTGGAGGGGATCTTCAAACCACAATTAATTCAGGTTATTGGAGGAAGAATGTTGGTCTCTTTCTGGGCTCCAATCTAGGCTCACAAATAGTTAAGTAGAGTTTGTTAAAGTAGGAGATCACAAAGAGAGTCCAGGCCAAACCCTGGTCAATAATCAAGTGTTCCCTAAAGTGCTATCCACATAGTGATATCCATTGGGAACTACCTGCATCTTTACAGTTGCATGATGATTTCAAGAATGTGGAATTTAACCATCTTTGTCTCTCTTAATTAGACATTCAGTTAATTTTTAACATACTGTCTTATACTTATGCCTATGCTTTAATAAAGAATTTTTGAATGAAGAAAAGATAGTTTTCTTTATTGACTTCTTATGTAAAATGTTTTCTAATGCTTTAAAAAATGACTTTATTCATTGAAAAAGTTTGAAATCATTATTTCCTCCCTGATTGGGCTCATCCTGTCTGTAATTTGCAGATAGGTAAGTTTCTGCATATGGATTATGATAGTTATGCATACATTAAATCTCTTTTAGTGTTTGGATCTCTCCAAATAGATTTCCAAATCTGATTGAAAAAAACATGGCTAGATAGCTAGATAGCTACATATATAGTCTAACCTCCTTAGCCTGGTCATAGAATTAATAAAAAAGATATCTGCGAATATTCTGACAGAGTTCAGACTCTTGATTAAAAACAGACATATTTTGTATTTATGCATTAGTAATTTTGTAGGAAAAAAATGACTCACCATTATGTGTAATTGGTAAACAGATGCAGAGGAATGTTATGTACTTCTTTTCTTTGTTTTGTTTTTTTAAAGAAGAACAAGTTCATTTTCTTGTCCAACTTAAAGTGGTTGAGAGCAGTATAACAGATGTGACTAACTTCATCTTTTGGAATGACACTGTTTGGAGTGGAAAGGGATAGAGAAAAAACATTTAGACATATTCTCATTCTATGTAGATTCTGGCTAGAATTTAAAATAAAATATATTTTTAAAACATCCAAGAGAAGAATTTGAATATTTAGAATCTTGATCTCATCAGTTTGTAAAAAATGAGTAAATCAGAGTTTCACAATGTATGTTTTCTGGAAATGTCATTTTTAAATGTATCAACTGGTATTATTCAAGACAGAAGATCTGTGGTCAAATAAATTTGGAAAAAACTGGTTTAAACAAGTCAGACAAATGTCTTTATTGTACTTCTCATAACCTTTAAACTGTTAATTTGTACTATATATATATGAATATTTATATATTTCCTTATTTATACATCCATACTCTATGTACAATATATGGACCAGTTTTCAAATGCATCTATTTCTTTTTCCCTTAGAGCATCTTGGAGTAAGTTTCTGTAGTCTATACTGAAGAAAACTGAAATAAGTGTTCCTCAATTCATCCATTAAGTCTTCAAGATTACCACTGTGTATTGGTATTCACTACTGAGTAGACTAACTGGTATTTAACTGGTCTGAAAATGTTAATCTCAGATAAGTGAATCATGTACTGGTTTCTATCTAAATTCTGGTTCACCTCTCCCTTTTATCTAACATGTGAAAGAAGGTCATGATTAAAATGTACTTTATTTATTATTATTATGTTTTTATTCTTTTTGCAGTATGCGGGCCTCTCACTGTTGTGGCCTCTCCCGTTGCAGAGCACAGGTTCCGGACACGCAGGCTCAGCGGCCATGGCTCACTGGCCCAGCCGCTCCGCGGCATGTGGAATCTTCCTGGACCGGGGCATGAACCCGTGTCCCCTGCATCGGCAGGCGACTCTCAACCACTGCGCCACCAGGGAAGCCAAATGTGCTTTAATTTTAACCTAAAAATCTTTGTCTGTCAGCAGGAGGAAAGAAAAAGAGCCCTATTTTTACTTGAAATTATACCAAAAATACTTAGATCCTTGATGAAAGAAATCATCGTAATAACAATATTCATCATCTTTATTATTTCTTCAGAAAGAGAATTAGCTTCTGGGTATGCTTAGAGTAATCCCATCTGCCACCACAAAATTTGGACTTCGAAGCAAATGCATTGGATATTTCCTGGATCACATTCCCAGATAATGAAGAGCTTCATTAAATATAGAAAGCTTGCTATAGCCTCTGCCTCCCACTGGTTTAATATATAAAACCTTGCACTAGACACAGAAATTATATTTGCATTATCAAATCCACAAAGTTGCATAGCATATTGTATGAGAGAGACTTGAGGCCAGTCTCTATGCAATAGCTGACAAAGACTAGTGTTTGGATTTGCCTCCCTTTTTGCTTGATTTCAATTAAAAAGAAACAGTAATAATGATAATGACACAAAACATTTCAAATCCAGTTTTCAAGTAATAATAGCTTGCATTTCTGCAAAAAAAGTAAAGGTTTTCCAACTGAAAGCCATGCTGACATCAGATCTGGTGATCTTTTGTATCCATGCAAGGCAGACAAAAACACCTAAGGGGGCATATGCTGAAAAATAAACTGGAAATCTGGGTAAATTTGCTGTGGAAAATTACTGGATACATAACAGTAGTAATATATAAATAGGATTTAAGTGAGAAAGTCAGGCCAGGCAAAATGCTGTTCTGGCTGTCTGCAAGTCTAGTCTTAGTTCCAAGCTCTGGGATCTAAGACCAAGAAAAGATGTAGCAGGACTTCCCTGGTGGCACAGTGGTTAAGAATCTGCCTGCCAATGCCAGGGACACGGATTCAAGCCCTGGTCCAGGAAGATCCCACATGCTGTGGAGCAACTAAATCCGTGTGCCACAACTACTGAGCCTGCACTCTAGAGCCCATGAACCACAACTACTGAGCCCACGTGCCACAACTACTGAAGCCCACATGTCTAGAGCCATGCTCCACAACAAGAGAAGACACCGCAATGAGAAGCCTGCACACCACAACAAAGAGTAGCCCCTGCTTGCCACAGCTAGAGAAAGCCCGCGTGCAGCAATGAAGACCAAACACAACCAAAAATAAATAAACAAACAAGCAAGCAAACAAATAAATAAATGTATTAAAAAAAGAAAAGATGTAGCTTCCTTATCGAGACATCTTGCCTGACAATGGTGAATATTTTGCTGTGTATCTTTTAATGGTAACTATAAAATTGCTTTTTATAAATTCTCTAACAAATAAAACAGTTAAAATCTAGTGTGGGAATCCAAACGATCTGAATGAGAAATTCTCATAAGCTATGTAAAGAGTGTAAACCTTGACAAGATTCCATCAAGGAATCTGAATAACTGGGTACAGAGTACATATGTGAAATCATGTGAAATTGCCAATATTCTACTGGCTGGACCACAAAATGTCAGTTTTATATTGTGTAAGATAATAAAATGGAAACTAAGTATTAGAGTGGATAACTACTACAAACTGAAATTTCATTTTTTCTTTTCAACTCTTTTTTCATCTCTTATTTTCTGTACCTTATTACATGCAATTAAAAGAAGCCAATTTACATTATCAACACTTAACCTAGAAATCTCCTTACTGATCAAATCAGCACATAGTCTAGTTATCTTTTAATGAGACAGAAAAAGATTTTTCTTAACACAACAAAAGCATACCCTAAATGGACACATTTTGGTATATTTTACTACATTAAATTAAAATCATCTCTATATCAAGACAATTGTAAACAAAGTTAAATAAAAGTCAAGTGACATATATGGTCACCTTATTTTTAATAAAGGAGGCAAGAATATACAATGGAGAAATGACAGCTTCTTCAGTAAGTGGTGCTGGGAAAACTGGACAGCTACATGAAAAGAATGAAATTAGAACACTCCCTTACAGCATACACAAAAATAAACTCAAAATGGATTAAAGATCTAAATGTAAGGCCACACACTATAAAACTCTTAGAGGAAAACATAGGCAGAACACTCTATGACATATATCACAGCAAGGTCCTTTTTGATCCACCTCCCAGAGAAATGGAAATAAAAACAAAAATAAATAAATTGGACTTAATGAAACTTAATAGCTTTTGCACAGCAAAGGAAACCATAAACAAGACCAAAAGACAACCCTCAGAATGGGAGAAAATATTTTCAAAAGAAGCAACTGACAGAGGATTAACCTCCAAGATTTACAAGCAGCTAATGCAACTCAGTATCAAAAAAACAAACAATCCAATCGAAAAATGGGCAGAAGACCTAAATAGACATTTCTCCAAAGAAGATATACAGATTGTCAACAAACACATGAAAGAATGCTCAACATCACTAATCATTAGAGAAATGCAAATCAAAACTACAGTGAGGTATTACCTCACACCAGTCAGAATGGCCATCATCAAAAAATCTACAAACAATAAGCGCTGGAGTGGGTGTGGAGAAAAGGGAACCCTCTTGCACTGTTGGTGGGAATGTAAATTGATACAGCCACTATGGAGAACAGTGTGGAGTTTCCTTAAAAAATGAAAAATAGAACTACCATACAACCCAGCAGCCCCACTACTGGGCATATGCCCTGAGAAAACCATAATCCAAAAAGAGTCATGTACCACAATGTTCACTGCAGCTCTATTTACAATAGCCAGGAGATGGAAACAACCTAAGTGTCCACTGACAGATGAATGGATAGAGAAGATGTGGCACATATATACAATGGAATATTACTCAGCCATAAAAATAAATGAAATTGAGTTATTTGTAGTGAGGTGGATGGACCTAGAGTCTGTCATACAGAGTGAAGTAAGAAAGAGAAAAACAAATACTGTATGCTAACACATATATATGGAATCTAAAAAAAAAAAAAAAAGCTTCTGAAGAACCTAGGGGCAGGACAGGAATAAAGATGCAGACGTAGAGAATGGACTTGAGGACACGGGGAGGGGGAAAGCTAAGCTGGGACGAAGTGAGAGATTGGAATGGACTTATATATACTACCAAATGTAAAATAGATAGCTAGTGGGAAGCAGCTGCATAGCACAGGGCGATCTGTTCGGTGCTTTGTGACCCCCTAGAGGGGTGGGATAGGGAGAATGGGAGGCAGACACAAGAGGGAGGAGATATGGGGATATATGTATATGTATAGCTGACTCACTTTGTTATAAAGCAGAAACTAACACACCATTGTAAAGCAATTATACTTCAATAAAGATGTTAAGAAACAAATTCCAATTGCTAAAAAAAAATTCCAATGGCAAAAAAAAAAAAGTCAAGTGACAGATCTAGAGAAGATTTTTGCAACTTATCAATAGAAGCTATAACAAAGGATTATTAAAGTGTACAAAGAAGTACAAATTAATAAAGCATACCCAACAACCTGATAGAAAAATGGGCCAATGATAAGAATAGGTAAGTCACAAAAGAGTAAAATACTAACATCCAATTTTACAGTTGTCATTACAAGTTACTACAAACTCAGAGGCTTAAACAACACAAATTATAGTTTTTGAGGTCACAAGTCTGACATAGTTCTCAATGCACTAAAATCAAGTCAGCAGGCTGTTTCTTTTCTAGAGGCTCTGGGAAAATGTTTCCTACACGTTCAGGTGGCTGGCAGAATTCAGTTCCTTGTGGTTGCAGTACCAAGGTCCTTGTTATCATGCAAACTATAAACTGAGAATCGTTCCCAGATTCAGAGGTTACTTCCTTCCTTGACTTATGGTCCCCTTCCTCCATTTTTAAAGCCAACAATGGTAGACGAACTCCTTCTCACACTGAATTTCTTTGACTCTTCTTTCATTTGTATGCTTTTAAGAGCTCATGTGATTGGGTTGGGAGAACCCAGATATTCCAGGATGATCTATGAATCTCAAAGTCTTTAGCCTTAATCTGCAAAGTCCCTTTTTCCATATAAGTTTCTGGGTGCATAGGTTCTGAGATTGGGGAGTGGATATTAAAGGGGCATTATATGGCTTTCCACAGCCAATAAACATATGATAATTATTTTAAATTAATTTGCAATCAGAAAATGTAGATTAAAACAATGATATGTGGTTGAATTGACTCCATCAAATTGACAAGGATTAAAAATTAAACTTTATTTCCTTCATTGAATTGGCAAAAATGAAAAACATGATGTTATGAAGTGTTTTCTAGGATGTGGGGAATCAAGCTACATTTATATACTACTGGTAGGGGAATACATTTGTATAGATTAAAAAAAGGCAGATGGCCATGTCCATACATATAAATAAAATCCAATATGTTGTTTATGGATATATTCTGGATAGGTTTATAGTCATATAAATATGCATTTTAAATACTTTTAAAATCCAAAAATACATCCATCAAAATCATCACAACGATTGCCTCAAGAAGAGAGACTGTAAAGAGTATGTGACTTCAGGTAGTAATAAAATGAACTTTATTTTACCTGCAATTTATACTCCTCTTTTTTTTTTTAAGCCTGGAAGCATAATATGTAAAATAATAAAACAATAACAAGTTTTTACTGTAGGAAGTGGGATACAGGGCTGGTTTTAAACTACATATGTATCTATCTATCTATCTATCATCTATCTATCTATGTTCTATGTATATATTTGGATTGCTTTTTTACTTGTAAGATAAGTATATGTTAAAACAAGAAGTAAGAGATTTATTTAGACTATATAAATATACTCATCAAAGTATCTTCTAGTAATTGTTCAAATCAGGGGTCGGCAAACTTGAGCTTTCTGGCCAAATCTTGGCTGATGCCTGCTTATTTAAATAATGTATATTAGAAAACAGAGATTATTAGCATATTGTCTATGGCTCCTTTCCTGATATAATGGCAGAGTTGGGTCATTGCAACAGAGATGACATGGCCCAAATATTTACTATTTGGTTTTTTAAAAATCCTTTTTACCTAGAAGAGATGCCTCATTAAAGCTGGCCAGGGACTGTGTGACTAGAATCCATTGCTTAAATGTGGGTAGATGGGTTGCAGAATTATTTAGCATCAAGTATATCATGTAGTTCCTTAAAAACAGAGATGATACAGGGTCTGGTTAAAAATAAGTGCTAATGGAATTATTAAATGTATAGATCACATCTTTCTACTCATCCACAGACTGTTCTAGTTGAAGGTATGCACCGAAAGGCAGAATCTTGTTTGGTTCCTGATTGGGGACAGATAGTCAATCAAATAATTATTTCCCACTATGTTTTTTTTTTTTAACATCTTTATTCGAGTATAATTGCTTTACAATGGTGTGTTAGTTTCTGCTTTATAACAAAGTGAATCAGTTATACATATACATATGTCCCCATATCTCTTCCCTCTTGCATCTCCCTCCCTCCCACCCTTCCTATCCCACCCCTCACACTATGTTTTTATAGAACTTTCTATCCAAATAGTATCTCATTTAACCCTTTTAGTCTATATTCCAATGATAGGATTAGTATCCTTATTTTACAGCAGAAAAAATTAGGTTCTGTGAAATTATTTGCTTAGTACATGACATAGAGGACTAGATCTTTGCTTCTTGTTAGTGTGCATTTATGTAAATATACATATATATTATATAATTTTTTTTTCTCTCTTGAATGGGGTCATAAGAAAGATGACTATTTGATGGATGTGGACTGCTGAGTGTGGACTGCTGTCTTTTTGAAAGACAAAGAGCTCTATTTAAGGATATGGCTTTGTTCCAAAAATAAAGAAATGGGAAATCATGTACATACTCTTTGTAAACCAAATTTCTCCAGCACTCCCTAACCCATGGGTGCAATTTAGGTCATCTTTGCATTACTACTGCAGTCTCACTAGCTTTGAGCCCCTAATTCTTCACACAGAAGTTCTAATCCCGGTCACAATTCACCACTAGGTTTGCTGATATTCTCCACAATGACTGTGAACCAGTCTAAACTTCTATTCACCATGGTCTTCTAGACAGAAAATCTCTGCCTGGTCCTTTGGGCACCAGTGCAGGCTTTCCTTGCTCTCCTGTCCTCCTCTATTCGGAGTCCTGCCAATGCTGCCAGCTTCCACTTTCCCCTTCCAATTCCAACACTGCATGGCAGTCTCTTGAGAAGAGGAAATGCTATATCTGGCCTTTTTTTTTTGTTTTTGATGTTCTTGCAGTAGGGTTTCTAGGGCACCAAAATGAAAGCTCTTTCTATTCACTCACTCAGTCACTCAGTTATTTTTCTCCTCACATGCACATGCCATCAGATTGCAAAAGATTACTGTGCCTGCACTCTACTGTATGTGAACAAACCAGTCTCTTCGAAAAGCCTGGACCTTGTAGGTAAGATAGTTGAAGAATTGCAGAAAGCTTGACTCAAAGGGACAGAGAGTAGAAAATGAAAGCTTTTGGATTTCCAAACTTCTGTAAGCAGGAAGCAGCTAGAGACATACATTTCCTTTTGTGAAAAAAAATGATAACAGTGCAGAACCAAGATACCAGAGTGCGGAGGCCAGAACCATGGTAAGTCATTTGCAAGCAGCAGTTGAACTGAGTCCTAATCAAGGAACGTTCAACATGTGTCTGGATGGATTTCAGAACTGCTGTGGGTCAGTATGTGTACCTCCTGTCTTCCCTTTTGCAATAAAAGTTCCTGTAGCAGTTCTCCTGTGCCTGTCCCAACAGTGATGTATGTTGGCTTTTGTTGGGGGAAGGGGGCAGATCCCCTGTCTCTTTAGTTAACAGGATACCAGATTGAGAGGATCTGGACTCAAAGAGCTTTCCTTAAGGAAATACACACAAATAGACTCCCCTGCATATGGACCTGATTAGACAAGATTCTGTACATCACACTGAAGGTGGAATGAGGTGAGACTTTGGGGTCCTTGGGAGTGGGGGAGAGTATTTTTCATATAGGACAGACATGAATTATTGGTGGAAGGGGCAGACTGCCTCCAGAATAGCCCCCATGTCCTGGAATGCAAACTCTACTGCAACCCCTTCCCATATTGTAACAGAGTTAGGCTCTGTGACTAATTTATGAGAAGTAATGGTATTTCATGTGTAACATAGATTACAAAAGATACTATGCCTTTCATCTTGATGCTCCTCTCCCTCACTTTCCATCCTTCCCTCAGATCACTTGTTCTGGGGAAAGTCAGCTGTCATGTCATGAGCAGCATAATAGAGAGACCCATGTGTTAAGGAACTAAGGCCAGTAAGATCAACCACCAGTAAGAAACTGAGGGCTACTATCAACAGCTACATGAATGAACTTGGAAATGGGTCCTCCAGTCTCACTCAAACTTGCTGCAGGCTTCAGCCTAAATCTCAACTATAACATCCCAAGAGAACCTGAATCAGAATCATCCAGTTAAAAAACTCCCTGATTCCTGACCCTCAGGAACTGTGTGATAAAATAAATAATTCTTGTTTTAAGCTGCCAAGTTTGGGGGTAAATTGTTACACGGCAACAAATAACTCATACAATCATCCAAGTGCTTATTGATATCTTATCAGATCTCCTACTTTGTATGAGGAGCTGTCAGAGATAATAATGAAAAATAATATCTAATATCTATATCAGTCAGGACTCAATGCTGAACATAGAAATCACTGTAGGAATTATTGCCTGGAAGAGTTTTAATAGAGGGAAATAGATGCTTAGAAATATATTGGAAAACTTCAACTGCATGGTCAAGTCAGGGCCTTTAGGAATGTTGACCAAAAACATATAGATTGCCAGTTATTTCTCTAGCAAAAATGGGCTTATTCAGGATCAGCAAAGAACTGCAATTCAGCATCTGCAACCATGGTGAGCTACGTGCAAGACCCCACACAGGGAGGAGAGGAGAAATCTTTTAAAGAGGGGAAAAGGAATTGGGAGAGCTAAAGTAAACAGAGTTCACTGGAAGAACTAAAAGTTCAAAGTATAGTGGCTTTCCATTGGCTGAACTGTGACAGTATCTCATGAGCTGAACTCTTGTCAGGCAAGAAGAGGAGTCTTTCTTCTCCCGTTGGGCTCTGCCATCATATTAGGGCACGAGAGCTTCCTCCATTTGCCTCCCGACTGTATTTTTTTTTAGAGAGATCTTTATTGGAGTATAATTGCTTTACAATGGTGTGTTAGTTTCTGCTTTATAAAAAGTGAATCACCAATACATATACATATATCCCCATATCTCCTCCCTCTTGCGTCTCCCTCCCACCCTCCCTATCCCACCCCTCTAGGTGGTCACAAAGCACCAAGCTGATCTCCCTGTGCTAAGTGGCTGCTTCCCACTAGCTATCTATTTTTACATTTGGTAGTGTATATAAGTCCATGCCACTCTCTCACTTCATCGCAGCTTACCTTTCCCCCTCCCTGTGCCCTCAAATCCATTCTCTATGTCTGCGTCTTTATTCCTGTCCTGCCCCTAGGTTCTTCAGAACCATTTTTTTTTGATTCCATATATATGTGTTAGCATACGGTATTTGTTTTTCTCTTTCTGACTTACTTCACTCTGTATGACACTCTAGGTCCATCCACCTCACTACAAATAACTCAATTTCATTTCTTTTTATGGCTGAGTAATATTCCATTTTATATATGTGTCACATCTTCTTTAGCCATTCATCTGTTGATGGACACTTAGGTTGTTTCCATGTCCTGGCTATTGTAAACAGAGCTGCAATAAACATTATGGTACATGACACTTTTTGAATTACGGTTTTCTCAGGGTATATGCCCAGTAGTGGCATTGCTGGGTTGTATGGTAGTTCTATTTTTCATTTTTTAAGGAACCTCCATACTGTTTTTCATAGTAGCTGTATCAATTTACATTCTCACCAACAGTGCAAGAGGGTTCCCTTCTCTCCACACCCTCTCCAGCATTTATTGCTTGTAGAAATTTTGATGATGGCCATTCTGACTGGTTTGAGGTGATACCTCATTGTAGTTTTGTTTTTCATTTCTCCAATGATTAGTGATGTTGAGCATTCTTTCATGTGTTTGTTAGCAATCTGTATATCTTCTTTGGAGAAATGTCTATTTAGGTCTTCTGCCCATTTTTGGACTGGGTTTTATGCTTTTCTGATATTGAGCTGCATGAGCTGCTTGTAAATTTTGGAGATTAATCCTTTGTCAGTTGCTTCATTTGCAAATATTTTCTACCATTCTGAGGGTTGTCTTTTGGTCTTGTTTATGGTTTACTTTGCTGTGCAAAAGCTTTTAAGTTTCATTAGGTCCCATTTGTTTTTGTTTTTATTTCCATTTCTCTAGGAGAAGGGTCAAAAAGGATCTTGCTGTGATTTATATCATAGTGTTCTGCCTATGTTTTCCTCTAAGAGTTTTATAGTGTGTGGCCTTACATTTAGGTCTTTAATCCACCTTGAGTTTATTTTTGTGTATGGTGTTAGGGAGTGTTCTGACTTCATTCTTTTACATGTATCTGTCCAGTTTTCCCAGCACCACTTATTGAAGAGGCTATCTTTTCTCCTTTTTATATTCTTGCCTCTTTTATCAAAAATAAGGTGACCATATGTGTGTGGGTTTATCTCTGGGATTTCTATCCTGTTCCATTGATCTATATTTCTGTTTTTGTGCCAGTACTATACTGTCTTGATTACTGTAGATTTGTAGTATAATCTGAAGTCCAGGAGCCAGATTCCTCCAGCTCCGTTTGTCTTTCTCAAGATTGCTTTGGCTATTCAGGGTCTTTTGTGTTTCCATACAAATGGTGAAATTTTGTGTTCTAGTTCTGTGAAAAATTATGTTGGTAGTTTGATAGGGATTGCATTGAATCTGTAGATTGCTTTGGGTAGTATAGTCATTTTCACAATGTTGATTCTTCCAATCCAAGAACATGTATATCTCTCCATCTGTTTGTATCATCTTTAATTTATTTCACCAGTGTCTTATAGTTTTCTGCATACATATCTTTTATCTCCTTAGGTAGGTTTATTCGTAGGTATTTTATTCTTTTTGTTGCAATGGTGAATGGGAGTGTTTCCTTAATTTCTCTTTCAGATTTTTCATCATTAGTGTATAGGAATGCAAGAGATTTCTGTGCATTAATTTTGTATGCTGCTACTTTCCCAAATTCATTGATTAGCTCTAGTAGTTTTCTGGTAGCATCTTTAGGATTCTCTATGTATAGTATCATGTCATCTGAAAACAGTGACAGCTTTACTTCTTCATTTCCGATTTGGGTTGCTTTTATTTCTTTTTCTTCTCTGATTGCTGTGGCTAAAACTTCCAAAACTATGTTGAATAATAGCGATGGGAGTGGACAACCTTGTCTTGCTCCTGATCTTAGTGGAAATGGTTTCAGTTTTTCACCATTGAGGACAATGTTGGCTGTGGGTTTGTCATATATGGCCTTTATTATGTTGAGGTAAGTTCCCTCTATGCCTACTTTCTGGAGGGTTTTTATCATAAATTGGTGTTGAAGTTTTTCACAAGCTTTTTCTGCATCTATTGAGATGATCATATGGTTTTTCCCCCTCAATTTGTTAATATGGTTTATCGCATTGATTGATTTGCATATACTGAAGAATCCTTGCATTCCTGGGATAAACCCCACTTGATCATGGTGTATGATCCTTTTAATGTGCTGTTGGATTCTGTTTGCTGAATCAGCTTTTGTTGAGGATTTTTGCATCTATGTTCATCAGCAATATTGGCCTGTAGTTTCCTTTTTTTGTGACATCTTTGTCTGGTTTTGGTATCAAGGTGATGGTGGCCTTGTAGAACGGGTTTCGGAGTGTTCCTCCCTCTGCTATATTTTGGAAGAGTTTGAGAAGTATAGGTGTTAACTCTTCTCTAAATGTTTGATAGAATTTGCCTGTGAAGCCATCTGGTCCTGGGCTTTTGTTTGTTGGAAGATTTTTAATCACAGTCTCAATTTCAGTGCTTGTGATTGGTCTGTTTATATTTTTTATTTCTTCCTGGTTCAGTCTCAGAAGGTTGTGCTTTTCTAAGAATTTGTCCATTTCTTCCAGGTTGTCCATTTTATTGGCATATAGTTGCTTGTAGTAATCTCTCATGATCCTTTGTATTTCATTCAGGTTCGATGGAGAAATTAAAAACTTTGCAGGTAAGCAAAAGCTAAGAGAATTCAGCACCACCAAATCAGCTTTACAACAAATACTAAAGGAACTTCTCTAGGCAGGAAGCACAAGAGAAGAAAAAGAGCTAAAATAACAAACCCCAAACAATTAAGAAAATCTTAATAGAAACATACATATCAATAACTACCTTAAGTGTAAATGGATTAATTGCTCTAACCAATAGACATAGACTGGTTGAATGGATACAATAACAATACCCATATATATGCTGTCTACAAGAGACCCACTTCAGACCTAGGGACACATACAGACTGAAAGTCAGGGGATGGAAAAAGATATTCCATGCAAATGGAAATCAAAAGAAAGCTGGAGTAGCAATTCTCATATCAGACAAAATAGACTTTAAAATAAAGACTATTACAAGGGACAAAGAAGGACACTACATAATGATCAAGGGATCAATCCAAGAAGATATAACAATTGTAAATATATATGCACCCAATGTAGGAACACCACAATACATAAAGTGAATGCTAAGAGCCATAAAAGGGAAAGCCAACAGTAACACAATCATAGTAGGGGACTTTAATACCCCACTTTCACCAATGGACAGAACATCCAAAATGAAAATAAGTAAGGAAACACAAGCTTTAAATGACACATTAAACAAAGTGGACTTAATTGATATTTATAGGACAATCCATCCAAAAACAATAGAATACACTGTCTTCTCAAATACTGATGGAACATTCTCCAGGATAGATCATATTTTGGGTCACAAATAAAGCCTTGGTAAATTTAAGAAAATTGAAATCGTATAAAGTATCTTTTCTGACCACAATGCCATGAGATTAGATATTAATTACAGGAAAAAGTCTGTAAAAAGTACAAACACATGGAGGCTAAATCATACACTACTAAATAACCAAGAGATCACTGTAGAAATCAAAGAGGAAATCAAAAAATACCTAGAAACAAATGACAATGAAAACATGATGACCCAAAACCTATGGGATACAGCAAAAGCAGTTCTAAGAGGGAAGTTTATAGCAATACTATCCTACCTCAAGAAACAAGAAACATCTCAAATAAACAGCCTAACCTTACACCTAAAGCAATTAGAGAAAGAAGAACAAAAAAACCCCAAAGTTAGCAGAAGGAAAAAAATCATAAATATCAGATTAGAAATAAATGAAAAAGAAATGAAGGAAATAATAGCAAAGATCAATAAAAGTAAAAGCTGATTCTTTGTGAAGATAAACAAAATTGAAAAACCATTATCCAGACTCATCAAGAAAAAAAGGGAAAACACTCAAATCAATAGAATTAGAAATGAAAAAGAAGTAACAATGACATTCCTGACTGTATTTTAATTGAAGTGTCTGTTGATTTATTTTTACTGGAGCTACTGATGTAGAGATCATCACTATTGCCAGGATTTCAAAAACACACCGCTATAGCTGAACGAGGCAGAAGAGGTGAAAAAGCCACCACCATATTAGGGCCTGCTACTGATGCAAGTGTTTGATAAGGTGGAGAATGGACACAAGAATGTTACTGCAGAAAAACAGCACATGTCTATAACATTTCTCATTAGCATAACCAAAGATGTGCAAGAGAATGGTTTCTGCCTCACTTCCTACCCTCCAGTTCTTCTCAAAGTAAATCTAATTGGTGGAACCCAATTCTCTTCTGGAATCTTAGTGGCCAGGAAGTCTAGGAATGTTTTTAGCTTTCTAATTTCTTCAACTTGAAGGGAGATAGAATGGCAGTTGAGAGAACCAGTTCTCAGCCTTCCTCATAGTCTGTGCTCACTGGGGTTTACAAGCGTAATAGAATGACAAGATTAACATAATGTGACAAGATTAGAGATGGGGCATGTGCTAAATGGAGTGTTACAGCTTAAGTGCAATAGAAGATCAGAGAACAAGGGGATTAGAGTGTAATGGAGAATTCAGAGAATGAAACTTAATGGAAGAACTCAGCTTTCAGCTGGGGCTTTAAAAGATGGTAGGAATTAAACAAACATAGAAAAAAAAGGTATTTAATGCAGGTGGACAACAAGAGTAAAGGCCTGGATTAAGGTAGATGACAGCAGATAGCTAGTCTGATTCTTGCAAAAACTAAATAATAAAGGGTGGTGATAACAGGACTTTGAAATATAAAGGGCTTTGAAAATTGAAGTAAAAGTTTAAATATATTGCATGTGGGTACACATGTACTAAATGTCCATAACACACATTTTTATAATTATGTAAAATAATGGATGTTATTGTCATTCAGCAAATTTGTTTCTTTGCCAGATGATGATGCACCTAGACTGAACTACAGAGATCTCAACATTTCCTTCCCCCCCCCAACCTCGGTCATATTTGTGCAGCCACTGTGACAGCCTTCAGCCTTATATTAATTCCCTTATTATAAAAAGAAGCTTTCCCTGAATTCCCTACATCTTGTTGCTTCCTTCCCTACTGAGGGTCTGTACTAGTCCTCATATCTTCCCAGCTACTGCCTGTGGTCTTGTTTCTCAATGGACAATTTGGGCAGTGTCTTGTGAACCTGTCTGACTTTGAGTAGTGCATATACCAGAAATTGCCTGCTACTCTGCCTCCTCATTTAGATCACATCTTCATCCATTTTGATATATTAATAATAATTATTATTATCACTTATTGAGCATGTGTTATTTTTCAGGAAAAGCATTAGATACTTTCCAAATATTTCAAATCCAAATACGTTTTTCTTCCCACTTCATAGATGAAGGAACCAATGAGATTTGTTTATTTAACCCCAGAGCCTGTAGTCTTTCCACTGTATCACAAATATCAAAACAAAAAGTAATTCCTTTGTATTATAGTATCTCAGATCTCACAACTTACAAAGTATTGCTGTTGTTCATGATCTCATATGATCCTCAGAATAAGCCTGCAAATGAGAAAAGTGGAGAATTACCCTTCCTTTTTTTATAGATTGGAGAAGCAACTAACTTCTAAGTCACCTGCCTTAGCAAGTTGAATGTTTGATAACCGTTGTTACATTTTGATAAAGTCTTGGATAAAGAAAAATTTTATTCCATATACATTAGGTAGATGGATACATTGATAAATTGATGGGTAAATAGATAGGTTCATTTAAGGATTTGAAGTTTAGAGAATTTAAAGTTTGGAAACTTTCTCATATCACAGGGAATAATTTTTTCTGTTACAGCAAACTGATAAAATTTAGTTATGATAAAACTTTTTCTTATATAATTGATTCACCTTGATGGCAGTTATTCATGATCCCCACTTGCACATGAATGTCATATCTCACATTTTAGACAAGGGAAACAAATCAGACATCAGTTCTGGGTCTTTAGCCAGTCTCTGAAGTCTTCTGTTAATGAGTGCATTATTTTCAATAGTGTAAGAGTCAAATGAACCTTGTTTGTTTCTTTTTTATCCCCAGTTGGCCCTTTACTGCTAAAGACTCCAGAAAGGTATTCTTCAGCCAACTTATACATATATGTTTATATTATGTTGGAATATGAGTTTTATATTGAAGTTCACTATAAATGTAGATAGTTGTTTTTGAAAGTGCTAATGCAAAAGGTAACTTCAGAAAATAAAGCTTAACCTCAAGTTTTAAAAAAAATGGAGTTTTAGTTATTTGTCAAGATATGGGAAAGAAATATAACTTCATAATGACCTCCAGTTCTCAAATTTCATCTTTCAGCAATTAGACTCCACAACCAGTCTGCCCTTTTCCAATCAAGAAACAAAAATTTATGCCTATGTAGTATCAAAAATTCCTTGGTTATAATCAAGAGGAACATAAAGGTGAATATTTTCATTAGTGCATGTCATGAGCGTTGTAGAAAAAAGAATTATAACCTACCCCAGTCCAATTCATCTTCCCCGAGAAGCCATTTAAGGAAAAAAAAAAAAAAAAGAAAGAAAGAAAAATCTTTAATCTTTAGTTTTTCAGTTACTCCAACTCCTTGAAATAAGTTTTAAAGTTACACAGGAAAGTTCTCAAGAAATAGCACAGGCTTGATCTCAGCTGGAGCCATGTAAAAAACTCTAAGTTAGAGACTAATGACTTTACATTAGGAATAATGCATTCAATTCTAAAACGAGTGCTATTGATTGAAATCCAAGAGATAGATGTGGGTCTTAAGACTACATTTTTCCATATATTTAATTAATCATGGTCATTACAGGATAAAGAATTAAAGATAATGCATCAATAGTGTATGCCTTTTGAAGACTTTATAACTACATGAAACATATGAAAAGTCAAATATTTTGCTTTCAAATCACATGGAAAGAATTTTGTAGCTTAACCCTAAATTAAAAGTTGTCAAGAAAGAATCAGTTTTTGGCTGAATAATATATTATTACTTCTATAAAAACCACAGAATCATCTTTTAGACTAATAGATTTATTAATAGATATCCAAGTTGTTATTGATACTGTATCTTTCTCAAAGGAGTAAATTTTCAAGTCGTCAACCCCAAAACTAAGCGTGTTGAAGAAAACTAGATTTTCTTAACTTTCTGTGGATTAAACTAATATAAATTTGATGTCACATAGTGCATGGCATTCCAGATTTTTACAGTTAACCTTGAATAATGAGGGAGTTAGGGACACCAACCCATGCAGTCAAAAATCCTTGGATAACTTATAGTAGGCTCTCCATATGCATTTCCTCCATATCACAGTTCTGCATTCATGGATTCAACCAGTAGTGGATTGCATAGCACTGTAGTATTTACTATTGAAAACAATCCACATGTAAGTGGACCTGCACAGTTCAAACCTATGTTGTTCAAGGATAAATTATATTTGCTTATGCATTTCGATATCTTTAATTTTCACTATACTGTTGACCCTTCACATTACATTATCTCATTTATTTCTCACAATCACACAAATGATCTTCTTTGTTAAGCATAACCTTCCCTGCTTTTACAGTTGAAAAAACTGAGCTCAACATCACATAGCTGGAATTTGGCTGGGCTGCTAGTTACACCCAACTTTGCCTAGTTCCTAGTCTTTGGTAGATTGCATATTTGACTTAACATCTTCATATCTCCCTAAATCCATCCTCTTTATGGTGTCTCCTACTATTGTTTGGTGAACTGAATTTATCCATGGGACTTGATTTGACCAATGGAATTTCAGCAGGCATGATACAAGCAAAGGCTTGAATTGAGTTTACACAATGGGACTTGATCTTTTGTGCCTCTATCATTGTCATGAGAAGAATATTCTCAGTCAATCTCCTGGTTCCAGGAAGGAGATGAAAGACATGAAGAGCAGAGCCTCTCTAGTTAAGCTACCCAAGGTAAGCAGTAAAGAGAAGAACTCTCCTAGACTAGCAAATTGCACATGAATAAATCCAGTCAACCCAGCTAAGTTTAGCCTAGACCAACTGCGTCTGAGGTGTTTACAGATATGTGAGCTGAAAGGATAAACAATTTTTGTTTGCAGTGGAGGGGTGGTTTGTTATGCTGCAATAGATAACATATACAAAATTGTATGCCTTTTCCATAGCATAGTGCAGATAATGAAATGAAACACAATGCCTGATAGAAATTATAGAAGTGTTGAAGTATCTTTACTATCCTTGGGTAAGGAAAGTTTAACACTAAGGTTAAGAAGCAGGAGGAAAGGGACCAAGATAGTGACCTAGGAGTCTCCTGAACTTTCCTTTTCTGTGGACACACTGTGTGTACACATGGAAATTTCCCCTGGAAGAAATCCACAAGCTAGCTGAGTGGCTCCTACACATCAGGGGAATGAGAAAATACCCACTTTGAAATGAATACAAAAGGCTGAGACATACTCTCACCATAAACCCCACTCCTGGCACAGTGCCATACAATCAGGAGGAAATGTACAACTCCCAGATTCCCCCTGAAAAGTAAAGGGTTTGGACTGTGTGTCTAGCACATCACATTTTTAGACTTTCTCCCAAGGGATGGGCCCTGAAAACATCTAGCTCTGGAAGCTGAAGAGAGTTGTGTCCACAAGACTCACAGGACTATAGTAAACAAAGAAGCAGTTCTGATAAGTCCCCAGCAGATATTTCAGAAGCTGAATGAAAGGATGGTAATTAGTAACATGAAAACAAGTAAAAGTATAAAACTCACTGGTAAAGGTAAACATGTAGTTATATTCAAAATACCCTAAAAAAAAGCATCCCACTACAGAAAATTATCAAATCACAAAGGAAAAGAGCAAGAGAAGAAGAAAGAGGCAGGGACTTACAAAACAGTTAGTAAGCAATTAACAAAATGGCAATAGTAAATCCAAACCTATCAACAATTGTTTTAAATGTAAATGGAAAATAATTATTCAATTAAAAGACACAGAGTGGCTGAAAGGATTAAAAAAATAAAAAAACAACACCCAACTATAGGTGTATGGTCCTAAAGACCATATATAACATACCTACTGCTAATGCCATACTTAATAGTGAAAAGCTAAGGGCTCTTTCTCTAATATCAGGAACAAGACAAGCATACTCACTCTTGCCATTTCTATTCAACATAGTACTGAAAGTCCTAGCCAGAGCAATCAGGAAAGAAAAAGAAACAAAAGACATCCAAATCAGAATGGAAGAAGTAAAAACAAACAAACAAAAAACCCAAAAAACAAAACAAACAAAAAAATCCCCCTGTATTTGCAGATGACATTATATATAGACAACCCTAAAGACTCCATCAAAAAACTGTTAGAACCAATAAGTAAATTCAGTAAAATTATAGGATACGAAATCAGTTGCATTACTATGTATTAATAATGAACAAACAGAAAGAGAAATTAAGAGAACAACCCCGTGTACAATGACATCAAAAAGAATAAAATACCTAGGAATAAATTTAACCAAGGAGGTGAAAGATTTATACATTGAAGTCTATAAGACATTGATGAAAGAAATTGAAAAAGACATAAATAAATATAAAGATATTCCATGTTAATGGAATGGAAAAATTAATATTGTTAAAATGTCCATACAACTTTAAGTGATCTGAAGATTTTAATGCAATCCCTAAAAAAATTCCAATGATATTTTTTACAGAAATAGACAAAAAGATCCTAAAATTTGTATGGAACCACAAAAGACCCCCAAATAGTCAAAGCAATCTTGAAAAAGAGAAAGCTGGAAGCATCACAATTTCTGATTTCAAACTATATTACAAGCTATAGCAATCCAAATAGTATGGTATTGATAAAACAACAGACACATAGATTGATGGAACAGAAAAGAGAGTCTAGAAATAAACCCATGCATATATGGTCAATTAATTTATAACAAAGTCAAGAATATACAATGGGGAAAGGATAGTCTCTTCAATAAGTGGTGTTGGGAAACTGGATAGCCACATGTAAAAGAATGAAACTGGATCCCTCTCTTAAACCATACACAGAAGTCAACTCAAAATTAAAGACTTGGAATATAAGACCTGAAACCATAGAACTCATAGAAGAAAACATAGGAGTAAGCTCTTTGACATTAGTCTTGGTAATTATTTTTTGCATTTGACATCAAAAGCAAAGAAAACAAAAGCAATCAATAAGCAAGCTGGATTACATCAAACTAAAAGTTTCTGTTCAGCAAAGGAAACCTTCATCAAAATGAAAAAGCAACCTATGGAATGGGAGAAAATATTTTCAAACCACATATCTGATAAGCAGTTAATATACAAAATATACAAGGAACTCATACAACTCAACAGCAAAAAACAAATAACCAATTGAAAAATGGGCCCGACTAGACACTTCTTCAAAGAAGACATACTAGTGGCCAACATGTACATGAAAAGTTGCTCAACATCCCCAATAACTAGGGAAACAAATATCAAAACCAAAATGAGATATCATCTCATGCCTGTTAGGATGGTTATTATCCAAAAGACAAGAGATAACAAATGCTAGCAAGGATGTGGAGACAGGGAACCTTTGTACACTGTTGATGGGAATGTAAAGTAGTGCAGCCACCATGGAAAACAGTATGCAGATTCTTCAAGAAATTAAAAACACAACTACCCATATGATCCAGCAATTCCACTTCTGGCTATATTTCCCAAAAAACCCCACAAAATCACTAACTTGAAAAAAATATCTGCAGCCCCATGTTCATAGCAGCATTATTTACAATAGCCAAGACATTGAAACAACCTAAGTGTCCATTGATGGATGAATGGATAAAGAAGTTATTGAACCTTACAAAAGAAGCAAAACCTGACATTTGCAACACATGGATGAACCTGGAGGACATTATGCCAAATGAAATAAGCCAGACAGAAAAAGAAAAATACTGCATGGTATCACTTATATGTGGAATACAAAAAGAAAGAAAAGTTGAACTCATGTAAGCAGAGAGTCGAATAGTGGTTGCCATGGGGCTTGGGGGTAGGGAAAATAGGGAAAGGCTGGTAAAAAGGTACATACTTTCAGTTATAAGATGAATAAATTCTGAGTACCTAATGTACAACATGGTGACTATCGTTGATAATACTGCATTGTATAGTAGAAATTTGCTAAGAGAATAGAACTTAAGTGTTCTCACCACCACCATCAACAAAAAAGGTAAATATGTGAGGTGAGGCATATGTTAATTAAGTTGGTGGGAATCCTTTCACAATGTATACTTATAACAAATCATCATAGTGCACACTTTAAATATCTTACAATTTTATTTGTCAATTATACCTGAATAAAGATTAAAAAAAAAAAGAGGCAGGAAGGACTGGGATTAGGGGACATGTTAATTTTTCCATCTGAAACAGTTTGGTTTGGTGACCGCTTTTACTCTAGGGCAAAAGATGAGAACAAAAAGGAAGGAAAGTTACTATCCCAAATATAATGTAGTGACTTTGCAGTACACTCCTGAGTGGACACGTATCAAGAGGAGGTATTCCTGACTGACTCTTCCGCGCTCTTTGTAAGCAGTGCTCAGAGAGGTATCATTATTGGCCAAACTCACATCTGTACTTCAGGGAAGCATGGGGAGTTGGGATGTTCCATCAGGGATTGGCAAATTATAGTCCATGGTCTAAACTAGCTCACTGCTTGTTTTTATAAGTAAAGTTTTATTAGAACATGGACCTTCATTCATTATATGTTTTCTGTTGTTGCTTTTGCTCTACAATGGCAGAGCTGAGTAGTTGAGACATACATTAGAGCCTGCAAACCTGAAAATATTTATGATCTCACCTGATTCAGGAAAAGTTTGCTTACTCTTGCTCTAAAATGCTATAGGAGGTCATGGCTGGAAGATATAGGATCAGAGTAGAAAAGTACAGTTGAGATTGTCTAGAAAGGGCAGCTTGTAGGTGTGGCAATTTGTAGTTTGTAGGTGAGGTTGTAGTCATTGTAGTTAACAAAATGGGAAAGGAGATGTGATTTCAGAGAATTCTCACTGGCATCCACTGTGAGATTTGAGGCCAATTCTGTGTCATTTGCTTGTTGCAGAAAATTATTTACTGGTTTATCTGCTTTAAAAGAAATCTTTCTTTGATGCAGCATATTTACAATATTGGTGCCATCTGAAAAATTTTATTTGTTTTCTAGGTGGAAATTTGAGCCAAGAGCTAGGTGACACTCTTAAAAGCTAGTGAGGTCCAGATATATTTTCTTTAAAATATCTTGTGTGTGTGTGTGTGTGTGTGTGTGTGTGTGTGAGTGTATATATTTTAAAGCTATTTCTCAGACACTGTCCCAATAACATACACATTTCCATTTGGATATAGGTTAAAGTGTATACATTATTACAAGGTATATGCTGTCTGACCATATTTGGTGGCACACTGAATTATTTACGTATTATGTGCATCCTTTAGCCCTGACAAATCCTGAAGGACAAAATACTGCCCTTTTGTGCACTTCGAAGTTCCTCTGAGTTCTTTCAAATTACAGTGGTGGCTAAATTTCCCCTTTCCATTTGCCTGTCCTTTGTCTGCTTTCACAGTCCTCCTGGCTGTGTAATCACTCATTCTCTCATTTATCACAGCCTTTCCTGGTACTGACTACACTATCTCCCCATTTTTGTCATGGTGCTCTGGTACATTACAAATACAATTAAACCTCTTACAATACTGTGGCTTTTGGCCAAGACATCCCAGCTTCAAGGTTGAAAGATTTCTGATATTACCTTCGATATCACTTTTTTCCCGTTTATCGGCAGTGTCCGGACTAATGCAGTAGTGTTGCATTAATTAAAGGAAGCATCTAGTAATACTACTGTTTTTGCCAGTTCGACACTGAATCGGGTGCCTGATGCCTGCTCATGTTTTAAGAACCATTTATCACCCGTGTCATCCAAAGCAGCCAGCTGCCTGAGCCAAGCCTCATTTGCATTTCATCAACCACAGACTCTCTTTCCCCATCTCACTCTCAAGTCTTTGTATAGCAGCTCTAATTTTTTTTAAGTACATTTTTCAAAGAAGGAGCTTAGCTAAAATTAGTATGCTACGTAGAAAGATGATTTGAATACCAGACACAAGTCTCTACACTGATTGTGGCCAAAATAAGTAACAGAGACTGTGCATTGAATTTGCTTTCTCTTGGTGATGGGGAGAGTTGTAACCATTACTCTACTCCCCAATGTTACTATATGAACTTCATCGATATTTGTACTCAATAATAAGCATAAAGATTCAGTTTCAATTCTGATTATGAAAACAATTTTGATGGTAATAAATTAAATGTATTTGATTCAATTTCATCCTTAATTTTGTACGTGGATTACTGTTCTACCCACTTTCGCCAATCCCACATTATATAACCTTCTTCTCTACTCACCAAAGCTTTGAAAGACAGAATTTGATTCAAAATTTCCTAAACCAGAGGAAAATCAACTTATGAACTTGTGCAATTTGAAACTATTTTGTAATAAGTTTTGCACTTGTCTTCATAATTTTAAAACCTGTGTAATTAATACATGCACAAGTTTTCTTTTTTCATATGTAAGTCTTTAATACATCATCTTTTTCTCTTGATCCAAATCTTAATTCCCTTTGAGAAAATTTAGTCTTTTCCTTTCCAAATCATAGGGGTAATTCCCCATTTCCCTGAAGCATCTTCTCAACAAATACCTTTTGGTGAAGCTTATGCAGAGTGTGTGTGTTGTCCGGGGGTGGGGAGAGAGAGAGAGAGAGAGAGAGAGAGAGAGGGATTATGTTAAGTCATTGTGCATGAATTTGTCTACCGTCAATGTTTTGCCTAAACCAAATCTCTGGAGATCATTTTTAGGGGCAATCATATCCTTTTATGTTCTTGCTTCTTAACCCAGATGGTCAACAACAGTGGACAACTGTCTCTCATCGAGACCATATGATAAAGGTCATTTGACAGCGTTTCCTGATAATGCCTTTTAGTCCCTGTGGGTTTGGTTTCAGATTCCATGCAGTGACCTAGAAACTTGAAAGCTCTGTATCCATAGCTGACCCCTTGGGATTTCTAGTCCTCAATAGGTAATTATTTCAACAAGTTTCTCTCTGAAAAGAAAGTGGTCTTTTGGAATTTCTATTAAATTAAATAGGAAAATAAGAACTTTGTAGGCTTTAGTTTACATCTAAAGCATATTTTAAGATTAATATGATTTAAATTTTAGTTGGCCACAAACCATTTAGAGCAAATAAACAAAATACTTTTAAATAAACTCTGCAAAAAATAGGTTTTAATTTGATTTTAGGATAAGTGTTTTTGGTTTATTAGTATGTATTTTATAATCTTCCTAATCTGTTCTCAAAACACCTTGCAGTTTTAAAGCAGCAAGATGTGTTTCATAGGGAAAGGTATGTTCTAGAATCCCTTTTAATTCAACCAGGATACTATAAATTATTGCATAAATAACATGAGTTTATTTTCTATTGACTTGAAAATTTCATGTTGATACTTCCGAACTCACATTCATCCTTCAAATAGTAAACTGGTTTTCTGTAGCTTGTGTGTCACCATATACTCACAGAGATTCATGAACAAGACATTTATTTTTTTACATTTTTTCATATCTTCTTCTAATGCCTTTATTTTCTACCTATTTCCCTTCAGATTTATGAACTAAGACCTTAATGCTGGAAGTTGAAACTTTTTCCCTCAGCTTTTGTACATGTAAATCTCTTTTTACATTACAACTCTTCCTGCCATATCCAAGGTTATTAAAATATGTTCACATCTGTGTAGAAGGATTGTTTCATTAATAACATTTTTGTAAACAATTTTCCTTTGACTACTGTAATTTGCTTTCATATTTATCCATGATCCATGCAATATCATGGATTTTGAGAGAAGGATAAGGGCTTCTGACATTAAGAAGAATGGATTTAATGAAACCAGCTTTCTTTTTTTGGTTTGTTTCTGGGGAGATTATTATTATTATTATGTCCCTCTTTAAACAAACACATAATAAAATTGTAACGGAAAATGACTGTTGGTAGTAGGATGGATTGTTTTAAACACTGATTGGGTATGCATATGAAGTCACTGTATCTGATACATTTTAATTATTTTTTTAAATTTTATTTATTTTTGGCTGCCCTGGGTCTCCATTGCTGCGTGTGGGTTTTCTCTAGTTGCGGCGAGCAGGGGCTACTCTTCGTTGCCATGCACAGGCTTCTCATTGTGGTGGCTTCTCTCCTGTGGAGCACGGGCTTCAGTAGTTGTGGCACGTGGGCTCAGTAGCTGTGGCACACAGGCTTAGTCCCCTGCATTGGCAGGCAGACTCTTAACCACTGCACCACCAGGGAAGCCCCTCTGATACGTTTTTATTTTAGAATTGTTTTAGATTTACAGAAAAGTTGTGAGTATGACACAGAGAATTCCCATACACCCCACACCCAGTTTCCTCTCCTGTTAACTTCTGACATTCATAGTGTACCTTTGTCACAGCTAAGGAACCAATATTGATAGATTGACTAAAGTTCAAACTTCATTCAAACAGATTTTCTTAGTTTTTACTGAATGTCATGAAACCATTCTGATACAAAAAAAATTTGTGGTATAATCTCCAGGATGACAACCTGCAAATAAAAAATAGGTGGTGGTGTATGTGGTGGGCAAGGGGTCTTGCAGGGGAGGAAGGACCCTTCTGTCTCAGCTGTAACTTTGAAATTCACAGTTTTAAACCATCATGTTTTCCTAAATTCATTAGCTATGTGAACATACTCAAGTTACTTTGCCTCTCCAAGTCTTAGTCCCTTTACATAAATGTGAGCGTAACAATAACACCTCCCAGAGAGTGGTGGTGAGCATTCAATTAAATGTTGCAGATAAAGTTTTTAATGCAACATCTGGAACATAGTAAGTTCTCAACAAATGTACTCAATAAATGTTGGCTATTTTTCACTATTATTACTAAATTTGAAGGCTGGGGAGGAAGTAGCCTACACATGTTCAGAATGACAGAATGTTACTGTTGCTTCAGGCTGATGGGTATGTTCACACAACCAATAATTACCTCATTTTCAGGTATAGTTCTCCAGTGCAGATACCTGATCTACCAAACAGCACATCAGGTATCCAGCAGTGAAAACTAAATAGAAAGAGAAAATCCTATTCTATCTGGTTTGCCTATAATTGTGGCTGAATTCATGTGTAGTAGAATAATAGTGATGTTTTGATTTTCGAAGTATTACCATTTCCAAAACATCTGGGGATTGTTGTGGAATAAAACTTAAAATTCTGATAAAATATAGAAAGAATTCTTTTTTTTCCCATTAAACAGTTTGTGTTGGTGACTACTTTGCATTGTGCATGGATGAAAATGTGTTCCAGGCATTCCCAAAATTTAACATAAATTAAAGTCTTTAAAGTTCCTACTGTCCTCATACTTGCATCATAAAGACTCAGACAAAAGATTTGCTATTTTGAAAAACTATATTTCTTTGAGGAAATGTAAGAAGAAAAAGGAAATAAAAAGAAACCAAAACAAGAGTTTTGGAGGGTAGACTTTTGACAATGGTATCAGACTGAAGGATGCAAATGTGGATTCGTTTCAGTCAAAAATTAAGGAACAGTTACAGTTGTAACAATGAACCAAAGAATTGGTGTGCACGTTGGGGAGAAGGAATCAGACAGGGATTTGATAGCCATTCAGACATTTTTCCAACAGCAAAACTTCACAAATTGTGCATTGGAAATAAAGATTTATAAATTAAGAAACCCAATATGCAGTCCACCCTAGGATAACTGCAGCTCTGTGCATGTAGATGACTCTTTGAGCATGGCTTGTGCTTTGTCAATCATAACAATGGGTGATAGAAACAATAAGTGTGCATGAGACATTGTGCTAATGATAATGTTACTGGGGTAAAAGCAAAAGGAAGGCCATTGCTTTTAAGCAATATCTAATGTAATGTTAATCAAACATTGCAGGGGCTTATTCATATTTAGATTTTATAACTATACATTTATGGTTATAAAAGAAAAGTCTATATTATTAAAATTTCTGTAGTTAAAAAAAATCATTTGTAATTGCAAATCTGAATTTTTCTAACCTGTTAAATTGACTTCATATAAGTTAATTTTTTTTGATAAAACAAAGTAGATTTTTTTTTGTAAACAGGAATGAGGGTGCTCAAATTAAATTATAGTATGGAACCCATCCTTTCTTTATATGTATATCCTTTTTCTGTCCTTCCTCAGAATACTGTCTTTCACATATTAGCACAAATCTCTTCCACCAACTTCTCGGAATACTGCATATTCAATCAATGTCCACAAACCTTGGATACAGAATGTTGAATTACTACTATTATTGAAAACCAGTATGAGTTATTATTCAATGTTAGAAGGAAATTCAGGAGCAGTGAGCACCACATGGACCAAATTATTATATGTAAAGGTACTAAAAATTGTCAGAATTTTATCTAATTTGTGAATTCATGAATATTTTGTTAATGGATATGAACAACTTTGATTTATACATCCTTGGGAAAACAAAGATTAAATGATATAATAGTAATACGCTCACAAGCACTTTTCATTCATGCTGGATAATTTTCAGAGTGCTTATCTGTTCATTATTTCAGGTGAGTATGTGGTTAGTTAGGTGGTCAGGACTTCAGATGTCACATAGAAAGGAGACTTCTTTCTACGCTGCATTCCACTCTTAACTTCTCATTTTCCCTTCCCCTTCCCTCACTCCTTAAAAATCTCAATCCTGGGTTCTAAATCACACATAGTTTTATTCATGTGTAGTTGTACCTGAAAAAGAATTATACTACATAAATACAGCTATTAAAGGTGTGGAGGGATAGACACAGAACCATTCACATTGATTACCTTAGTGTAGGTGGGATTGGAGGAGGAAGAAGATGAGGAAAAAGAGATTACTTTTCTCTTTATACAATTTTGTATTATTTGTGCTGATACAAGGCTCATGTATTACTTGTAATTAAACACCAAAAAGTACATGTGTTTCATGTACTGTAAAGGAAGTATAAAATCACAAATGGAAAAATTGACTTTATCCCTCAGATTATTGATCCTGAAAAAAATTAAACCATTCTGAACTTTCATGGAGGTATTGAAACAAAATACTATAGAGAAAGGGAAAATAATGAATGCATTTTTCTTTATTACTTAATCATCATTGGTAGATTGAAAGCATCTAATTTATAGGTCCTGAATTAAATCTGATCTTTTCTGGGAGAGTAGTGAGGAGTGCTGAGAGTGGACAGAGAGCAAAGTGTGTTTTGAAAGATATAAAATTTAGAGAAACTTAATTTAAAAGCTTCTTGTGTGTCAAATAGCTATTAAACATAATTTTCATGATTTTAATATAAGCGAATCTGAACTAGCATATGGACTAAATTTCTTTTAAGTTACACATGGATTTAAAATGTAGGGGAAAAAGATCACTTGGCAAACATGTTTTTGGTTTTGAAAAACTTCCAAATGTTTAAAAAGTAGTTTTCAAATCAACCATATCCATATGCATCCAGGTTTTCTCATCCTCACAATTGAAGGATGAAAAGAACTAGAATGGGGGCAGAATGGTTGGAGATGTGATACATATGCCGTAAAACTAAAAATGAGTTGATACTCCAAGGAACTGGTTAAAAAATAAATTTGGTCCTTATGGCAACTTTACCAAAAGAATCTAACACTTTTATTCTTAGAGATTTAGGATCATAGATGATATTAATCTGTCATAAAATTATCCTATGACCATTTCCAGAAATGGAAAAATGCAGAAATAGAAAATGTGTATAATATTGCTATTTTATTTTTTTTCCAGGTCCTGTTACTATCTGTGGAAAGCAGTGTTCCAAGGGAAGGAACACTTAGATGAATTATGACATGAACTATCATTTGCGATGACTTATGCAGAGATAAATTGATAATAATTGAACATTTTTCGCATATGGCTTCCAGATATGGTAAAGGTTCCCTCATAACATCTAAAAATTAAATATATGTGTATGCACACTTTTTAAAAAAATAGAAAGACATTGTTTCTTCGAACAGTTATTTTGAAATGATTTTAAACATTAAAAGTTACATTCTTAATTAAAAATTTTAAAATAAGAAGCTGAATTTAGGCAAATAGTTACCAATTGTTTTTCCAAACATCAGGCAAAATATGTTTTGTTTTTATTTTTGTTCTAGATGAATTTGAATATACAGATGCAAAACAAATCAAACAGTGCTACAAACAGAATATGAGTAGTGTCAATAATTCCCAAACATTGAATAATACACAATGAACTTCTACACATGCACTTAGTGGTCCACTATTAGATTAAGAAATAAATACACAATTTTCTTATCTTTTTGGTCTTTGTTAGTTTCTTTCATTTTTCACTATGTAGACTAAGTAACTAGATAAGTATGACCAAATACATTTGCTTTGTTCCCAATTCTTTTCAGCAAATTTCTTCTTTTGTCATTTTAATTATGTAAAATTTTTAGAGGCTAGTGAATATAGATCCTATAGCAATACTCATTTGTATATATGGGAGATAAAAAATTATTGTCTTTTACTCATCAAACAACAAATATACTGTCAGGCAAGTTTGATGAAGAAGGCAATATTTTAGCCTACAAATGAGAAGTCTATAAGAAAATATGGTATTTTATAATATCAGGTATGTAGCCCTTCTATACAATCATATATTGGTTATTGTTATATCTCTTTTGCCCTTTCCTCTCGGGAGAGTGTGAATAAAGGATTCTTCTTTACATTCATTTATCATATCTTCTCCTACATAACCACCTACAAATAAATTTCCTGGAATATATTAAGGAAACAAAAACAAAGAAACACACAAAAACAAAATGCAGGAGGCTGGAAGGTGAGAAATTAAATGCAGTACAGGTTAAACTTTATACTGTACAAGTAGCCCAAAGTAGTGTTTTAGATAATTTCACTTTGGATAGAGACATGGTCAAGTGATGTATTTCCTTTATCCTTGTTTAAACCAATTCATGGATCTGTATCTTTGGAAGAGAGGCATGGAGTGCAGTAGACTGACTACCTTAGATTTCTGTTGGGCTGTGGTGAAGATGAACTGAGCCAAATGGAAGTATTACTTTCCTAAAAGATATCTAGGCTTCTGTCACATTGATTTATTCTTTAAAAAGTTATTTATTCTGCAAATAGATATTGAATACCTGTTATATACCAGATAGTGTTCTATGAAATTGGATATATGAATTAACAGAACAGATCAAATCTGCTCCATGGAGATGTGACAGTATCACTCAAACCTAATTTTTCTTTTGCATCCTCTTGGCTCTGGCTTAAGATCCCATTATGTTTTTCTCGGATTCCTGGGTCTCCTAAATAGTGAATCTACTTTCAGTGTTGCCTTCTCCGAAGGCACTCCGAAATACTAACAACACTTTTACTGTTCTAAAGCATGACTCTCCACTTAATAAAAATACTAACAACACTTTTACTGTTCTAAAGCATGACTCTCCACTTAATAAAATTTCAATAGTTTACATTCACATCTAGACATTTTTATAAATACTTGCTTTAGGGGCCCCTGCATTCTCAATATAATCACTAATAAACTTACTTTTCTCAACTCATGTTCTACAACATCCCAGTATTTTCCATACCTACACCCCATTTCCAGCTGCACTGCACGATGCCTGTAAACTTCATGAACACAAGACATAAATTTGTCAGTTTCTTCCCTACCTATGGTGAGCCTGGTGCAATCTTGGTATGTAGGTAGTTGTTCTGTTATCTATTGATCTTGCAACATATTACCCAAAATTTCAGTGACTTAAACAAAAATAATATACTATTTTACTAATGAATCTGCTTTATGAGCATATTAAGAATTGGTGGGATTGGGCACCTCTGATGAAGCTGGTTCAGTTTGACTGGGGCTGGAGAATACATGTCAAAGATGGCTCACTCATATGTCTTATAAGTGGGTGTTGGCCATCAGCTTGGAGCTCAGCTGGAGCTGTTGTGCCTTGACTCCTCTCCATATGCATTGCTTCACATTACTGCTTGGGCTTCCTTACAGCATGGGAGCTAGGTTCCAAGAGCAAGTATTCCAAGAGACAGAAGTAGAGGCTGCCAGTCTCTTAAGGCTTAGGTCCAGAAACTAGCACAATATAAATTCTGCTATATTATACTATATAAAATATAATATTAAAGAAGAGCCCTCCTAGATTCAAGGGAAGGAGTGGCAAAGATTTTGTACCCATCTTTATGCTGTGACAGAGGTGCTTGAAAATAATTAAGTGAATGGTTATTTAATGTCTCCAAATACTTCATACATTTCCGTATTGTCGTGCCTCTGCTCCTCTAGTCGTTGTTCAAAGGATGACTTTATATCTCTCTTAATTCTTCTAGAAATGCCTTTCTATCAACTCTACATGCCAATGTCTTATGTATTACCCCTATGAAATTGGTCATGTTCCCTTTCCCTCATTTTCTTATTGTTTTTTCATGTTTAATTACCTTATAGTCACTAATCAATCACAATCTGCTTTGCTAAATTATTGAGTATGTGCCTGCCTCTCCCATTAGACTTTGGGCTTCTTGTGGTTAATAACTGTGTTTATTCTGCAGGTATGCTTAAACCAATGGAAAGATGGGGTTTCTCTAAACATAATATAGAGCAACAGGTTGAGTCTGTACACAACATGTTTGGACTTCTACTATCTATTTAAAAGAGGTAAGCTGGCCAGGCAAATTTGGAAGACTCTTCTATCCTTTGTGACTAAAAAATAAATTGCCAGTAAGTTTATGAAATGTAAGATAAGAATAAGCTTTTTAAAAGATTATTAAATGGTCTTGAATACTTGCAACCAAAATCTTAATGTTTTCTAATTCTCATGGAATAGAGCTAAGTAGGAAAACTTTGAAGAATATCTCATGCTTTCCTTTTCTCCATTGCTTTAATGTTTAAAAAATTATCTCTGGAAATGGACTATCCCAATTCATGTACTCACATGTTTTCCTAGAACAGTTGATCAAATCCCATTTTTCTCAGGTGAAGGAAGATCCATCACATAGTAAATGGCCAAGGTGACTCTTTAACTTGTAAGACAGCAATTTTCAAGCATTATGTGGCACAATCAACCATTTATAGACAGTCATTCCCTCATTTTTATTATACAAGTTACTGGAATAGGAGAATCTAATCTTGTAACTGAAAGGGATTGGGGTACCAGGTGGAGATTAGGTTAGATCTTGGTGAGCACAGGGATGGGAACCAAAGAAAAACACAGAAACAATTATTCTCTTCCTATCTTAAATTTGAATTAAGGTGTTTTAATTATAGATTGAGGTGGGATTCTCACAGAAAATGAAATATCTTAGTTTCAGGTGAAATGCATCAAGAAAAAAATATTGAAAGTTAGCAGCCGTCACCTTCAATCACATCTATCTATCATGTACCTATCTCTCTACCTATCCATCAATCATCTATCTATGTGTATATTTACCTTAAAAATAGAAAAGACAAAGAAACTAAGAGCACTGTTATTCATTTCTTAAAATCTGCTGATTTAGTGGAGATACTGCAACGAATGGTCTATGGAATGATAGCCCTTGCACAAGCCAGTGAGCTTTATAGACTGTGACATTGATAGTCTATCCTGCAGTTATGCACTTAACTATGTGAGGATTCTTTGTTTCACAATAACAAGAAAAATCTAACTGTGTTACTTCTAATTTTTTAGCCCCTATTTTAGAGAAAGTGTGTGCTGCCTCAAGTGCATTAATCTAGGATTTGAAAAACTATCCCCGACTTTCCTCTGGATGTTTTGGATGCAGTACAAATAATGTTTTGAAATACATGGACTCACACATAGCAAATGAAACCATGAGGTAATTGGTTAATTGCAGGTGAAATTGGCCACTCACCTCTTTTATTGAAAGATCAAGTGACTAATTGCATTTGTGAATGCTCTAGGAGAATAAATTGTTACCTAATTATGGAGTAATGTGGGTTTGGTGGGCATGAAGAGGCTTATGTGGGAAATAAGCCATGATGTACAAACATGTATTCCCTAGGTCTGTCCACTGAGAGGACCTGGAAATAGTAATAATCCAAAAGAAATGATGGAAATGTGGAAATGATACCAGGGCAAGGAAGGGAAAGTATAAAATAAACCTGAAATGTGCTATTATGCCAGAAAGCAATGACATACTCAAAAATGATGGAAACATCAAAGTAACACAAAAGCCAACTTGAAGGGCTCCCACTGGACAAATAAAGAACACATTGAGTATCAAAATAAACAATGTCAGTAATAAATTATGCCAAATGAATACATTAGAAAACCATAAACCCATATTAGTAGATTAAATGAATGAACTGAAACTTTGATGAGAAATCTGATTAAGGTATTTTATAGTTTCAGAGTACCTACACTACTCCTGTCCCAAATTCTTACCAGTAAGAAAGGGAAGATGTGTAATTTTACAGTGGAGAAGCTGACAGATACCCCCTTAAACAAGTGATCAAATTTATCAACAACAATAGGACAAATCAAAATCATGTAACACTTGTTGGAATGCAATGAGAAGAAAATAGCATCACTTCTATGCTATTCCTGCTGAAGATGCATAACCTGATTTTAATCACGAAGAAACATTTGACAAACTCAAAAGAGAGACATGCTATGAAATAACTGGTTTGTATACTTCAAAGGTATCAAGATAAAAAAACCAATGAAAAATGGAGGAGTTGTTCCAAATTGAAGAAACTAGGCATGGCAAGTAAATTAAATCCCTGATTCTAAAATGGATCTTCTTGCTATAAAGATATTTTAGGGCCATGGATTAAGAAAAATATTGTTCATTCTACTGTACTTTCAATTCTTCTATAAATTTGAGCTTATATAATTTTCTCTTCTCACCTGATAGTTGTCATTTCTTTCACTATTTCTTGGCATCTAAAATGGGTCAGTGGATTTTAGGTATTATAACCTAAACACGTTAACTATTTTAAGATATAGTAAAACAACTAAATAGTTTGTCCTGTTTTATTAGAGAAAATGAAAATATAATTTCAGAAGATGCAGTATTCTTTTGGGAAAAATCCTCACAATTTAGGTTTGACTCCTTATTTTGTTCTAGGCTCTGGGGATAGAGCAGTAAACAAAGTTGATATGCATCTCTGACCTCATGAAGCTCACATTCTAGTGGGGCAGATATCAAACAAAGAAGTAAATTATGTTACATGTTTCAGATATTTGCACAGTGAAGGAATTAAGAAAGGGAGGAAGAGAAGGAATTGAGAGGGTCTGTGCCACTGTGAATGAAGCAGTCAGGGAGGACACTGCTGAAAGGGAAACACTGAAGCAAAGAGCTGAAGAAGGGGAAGAACTATGCCACACATGTGCTTGGGGCATAAGTGCAAGTGTAAGGAATGTTCTGTTTTAGTTAACATTGTGTGGTTTAACATGTTTCTGGTTTAGGTGAATTTTGAAATGTTGACAAGAGACTGCTGATTGAATTTCTCCATATGTATAACAAGCAAACAAATCTCTGCTTATGGGAATGAATGTCATTTTGAAAAAAACAAAACAAAACAAAACACTTGGACAAAGTCTTGATTTGAGCATAATATATGTAAAGAACCATGCATAGGACATAAACACATGTAAAATCAAAGGAAATGCTGAGGAGCTTGGTACAATAAAAAACGAAATGTGTGAGAGGAACAAAAGGAATAAATGAAGAAAGAAAGAAAAAAGTGACAGAGAGAGAAAGAGGGCAGGGAGAGGGAAAGTAAAGATAAAAAAGGTAGGAAAGGGAAGGACAATAGATAATTAATCAAAGGGAAGAAAAAACCTAGGGTAGGGGTAGAAAGGGTTTTTTCTCTAAAGAGCCAGATGGTAAATATTTCAGGCTTTATGAGCCAAAAGGGAGCTCCGTCACTACTCAACACTGCCTTTACAGTGTGAAAGCAGCCTTGGGAAATGCATAAAAGAAAGAGTGTGGCTATGCTCCAATAAAACTTTATTTATAAACATTAATGTTTAAATTGTGTATGTTTCAAGACATGTCACAAAACATTTTTCCTCTTGTTGCTTCTTTTCAACCTTTTAAAACTGAAGAGAAACATTCTCATTATGAACTCTACAAAAACAGAGGGCAGGGCTTGGTCCCCAGGCCATGGTTTGCTGACTCCTGACTTAGAGTCACAGTACTAGTCATGTGAGTCAATATGGTGCATTGGGCAGTGGAGAGGAATCAGATCAAATTCCTGGGTTCTTATCCAGGCTTGACAATTTGTTAGCTCTTTGACTCTGAACAAGATTCTGCCTCTCAATGCTGTACTGTTTTAACCAATGAAATGAGAGTGTTGAAATAAATGAAAATCAAATTCTCTTCTTGCAATAAATTCTATTTTATTACCTATCAGAACTAAGAATAGATATCCACAAAGGAAAGAGCATTTGATTTCAGTTAAAGTTTATTTTTTCAGTTCCATTCTTTGCAAAAATCTCTTCTTAAGACAACAATGTGTTTCATCCCTTGGGTATAGAATTTAGTCCTTAAGGTCCTTTAGAAAATTGGTGTCACCATGATTTCAATGATACCTTACTAGAAAATACCTGGAGTGACCACTCTCAAATGCTCAAGGCCACAATATGGCCCCACAAGATGTTAGTAGTTTGTTTCTAAATAAAAGCCATTCTTAAGTGGGGTGAAAATTCTCACCCATAACAATTTACATCATTCTTTCCAGTCTAGATTTCTTTCAGAGGCCAGGTGCATTGAGGTTTGGTTTCATATCAGTGAACACGTGCTTCTTGTTGAAACAGCATTCGTCACACTGCTTCAGGGCAAAGAGGGTACAGCTTCTGATTTCCTGTTTAACTATTTTTCATAATGATTTCAAATTTATATATGTACCAAGCAATTATTTCAAGATCTATCTCATCTCTCTTTTGGAGACAATGTCTGTGTGTCTAATATAATTTTAAACGTTATTCTATAAAATGGCCATCCCCAACATTTTTGGCACCAGGGACTGGTTTTCGTGGAAGACAATTTTTCCACGGACAGGGAGGGGGCGTGGTTCAGGAAGTAATGAGAGCGATGGGGAGCGATGGGGAGGGCAGATGAAGCTTTGCTCGCTGGCCCGCTGCTCACCTCCTGCTGTGCAGCCCGGTTCCTAACAGGCCACAGACTGGTACTGGTCCACGGCCCGGGGATTGGGGACCCCTGCTATAAAATATACGGTCTTTTTGAATATCAGAACAAAATATATTCAACTGATTTAGATTGTGTTTCTAAAAAGGGCCACAGTAGTAGCTCCCATTCTACTCCCACGTCAAACTTTAGAATCTATTTTCCCCTCCCCTTGAGTCTAGATGACTAGCGAACTTGTTTTGATCAATGGAATTTGGTGGAAATGACATTATAATCTGTGAGGCCAAGCCTGATATTAAACTTCCTATTCCTCTCTTGGAGTCCTTGGCTGCCAGGCAAAAATGTCCAGCTACTGGAAAGATGACATGGAGAGAGAAAGAGATATACACCCAGGCAGCCCCCAGCTCTTCCAGCCATTCAAACTGAGACACCACACAGGTGAATGAATCCACCTTGGGCATTCCAGCTCTCACTAGCCCCCACTGAACCCAATTTCTAGCTAATAACCCAGCTGAATGCAGGCAAATGAGTAATCCCAGGAAATGGCATAAAAAAGAGAAAAAAAAAAAAAAAGCCCAGTCAAGCACACCCACCTCCTGAATTCCTGACCCACAGAATCTTGAGCAAATAAAAATGGTACTGATGTTAAGCTACTAAATATTAGGGTAGTTTGTTGAACAACAGAAGATAACAAAAACACACTTTACTTGAATTAAATTTCAAAATGATCAATTATACTGCCACCTACACTTTACGGGACTATACACAGCTTATCATTGACTAGCTGCTCTGTGGTAAATCATGCTGAAATCTGTAATATTCAGGCTATATGTCTTCCTTATTGTAAACAGTTATTATTCTTTAGGCAATATTAGCATCATTAGTTAAAAATGAAATATAACTAATAATGAAGTAGAATATATAAAATTTAAAATTATCTGCAATAAAGTTAACATGAATTAATTCTGATTTATCCTTATTAGAATTAGCCATTTGATCACAATACCAATAAAAATGCAATTACATTGCTCTGTGGAATGTCGTGTTCATTCTCCAAATAAATATATTTTTTAAATAACTGTTAAATCAGGGAAATATGGAGATTTATTCAATTCATATGTTATTGAAATTAAAATAATTTTTCTTAACGTGGGGGTAAAGTTGTACTATATAAAACTACTTATTAAAATGGCATTATACATCTGATTTTCATTTTAATCACAGCTTATTTGAGGTTGGTCTAATGTTTTCTTGATGCTCCCTCTTCATGACAAAAAAAATGAGACTACTTAAATGGTGACACAAATTGATGTTAATAAATTAGTACATTCATACAAGGACTCCTAATTTTACTGCTAAAAGCACACCATTATATGAAGCATTATGTAGTTTAAAAGGCACACTGATAAGTGCCTGTATTCAAATCCATTTCTGTGCCCTTTGTGTTCTTATCTTTCCTGGGCCAGCAGACAATCCCGCTTTTCACTAACCTTTGGCACTCCACCATCAGCAATAAACTGTGTGCTCCTTCCGAGTCCCTGGGCTTCCTTAATAAGCATCACCTGTGGTAGGTTCTATTCCGAGCAGCCCCATGAGCGGCACACACCTGCTTTGGTGACTGCAGGTAGAACAAGACTCAGTGTCTCAGGGCTCTGGGGAGTCCATCTGCGTGCCCTAAAGCAATAACTAAATATCATCTTCTGAAAGCTTAGTGTAGCCTCTAATCCTCCTAATTGTGCCTCAGTGAGGTAGAAGTAAAATGATAAACACGAACCTGAACAGATCCACACATCCACACTATAGCGCTCCAACAAATTCAGTAAAACATTTGTCCTCTGTTTTCAAAGTGAAAAAATGTGTTTTTACCCAAGAAATTAAAATATTTTCTACCCTTTTCAAGAAGAAATGTGCTTATTTTTACATTTGGATTTGCTCTAAGCTTTCCTTCATAAGCCCCAGAAGTTGCAAACGTGTACATTTTTATTTTGTCATAATATGTTTTAAAGCACAAATTTTGAAGTACAGTTTCAAAAACATTCAAGGTCATGTTTTCCCTTAAAATATTTGAATGGCATAAAGCATTTCACATGTATGTTAGAAGGGTAAAATTGACACACCTAAAACATTTAAAATAAAAATAAAACCTATCAAAGAATCATAAAAAATGTAATGAATGCATTTTACTGAACAATGGATGAAACATAGGTTTTTAAACTAAAGGAATTTTAAAAGGCTTAATTTGTGTTCTTCTCATGAATCTACAGTTTTCTTTTTTCATACCTTTTTTCTTTGCCAAGAAGAATTGGCTGTGACACTTAATGGGTATATTTCGTTGAAGCTAAGTTCTTTTAATGTCAGGCTATTATATCGTCTACGTACAGAAGATGAATGGTGCCAAGATTTCTAACAAGTAGGTGCACATTTTTCTTGAAACAGAAAGGCACTAAAAAAGCTTTGAGTTGGTAGATCAACAAGTTGAAAGATATGCAATTCAATTCTGAGTCTATTAGACTAAAAACTGTTTTTGAGAAAAGAGCCTATAGATTAATACTCATGCTAATAAGTCTCTGATCTTACCCAATTTATAATAAACAACACATATTTTTATCTATAATAATTTGACTACAAAACTAGGGCAGGAAAGTTGCCTTAACTGTACAAGGTTTTACTAAACTGAGTATGAGTCTATTTCTGTTTATATATTTTAAGTAAAAGTTAAAAAAAGAAATACATTTTTAGTCTTCAGTGACTTCCAGTTGCAATGGCTCATATGTGCAAGAAAGAATGAGCCATTGTAATTTAATTACTTATGAAGTTTTGATTTCCCATTCCGTGTTCAGAATGAAAGATTCAAATATATGAATCATATACTCTTCATCTTACATATGAGAAACTGAGATCCTGAAAGTGACTTGCCCAGGGTTATACTGTTATTAGTGATTAAACTCTGGTCCCTTGATTCTCAGTTTAGTGCTGTTTCCACTACAATATGCCACCTTCCTCCACTGACTTTGAATCTCTGAATATCAAATGAAAAGGAGGAGGTGAATTTTAATAACTATCAGTTTACATTAAAGCTCAAAGCTGCATATACTTTTACAATTTGTAATGGGCTGCATCTCTCTTAGAAAGTGGGCAGGAAATGACCCAGAATTCTAGATTACAAAGCATAGTCCTCACAGTCGTAGTTATGAGTCAGTTCCTTCAAGGTATGTCACTTTAGTCACCAATGGTCATCAACCTATCTAGAAGTTTTTCAGAAAAAGAAACAGACTGCATAGACCAGGTTCTAGCTCTATAAAATAGCAGAATGAAAAGAAAATGTAACACACAAATGGAGAGTTTGCACATCGTAGCATTGCATTGTATCAGAATGCTGACAGTAATGATTAAAATATAAGATCAAAGATCGTTGGTTGTACTTATGAATGCAACATTAAAGTAGCATTTTTCAAAATATGCTTTGCATAATGTAAGTTTCTCAGGATATTAGTAGGTTTTAAGTGAAAACAAAAGTTTTCAAATTCATGTATACTTGAGAAAAACTGCATACAATATCCCTTTATTGATATTTTCAATGCATATGAACATATGAAAGGCTCTACGAAGGTGGACAGTAAAGATATATATTTAGCTTTGTTTTATCAAGTGTTTCCCAAACTTATTTGATCTCAAGACCGTTATTTTTTTTTTTTTTACAAATAATAGCATTTTCTAGTACATGATAGGAAATGCTGTATAGTTTATGCTCTGAGAAGCTGAAGCAAAGAGTTCTATTATCCATTCTCAAGCGAAAGTGTTGTTTCAAATCTCTTTCCTGAGAATAAAAGATATACAAAATATCATTTTATGATTAACGTTTCTCCTTTAGTTTCATTTTTTTCTGAGCAAAAAAAAAGTTAAAGACCCACAAAAGTTTAAAAGCAAAACATCAAATGTGGCTATCTCAATAAGTAAAAGATGAAATCCACATCCTGGTTTCATTTGCTTATAAAGGTCACTGCATCTGTCACGAGGGCCAATCACTTTACGTAAGATTATGGATTATCTCCCATCCCTAACACATACTCACACACACACACACACACACACACACACACACACACGCACACACACGAGTCTGTTTTATGGCTTATGAATTAAATGTGGCAGCACTGCATGGAGTTGAGCGCCTGAAATTCTGCTAGGCTACGTCTTATGAGTTTCCCACTAGTATGGAAGTAGAAGAGTAGGTTACTTTGCATAAAAGTTAAAAACAAACAGACAAACCCTCAAACAGAGCCTCCTGTAGAACAGAGGTTTTCAAATGAAAAAGATAAAGAAGAACTTGGCAAAAGCGATCTGCAAATTGTTTATAAGAGCTGGCCAAGAAGTTTTTCTCGCTAGTTGCTAGTAACTTGGAGAAATTGCTAACAACCCTTGCTGATAAGAGCTCTTAGCTCTTAAAGTCTTACCAGGATATAAACATTTAGACTTATTCTGTACAGAGTAGATTTCTATAAGATTATGTGAGAATGTGTAAAGTATGGTTAGTTAGAATTTTTCTTTCATGTGCAAGCTGCACAGACAAGGATGGAAGTGAACACGTCTGCCTGTACGGTATGGAGATTCAAGGCTCCTTTTGTTAATTTGCTAGGTATTGTTTCACATCCTAACTAGTTAAAATTTAGTATTGATTTATACAGAGAAACACAAATATCACATGATATCACATATATGTGAAATCTAAAAAATGATACAAATGAACTTATTTATATAACAGACTCATGGTTACCAAAGGGGAAAGGGTGAGTGTGTGGGGGATAAATTAGGAGTTTGGGATTAGCAGATACAAACTACTATATACAAAATAGATAAACAACAAGGTTCTACCGTATAGCACAGGGAACTATATTCAATATCTTGTAACAAACTATAATGGAAAAAAATCTGAAAAATTATATATATATATATATATCACTTTGCTGTACACCAGAAACTAACAGAACAAACACAACATTGTAAATCAACTATACTTCAATAAAAAAAATTAGCATTGAATTATAAAGAGATAGGGGAATGATTCTAAAAATGTGATTTAATCAGGTATTACCAAGCAGTTTAGCATTACTTTAGCACTGAATTATAAGCTTCAGAGTAAACCAAATATCAATGATAAAACCCTAAACTGTTTCCCCCGTCCTCAAATATATATATTTACATTCTTAACAACTCATTGAGCATAGAGCTGGAGCTTTGTTTAATGCAAAATCTGGCCGTGTGAAAAATACGGGCACTGAAGTGGAAAATATTTTTGCATTTTTTCATGTCAGTGTTGCCCTTTTCTGTCAAGTTGCACATGCACGTGTCCACAATGGGAGCAATATTTACAAGCTGTATTTTACATAATTCCAGGGAATGACTATCTACTCTTCCACTGAAGAGAATTCCCTTGGCACCTCTGCTTGCCATTCCATCCTGCTGGTTCGTTTGTTCTATTGTACAGCCTGCGGAGTGATACATTGTAGCATCCTTGCCGGTTGTAGCTGAAGTGGAGTCATCCATCATTCCAGTCACTGGAACTGAGGACCTTATGGACTGGGAGTATATTATGAAGCTATGAGAAAGGTGATCATTTTTGCAGAAACAGCTATTTTATGTTCCTGTTCTCTATACCATCCTTCCTTTCTTGTTTGGGATAATGAAATAGGAAAAGTCACAGGACCAGTTTTTGTCCTTTGTATTCATGCTGAAGGAAGTTAATATAATCAATAAAAATGCACTTAATAAGCCTAAGATTGACTGGTCTTTTTCTTGTTTATTTTGAATTTCAGATGTGATTTTCAGTTGAACTGCTGTTAATGCCATGTAGCTGCGGATTTCCCAGATCTAAGTGTGCAATAAATGGATTAACTTCACCATGTGGGATGATTTAAACGAACTGATTTGAGAACCAGTCTGGGCACTACAAAAAGAAAGTTGTCAATTATCTTAGCGAATTTCAGTCATGTAGAGTCAAACTAGTTAATTTATTCCTCTCCTACCCTCTCATCCCTCCTCTTCTGCAAGTGTAAGCATCAATTAATGGCTGAACACTTGCCATTTTGCTTCATGTAATTTACATAAGTTTGTATTTTATCCTAGTGAATTTAGAATCAGTTTAACATTCAAAATCTGGGAAAAATATGCCTAGGTAATTTCAAGAAAAGGTGACTTGTTTCCCAAATATTATTAAGGAAAATTGAAATTGAAGATTATTAAACTTTAAAATGGAAATATATAGTTCTAATACATGACCAATTTGACTAAATATTTGTTCTTCCTCCTTATTCTATAGTTATACAGTGTGACCCTGTAAAACTTACTAGCACTGATCTGCTTTAGTTTATCTTTATTGGTTTATCTTTATTATATACATATTGACTATTTTCCAATAGAGGAGTGCTATATAATTGAAGAGTGCTATCGTGGACACTTACTAATTCTTTAGACAACTTTTAAATCTAAGAAGTGATTATTTTGTTTATTAGAGAGAGCTAAATGGCCTCACTTTGAAGACATCTTTGTTTCTTGTAAACAATGTGATGACACTTCAATATAGTTGCTTTGAAATGGCTTAATAGTAAAACTTTTGCATATAAATCTACAATCCAGTAAATGTAATCTAAATTAATATTTTAAATTTGGAAGGTGCATTGTCTTTTATGCACAATAGGACATCAAAGAAAGCATTCTAATTAAAAATTAAACGCTGGCTAGAAACTAACCCTGGGTTACATTTGGTTACTGTACATGGGAGATAGATATTTAACACAAATTAAACTACTATTTTTGAAACAAATATTCACTTTTTATATAGGGTGACCACACACGTATGTTTTTATATTACAGCTACTGAATGTTTATGCAAAATACCAACAGACACAGTAGTAATAAAGTCTAATGGAAATAAAAGTTGGAAAAGACATTAAATTTGCTTTGTACAGGGAAAAAGTGTTTTTTATCTGAAACATATGAAAGGAAGCTAATCTTACCACGTTTAAATGCAAATTTTATTGCAATAAATCAAAGGCAGTGAAAGGTAGGCCTAGTAGTTTCATTCCATTTAAACTACTTTTTTGGCCTCAGCTGCTGTCTTTGAATGATGTCAGTTTCTCATACTCTGTTGACAGTAGCCTATGCCCAATCTTCCACCCCAGAAGAGAAGGTTCACCAAGACCTGAAGAACCTTTCCATCACCTTTTCTCGCCAAGTGAGCAAAATAATGAGACACATTATGTAAAAACATATATATATAGTTGTATATTTTTAGTTTAAACATTGGAAACTCTGAGTGTCTTACAGGAATTACAAGAGCACTAACTAAACGTAGACTGTTCCGGAAGCACTCTTAAATGCTGCACCCATAATTTTCAGTTGGTGGACAAGGCTGTTCATCCAAGGGTAGTTTGGAAGGGGTGCTTTTAAAAGTTCCACAGTGAGCCAACCTCAGGCTCCAGAGGGACACGGTTCTAGAATTTCACTTGTCTTTGTAATAAAATATTGAAACTCTTATTTCAAACATAGATTTATAGCTTGTATGTAACTAGGTTGCTCACATTTCACATGAATATCCAAAACCAGATTCAATTCATATGGTTTTCTGTATGGGATGAAAACCAGCTTTGGTTGTACTACCTTCTTGTGTCTGCTTTTACTAAAAGCTAAATCACATAATCCATAGTTAGTGGTCTCTGATGCTTAGGAAGTGTCTTTACAGCTCTTTGTAGACCATTTCCAGTCTATTGTATAATTTAAAAGAATTTATGTCATTGACAGAGCAAGAGATTCCCATGTCATATCTTAGACAATCATTTGGCTGATAAGTACTCTAACATGATTAAACTCTTCCAGTGGTGCGTTAACTCACCACATAAATAATTAATAAAAGCCATTGTTGAACTAGGTGGAGCAAGGGAGGTAAGTTAGTCTAATCGCTGGCATGCATAAATTTCAAATATATATGCGATTACAAAGTACTGCACCTCAATCAGATAATGTAATATATTAAATATTACTAGTTTTGAGCCCTATCATTCACTTAAAAAGTAATTTCCACATGTAAACTAAAATAGCTAATTTGAAATATGCTAATATTTATAGAAATATAGAAAGAAAATATATGTTATGCTCGTATCAGAAGCAAACAAAACTCTGCTATTGCTCTACATTGTCTGACTTATCATTTTACTTTCTATTTACTATCAAAATTCAGAAGTTTCACTTAGTAGGTTTCTGTGCTCAATATCTTTATACTGTAACACAATTATTTTGATATAAATCACAGAAGCATACATGTATCTTCCTTCATCAACCCATTTGAAAATGTCTTCACAAGAGTAGCCTTTAAATGTTACAAAACTTGATTCTGTATTCCCAAGAGGAATCCCATTTTCCATCAGAGGCACATCAGGATTATTATTTCATAGGAAGGCAATCATGATGGTGCCTTTAGCACCTGTGACTGATTTTCTCTGTTTACATGTTCCTACATATTGTTAATCCTTCCCTTGTGTACTGAAAAGGCATGTGGCATTAGTCAGTAGTGAATTAAAGATCTTCTGTTTGCTTCAAAGATAACTTTAAGGCCCTATATTCATGATGTAGAAAATGCATGATTATTCATTTTTAAAGCCCATTGCGTAATTTTCCTTGGGTATCTTTCAAAATTAAAACATTAAAATACATAAAACATAAGCTAGGAAATAAAATTAACTCATATAGCTGCACAGTAACAAAAGATTTCTACCGTCGATTCACGCATTTTATTAGACACACACTTTATCCAGCCCATTTTTGCCTTTGATATAATCACCAAAAAGCAGAACTAAGTATGGCATTTGTACTGGGATCCCAGACAACAATATTGTAGGAAAACAATGTCAGAAGCCTAGGAATAGCTTTAGGACATCTATGGATAATGAAAAGTTTTCCAAATACCCTATGTCCAACAGCATAGAAAAGAGTCCACGGTAACTCACAGTGCTTAGAATTCCAAGCTAAAATTTCCTCTGGACATGTCTTGATCTTTTCATGTGGTCTTCTACCTCTAGTACTTTTTATCTGCACCAACTCTGATGAGACATAGAGTAAATCTGCCTCATGTATGAGGGAAATGGCTACTCAGCACTTCTTTGGTTTTCATTTCTGTACAGTAATTTTTGGTTTTTGTTTGTTTGTTTGCTGTACTCGGGTCTCTCACTGCTGCGGCCTCTCCCGCCGCGGAGCACAGGCTCCGGACGCACAGGCTCAGCGGCCATGGCTCACGGGCCCAGCCGCTCCGCAGCATGTGGGATCCTCCCAGACTGGGGCACGAACCCTTGTCCCCTGCATCGGCAGGTGGACCCTCAACCACTGCGCCACCAGGGAAGCCCTGTGCAGTAATTTTTGCAACTCATAGAGCTGCAGCCAATCAAGATTTGTTCAGCTGTTCTCATCTGTCTGTAGCAGAGAAGGTTAGAAGGCATAGTGAGGATAGCCAAAGAATACACTAAATTTAAGAGTTCTGGTAAGAAAATCAAATCAGTAACCATGAAGAAATCAAGAGCCCAGAAATCTTGTCATGAGTCTAGATATTGGTGGAGCAATTCTATGAATGCAGGGGGTTTTGTCTGTTTTTTTCTCTGCTGTAACCAGAGTAGAACATATTAGGAACCCAATGGACATCTGCTTAATGAATGGATGAATCAATATGTACAACACAAGAGCAGACAAAAGACAGAGCAGTAGCAATATAGAGGATGAGGTAAAAGAAGAAAGGCAGAAACTACAAAACAATCTAATCAGTGAAATCTAAATCAAGTAGGCATACAGACAGGAATAAGAAAATCCCAAGATATGAGAGCAAGGAAGGCAATGATGAACTTTATAATAAAGCTGACTTTTTGTTTTTGAGCATTTACTATGTTCCAGGTATTGTTCTAAGTGTTTCACATATATTACCTTCCTTAGCCTTTCACCTTATCCTATTATCATCATGGTACAGACAGGAAAATAAGTCACAAGAGGTTTTCATCTTGTTCAAGGTCTTGATTTCACACCGGAATCCAGAATTTCTGCTCTTCAACACTTTGCTCTATTGCCTCCCTTTGGATCCCCTGCAGATAATAAGAAATGGGGCCTGGCAAATCAAGCACAACAATGGATGCACAAAACTAGGAAGAGAAGTTGATTTGGAGCCAAACATTTAGACCAGCTAGGAAAATTAATAAGTCAGATTGATGTTTGAGCAGACACCAACCCCGAAGCTTAGCTGACCCAGGAAGTCATGTTAGAGTGACATGTTGGAAGCACATGGCAAGATATGGGCAGATTAGGAAAGCAAGTTGTTTTTGACTTTTATGTCATGCCTCATCCACTTTAATTTTCCTAGTCGAATAATCCAATGTAGGTTTTTTTTTTTGTTTGTTTGCTTTCCCTTGCGGTACGCAGGCCTCTCACTGCCGTGGCCTCTCGCGCTGTGGAGCACAGTCTCCGGACGCACAGGCTCAGCGGCCATGGCTCACGGGCCCAGCCGCTCCGCGGCATGTGGGATCTTCCTGGACCGGGGCACGAACCCGTGTCCCCTGCATTGCAGGCGGACTCTCAACCACTGCGCCACCAGGGAAGCTCCCAATGTAGTTTTTAACATTAAATCATTTTTTAACATTAAATCATTTTAAGGATTACCAATGATTAGAATTTATATTTTAGTACCTGATCTAGTGATTGGTGAAGTAAATGAATAAATTAATAAATATATAAACATTCCTAAAAATAGAGTAATATTTCCTATGCACTTGCATTTTAAACTTTATAAGAGCATCTGCATAACTTAAAAAATGGAAAGCCATACATTTAAGACATATTCTTTACTTAATTAATAGACATGTTCTTGTGAATTTGGATTATTGAACTTTTGGATGAAATCTGATGACCACAGAAATGTAATCTAACGAGTAAATTCTAAGCTACATTAGGGTCACTATTATATATTAAGTTTTTATTGTTATTTCCTTATATTAATTAGAGCAGTTATTCTCAGCTGATTTTTTTTTATGGGGGACTGCACTGTAGGATGTTTAGCAGCACCCCTGGCCTCTATTTACTAGATGCCAGTAGCAACTCCCTTTAAGAGTGAGGTTCGTAGGGTACAGAATGTAATGCCGTCTCGGGTCATTTGTCACCTTACTCTGGTCCCAGCTCTGGCAGATATTGTCAAATGCCCCCCTGGGGGGGCACGATAGTGGAAAAATTTTACTCAGTGAAACACTGAGAGGAATACTAACAGTTTTAACAAGTACATTACAAAATGTATAAATGGGCTCAATAATCTAGAAGTTTATTTCTCATTCAAATAATAACTCAAATATATATCACTTGCCCTGAGAGTGCTACGTGACCATTCAGGGACTGTTGTTGGAGGTCATTGAGAGGACATGACTGCCAGTTAATCCAAGAGCAATCAAAGAGGCTTCTCACCCCTCCTCTGTCCTTGGAATGTATATTCTACCCACCATTCTCACACTAGGAGCCATTTCAAGGATACAGACTTGAGAGAGTAATGTGTTGTTGAGACCATCTGGACTGATACATGACTGAACCCCATCAGGGCCTCTATGTAAACTTTTAAGATTCTGGCAAGGGGTGGAGTGTGGTAGGGAGATCTGCTCATCTTGCATCCGCCCAGGACAAGCCTCCTATGTCAGTTTTCTTGCTAATTAAACCTGCCATCTACCAATCTGGAGTGGTCTGCCTCTTTCTTTGGTCTCTCCTTGCCCTTTGCGTACAGGGGCCAGTTTCAAATTTCACCCCTGGAACTCCTGAGGTTGTGACACAGTAGGGACCCAAGTTCTTTCCCTATTGAGCATCCTCATCTTCTAAAGCCTCTTATTTTCTGTGACCAGTTGGTGGAAGGGGACATGGAAAGAGAAAACACTCTTCTTGAAAGCTGAATCCCAGATATAAAATACATTGTCTCACATTCCACTGACCAGAACATACCTGTGTCAAGGAAAGCTGAGAAATGTAGTCTAGCTGTGTACCCAATTTAAAGAGGAAACATAGACTTAATGAACAGTTTGTACACAGACCCTAGAGAATACAGCAGTAATGTCTGTGAGGATAAAAAAGAGAAAGACACACCCCTCTAAAACTTGAAAAAATTCAAAATCACTTTGACAAAAAATAAATAAAGTGGGGTATATTCATACAATTAGACACAATGCAGCAGTAAAAAGAAATGAACTACAGTAAACATGACAACAGGAATACATCTCTGGAAATATAACAGGGCAAGATAGTACATCTTGGAAGATGACTTACATTATTATATATAACTATAGAACTTAAACAAAGCCCAACAATGCATTCACATGACAAAAGTAGAAAATCTAGGAAATGGTGAATACAACATGTAGAATAGTGGTTATCTCGAAGGAAGGTGTGATAGAAGAATGGCACAAAGGTAGATGGAAGTTATAGGAAATGGTCCAGTTTGGAGGGTTGGGTGGTGAGTTCAATGTAATTCTTCATATTATTATTCTTTATACCTTATAGATATCATTTATGTATTAAATAATATATTACAATGTAAAAGATTAAATGAAAAAGATCAAAATAGAACAAGCACATTAATATTTGTTTATTATTGAAAATTATATATTCACTAAGCACTGGTTTGTGGTAAATTTAACCAGATTGTTAAAGCTTTAGGACTTGCACTGCTACTTATTTTAGAAAACTTCTTAAGGCAGGACAAAGCAGCTAATTATACTGTTATGAACTTCTGATATTATATTTCACTTTTGCTTTAATTACGGTTATTTTGTGATTTATTTTGATTACAAAACATTAGTTTTAATATTGAGATTTGTTAGTACACTATTTTGAATAACTTGGAGGAAATTGTTTTCCACTCTATTATGCATTTGAAAATGTAATTTTATTATTTCAAGGAAGAGTTATTTTTTCAATATTTTAAATTTTTAATGTGATCCAAGAGCAAGTAAGATGAAAATACAGAAATATGTTTTATATTAAACTCTATTAGCATAATATATTTCATTAGATAAGGAATGTTAAAAGGGAAATAAAAAAACTCTTCGGAGTACGTTGTTAAAAATAGCCTATCTGTGTAACGGAGAGTCAATTCATTTGGAATTAAAAACTTAGAAATAATCTTATGGGGAGACCTTCAAGATTGGGGAAGAGTAAGACATGGAGATCACCTTCCTTCCCATGAATACATCAGAAATACATCTACACGTGGAACAACTCCTACAGAACACCTACTGAACGCTGGCAGAAGACCTCAGACCTCCCAAAAGGCAGGAAACTCCTGATGTACCTGGGTAGGGCAAAAGAAAACACAGGGACAAAAGAACAGGGATGGGTCCTGCACCAGTGGGAGGGAGCTGTGAAGGAGGAAAGGTTTCCACACACTAGAAGCCCCTTCGTGGGCGGAGACTGCGGGTGGCAGAGGGGGAAGCTTCGGAGCCATGGAGAGCACAGCAACAGGGGTGCAGAGCGCAAAGCGGAGAGATTCCGGCACAGAGGATCGGTGCCGACCGGCACTCACCAGCCCGAGAGGCTTGTCTGCTCACCCGCCGGGGCGGGTGGTGCTGGGAGCTGAGGCTCGGGCTTCGGAGGTCGGATCCCAGAGAAGGACCAGGGTTGGCTGCATGAACACAGCCTGAAGGGTGCTAGTGTGCCACAGCTAGCTGGGAGGGAGTCCGGGAAAAAACTCTGGACCTGCCTAAGAGACCACTGTTTCAGGGTGCTCGAGGAGAGGAGATATAGAGCACCATGTAAACAAACTTCAGAGGTGGGCATGAGACTTGGCTATCAGCGTGGACAACAGAAACGGGCATGAGACGCTACGGCTGCTGCTGCCGCCACCACGAAGCCTGTGTGCAAGCAGAGGTCACTCCCCACACCTACCATCCCAGGAGCCTGTGCAGCCCACCACTGCCAGGGTCCCCTGATCCAGGGACAACTTCCCCGGGACAACGCACGGCGCTCCTCAGGCTGGTGCAAAGTCCTGTCGGCCTCTGCCGCCGCAGGCTCGCCCCGCACTCCGTACCCATCCCTCCCCCCGGCCTGAGTGAGCCAGAGCCCCCAAATCAGCTGCTCCTTTAATCCCATCCTGTTTGAGCAAAGAACAGACACCCTCCGGCGACCTACACGCAGAGACGAGGCCAAATCCAGAGCTGAACCCTAGGAGCTGTGAGAACAAAGAAGAAGAAAGGGAAATATCTCCCAGCAGCCTCAGGAGCAGCGGATTAAATCTCCAAAATCAAATTGATGTACCCTGCATCTGTGGAATACATGAATAGACAACGACTCATTCCAAAATTGAGGCAGTGGACGTTGGGAACAATATATATATTTTTATCCTTTTTTCTCTTTTTGTGAGTGTGTATGTGTATGCTTCTTTGTGTGATTTTTGTCTGTATAGCTTTGCTTTTACCATTTGTCCTAGGGTTCTCTCAGTCCTTTTTTTTTTTTAGTATAGTTTTTAGCACTTGTTATCATTGGTGGATTTGTTTTTTGGTTTGGTTGCTCTCTTCTTTTTTTAAATTACTTTTTAAGTTTTTAAAAATTTTTAAAATTTTTAAAAATTTTTATTTATTTATTTTTTTGCGGTATGCGGGCCTCTCACTGTTGTGGCCTCTCCTGTTGCGGAGCACAGGCTCCGGCCGCACAGGCTCAGCGGCCATGGCTCACGGGCCCAGCCACTCCGCAGCATGTGGGATCCTCCCAGACCGGGGCACGAACCCGTGTCCCCTGAATCGGCAGGTGGACTCTCAACCACTGCGCCACCAGGGAAACCCCAGGGTTTTTTTTAATTTTTAATAATTATTTTTTTATTTTAATAACATTATTTTATTTCATTTCTTTCTTTCTTTCTTTCTTTTATTCTCCCTTTTCTTCTGAGCCATGTGGCTGACAGGGTCTTTGTGCTCCTGCTCAGTGTCAGGCCTGTGCCTCTGAGGTGGGAGAGCCGAGTTCAGCACATTGGTCCACCAGAGACCTCCTGGCTCCATGTAATATTAAATGGTGAAAGCTTTCCCAGCACCTCCATCTCAGTGCTAAGACCCAGCTCCACTCAATGACCAGCAAGCTACAGTGCTGGACACCCTATGCCAAACAACTAGCAGGACAGGAACACAGCCCCACCCACTGACAGAGAGGATGCCTCAAATCATAAGGTCATAGACACCCCAAAACACAGCACCAGACACGGTCCTGCCCATGAGAAAGACAAGATCCAGCCTCATCCACCAGAACACAGGCACTAGTCCCCTACACCAGGAAGCCTACACAACACAGTAAACCAACCGTAGCCACTGTGGGCAGACACCAAAAACAATGGGAACTACAAGCATGCAGCCTGTGGAAAGGAGACCCCAAACCCAGTAAGCTAAAGTGAGACCAGAGAAATATGCAGCAGATGAAGGAGCAAGGTAAAAACCCACCAGACCAAACAAATGAAGAGGAAATAGGGAGTCTACCTGAACAAGAATTCAGAGTAATGACAGTAAACATGATCCAAAATCTTGGAAATAGAATGGAGAAAATACAAGAAACGTTTAACAAGGACCTAGAAGAACTAAAGAGCAAACAAACTATGATGAACAACACAATAAATGAAATGAAAAATTCTCTAGAAGGAATCAATAGCAGAATAACTGAGGCAGAAGAACGGATAAGTGACCTGGAAGATAAAATAGGGGAAATAACTACCACAGAGCAGAATAAAGAAAAAAGAATGAAAAGAATTGAAGACAGTCTCAGAGAACACTGGGACAACATTAAATGCACCGACATTTGAATTATAGGGGTCCAGGAAAAAGAAAGGCAGTGAGAAAATATTTGAAAAGATTATAGTTGAAGAATTCACTAATATGGGAAAGGAAATAGTTAATCAAGTACAGGAAGTGCAGAGAGTCCCATACAGGATAAATCCAAGGAGAAACATGCCAAGACACATATTAATCAAACTATCAAAAATTAAATACAAAGAAAACATATTTTAAAAGCAGCAAGGGAAAAGCAACAAAAACATACAAGGGAATCACCATAAGGTTAACAGCTGATCTTTCAACAGAAACTCTGCCAGCCAGAGGGAGTGGCAGGACATATTTAAAGTGATGAAAGGAAAAATCTACAACCAAGATTACTCTACCCAGCAAGGATTTCATTCAAATTAGACGGAGAAATTAAAACCTTTACAGACAAGCAAAGGTTAAGAGAATTCAGCACCACCAAACCAGCTTTACAACAAATGCTAAAGGAACTTCTCTAGGCAAGAAACACAAGAGAAGGAAAAAACCTACAATAACAAACCCAAAACAATTAAGAAAATGGTAAAAGGAATATGCATATTGATAATAACCTTAAATGTAAATGGATTAAATGCTCCAACCAAAAGACATAGACTGGTTGAATGGATACAATAATACCCGTATATATGGGGTCTACAAGAGACCCACTTTAGACCTAGGGACACATACAGACTGAAAGTGAGGGGATGGAAAAAGATACTCCTTACAAATGGAAATCAAAAGAAAGCTGGAGTAGCAATTCTCATATCAGACAAAATAGACTTTAAAATAAAGACTATTACAAGAGACAAAGAAGGACACTACATAATGATCAAGGGATCAATCCAAGAAGAAGATATAACAATTGTAAATATTTATGCACCCAATGTAGGAACACCTAAACCCATAAGGCAAATGCTAACAGCCATAAAAGGGGAAATCGACAGTAACACAATCACAGCAGGCGACATTAACAGCCCACTTTCACCAATGGACAGATCATCCAAAATGAAAATAAATAAGGAAACACAAGCTTTAAATGATACATTAAACAAGAGGGACTTAATTGATATTTATAAGACATTCCATACAAAAACAACAGCATACCCTTTCTTCTCAAGTGCTCATAGAATATTCTCCAGGGTAGATCATATCTTGGGTCACAATTCAAGCTTTGGTAAATTTAAGAAAATTGAAATCATTTCAAGTATGTTTTCTGGCCACAATGCTATGAGACTAGATATAAATTACAGGAAAAAATCTGTGAAAAGTAAGAACACCTGGAGGCTAAACAATACACTACTTAACAACCAAGATATCACTGAATAATTCAAAGAGGAAATCAAAAAATACCTAGAAACAATTGACAATGAATACACGACAACCCAAAACCTATGGGATGCAGCAAAAACAGTTCTAAGAGGGAAGTTTATAGCAATACTATCCTACCTCAAGAAACAAGAAACATCTCAAATAAACAACCTAACCTTACACCTAAAGCAATTAGAGAAAGAAGAACCAAAAAGCCCCAAAGTTAGCAGAAGGAAAGAAATCATAAAGATTAGATCAGAAATAAATGCGAAAGAAATGAAGGAAACGATAGCAAAGATCACTAAAAGTAAAAGCTGGTTCTTTGAGAAGATAAACAAAGTTGATAAACCATTAGCCAGACTCATCAAGAAAAAAAGAGAGAAGAGTCAAATCAACAGAATTAGAAATGAAAAAGGAGAAGCAACAACTGACACTGTGGAAATACAAAGGATCATGAGAGATTACTACAAGCAACTATACGCCAATGAAATGGACAACCTGGAAGAAATGGACAAATTCTTAGAAAAGCACAACCTTGTGAGACTGAACCAGTAAGAAATAGAAAATATAAACAGACCAATCACAAGCACTGAAATTGAGACTGTGATTAAAAATCTTAACAAACCAAAGTCCAGGACCAGATGGCTTCACAGGCGAATTCCATCAAACATTTAGAGAAGAGCTAACACCTATCCTTCTCAAGCTCTTCCAAAATATAGCAGAGGGAAGAACACTCCCAAACTCGTTCCCTGAGGTCACCCTCACTCTGATACCAAACCAGTCAAAAATATCAGAAAAAAAGAAAACTACAGGCCAATATCACTGATGTGCATAGATGCAAATATCCTCAACAAAATACTAGGAAACAGAATCCAACAGCACATTAAAAGGATGATCCACCAGGATCAAGTGGAGTTTATCCCACGAATGCAAGGATTCTTCAATATACGCAAATCAATCAATGTGATACCTCATATTAACAAATTGAAGCAGAAAAACGATATTATCATCTCAATAGACGCAGAAAAAGCTTTTGACGAAATTCAACACCTATTTATGATAAAAGCCCTCCAGAAAGTAGGCACAGAAGGAACTTAGCTCAACATAATAAAGACCATATATGACAAACTCACAGCCAACATCCTTCTAATGATGAAAAATCTGTATGCAGAAAACTATAAGGCACTGGGGAAAGAAATTAAAGATGATAAAAAACACTTGGAGAGATATACCATGTTCTTAGATTAGAAAAATCAACATTGTGAAAATGAGTCTACTACCCAAAGCAATCTACAGATTCAATGCAATCCCTCTCAAACTACAATTGGCATTTTTCACAGAACTAGAACAAAAAATTCACAATTTGTATGGAAACATAAAAGACCCCGAATAGCCAAAGCAATCTTGTGAAAGCAAAACGGAGCTAGGGGAATCAGGCTCCCTGACTTCAGACTATAATACAAAGCTACAGTAATCAAGACAGTATGGTACTGGCACAAAAATGAAATATAGATTAATGGAACAGGATAGAAACCCCAGAGATAAACCCACACACATATGATCACCTTATTTTTGATATAGACTTCAGACTTTACTACAAATCTACAGTAATCAAGACACTATGGTACTGGCACAAAAACAGAAATATAGATCAATGGAACAGGATAGAAACCCCAGAGATAAACCCACACACATATGGTCACCTTATTTTTGATAAAAGAGGCAAGAATATACAATGGAGAAAAGACAGCCTCTTCAATAAGTGGTGCTGGGAAAACTGGACAGCTTCATGTAAAAGAATGAAATTAGAACACTCCCTAACATCATACACAAAAATAAACTCAAAATGGATACAAGATCTAAATGTAAGACCAGATACTATAAAACTCTTAGAGGAAAACATAGGCAGAACACTCTATGACATACATCACAGTAAGATCCTTTTTGACCCACCTCCTAGAGAAATGGAAATAAAAACAAAAATCAAAAAATGGGACCAAATGAAACTTAAAAGCTTTTGCACAGCAAAGGAAACCATAAACAAGACAAGAAGACAACCCTCAGAATGGGAAAAAATATTTGCAAATGAAGCAACTGACAAAGGATTAATCTCCAAAATTTACAAGCAGCTCATGCAGCTGAATGTCAAAAAACAAACAACCCAGTCCAAAAATGGGCAGAAGACCTAAATAGACATTTCTCCAAAGAAGATATACAGATTGCCAACAAACAGAGGAAAGGATGCTCAACATCATTAATCATTAGAGAAATACAAATCAAAACTAAAATGAGGTATCACCTCACACCAGTCAGAATGGCCATCCTCAAAAAATCTATAAGCAACAAATGCTGGAGACGGTGTGGAGAAAAGGGAACCCTCTTGCACTGTTGGTGGGAATGTAAATTGATACAGCCACTATGGAGAACAGTATAGATGTTCCTTAAAAAACTAAAAACAGAACTACCATAAGACCCAACAATCTCACTACGGGGCATATACCCTGAGAAAACCATAATTCAAAAAGAGTCATGTACCGCAATGTTCATTGCAGTTCTATTTACAATAGCCAGGACATGGAAGCAACCTAAGTGTCCATCGACAGATGAGTGGATGAAGAAGATGTGTCACATATATACAGTGGAATATTACTCAGCCATAAAAAGAAATGAAATTGAGTTATTTGTAGTGAAGTGGATGGACCTAGAGTCTGTCATACAGAATGAAGTAAGTCAGAAAGAGAAAAACAAATACTGTATGCTAACAAATATATATGGAAATTAAAAAAAAATTGTTCTGAAGAACCTAGGAGCAGGATAGGAATAAAGATGCAGATGTAGAGAATGGACTTGAGGACACGGGGAGGGAGAAGGGTAAGCTGGGCCGAAGGGAGAGAGTGGCATGGTCTTATATATACTACCAAATGTATAATAGATAGCTAGTGGGAAGCTGCTTCATAGCACAGGGAGATCAGCTCAGTGCTTTGTGACCACCTAGAGGGGTGGGATAGGAAGGGTGGGAGGGAGACGCAAGAGAAAGAAGATATGGGGATATATGTATATGTATAGCTGATTCACTTTGTTGTAAAGCAGAAACTAACACACCATTGTAAAGCAATTATACTCCAATAAAGATGTTAAAAAAAAAAGAAATAATCTTTTGGAGCACAGATATGGAGAAATAGAAACAATTTACCAAAAATAATGTTGCCTGGTCTGTGGGCCAATTCGTTGACAGATCTTTATTATATTCAAATACTGTCATGTGTCCTCAACTCAGAGTCAGAAAATTAGAAGGTAGACTTGGAAGATGTCTAAATTTAGGACTCCTGTTAGCATCTCAGATCACTGCACTATGTATTTTTTAACCTTCAGTCTGGGACTATCTAGATGCTAATCATGACACTGATACAATGCTGGGTCCTGGCAAGAAGGAAGGAAAGATGTAAGAAATTCACTCAATCTGTCTTTTCCCTTTTCTCTTTTAATATCATAGGAATGCTTCTAGGTATCCATTTAAAGTACAGAATCAGAGAAATATCTCATAATCTTATTAGCAATGGGTGATTGATGAAAACATATTAAGGAATTAATGCCTGTGAAAAGCATTGTTTAAAAGATTTGACATAAAGCCAAAAATGCTCACTTATATTTCCTTTTATATTTAGTTGTCATTTGGGTTTGAGTATTCATAGATCTGCATATTTAAATATGGTGGTTTAAATATCTTATTTTGGCAGAGGTATGTACAAAATCTGAAGCAAATATATTTGCCTAGGAATGGTTGTGATATTTTGACAAGTTTAGGATGGATAAATATAAAACTGATGAAGAAACTGTGATGCTTGACAGACTTTGGTGTTTGCTTCATTATTGTCATGGAAATTTTGTATAAAAATAAATTTGACAAGCTTTGTTATGTTTGGTGCAATTGAAAAAGTTGTTTGTGTAATTCCTTTGATGATTAACTGACTGGAGTTTTAATGATGCCATTGAAGAGAAAAACAATGAAGCATCATTCCTAGCAACTGGTACCCAGCAGCATAGAAAATGATTCACATTTGGCAAATTTACCTTGAATACAGCTGTTGGATGAACATAAAATTTGAATAGTTGGAAGAAACATGAGATATGGAGCCTGGCATTTAAAATGAATTATCAAATGTGAGTAATTGTACTCAACTGAACCAAAACATTGAACTTTTGGAAGCTGACTCATCACTTTCATAATTTCCTTTTAAAACTTACTTTATGCCTAATAAATCCACATAACATCAGAGAGCTATAAAAACATAGCCAGTGCTATTTCTTTCTTTACATGAAGAAGGAGGGAGCTTTAAAGCAAAAGTTTTTCTCCTGAAAAAAGTCTATTTCTCGATGATATAATGATTACCAACTCTTGATTCTGTCTGTCTGGGTTCTTGATCTGGTTAGATTTGCTACCTGATTGCTACTCCGGGTAGAAACTGTGTAACAATAACGTAGTTATTTGAGCAAAATTTGGTTTCTGGAACCAAGAAATTTGCCAAAGAGAAAGAGCATGAGAACATCTGCAGGATGAGGGGTGGACAGAATAGGAAACGCTTTTTTTTTTTACCTTTGCTAATATGCTGGTTGCTTAGGGCCAGTTATCCAGAGTCCATGATCTCTGAACTTAAACCTAATTGGCATAGATCTCTCCATCAAGAATAATCATGGTAATATTTAGAGGGGAAAAGATCCCCAATACTTACAATCATCTCAGAGAATTAATGGCATCTGCAAAATTACTGCCTTTTTCCAGAATTTACAACAAGACAAAGGAGCCTTGTTTAATGTGACTTCTTAATTTTTACTTCCCCCTTGTGCCTAGTGTTTATTGGAACAACTATGTTCCATTAAGTGGGAAGAGGGATTTTTACTTATTGTGCAATAAATAAAAATACAGTACCCTTTTACCTTGTTTTTCGGGCTGGGACCATTAAGAAATAGATAAGATCTGGCATTTAGGAACACAAATAACACACAGAAATTGCAACTGCATTAGGTGAACTTAAGATTAAGGCATCAGTAAACCAGACTGAGAGGCATATTGACTTTTCAGGGTCACATTAGGAATTTGTGGCTGGTGTTAGGAGACAGACTATTCACTGGTAGGCAAAGATCCAAGAAAATACAAGTCTTTTGAAACTTGTAAAATCTGTTTATCATTCTCCTGCGTTTTTAAAGTTTTACTGTTTCTATACTTAATATTTTGTTTGCTTTTGCATGTTTTTAATGTATATTTTGCATGTTTTATAAAGTATATTTATCATACTATAAATATTCTTCAGAAGCACATTCTTTAAATTAACTGTTCCTAAGATTTAGCCGTGTTGTTCCTTTTAACTGTTATCCACCAATTCTCTCTGCTGTACATTATTCCATTACCTGGATATACCACAATTTACTTACCATTCTTCTGATTATAGACATTTGAATGTATCTGATTATTTTTCTAATGGGAACAGTGCTATTTGAACATTCTTATACCTGTCTCCTGGGTATATACAGGAGTTTTTCTAGGACAGTGACTTTTGATATGTTTGGCCATGACACAGAATAAGAACTTTGTTTTTCATGGTGATCAAGTAAACAAAATTTCTCAAAACAAAAAAATCATTCTCATTTAAGCCGGTCTCATGTTTTCTATACTTTTGTATTAGATTCATCATCTATCCTATGTTAGTAAACCTTATGGTCACCTTCTAAGGGCTACAACCAGGAGGTCATGAAAATTAAAGCTCAAGTTCATCCAATTTGGCAAATGAACTCAGCTGAAGGCTGGTTTACTATTACCCTAATCTCTTTGAGGTTCCTCTTTTACTGAGTGTTGGGTCTTAGGGAACTATCAAATTTGTCCATATCATAGTTGGTATCACAAAATCTCTCTTCTCTGCCTTGCCACCTTTAAGCGGAGTGAATTCTTCTCTCTTTCCTCTCCCAATGTGATAAATATCCTGAGATCTATCCTCCTCTACAGTGAGTGGAGAGATGGGGAAGAGGCTGCTGCTCTGAAACTGTAACTAGGTAGGCAAATTCAAATAAGCGTGGAAAGTAGCATATTCCTGCTGTAAACTCCAATCTAGTTTTACCAGTAATGCACACTTAGATTCTCAGTTGGCTTTTCGTGTTTGCTTTCAGTTGAGTGGATTTAACAGGACTGAAAATGTCTTGACAATCCTTCCATTGAGAGGTGGGGTCATTATCCCCTCCCCTAGAAACTGAGTGGGAATCAATGCTAATTTGACTTCCAGGACTAGGTCATAGAAATGCCATGTGGCTTCTGCTTTGTTCTCTTTGAACACTCACTCTCCAGATACTTCTTCTTGAGTATCTCAGAACCTAGTAGCCAGTTGCCGTGCACAGAAAAGTTCAAACCATCTAGTGAGGCCATGTGAGAGTATCCAGTTGACAGTCCAGCTGAGCCCAGGGTTATGCCCTCCTACCCCAGACACCAGATACGTGAGTGAAGGAGGCTCCATGATAGTCTAGCCCCAATGTATTTGAGTCATCTCCATCCATTTGCTCCCGAATCCTGGAGCAGAAGTCAGCCTATTTTTTTTGGATTCTATCTGAATTCCTGACCCACAGATTAATGAACAGAGAAGATGGTGGTGGTTTTAGGCCACTAAGTTATTAGTGGTGGTTTGTTATGCAGCAGTAATGTTGGAATAACTGGGGAAAAGAAAGTGTGGATGAGGGGAACCAGAAAGCTTTCCCCTAACCTCCAAAATATGTCCAGGCAACAGATGAGTCATACAAAGGAAAAAGGTAATTCTTGGGAAAAAGATAATTCTTGGGAAATAGAACCCTCAGAAATGTGTATCATTCTTAGGAGTTCTTCAAGGCTTATCTGGATCTAACCAGCTAGGATAGATTCCTCCTAAGTAAGCCCCTAGTATTCAAAACAGTTCTTACAGGAAGTCAGAAATGGCATTAGGATTGTGAGTTGGGGATGATTGAGGCCAGATGGTAATAATTAGACACAAATATCACCTACCTGGCCAGCTCTGTGTTCTGGAATGCAAATGTATATATATATATATATATATATATATATATATATATATATATATATATATATAAGACTATAATTATAAAAAATTTATATATATGTATATATTTAACTTCCTTAGAGAAAAAGGCAAATGACAAGACAATAGATTTATATCAGGGTTTAGGTTTAGTAACACATATTCATCTTCAGATATTTAAACATATATCCTGGATTTGGTGCAAACCTTGTACCATCTCTTACATTGTCTGCGTTTATATCTACATTTCTAAACAATGAGAATTAGTATTTATGTGAATTGAAGATCCTGAGAAAATTAAATATTTATTTTCTTGACTATACATCAGCAAGTAAGTATATTAAGACCTAAAAAGTTCAATAAACAAGGATGAAACAAAAAAGCATGAGCTGAGTGGCTGAGGTCATAAGAACCATATTATTCCTGGAATGTAATAATCAAAGGTTTCCCTCCTCTCTTAGGACTGAAAAATGGTTTCAAAATTTATTTTGGAATTTATATATATAATCTATGCCATTTTAGTGCCTGATTTACATCCTCGGGAGGAAAAATTTCTCTTTGTACTGGTTATTAAAATTCTTAGTTTCAAAAACAGATACTCGTAGGTGCTAGCTTAACAATGTGGGGTTTAATGATTTAAAACTATCTCGTAGAAGTGAAAAAGTAGGTATAAAAATTTCCTTCTTAGGAAACATCTAGGGATAGCAAGGGGAAGGTATTATGCCTCTCTTTGTGTCTGCTTCAATTTTCTCCCTCTCAGAGATAAGCTTAATCTTGGTTTCCTGACCATATAATATAGAAAAACAAACAAAAAACCCAACCAACAGCAAATGCAACAAAGCAAAACAAAGCATCAGCATGACTGCTGATGAATCCTCAGCTGACATGTTGCACTCCACAGTGGACCTTTCTTTCTCAGTCCCAATTTTAAATTCTGAGGGACTGAGCCAGGAGTAGCTTGGGCTAAGAGATCATCTTTGGGGAATGGAATCTGATGGTCCTGCCTGGCCTAGTAAGAAGCAACGTATGTTGTTCAAAATAGTTGCCCAGACTAACCCCTGCCATCCTGCTGTAAAAGAGGGAAAGCAGTCCCCATGTAAGTGTGGCATGGAGAGACAGGGCCAAGTGACTTCCCCTGAGGAATTCATTATGAATATAAATAGTGTATTTTGACACTCCAAAATGATTTACTTAGAGAAGCCAGTGAATTAAAAAAGAGTCTTTCTGTGCCCCTAACACGCATTCAGCACTGGAATGATGCTCAATGCATCTACCATTTACACTGATTCCTTCAAGAAGCCTCAGAATAACAGCCACCTCTGTATTGATCTTGTCACGTTCTGTTCCCTTTCTGTTGGCTACTTGGTTGATGAACAAAAGGATCACTGCCGAGCAGTCTCCGTGGTGACCAAGGGGAGAGCCCCTTGTATGAGAGACACACTACCCTGGATTGTGGTGACCAACTCATCAAGGTGTTTCTTTCTCAGTGAGTTTGAATTGAAATCACTGACCCTGACTTTAGAGTCAGTTCAGGTGTAGGGGGCTCAGCAGAAGCAGCTGGGTATTGAAGAGGCAGAAGTATTTCCCCAGAGCCCAGGCAATACCTGTTTCTGCAGAAATGACCAGTAGAGATGCTTCCGAATCAGTACAGCTATTGCCAGTCCAACAGAGCCACGGGTTACGAGGAACAGTAAGAAATGGTATTTTAGGTCTGGAGTGGCTTCTAAGATCACTTCCTATTTTCCCAAACTTTTCTATATATTGTAAAAATAAGCCTAGATCATCTGAGGATAACTGAGTGTGATTCTGTGGCGTGGAAATTAAAAGAACCCAGCTGACACACTTCTCTAGAAACAGAGGTACTGACAGTGAGTGACAATGCGGAGATTAACAGTAAATAATTTTGAAGGGGGGTAGTAGCGATAATGAAAAAAAAGTGGTAGTAATAACAAAGACAATAATACTAGCTACTTTTCATTGAGTGCTATGTTCCCATGGAAAGCACTTCACAGATATTATCTTAATTTAAACAACACAATTGTCCTATGAGGTAGGTTTTACTGTTATCCTTCTCTTTACAAATGATGAATTTGAGGCTCAGAGAGGTTAAGTTTCCCAAGATCCCATTGCCAGAAAACGATAAAGCAAAAGATGTGACTACAGAATCTGGGCTCTTAACCGCTTGGCTAAACTGCCTCTCCTACGGGATTTAAAATATATATATAGTATTGAGAACAGATTGTAATTTCATTTTGAGAAACCAAATAAAGTGCAACATAAAGACACACAGAGGACTCCCAGTAGCAAATATGTGGTTACCTTTCCACATAGTTTTTGAAATATTTGTCCTTAGATACTAATCCCAAAGTATTTCAACATCTGGTTCAAATTATGCATTTTGCTTTATCTATAAAACTGCAAAACGTTATGTCATTAGCACCAAGCAAACATGTGTTCTTCATTATGTTTTATTCTATTCATATTGAAATAGTTATTAAAATAACATAACACAGTTTCTCTATTCTCTTTACTTGTACTATTTTAGGAGCAAATAAAATGTTTTATTGTTAGCATGAAGAGGCATATTGGAAATTGGAGGAATCTTATTCTCTTATTTTGTTTTTGCAAATTATCAACTGTGATAAAATATTAAAATGCTGTAACCCAGAGTTTATTAAAAATATCTCCTACTCTAATGAAACTGTACTTCCAAGTGCAATCAGTTATTGTTTAAGAGAAGTTGGATATTGGAGGAATCTTATTCTCTTATTTTGTTTTTGCAAATTATCAACTGTGATAAAATATTAAAATGTTGTAACCCAGAGTTTATTAAAAATATCTCCTACTCTAATGAAACTGTACTTCCAAGTGCAATCAGTTATTGTTTAAGAGAAGTTGGAAAGCTTTTTAAAAATTAGCTTGTCTCTATTCACCATTTTAGGAACCTTAACACCGTGGATCGCCTCCTATTTTCTAAATAAAAATTTCCTTTTTTGACGTAGTTGATGTTTTATTCTGGTCCGTCCACCACTCAGACTGCTCCTCTAGGTCACTGTACCTTAACACAGTTGTCTTTCAAAGCACAGTGTGTTTTTACTAGAATTTTTGATATTTTTATTCATCCAGGAAAACAAGTGTTGCTAACTGTGGTTTCAAAAACTGCATGTAGTTCCAAGGAGCATGTGTCCTGGAGTCTCACTTCCAGTATTCACATCTCTCTCCAGTTACTACACCGTGACCTTGAGTGGGAAATCGAGTATCTTCCTACTTCAGTTTCTTTATCTGTAAAATTTGGAAAATCATAATACCTTCCCATAGGGATATAGAGAGGATTAAAATGAGATAATATGAGATAATAAATACATGGCACATTATAAGTGCTTAATCAACATGGGCTGTTTATTTCAGCCTTGACCTCTCAACCATACTCCAGTTCCATATTCCTCCCACTCTCCAGACACAATATTTTGTAGTTAAGAATAAAGACCCAGGGGCTTCCCTGGTGGCACAGTGGTTGAGAATCTGCCTGCCAATGCAAGGGACATGGGTTCGAGCCCTGATCTGGGAAGATCCCACCTGCCGCGGAGCAACTAGGCACGTGAGCCACAACTACTGAGCCTGCGTGTCTGGAGCCTGTGCTCCACAACAAGAGAGGCCGCGACAGCGAAAGGCCCACGCACCGCGATGAAGAGTGGCCCCCGCTCGCTGCAACTAGAGAAAGCCCTCACACAGAAATGAAGACCCAACACAGCCAAAAATAAATAAATAAATTTATTAAAAAAAAAAAAAGAATAAAGACCCAGTGATTAGGAGTAAATATATTTTAAGAAGATAGTGAAATGACAAGAAATTTAGGGTCTGGAGGCAAGACTGCCTGATAGATGGCTGCTGTAGCTATTCAGGCATGGAATGGTGGAGGGTCTGCTCTAAGAAATGGTACTAGGTATGGCTAGAATGATCTTTTGGAAATGGAGCATACATGACTTTAAGACTGACTGCAAGAAAAAGAAAGGGGAGGATAAATAAGAATAAATAAGAGGGATTATTTCCACTGATTGAAATACTGAATAAATTGTTTGACAATCCCTTGATACGGAGAATAGAGAATATTGAGAGTGGCAATGAGGGTGACAGTGAAAGGGGGTGTTAAGTTCAGTTTTAGACATCCTAAAGGTGACCTTTCTGTTAGACATTCAGTTAAAGCTGCTCAGTGTATGTGTGTGTGTATGTGTTTATGGCTAGTGTATACGTATATATATATATATAGAATATATACATACATATGTATGCATGTATATATGTACACACACACACAGACACACCAGTTTAAAACTCTTTCAATTATGAGGAATAGTATACATTTATTGGTTATCAGCTCATGAATATGCATAAGATCACTTAAGGAGAACTTTAAGACTGAGAAGAAAATTGAATCAAGAAAAAAAATGCAATGCAATATCAACTATAAATAATATGTGAAAGAAAAAGAGCCCAGAAATGTAATTGAGAAAGACTGTCCGGAAATACAGAAGAAAAAGCTTGAGATACACTTTCATGAGACACTAGTTCATAGAAGCTGGGGATGAATGCATTTAAGAGTTGGAATGTGAAGAATCTAACAGCACTATATGCTATCAAGAAGAGAAGATCCCAACTTGAAAGTGTGCCTGAGATTTGGCAACTTGGGGACACTTGAAATTTTCTGAGAATATTTTCCACTTGACTAGTTGAATTGGAAGCCATACGTACGTCAGTGAGTCGAAAAACAAATGGGAATAGGAATGTGAAATACGAAGAGGAAAATCCTGTGTTTAGAATCTTGGCTGTGAAGGAAAAAGATTTTGTAGCCATAGTACATTACAGGTATCTAAAGGTAAGGTAAAAATGGTCTATGTGTTTGTTTATTGGAGATGATGGAAAGGTGGAAATGTTTACTTTTTGAGAGGAAAGAAATAATAGAGTGAGAAATTTGGAGTCACAGATGAGCTAGAGGATAACCCATGAGGCAAGAGCCATGGTAATAGAGGAGATGGGAAAAGATCTCACCAAAAAAGCCAAGTATTAGATTCTGAGAAGGATGTGACATACCTGCAAGTGAAAGAGGGTAGAAGGTAATGATTAATGAAAACACAGATAAGTGTATAGACTGAGACAGTAGGAGACGAAAGACTTTTCTTCTGATATACCACCACCACAACCACCACCAGCATTACTACCACTACTACACTACCACTACCACACCACTACCACCACTACCACTACTCCACTACCCCCACCAACACCACTACGAGTACCCCCCCCACCACTACTACACCACCACCATCACTACCACTACAACCACCACCACCACTACTTCTATCACTACCACTACCACTACCACTACCACCACCACTACCACTACCACCACCACTACCACTACCACCACCACCACTGCTACACTACCACCACCACTACCATTACCCCTACCACTACCACTACCACTGCCACTACCACTACCACTACACTACCACCACCACCACCACTACTTCTATCACTACCAATACCACTACCACTACCAGCACCACTACTACACTACCACTACCACAACCACTACCGATACACTACCACCACCACCACCACTACCTCTATCACTACCAATACCACTACCACTACCACCACCATTACCGCTACCACCACCACTACCACTACCACCACCACCACTACTACTTCTATCACTACCAATACCACTACCACTACCACCACCATTACCACTACCACCACCACTACCACTACCACCACCACCACCACTACCATTACCCCTACCACTACCACTGCCACTACCACTACCACTACACCACCACCACCACTACACTACCACCACCACTACCACTACCACTACCACTACCACCACTACTACACTACCACCACCAACACCACTACCATTACCCCTACCACTACCACTACCACCGCCACTACCACTACCAAAACACTACCCACCTCCACCACTACACTAATACCATCACTACCACTACCACTACCACCACCACCACCACCACCACTACTACACTACCACCAGCAACACCACTATCATTACCCCTATCACTACCACTACCACCACCACCACTACACTACCACCACCACCACCACTACTACACTACCACCACCAACACCACTACCATTACCCCTATCACTACCACTACCACCACCGTTACCACTACCACCACTACTACCACCACCACTACCACTACCACTACCACTCTCCTCCTGTCCTTTTTCCTTCATGTTCCTGTAATTGTTCTTCTTGTTCTCCCCTTCCCTTTCTTCCTATTCTTTTCCCTCTTCTTCTCCTCTTTCCTTTTCTTCTTCTTTTCTTCTTGTTGATTAAAAGGAGAATCGATGGAGTGAAAAAGCTTGAGAGCCATTAGTGTAAATATAACTATGTTTCTCATATTGTGACAGTGGGGGAAAAAAAGAGGCATGGGGAGAGGGAGAGACAGAGAGAGAGAACAAGAGATATAGGTGTATATATATAAAGACAGATAGATAGATAGGTAGATAGATGATAGATATAAAATACTTGGAATCCAAAGACAAATAACACATTTCTGGAAACACAAAGATATTATTGTATTTTGTATTTCCAGATTGAAAAATAAAATAATGTTATGGTTGTTGAGATGTCAACAGAGAAAATATAATGCATTAAAGACTGGAGTGAAAACAGTTTTGGCAGAAAGAAACAGCAAGTGTATATTTTCTTGGTTCTCTAATATTTTCTTCGATTATGTTAAAGTAAACAAACAAAACCTATTAACTCAATATGGCCACAGAAGGCATACACCCCAGTGAAATTTTCTATAATGAAAAAGCTGGTGAGCTAAAAATAAATGAATAATAGATATATAGAAAAATAATTAGAGATAAACCCATGCACATGTAGTTACCTTATTTTTGACAAAGGAAGCAAGAATATACAATGGAGAAAAGACAGCTTCTTCAATAAGTGGTGCTGGGAAAACTGGACAGTTACATGTAAAAGAATGAAATTAGAACACTCCCTAACACCATACACAAAAATAAACTCAAAATGGATTCAAGACCTAAATGTAAGACCAGACACTATAAAACTCTTAGAGGAAAACATAGGCAGAACACACTATGATATAAATCACAGCAAGATCCTTTTTGACCCACCTCCTAGAGAAATGGAAATAAAAACAAAAATCAAAAAATGGGACCTAATGAAACTTAAAATCTTTTGCACACAAAGGAAACCATACACAAGACGAAAAGACAACCCTCAGAATGGTAGAAAATATTTGCAAATGAAGCAACTGACAAAGGATTAATCTCCAAAATTTACAAGCAGCTCATGCAGCTGAATGTCAAAAAAGCAAACAACCCAGTCCAAAAATGGGCAGAAGACCTAAATAGACATTTCTCCAAAGAAGCTATACAGATTGCCAACAAATACATGAAAGGATGCTCAACACCACTAATCATTAGAGAAATGCAAATCAAAACTACAATGAGGCATCACCTCACAACAGTCAGAATGGCCATCATCAAAAAAATCTCCAAACAATAAATGCTGGAGAGGGTGTGGAGAAAAGGGAACCCTCTTGCACTGTTGGTGGGAATGTAAATTGATACAGCCACTATGGAGAACAGTATGGGGGTTCCTGAAAAAACTAAAAACAGAACTACCATATGACCCAGCAATCCCACTACTGGGCGTATACCCTGAGAAAACCATAATTCCAAAAGATTCATGTACCACAATGTTCATTGCAGCTCTATTAACAATAGTCAGGACATGGTAGCAACCTAAGTGTCCATCAACAGATAAATGGTTGAAGAAGATGTGGCATATATATACAGTGGAATATTACTCAGCCATAAAAAGAAACGAAATTGAGTTACTTGTAGTGAGGTGGATGGACCTAGAGTCTGTCATACAGAGTGAAGTAAGTCAGAAAAAGAAAAACAAATACCATATGCTAAGACATATATATGGAATCTAAAGAAGAAAAAAAATGGTTCTAAAGAACCTAGGGGCAGGACAGGAATAAAGATGCAGAAGTAGAGAATGGACTTGAGGACACGGGGAGGGGGAAGGGTAAGCTGGATGAAGGGAGAGAGTGGCATGGACTTATATACACTCCCAAATGTAAAACAGATAGCTAGTGGGAAGCAGCCGCATAGCACAGGGAGATCAGTTCAGTGCTTTGTGACCACCTGGAGGGGTGGGATAGGGAGGGTGGGAGGGAGACGCAAGAGGGAGGAGATATGGGGATATATGTATATATATGTGTAGCTGATTCACTTTGTTATAAAGCAGAAACTAATGCACCAGTGTAAAGCAATTATACTCCAATAAAGATGTTAAAAAAAAGAAAAAAGAATTAATATTTTCAGATCTCTTTTCAGGTGGGTTTCTATACAGCTATGGTTCTACTAAGCAGGTACAACCACATGAACTCAGAATGAGGAAGAGCGCAATGAGCTGAAGCAAGTGTACTTGCTTGTAACATGAAAGCATATTGGGCAGTGGCTTAAGGGGTTGATGCCTTGTGTTCAGCCCTAGTGGAAATCCTTGTACACGGTTCCAATACCCTAAGTGTCTAGTGCTATAATGAGTAGTGGTGGTGCTTTCATTAGAGACCTAGAGACTGGCAAGCAGAGTGAAGTTAAGTCTGAATGAGAAAAACAAACATCGTATAATATCACTTATATGTGGAATCTAGAAAATGGTAAAAATGAACTTATATAGAGTCACAGATACAGAGAAAAAACTTATGGTTACCGAGGGGGGACGTGGGTGGGGGGATGAACTGGGAGGTCGGGATTGACATATATACACTACTATGTATAAAATAGATAACTAATAAGAATCTACTGTATAGCACAGGGAACTCTACTCAATGTTCTGTGGTGACCTATATGGGAAGGAAATCTAAAAAAGAGTGGATATATGTATGCATATGACTGATTCACTTCCTGAACAGCAAGAAACTAACACAACATTGTAAAACAGCTCTACTCCAATAAAAATTAATAAGAAAAGAAGAAACTTAAATATGATAGCTTTTCCTAACTTCTATTGTTGCTAGACTTCTTGGAGATTCTTCCAGCTTGCTAATAAATCTCTTTCTACTTAAACTAGCTAGAGGAAGGTAAGAAAAACACAGATGCCAATAAGGAAAAAGGAACATATTTAGGTTAAAAACTACACTTGAGTAAAAGGAGTACTCCAAATTGCTCCCTCGGACCATGGGGATGGAGCAGAGGAAGGCCAAAGTCTAGAAAAAAGAGAAAGAAGAGGTGGAAGAAGAGAAAGAAAAGGCTGGGGGAAGTGATGGAGAATGCATGCATTTTAACAGCCTCAGAAATATCAATGAAAAATTTCCAGGTACTTAACATTAACTAATGCTGGTGATAAAAGTAGGCTGGCTTTAAATTCAGGGTCACACATTATTTGACTTTACTTATAGCATCCAGATACCAACCGGATCACTTCTATTCTGCATTACCTCCTGTGGTGTCATATGTCTAGGCACCTTATCCAGCTCACCTCTCTTTTGCCTCAGTGTCCTAGGACTCCCCAAGGATGCTTACTCTTCTTTGAACAGCAGTTCAGTGTAGCCAAATCTCCATCTGAAATACTGTATTCCTTAAATTTTACCCATTTCATATTTATTCTGTAAACACAGACATCTTTGAGACTAATCTATAGGTCCATATCTCATCACGCTTTCTTTTTCCTTGGGGAAATACTCTGCTTTCATTATGTATGCCATCCTATACTGTGTCATTCTGTCTCTTTAGCAGGACTTTCCCCCTTCCCTCCAGCAATTTTAAATATCTTTCCTTCACAGGACTACCTCTTCAAATCCTCCGGGAAGCCTTTCAGGATTACTCCAGCGGGAATTTCCATATTAATATTAATTGAACTGTACTGTAGCACCTACTCTCTGATCCACTATTTTTTAAAATTTATAAAGATAGGTTGCTTTTTTTTTTTTTTTTTTTTTTACTGCTTAATTTCTTGATGTATCATCTCATCAATTAGATCCTAAGTTCCTGAAGAGCAGGGAAAAGCTTTTAGCTTTTTACCATTGAGTATGATTTTTAGCTGTGGGCTTGTCATATATGGCCTTACTATGTTGAGGTATGCTCCCTCTCCCCTTCTTTATTACATACCCCAAGTTCTTAGTTTCTGCTTTATTCAGGGAAGTTTGATGACTACAGTGATGATTTGCCTGCATCACTTTCTCATTAATATCATTGGGCTTTAAGGCAACTATAAAATACAAGCTCCAATGAACCATCCATATCCTGCTCCTTGTTCCTTAGACTCTGCTCTGTAAGTAGGATCATTTTGAATATGAGCTCAAATGGCATCAGAAATAGAGAAACAAAAGATTTATGGATTAAAAACTTCCTTGGTGAACTATCTTGATAGGGTCCACTCAGAGGTTGTGAGCTACTTTAAACAATTTTTTAAAAGGAGGTTTAGGGCTTCCCTGGGTGGCGCAGTGGTTGAGAGTCCGCCTGCCGATGCAGGGGATACGGGTTCGTGCCCCGGTCCGGGAAGATCCCACATGCCATGGAGCGGCTGGGCCCGTGAGCCATGGCTGCTAAGCCTGCATGTCTGGAGCTTCTGCTCTGCAATAGGAGAGGCCACAACAGGGAGAGGCCCACGTGCCGCAAAAAAAACAAAAAAAAAAGTAAGTTTATAAGTAAACATATTAAATAGATACAATAAAATGGGTTGTCATAGCCAATAACAGCAATTCATAATATGCATCAATATAAATGTATTAACTTCCCTTAAATATATATTTTGAATGTTTATGGAGGTTTTCTTTCTGAAACACTCTTCTGATTTTGATCATCTTGTCTAATTTTCTTTAGCTCATATGTGTTTTACTGAGCATAATTAAGTTTGATTTTAGAGAAGGGATAATTAAATTTCAAGAAAATGATGGAAAAGTGAAAATGGCAGCCTTATATTATCTATTAGTGGAATATTATCCATAAATTACTCATTTTATCAATTATCTTCTATTTTAAAGCTCTACTGTGATGCAATAGAAAGATTATTGTCTCTAAATCTCAGAAATATTTCATTATTGCACCTAAAATCTAAAACAACAACAAAAATTTCCTGTCTAAAAGTAAATCCCAAAGATATAAACTAACAATAATGTTTTAAAAAGCAAATAAGCAGAAGCTAGCAAATAAAAGGCGCTCAATGAATAGTTTTAAATGAATGGAAAACCAGGTGGTTGAGACACTGTACTTCCCGAACTGTGTTATTGGCAAGTACTTCCAAGCTAGTAATTAATTCAGGGTGAATATGGGCAACCTGAATATAGTTTATTGAACTTCAAAAATGCATACTTAGTTTTTCACATTGCTCCACAGACTGTGGACATTGAATCTCTGAAAAAAAATTATGTAAAATCATGTCACTGCCTCTCTGAACTGGTAACAAGTAACTGTTTTACCTTCCAAGTGTCTCTGTAAATTTTTATTCAACTCAAAATACAATTTTCATCTTTTCACTCATTCTTTCTTCTAAATAATTGTGCTTAGTTTAATCATGCTCTAAAAAATGACTTAGCCATGCTTCAAAAATATAAAACCTGTATTTGAACTACCTGTGTTCAGTCATAACATTCAAAGAAAGTTTTGTGCAGAATGCATGCTTCACTTTGTGGAGAGTTCAATAAAAGTTGAAAACGAATGGGATAAAATGAACTGCAAAATATGGCTTTTAGTACTGAAATGGCCTGGTTCCTCAGAAGATGTAAAGGTCAAATTGTAATGTCATGCCAATATGTTTTGTAAAGTATACTAAGGGCACTGCATTTAGAGAAGCAAATTTGTGTGACAAAACTTGTAAGAAAAACAAAGGTTGGCACAAAAATCAATACTCCTGTGACAGGCACTGCAATAAATAATAAAAATGAAGAACTTGTTGAATTTAGCTCAGTTTTATTATAAAGTCAAACTAATATCCTATTTTATTGTCTGAGAACAGTATGCCCAGGAAAATGCAGAAAATTATGAGCTGTACTTTACATTATTTTAGTGCTCAATCAGTCTCAAAAATAAAATTGAAAAATGTTTCTGACCTTCACTTTTATACTTGAAGCACAATACCTACATGTATCTGTAAATTGGCTAGTTTTTACATAACATGAGCATAATCGGGCCATAATGTTCATAATGAGGATTCACTCAGCATGTACATCACACTTCATCATGTAAACCCAACAACAGCTCTTCCCTCTGGGACCAGATTTATTTTCATACTACATTTCACAAATAAGGAAACTGAGGCATAAAACGATTAACCTATCTGGCATAGGTCATAAGGAAAATCTGTGCCAGATATCAAATTATGATTCTTAGCTGCTGGAAGCAGGATTCAAGGCCACTGAGTCTTTAATCTCCTGAACTTTTATTTCTTGGGTCATGTCACCATGGATATAATTACTGATATACATAGGCTAAGGGATTCTCTGTCAGGATGATTTTCCCATTTACTCAAAGAATTGCAGCTACGAAAAACTAGCTTTGGTTCCGAGAATAGCATCTCGAGGGCCTGGGGACATATGGGGGTGTACACAAGTATATGCATGTGCATTTTTAAAGCTAAAGGAAGTTAAGTGTGTGAAAGAGAAAGCTCATATATAAATCTAGAGTAGTAAATTTCTTTGTGTGGATATGCAGTCATTATGACCTTGTTCATGGCCATCCTTGAAACTGGAACATCTAATTAGCCATAGATATAACCACTGTATGTTTTGAATTGTTTAGAACAATCTTAATTTACTATAGTTATATTCTTTAAAAAAGATTGTTTATTACATATATAAATATGTGATTTATTAAAATTTAAATGCCTTTTTGAGATTTTTCATTTGCATAAATCCATAAATATTAAAAATGTCTTTGACCGTCATTATGTCTAAATTTTAAGTTTATTATCAGTGGTGAGGACTGAAGTCAGGAAAATTATATATTGCATTTTTCAAACTCCCAAATATATTTTAATTGCTTTGTGTAAAATCAAGACAGCTTCAGAGAGAAAATATAGACACATGAAAGGCAACTTAAAGGGGATATGGTTGTAGTGAGAAATAATTGCCTTGGTGATTCTTTTGCAAGATATTGTGTGATAATTTTATTTAGCAGCTGCTGTCTCTTAAAATATGATATGTTGTCAGAAATAATGGGTCCCATATATTCCAAGAACAGGACATTCACTGAAATATGTTACCAAAGGTAGCTTTGTCCTGAGTTTGAAAACCAGTTTAGGGACATCATCTTCCATATTACTGATAATGAATTGAAATTCGAGAAAAAAATTCATGTTTATAAAACTTATATATGTATATGATTTTTCCAAGAATTATGTATACATAGGTGATTATGGATAAATATGATTAACAGTATAGGCATTTCACATACATTTGCATATTTGAATATATATATTCTATATATATATATATATATACATACACAGAGAATCTTATTTTAGTTGTCATTTAGTGAACAGTAATTATACTTTAAGTTTTTATTCTATCATTAGGGACATTCAACAAAATAACAATGATCCTGCCGCTGCTGATAAATGGTACTTGAGCTGATTTAAACATATGAAGAGAGAAGGAAAGAAGATCCTTGGAAAGAATTGCTCTCTGTTTTCTAACAATGAATTGCTTTGTTTAATTCCTAACAAATTCACCATCTAATCTTCAGTAAATTTGAAGTCTTAAGTCTTTTAAGAATCAGGAACAGATGTAGTGTGCTAACCACAAATTTGCTTACATTGTGACTTACCAGTCTAAGGTTGAATTACTTATTTTTCTGTCTACTCAGAATTTAATTAAATAAAGCCCTTTATTTTTTACTTGATCAATTACAACTCTTTACTCCTCTGTGCCTATGAGGCAGTGTTTACTATGCTATGAGATAATCTCGATGGGGTTCTGTGAAAAGCAATTTCAACACCAGCAAGGGACCTAGTTAGACCCATCGTTCAAACCCAACAAAGGTGTCTCCCTGTTTCACTCAGTTTTATTAATAAAAAAAAATGTCAAAACTGATGAAAAATCAAGCTGGTCAGAGGTCCATTGCTTATCCCCTCCCATTCTCCATCTTCTTCTTTTCTCTTGTTTCTTCTCCATCTCCTTTTCTCCTTCCCTTTAGTGATTCCCTGAGGCCCACAAAAAGTCCAAGAGCCATGTTAACAAGTGACAAGGCAGCCAGGGCAGAAATATGCCAGGTACTCACACAGGGCTCAGAATTCAAGAGAGTCTGCTGCTCCTAGGGACATCTGCTTCCTGACACTATTCCACAATCTTGAGTGGGCAGCACCTCTTCTGTAGCATCATTTCCTCTTCAGAGGTCATGATATTCCTTTCAACAAAATTTCACCTTCGTAGCACACAAAATTTTATATTTCCTAGAGATTTTGCCCTAAGTAAAAATTTACTTCCCTCCCACCACCTCTCTTTCTCTCTCTCTTTTTCTCTATCTCTCAATCTCTGTCATCTTTCACTGTTTCAGATTTGGAGGCAACCATCCCCACTAACCAAGCTGAATCAACTGATCATCCTATGACTTCTGAAATCCATGAATACTGGGCCTATATAAAATTGTATTACTTTGTACAAGTTAATATTTTTTACTGTTTTACTTTGTTAGATAAAAACATTAAAATGTGTTAAAAAGTAGCGAACGATTATGCAGTGTTTAGAAAACATTGGATAGTTTTTTAATCCTGTGTCCTTTAGAAAAATGAATATGAAAAATCATGATCAAGAAAACATTTGAATCTTATTACATAATTGAGCTTCATATTCTCACATGTGAAGATTTTGATACAGATTATATCCTTAAGTCAGGAATCAAGAAAACTAGGTTGTAATTCTGCCAAACATTTAGAGAAGAGTTAATGCCTATCCTTCTGAAACTATTCCAAAAACTTACAGAGGAAGGAACACTTCTGAACTTATTCTATGAGGCCACCATCACCCTGATACCAAAACAAGACAAAGATATCACAAAAAAAGAAAATTTCAGGCCAATATCACTGATGAACGTAGATGCAAAAATCCTCAACAAAATACAAGCAAACCAAATCCAGTAATACATGAAAAGGATCATACACCATGATCAAGTGGGATTTATCCCAGAGATGCAAGGATTTTTCAATATCTGCAAATAAATCAATGTGATACATCATATTAACAAATTGAAGAAGAAAAACGATATGATCATCTCAATAGATGCAGAAAAAGTTTTTGATAAATTTCAACATCCATTTATGTAAAAACTCTCCAGAAAGCAGGCACAGAGGGAACATACCCTAACTTAATAAAGGCCATGTATGACAAACCCACAGGTAACATCATACTCAATGCTGAAAAGCTGAAAGCATTTCCACTAAGATCAGGAATAAGACAAGAATGCCCTGTCTTGCCACTCTTATTCAAATAAGGAATAGTTTTGGAAGTCCTAGCCACAGCAATCAGAGAGGAAAAAGAAATAAAATGAATCCAAATTGGAAAGGAAGAAGTAAAACTGTCACTGTTTGCAGATGACATGATACTATACATAGAAAACCCTGAAGATGCTACCAGAAAACTCAAAGAATTTGGTAAAGTTGCAACATACAAAATTAATGTATAGAGATCTGTTGTATTTCTACACACTAACAATGAACTATCAGAAAGAGAAATTAAGGAAATAATCCCATTTATCATCACATCAGAAAGAATAAAATACCTAGGAATAAACCTACCTGAGGAGGCAAAAGACCTATACTTGAAAAACTATAAGATGCTGATGAAAGAAACTGAAGATGACACAAATAAATGGAAAGATATACAGTGTTCTTGGATAGGAAGAATCAATATTCTTAAAATGATCATACTACCCCTGGCAATCTACAGATCTAATACAATCTCTATAAATTACTAATGGCATTTTTCACAGAATTAGAACAAAAAATTTAAAAAATTATATGGAAACACAAAAGACCCCAAATAGCCAAAACAGTCTTGAGAATGAAGAATGGATCTGGAGGAATCATGCTCTCTGACTTCAAACTATACTACAAAGTAATGAAAACAGTACAAAACAGCAGCACAAAAACAGACAATAAATCAATGGAATAGGATAGAGAGCCCAGAAATAAACCCATGCACTTATGGTCGATTAATCTACAACAAAGGAGGCGAGGATATGCAATGGAGAAAAGACAGTCTCTTCAGTAAGTGGTGCTGGGAAAACTGGACGGCTACATGTAAAAGAATGAAATTAGAACACTTATCATCATCATATACAAAAATAAACTCAGAATGGATTAAAGACCTAAGACTGAATACTACAAAACTCCTAGAGGAAAACATAGGAAGAACATTCTTTGACATAAATCACAACACTTTTTTTTGGATCTGTCTCCTAGAGTAATGGAAACAAAAGCAAAAATAAATAAATGGGAACTAATTAAACTTGAAAGTTTTGCACAGCAAGGGAAACCATAAGCAAAACAAAAAACAGCCTAAGGAATGGGAGAAGATATTTGCGAATAATGCAACCAACAAGGGCTTAATTTCCAAAATATAGAAACAGCTTATACAGCTCAATATCAAAAAAACAAACAACCTAATCAAAGAATGGTCAAAAGACCTAAATAGACATTTCTCCAAAGAAGACATACAGATGGCCAACAGGCATATAAAAAGATGCTCAACATTGCTAATTATTAGAGAAATGCAAATCAAAACTATCATGAAGTACTACCTCACACCAGTCAGAATGGTCATTATCAAAAATTCTACAAATATTAAATGCTGGAGAGGTATGGAGAAAAGGGAACCCTCCTACACTGTTGGTGGGAATATAAACTGGTACAGCCACTATGGAAAGGAGTATGGAGGTTACTCAAAAAACTAAAAATAGAGTTGTCATATGATCTTGCAACCATACTCCTGGGCATATATCTGGAAAAGACAAAAACTCAAATTTGAAAACATACATGCACACCAATGTTCCTGGCAGCACTATTTACAATAGCCAAGACATGGAAGCAACCTAAATGTCCATCTGCAGATGAATGGATAAAGAAGATATATATATATATATTTATATACACACACAATGCAATATTACTTAGCTCTAAAAAAGAATAAAATAATGCTATTTGCAGCAACATGGATGGACCTAGAGATTATTATGCTAAGTGAGGTAAGTCAGAGAAAGACAAATATCATATGATGTCACTTATAGGTGGAATCTAAAAAAATGATACAAATGAACTTATTTACAAAACGGTAATAGACTCACAGACATAGAAAACAAACTTATGGTTACCAAAGGGGAAGAGGAGAAGGAATTTGGGATTAACAGGTACACACTACTATATATAAAATAAACAACAAGGCTCTACTGTATAGCACAGAGAACTATATTCAATATCTTGTAATAGCCTATAATGGAAAAAAATATGGAAAAGAATATATATGTATAACTGTATAACTAAATCACTTTGCTGTACACCTGGAATATTATAAATAAACTATACTTCAAAAAAATTAAAAAACAAAAGAAATCTGGGTTGCCATTTTGTGGTCACCAAATATTTCAAGCTTTCCCACTTTCTGACACATAGTTGCACTGTACTTTTTTGGTTTTTTGACATTAGTTTTGGTCATGGGACTTGCTTCCAAATGTGATTAACAGTGACATGTGAAGGGTGAAAAACCAGAACTCAAGCCGTCAAGTTACCTGAAAACTTCTTTCAGCCTGGCTTTTCTTTCTTTTTTTTTTTTTTTAACATCTTTATTGGAGTGTAATTGCTTTACAATATTTTGTTAGTTTCTGCTGTATAACAAAGTGAATCAGCTATATGTATACATATATCTCCATACCCCCTCCCTCTTGCGTCTCCCTCACACCCTCCCTATCCCACCACTCTAGGTGGTCACAAAGCACAGAGCTGATCTCCCCATGCAATGCCGCTCTTCCCACTAGGTATCTATTTTCCATTTGGTAGTGTATACATGTCAATGCTACTCTCTCACTTCGTCCCAGCCTGGCTTTTCTTATAAACATAGTGAGTAAAGTGCCCTAATAACCTGCATTGGTCATGTGAGAGAGAAATGACCTTTTGTAGGGTTAAAATACTGATAATTTTTGAAGATCAAAATAAGTATACTAGGTGTAAATACTTAGTATATGCCAGACTGAAATAAGTGCTCAATAAATGTGTTTTCTTTTTCATAATCCAAGTAATATATTTCATTGCAAAGCAAGAGGAGACTTTAAATATCAATTCTAAGACCTACATCCTTTTTTCTAAATAAATGGCAAAGATAGTTTTTTTTGTTTGTTTTAGATTTAGGGTATAATTGATATTCTTTCATCAATCTCTTTTAGTTTTCAGTGTACAGGTCTTTCACCTCCTTGGTTAAGTCTATTTCTAAGTATTTTATTGTTTTGATTCTATTATAAATGGGATTCATTTCCTAATTTCTCTTTCAGTTAGTTTATTGTTAGCATATAGAGATGCAACTGATTTTTGTATGTTAATTTTGTATCTTGCAACTTTACTGAATTCATTTATTAATTCTAACCTTTTGGTGAAATCTTTAGGGATCTCTATATATAAGATCATATCATCTGCAAAACTTCTTCCTTTCTGATTTGGATACTTTTTATTTCTTTTTCTTACCTAATTGCCTTGGCTAGGACTTCCAGTACTATATTGAATAGAAATGGGAAGCATGGGCATCCTTGTTCCTGATCTTAGAGGAATAGCTTTTAGCTTTTTACCATTGAGTATGATTTTTAGCTGTGGGCTTGTCATATATGGCCTTACTACATTGAGGTATGCTCCTTCTATACACAGTTTGTTGAGAGTTTTTAATCATGAAAGGAAGTTGAATTTTGTCAAATGCTTTTGATGTGTCTATTGAGATAATCATATGAATTTTATCCTTCATTTTGTTAATGTGGTGCATAACATTGACTGATTTCAGCATGTTGAACATCCTTGCATACAGGGATAAAAATGACTTGATTATGGTATACAATCCTTTTAATGTGCTGCTTAATATTATTTGCTAGTATTTTGTTGAGAATTTTTGCATCCTTATTCATCAGGGATATTGGCCTGTAATTTTCTTTTCTAGTTGTGCCCTTGTCTGGTTTTGGTATCAAGGTAATCTTCGGTATCAAGGTAATTTCTTTTGGAGTTTGGAAGTATTCCTTCCTTTTTAATTTTATGGAAGAGTTTGAGAACTACTGGCATTAATCTTTCTGTAAATGTCTGGCAGAATTTACTAATGTAGCCATATGGTCCTGTGCTTTTCTTTGTTGGGAGATTTTGATTACTGATTCAATCTCCTTACTAGTTATAGTTCTATTCATATTCTCTATTTTTTCATGATTCAGTCTTAGTAGGTGTAAGTTTCTAGAAATTTATTTATTTATGTTAGTTCTTTTCATCCTTCAATGGTAAAGATGAGAAAACCTGTATGCATATGGATATAGTTAATTTGAGAACTATTTTTTAAACACTTGTAAGTCTTTCAAAACCAAGAATATATTTACCAAATGATCATTTTCCCCTACATTTTAAACCCAGTCATTTAAGCTAAAACAAACTCAGTCTGTATGCTAGCTCAGATTCACTTATATTAAAATCATAAAAATGATGTTTAATATCTACTTGACACACAAGGAGCTTTTTTTTTTTTTTTTTTTTTTTTTTTTTGCGGTACGCGGGCCTCTCACTGCTCTGGCCTTTCCCGCTGCGGAGCAACAGGCTCCAGACGTGCAGGCTCAGCGGCCATGGCCCACGGGTGCAGCCGCTCTGCGGCATGTGGGATCCTCCTGGACCGGGGCACGAACCCGTGTCCCCTGCACCGGCAGGCAGACTCCCAACCACTGCGCCACCAGGGAAGCCCACAGGAGCTTTTAAATGAAGCTTTTCTAAATTTTATATCTTTCAAACTCTACATGTTCTCTATTCACCTCACCACTCTTCACTACTCTTTAAGATCAGATCAGATTTACTTCAAATATATTTAGTTCAAAAACACATCCTCTTGGTTAATTGACCTCATGGTATCTGTGGGGGATTAGTTCCAAGACCCCCTTTGGATACCAAAATTCATAGGTGCTCAAGTCCCTTATATAAAATGGCTTAATATTTGTAAATAACCCATGCACACCCTCTTATATACTTTATATAATCTCTAGATTACTTATAATAGCTAATACAAGGTAAATGCTGTGTAAATAGTTGTAAATACAATGTAAATGCTATGTAAATAGTTGCCAATGTGCAGCAAATTTGAGTTTTACTTTTTGGAACTTTCTGGAATTTTTTCTTCCAAATGTTTTTGCTCTGTAGTTGGCTGAATCTGCAGATGCAAAGCTTTTGGATATGAAGGGCCAACTGTATATACTGACCTCCTTGTCTCTTGTTACAGTGCTTGAATTAAAGTCTATTTTCCCTGGTATAAGTACAGATAATCCTGCTCTCACTTGGTTTCCATTTGCATAGAATATCTTTTCCACCTCTTAACTTTCTGCCTATATGTGTCTTTGATGCTAAAGTATGTCTCTTGTAGGCAGCATATAGTTGCATCCTTTTTTTAATCCACTTGGCCACTTTATGTGTTTTGATTGAAGAATCTAGTCCATTTACATTTAAAGTAATTATTATGTAAGGGTATATTATTCCCATCTTGTTAATGGTTTTCTGGCTGTTTTCTACTTCCTTTTTTCCTTTCTTTCACTCTTCCTATCTTGCTTTGTGATCTGATGATTTTCTGTAGTGGTATGCTTTGATTCCTTGATATTTTGCTTTGTGGTTACTATGAAGCTTATATAAAACGTCTTATAGTTATAACAGTCTATTTTAAGCTGATAACAACATAACTTTGATTACATATAAAAACTTTACCCTGTTGTTTCCCCCTCCCACATTTTGTTTTTGATGTCTCATTTTACATCTTTTTATATTGTGAATTCATTAAAAAATTGTGGTAGCTTGAGTTACTTTTAATACTTTTGTCTTTTAACTTTTATACTAGAGTTAAGTTACTTACATACCACCATTAGAGTATTAGAGTATCCTGGATTTGACTATATGTACTTTCCTTACCAGTGGAGTTTTACACCTTCATGTTTTCATATTACTGAACTTAGTGTCTTTTCATTTCAGATTGAAGAACTTTCTTTAGCATTTTTTTGTAAAGCAGATCTAGTGATCATGAACTCCCTCAGTTTCTGTTTGTCTGGGAAAGTATCACTCCTTCATTTCTGAAGGATAGCATTGCTGGGTAAAGAATTTTTGATTGGCAGGATTTTTTTCTTTCAGCATTTTGAATATATCATCAGACTCTCTCCTGGCCTGCAAGATTTCTGTTGAGAGATATGCTGAGAGCCTTATGGGTCCACTTTGTTTTTTGGTTTTTTTGCAGTATGCGAGCCTCTCACTGTTGTGGCCTCTCCCGTTGTGGAGCACAGGCTCTGCATGTGCAGGCTCAGCAGCCATGGCTCACGGGCCCAGCCGCTCCGCGCCATGTAAGATCTTCCCAGAGCGGGGCACGAACCCGTGTCCCCTGCATCGTCAGGTGGACTCTCAACCACTGCACCACCAGGGAAGCCCGCACTTTGTTTTTTGTTTGTTTCCCTTACTGCTTTCAAAATTCTTTTTGGTCTTTGATTTTTGACAGTGTTAGTACCATGTGTCTCAGTGAAATTTTCTTTGGGTTGAATCTGTATGGGATCTATGAATTTCATGTACTTGGATGTCCATATCTCTTCTCATATTTGGGAAATATTCAGCCATATTTCATTAAATAAGTTTTCTATCCCTTTCTCTCTCACTTCTTCTGTGACTTGCAAAATGTGAATATTGTTTCATCTGATGATGTACCATAATTTACATAGACTTTCTTTACTGTTTTTCAATTTTTTTCTCTTTTTTCTCTGCTGACTGCCTAATTTCATCTTTGAGTTCTCAGATTCTTTCTTCTGCTTAATCAAGTCTTCTTCTAATGCTCTCTATTGTGTTTTTTATTTTATTCAGTGTGTTCTTCAGCTCCAGAATTTGTTTAGTTCTCTTTTAATAACATATCTCTCTTTTAAACTTCTCATTTTGTTCATATTTTTTTTCTGACTTTGTTGAGTTGTCTATGTTCTTTTATAGATCACAGCTTCCTTAAAATGATTATTTTGCAGTCTCTGTCCAGCAATGTTTAGATCTCCATTTCCTTAGATTTGACCACTGGAAACTTATTGAGTTCCTCTGGTGGTGTCATGTTTTCTTCATTTTTCATGTTTCCTGTAGCCTTGTGTTGATGTCTATGCATTTGATGAAGAAGTCACCTCTTCCAGATTATGGACTAGTTTTTGTGGGGAAAGATTTCACCTGTGGGTTGAGGTGAGGGTGCTATCTGGGTGTGTGCTAGTTCCAGCTCCTGGGAAGGTCCAACAGCACAGTCTTATTTAGCTTCATCAGCTGAGGTCAGTGTTGATGAAGATTTCAGAGGCCCTCAATGACCAATGCTGAGGCTATCTGTAGCAGTGGTGAGGGTTTTCAGAGACCACCTGATCTCTTTTTTTCCCATGAAGGACATGGCCAAGGAGTTCCCTGCTGGTGTCAGAACCAGCTTGTGGGCACCCTCGTGGTGGTGGTGCCACTGGTATCTGATGTGCAGATTCCTGTGGAGCAGCCATGAAGCTAGGATTTGAAGCCCAAGTGCTCACAGAGTGATAGTGGCTCTAGGGTCTGGGGCATTGGTTAGCCCACAGCAGCACTGATGTGTGAGATACAGGTACACACTAAGCTGCCACAAACCCAAAGTCTGGAGCACAGGCATGCATGGAGTGACAACAGCTCTGGGGCCCAGGATGCTGGTGATACCACAGTGATGTTGGTTTTGGTGCTTGAGGTATACATGCAGCAGCTACGGTCCTGAGTCTAGACTGTGGGTGTATGCAGAGCAGCCTCAGAGCTAAGATCCTGGAGCACATGTGCACACGGAGTGGACTTGAAGCTGGGGCTGAAGTGTGGGCCCACATGGAGCAGCTGCAGCTCTGGGGCCTGGGGCATGTGCAGGATTAGGGGGTCCTTGGGCAACACAACAGCAGCTTTTTCTGGGGGAGCAGTACAGCAGCATCTCCCTCTCTGGTGAGTCTATAACAGCTATGGCTGTTGGCTACTTAGTTGCAATGGCTGCCAGTGTCTTCTGTAGAGCAGGTCTCTGGGGTCCATGATGACAAATATTATGGGGTCCTCTGCTATGAAAGTTGTAGGGAATCCACAGCTTTCATAAGGGCTGTAGAGGCTCTCAGAGGCAAAGGCTGCTGGGTCCGCCACAAAGTAGGCCATTGGGGACCATAATGGCACCCACCATGTGGCTGTTATTGTTAGTCTTGCCTTTCTTCTTTGTTCCTAGCTATCTCCAGACATTTCCACTGAGCTGCTTTCCCTAGTGATCCTTTATGTGTGGATATTCTCCATTTTTCACTATAGGTTCTTAATTGGACTCTTGAGCCCTCTTGGGGCTATATTTGTTTGTAGAGAGCTGTCTAATTACTGTCATTTGTGGGGAGAAAAAAGGCTGGTATCTCTTATTTTGCCATTTGTTGACATCACAAAGATAGACTGGGGAATGGGAAAGGGGAAGGGGCAATATAGGGATGGGGAAAAAAAGGATTATTATGGGATTATATGAAATCTTGTGCGTGAAACTTTTGAAAATTGTAAAGCACTATAGAATTTAAAGAATCTTTCATTCAATAAAAAGGATAGATTTTTTAAAATTCCATTTTTAATGACTTCTACGAACAAATAACAATATTGTGTGAATACTCCTTTCCAATGTTAAAACACTGACAGAAATTCTTATGCCCAAGTTAAATTCCACTTGATTTTATTTAAGTCATCTTGTCTCTAGTGTCGTCTTTTCTAAAGAGAGAGAAGGGATTGTCTGTAAATTTCCTACACAATCTGTCATGTAAAATCTGTCATGTGTCTTTTCCAATTCTGTTTCCTCTGCCAGAAAGAAAAATTTCTCCTCCTGCCCACTCCCCAATGCATACACACATACACACTCACACTCATTCATACAAACATACACATATACAGTTAAGAATAACTTATCCTTGAAACTTCATTGTTGGAAATTAATTATTCAAATTTTACCTTTGTCAGATCACTATCCCTGCCTCAGTTTAGATAGCTTCTTATTCTCTGTTGTCCTATAATGCCCTGACATGCATCTCTTATAGCAATGGTCCCCAACCTTTTTGGCACCAGGGACCAGTTTCGTGGAAGACAATTTTTCCACAGACAGGGGTATTGGGGACCCTTGTCTTATAGTATTTGCCACATATCATTGTACTTATTGATTTTTTTTTTTTAACTGGGCTGTTTGCTCCTTCTGAGCAGGCTCAATGACTCACACATTACTGTATTCCCAGTGCTTAACACATATCTGGAAAATAGTAAAAGAACAATGTGTCATTTAAATGAATAGAAATGAGTGAATTTTGCTTCAATCATAATCTTTTGTCTCAAGTTTCTTTCTTCAAGTCATTCATTCATTTAACAAATATTGCTTGAATCCTTACTATTTTCAAAGGGGATAGGAAGAATTTATTTAGAATACAAAATATCTGACATATTAATTATCATATGCCATCAATTAACATTTGTTGGATATCTCTTTTTATGGAACTCTTTTTTATTTTTTAATTTTTATTTATTTATTTAGTTAGTTAGTTAGTTATTTTGGCTGCATTGGATCTTAGTTGTGGCATGTGGGATCTTTGTTGAGGCATGCGGGATCTTTGTTGTTGTAGCACGTGGCTCTTCATTGCGGCCCGCGGGCTTCTCTCTAGTTACAGTGCACGGGCTTCTCTCTAGTTGTGACATGCAGGCTCCAGAGCACGTGGGCTCTCTAGTTGAGGCACAAGGGCTCAGTAGTTCTGGCATGCGGGCTTAGTTGTCTCGCAGCATGTTGTATCTTAGTTCCCTGACCAGAGATCGAACCCGTGTCCCCTGCATTAGAAGACAGACTCTTTACCACCGGACCACCAGGGAAGTCCCCTATGGAACTCTTTTTTAAAACGTTAAAAAATAAAGAGAAAAGCAATTCTCCAACTAGGACATAGCAGGCATTGTGGATACTCTTAACAAACTGGACTTCTGTTGTAATTCATAGCGGTCAATAAAGGAGTTCTCTTGTCTTTAGTTATTGCCTCTTGGGGCTATGCTAGTATGTTAATGCTTATATGCAAGTGGCTACTGTTCATTCCCTAAATATAGAGGGTGTATCCTATGGTTTAATTCACACTTTTGATGGACCAGTTCCCAGTTAACCAGGGACATCTGAATTCCATTTTTGTGCCTTGTAGTGTTGGCAGTCTTCCAAGATGGGAACAGATAGTGTGCTCATTAAGCTGAGTGTAAGGCTATCTTCCAAATCATTAATGAAATGTATAAAAAATACTGGGCATTAGAACTGACCACAGTGGGACAGCTCTCAATATGTGATCCTAGGTTGTCACATAACCATTGATCATCACCTAAGGGTATGAGCTTTCTTGAAGTTATACATTGACTTCACAAAATATTCCAAATTTCTTGGTGAAAAATGGCATACAAGTCTGTAACAGAGGCCTTACTAAAACCCATATATATTAACTGTCTTGCTCTTTCTTAGGCATCACTGTCATGGAGAAATTAAGTTGTTCTAGGGTGATTAACTTTCATAAAATCATATTAAGTTACAGTATAATACCTGAGCTTTTCTAGGTATTTACTAGTTAATAATCTTATGGTTATATCTAGTAGATATAAACATCAAAATTAGTCTGACTAATCTCTATTAGGATACGTTTTTCTTATATTTCTTCAATTCTACACTTTCATTCTCTGTTGCAACATGTCCATCCCATCTCATTATACTTTCCAAACAACTCGTTTTATCTTCCCGCTTTAGATGATCCCCCTTCCCCAATATTGTCTTCCTACTTGATCACAGCTAGCACAGTCTTAGTCTCATTGAACTCACTGGATTTGTATCTGTTCCTTTATTTGTCTCTAACTGCTCCTTTCGGAAGGCTTATTATTTTGAGAATGGAAGCCTTCTACATCCCCAGTGCCTGATAAAGGGAGAGGCAGAGTATTGACACTTCATCAATAGACACATGCTCAAGAAATTTATTCTCAGGTTTTCCCTTAAATATCACTTACATTTCTTTGCCTTTCCCCCAGAACAGATTGCAGCTGGATGTTTAATGTGCTCCCCAGACATCCATATTGACAGAACAAGGCATTTGTACATTCCTTGCTCCCTGCAAGTGGTCAGAATGCAGTCATTCCACCCTCTTCTTCTTTTCTCCAGTTCATATTGACAAGGTTCCTTGTTGTCCTTTAATACAGTCATTTACTGAGCTACCCAGATCTTCTTCTACTTTCCTCAGTAATTTCAGCACCACGTCTACATTTTCATTCTCTGCCTTGTTTCTTGCAAACTTTATGGTTATAAGATATAATTCAAACACTTTCCAGTTCCACAACCTCCTCAACTCTAGTAATTTAACTTCTACCAGCCACAAACACAACCATATAGCCCTACGAGTTCATGAACAATGACATTTATAGTTTCTCATATAATACATATTCTCACTCTGCATCTAAGCACGCAGATCTGAACATTCAGAAAGTGAGTTTGGAGATCCCATTAACATGAGGAGTGTTCCAAGAGGGCTTGAGTTGTGCATGTAATCAGGAGGGCTGCAGTGGGTAGGAGATTTGACAAGAAGGAACTTAGCAGTTGGAGCTAGTGAGGCCTTCAAAACTTTCTTCAGATAATTGCTTCTGAGTCCTTTCTCAACTCCCACTCTAACCCTCACACCTAAAGAATGAAAACTTATTTCCCTGAGATGTAATTCAATTCTACACATCTTTATTGAGTGTCTTTTACTTATGAGATACAGTTCTAGGAAGCTGGCATACATCAGTAAGCAAAACAGGTAAAGCTGCCTGCCATTTTGGCATTAATATCCCTGGCTTGAACACTCTTGTAGAATGTATTTTGTCTTGTACTATATATATTGTTTAGAATTCTGTAAGTTACTATTCAACAGAATCTTGGAACCAGACAAATCCTTCCATTTCCTAGCTTAAGTAATATCTCTAAGTTTTAGTTTCCTCTTCCATGATAGGAATGGGTAAACTCATAGGCTTGTGGACAGGTTAAACAAGATAATGTTTAGAGTGTCTTGGATGGTGACTAGCACAGAGTAAACATTCTGAAATATTTTTACTACTATTGATATTATAGTAGTAGTATATTTATTAGTATTGATTAGTATTAGTATTGATATTATAGGGGTAGTAATAGTACTGTACTTATGTGGGAAATAAATTGTAGCTATTTATATTATCAATATTTTTTACATGACACCTCCCTACTGAACAGTAAGCTCTCTAAAGCCAAAGATTCTCTCTTTCTCCCCCCCCCAACCCCTTTATGAACTTCTGTGTGGATGGCACATTGCATTCAAAATTTTTTACTGTATTGAATTTAATTAAAAATTATAATTTCATCTTAATAACTTCCAGGTTTTTATTTGTTCTCTAATTTTTCCAAAATAGCCTGTTTTTAACACCTAGCAGTTCCTTAAACTAAACCTGGAGAGCAAATCATAAGATACCACAGATCTAAATATTACTAAGTTTAGAAAGGAATTTCAAATTTCACTCTCCTATTAAGAAAGTTGTAATTGATTTTCTGATCATGATTGAGATTTACCCAATATAGAGACAACTTATGATACATATGAAAGTTTCAGCATTGCTCATTGAAATGGGATATGAGACATCTTATTGTCTAGATCTAGAGGGTCATTTATGGGGAGGCAAATCTGAGACATGTACATTTTTCAAAAAAGATACAAATCACCCAGTTTGAGGACAGTAAAATCTAGCCTCCAACCTTTCCAAAGCCTGGATATTCCATATTTGATATGCTAATGACTAATCAAATCACCATCAATATGCCTTTTAAACCACAATGCAAATACAAAACTTCATTTGGTGATGTAAATACACAATAATAATTATGGAAATTTCCTTGGGTGAAGGGCAGCAAATATTAGTACAACTAATAGGTACTTATTAGGTCCTAACTATCTCAATCTGCCAAATGCTGTTAAGGAAGCTGCCCCCTACTGTCTTGGTTTTTCATTCTCATTGCTGAAAAACTAGAAAGGAACAACATCCATTGCAAGTAAGCCAACCTCCTCTGACACATGTCCTCCATGGTTTAGCTGTGCTTTTCCAGATAACTTTATGATAATAAGATAATTTTATGGCCCAGGCTGTCTTGCTTCAGTACTTTAGATCATCAATATGAATATGTGGAAGTGTCTTACATATGGAGAATAATGCATTTGAATAAACAAAGAAAGAATCAGATGGCCATTTTTGCGTGGGAATAGTCAGCAATATAATAATATGCAGGAGCTTTTTCTGGATTATTGGAGCTTTTCTTTTTGAAGTTTGAGATTTACTTTGTTCTATTGACTGATGATGATAGCCTGCTCTGAAGGAGTTAAACCTGGCTGAAAAAGAAGGCAGTGTCTTATCTCTGTAAGAGCCATTTACTGCACTGTCTTCCACCTGGAATTAGAGGTGGGCAAGATAATCTTATCAATAGTTCAAAGCAAATCCATCTACAGTTTTCACATTATGAGACAGCACTATGCATTGCGGAGTGGTCTTCCTTGCTTTATCTCAAATTATCTCCACAATTCTATAAAGTAGATTAACTGAGGGATGTAGAGTTAAATTACTTTGGTTATTTGCCTTAATGGACAAGCTTTCAAATTATTTTTAGTTAGAAAATGATATTTTTTCTTACAGAAGATATTAATATATACTGAAATATACAAAGTAATACAAAGTCTAAACATTAGAAAGATATGTAATATAGAAGAGAAAGTCCTCTGTAATCCACCTCCCCGTGCCAAGAACTGTTTTCAGTTCACATTCTTCTAATATTTGCTACATATATTTTCCATTTTTTTCACTATTAACAAAAAAGCAACAATAAATTGATTCTATCCTCAACATATTATGAAAAAATCTTGTTTCTTCCCCTTTCCAATAATACTTATACTTTTTTTCTCTATGTCTGTATGTGTGTGTGTAGTTGGATTGTTTTCGATTTTTCACTAATAACAAAAACACTACAATAAGAATTCGTGCGCGTATTATTCACTCTCAGGTACATACATTTTTGTTTAATTTTAAAAACATGAGTCTATATCAATAAGTAATATTATATATGTTGAATAATTTTATATATATACATACACACACACAGGTGGCCTTTAAGGAAAAGGCATTGAATATCACTAAATATATATCATTATACTCTTTTTTTGAATTTTTGAATTTTATTTTATTTATTTTTTTATACAGCAGGTTCTTATTAGTTCATTACGCTCTTTATACGCCATTTAATTCCTGACAATACACAGTAATTATTACCTGAATATTGGGAGTTAATCTGAAAAATTAAATTTTCTAAATTATTTTACAAAAATACCTTTATAATCTATTTGAAGTAAATTGGCCAATTCATGTGTATTTAACTGACTAGCAAATGAAATAAAAACATTTACTGTGCATTCACAATGGAAAACTTGTAGGTTACACACTCCAGAAAAGGGAAGAAAAGGGGAAATAAGGCTTATATAATCTCTATTATGATATAATCACTGTGTTGGATATTTTTTTCTGCCATTTAAAAATATACAGACAATCCTGCATATTATGCCTTATTAATGATTTCTATAGATAAAGAATCTGAGGTTTTAATTGGTTAAATAAACAAACAGATAAACAAAATGCCAAGATTGCAAACTTTGTTTGTGGTAAAGTCGAGATTTGAATCAAAATCTCTGATGCTAAGGTTAATACCATCCTCATTATACTATACTGTACAAGATGTAATGCAAAGACATTAAGTATTTTCTGAGTATACAGTCTATTATCTGCTTGTTTGCTTGTAAATGGCATATTTATAGAGATAGATATGGATATGATACATGGTTTCTTATAACACAATGGGGTCTCACGAATTTAATAATACATTTTTCCGGTAAAGAGGAATACAATTCAGCTGATTGTTTCCAAGGGGTAGATTAGATAAAGGTGTTAATGTTGCACACTTAGAGAGATCGTAGAATCCAAATATTAAATTTCTGTAAAAAGCTAAAAGTGGAAACGTAATCTTTTTTAATAAGTCTAGGTTGCTACTAGCAATGTGGAGAATGTTAAAAGGGACATTAATAAAACACTTTGCAGAGCAAAAAACTCAAGAAGGATTTGCCAGGAATTAGAGCAACATGATGAAACATAACACAGACAAAAATTACTGGAGTTTTGGGCTTCCCTGGCGGCGCAGTGGTTGAGCGACCGCCTGCCGATGCAGGGGACACGGGTTTGTGCCCCGGTCCGCGAAGATCCCACAGGCCGCGGAGCGGCTAGGCCCGTGAGCCATGGCCGCTGAGTCTTCGCGTCCGGAGCCTGTGCTCCGCAACGGGAGAGGCCACAACAGTGAGAGGCCCGCATACCACAAAAAAAAAAAAAAAAATTACTGGAGCTTATTTATTACAAAGCGCTCAGAGTGGTTAATGAGGACTCCTATCATGTTCTGATGAATTTTAAATCATAAGTTCAGCTCCCACATATTCTATCTAATTCTAAGTGCATCTACCCTTACAAGTACAGTTGCTGGCTTTTCTCCCATATTTTGAGATGGCTAACAATATGGAGAATTTATATCTGCCAAAAAATATCTTCTATGAAACACTGTATATATTTATTTCATTTTGGGAATGGTATAACTTAGGGATGGTTTGGTTATATGGTGCCTAAACTCCTCCATGACAATAAACTGCATGCCCATATTACATGAATTTACATATCCTAGATGCCACAAACCCACTGAGTGAAGTTTTCTGTTCAAGCACGCTTCACTGCAAAGACGGGCATAGCTTATTCCCCAGGAAGTATTTACTTACCACGACATCAGGAGTTTTATTGTACCACCTGCACATTTATTAGAGTAAAACCCTGTATTTAAAGGAAATGTACCCAAACAACATAAGGTAGAAGCAGTTAAACACAGGTGGCCTTTTTTTAAAAAAATGTCATTGAATATCACTAAACTAAGGCAGAGTCACCTGCATCTGATTATAACGAAATTGTTGAACTTTTGATAATCCTTCCCTTCCAAAGTTTTTGGAAAATGCCACTATACATTTAAAGCAAAGGGATCAATGCCTTGGTGAAGTTTGCCTGGATCTTTGTTTCTTGCCTTTAGCTCCTTCTAACTGTATGAAATATTTGGCCAGTTTGTATTCCTTTTAGAAATGAGTTTACCCTGGTTGCCTGTGAGTATCTTGTGTGTATTGGCAACATCACTGGATTTCAATAGAAACTCTTTTCACCCCATCTTCTGGGCTCTGGAAGACCTGAGTGTGATAGAGATTTAGGGAACTTCCAACATGGACCAACACTCTGGAATAGGGCAGAGTTCACTCTAGTGTGTTCCTTTTCAATGGAGGAACTGGATACTATTTGCATGGAAATAATCTCATTTGCCTTTCTTTTGTTTGCATATTTCTACTTGAAAAAAAATACCAACCACAATGACTGCAGCTTAGGTATCAGTGGAAGACAGTAGGCAGGGGAAGAGAAGAGATTTTAGAGTAAAAGTTTCTGCCTCTGACTAGCCGTATGATCTTGGACAAATCCTTAACCTCTGGAAGTGCAGTTCAGCACCACTGGGGATTAAACAAGGCAATGAAAAGCATCTAGCTCACAGTGGACTAGTTCAGGCAGATACTTAATTTTAAAAAGTTACAAAAATGTTCCAATAAACCAATTTCATATTACACTGTAGTAGAGGATGCCTAGGGTATGTATGATCTTAGTGTACTACTAAAATATGTGCTGGATAGGATCTTTCACCGTTTGCCCCTGGTGAAAAAAAAAAAAAGCCATTATAATGCTTTCTAGGAGGTCATTTTGTTAGGCCTGGGGACTGCAAAACAAGTTGCTTGAAATCATGATGTAAACTATATGTCACAAGAATTCAATATTTAAGTGTTATTAAATTAATTGATTACAAGAGAGTGTTTCTTTGAACTGATGCAATAACTCTGTTAGGTTTGCTGTGTGGAAAGAACAGCAGCCAGAAGGATTTTGAATACACAAAGTAGATTGAAATAATTGCTAAAGATGGATTAAAATTAAGGGATAGTGGCCAGATGGCTCTGTAGCCTTTGATCTGGTATCAGGCTCTGAGGATGTCCAGTTAACGCCCACATGTCCATCATAAGGTGCCTAGGCTCTAAGGAAACCCAACAGGCACTTTGATGGATCTTCTGCATTAAGGTCTTGGGTCTGTTCCTGGTATTATTTCTCTCTCAGTCTATAATGACCACCCAATCAGTGCCTGAGATCTCAAGAGTCCAGAAAAATTTCTCCAATTTTTACTGCCTGTTGAATTGACATCCAGAGGTAAATGTATGCGGGGATTTGCACTATGACGAAAAGCTTGGTTTCTTTCTTGAGGGTTTGGGAGTTGCAAATGGCTGGTTGCTGACAGTAAAGAAGGTGTATGTGCTTGAAAATAGGCATGGCTCATTGTAGATAGTACCTTATAAGTGCCTGGCACATAAGAGCAGAGATAGCACTTAACACAGAGGAAGAGCCTGTGTCCACTCATCCCTTGGAAGATTCCCCAAATAGCGGGGTAACAACAATATATGGTCAGAAACATGAGGTCTGGGCTGAAGCAGAACACTTGGAGGAGACAGTATTGAGAAGTGACCATTTTGAGACAGGGAAGATTTTGAAGCAAAATGTAATATTATGGTTTTTGGTTACCAGTGGATGCAAGAAACATATATCTGACCTTTCCTGTGGCTAACTCTGGTAAAGAAAGACAGTCCATTTCTATTCATTTATTTCTTTAAAATATAGTTATTTAAGAAATCACATATGCACTACTTTGACAATCAGAAAAATAAAATAATGAAATCATTATTTTAAATTAATTAGATCTGGGTTTGTCTCTAAGGACATTTCACCCATATCCTCAGGTTATGATTAAAAAAGAGTTTGGTAACAAGAGTTCAGGGATAAAATGGACTCAGCCAGGAAGTGAGGATGTCTATTTTAGACATTGCTTGGTAACTAAAAGAGTTTGTTTCCTTGCTTGCTTATTTTCCATCCATCCATCCATTTAGTGAGTGAGTAGGACGGTGATGGGGCCTTTGTTAAAATGTAGCACATCGAAGCACATATATCACACTTCTCTATTAAAATGGCTGATAGGCCAGAAGTTGAGTCCATTGGGCATGGCTTTGGTCCAACATTTGAGCCTACTGAAAAGTATTTATATAAGAGCTAAACAGTCTCCCTTCCTTCCTTTCTTTCTTCCTTTCTCTCTTTTTCTTCCTCCCTCCCTCCTTCCTTCCTTTCTTCCTTCTTTCCCTTTCCTTTCCTTTCTTTCTACTTGTCATTTTCCTATAATTTTAGAATTAAAGAAATGAGCATTCACATATACCTTTTCTCTAATATTAAAAACTTACAGAACCTTCATATAGTTATCAAAACAAGGAAATTAGTCTCAGTATAATACTATAAAATAAACTACAGGTCATGTTCTAATTTCACCAGTTTTTTCACGCCTCTTGTCTTATGTTCCAGGAAACAATCTAGGATCTCACATTGCATCTAATTGTGACTCCTTAGCTTCCTCCAACCTGAGGCGGTTCTTTAGTCTTTCCTTGTTTTTCATAACCTTGGTGTTTGGATAAGGACTGGCTAGTTATTTTGCAGCATGTCTCTCAATCTGGGCTTGTCTGATATTGGCCTGTGATTAGATTGAGGTTATACACTTTGGCAAGAATACCACAGAAGATTTATTGTGTCTTTCTTGGTGTATCTATACTGGGGGTACATTGTGTTGGTATATCTCATCGTTGATCTCTTGGTTACAGTGGTGTCTGCAATGTTTCTCTACATAAAATTATTATTTTTCACTTTGTAATTGATAAGGCAGATACTTCAGAGAAATACTTTGAGACTATGCAAATATCTGTTTTTTCCTCAAACTTTTGCTCCCCTGATTTAAATATATATTAGTGGTATTTTTTTCTGCAACAATTGTTACTATAATGCTTGCCTATGGTCACTTTCTATTTCTTCATTCCTTCTATAATACAATTAGTAAAATTTGGATTTATCTCTAATGAAGAGCTGTCTGTTCTCCCCAATTTAATTATGTACATTGGTATGGACTTATCAATATTATGGGAGGCTGGAAAAATGGCCCCCCAAAAGATATTCATGTCCTAATTCATGGGACCTATGAATGTGACATTATATAGGCAAAAATATGATTACATTATGGGTTTGAGATGAAGAGAGTATCCTGGAAGAAAGAGGCAGAGACAGAATTTTCTTCCTTCCACCCCTTTCTTAGCCACCCCTTAGAGGTAACAAATTTCTCGAGCTTCTGTTTTTGTCCTTTCTGCAGTTATTTTGCATAAATAAGATAAATGCATTTTCTTACATCCCCTTCTTTCTTGTAAGAAGGGTAAGGTGTTCTTCTGCAATTTGCTTTTTTCACTTTACAGTATATCATGGAAATCACCTCCATATCATTTCACAAAGAACATTTGTATAGTACTCCATTGTATGTCTGTAACATTATTTATTCAACTATGTTCCTATATGTGAGTATTTAGACTGTTTCCAATATTTTGCAATTATAAACATCTCTGGAATGAATAACCATGCATATATATGCATTTTCATGTTGTTTGAGGCTTACCTTTAGGGTGGATTCTTAGAAGTGGGGTTGCTGGGTAAAAGGGTAATTGCATCATATGTAGTTTTGTTAGGTATTGACAAAATTTCTTTCAGGCAGTCAGACCCCCGAGCATAGCTCAAAACCATAAACTACATTATATAGTGGCTAAGAGTTTGATTTTATGAAATACAAAATATTATTTATCTAGAAACGTAAGAAATGTTCACACAGCACAGTTGTGCAAAAGACATTTTTAAATGTCTATTCACTTTTTTCAATCGGATCATTGTAATAGCCTAATAATGACTTGCTACATTGTTCAGTGTGTGGTGATGGTTTAGTCTGCCAGCCTGTGAAAGTTTCTTGAGTGAATATTTTGTGGACTAATCTATATAATGCAGACAAGTGTGTGGATCATAAAGAATGATAACAGTGAGTTATCTTGCTGGTATGATGAGTTTCAGTGATCTTTGTTTACTTAAATATTTAGGAAGCTAAAATCTCTTTCAAAGAATTGAATTGCAATTATGTTAATATAAATAATATATTCAATTTCTTTGTCATTATAATGTAAGACAATAACAAACCCAAGAAAATGCACTCAGAAGATGTCTGGTGCAAGATCAAGTCTCTTCAATATTTATTTCCTTTGTAGTATAAATGTCTAAGTTTGGGAATGACTGATTAATCAGACCAGGAGAGGGCCTGTATAATATAGATACATTATTTGTCACTGCAGCAAATGATTGGATCATAATCAGGAATAAAGCCCTCAAGTCCCTCTAATCATGTTTCTTTGGCAGCACATGGAATGCATGGGGAAGGCAATGTAGAAGGAGAAGACAGCATCCATCTCAGGTGACCAGAGATGGCACAGGAGCAACCTGGGATTAAAAGAAACACAAATCCAGTAAGAAGCCTGGTGTGAAGGAAATGTAGCATGACACTGGGAAGACAGCACGCTGTGCTCAGCGGTATGAAACATTCTACTTGGTGCTTTCGGAACTTATCATGAAAAATGAAAGTGATCTGAGGGTACTTTTAGTGTGGATAGTAGTCTCTAGAAAAATGTTTATTATTGCGACTGCTATAGAAGAAATATAAATGATACAGCCAGGGAAAAAAGGGGCAATAATATTTTACTTGAATGGTTAAACAATGATTATTGAATCAAGGAGAGTTCTGAACATATAACCAATTATTAACTGCTAAAAACTAAAACTCAGGGACTGTAATAACATGTACCTTAAGATAATTTCAAAGTTTTCCTGAAATACTTAAATTTCCTGGAATACCTAAAAGAAATAAAAATATGTCATTTGAGTCCCTACATCTAATAAACTGAATATGATTAGTAAAATATTGATTTGATTTTTGATTTCCATTAAAATCAATCTGTAAAAATAGTCTATTGACTCTCCTTCACTGCTGGTGATCTTGTAAATGTGTATAATCACTTTGGTTATTTTTAGAAATACTGAAAATGAACATAAGCTGTATCAGCAATTTCACTTTCAAATATACTTTTTTTTTTTTTTTTTTTTGCGGTACGCGGGCCTCTCACTGCTGTGGCCTCTCCTGTTGTGGAGCACAGGCTCCGGATGCGCAGGCTCAGCGGCCATGGCTCACGGGCCTAGCCACTCCGCGGCATGTGGGATCTTCCCAGACCGGGGCACGAACCCATGTCCCCTGCATCGGCAGGCAGACTCTCAACCACTGCGCCACCAGGGAAGCCCTCAAATATACTTTTAAAGTATCCCAAGTATGGCATAAGAAGGTCCTCACAAGAATGTTCATTTTAAGCATTTTCTATAGTAGTGAACAATTGGAATCACTTAAATGTCCAGCAACAGGAGAATGGATGAATACGTTGTGGTATATTCATATAATTGGAATAGTATATAGCAGTTAAATTAAGAAACCAAAGCTATATAAATCACAGATAAATATTTAAGGAAAAAAGCAAGTTGTAGAATTATAAATATATTACACCATTTATAGGAAATTTAAAATGTAACCCAAAGAACACACACGTTTATGGATACTTGCATATGATATCCAGTATTAAAAATTATGCATGGAAATGATAAATAGCAAATTAAGGGAATATTTATCTCTTGGGAGGGAGAGAGGAAAGGGAATGGAGTTCATTAGGGGTACATAAAAGACTTTAGTTTATCTCCAGAATTTCATTCATTAAGAAAATTAATATGAGTATTAAAATTTGAAAAAATTGGAAAGAATTAGTAGGTGGTATTTATTATAATAACAGTAATGTTTAAAACTTTCTCTAGTTTAAAATATTTCAAAATAAAAAAATATCATTTAAAAATTCCCTTCACCCAAGAATTTTAGTCTGTTGCCATACATCCAGTTCATTTGCCCATAAACTTACAGGCACTAGGTAAAATACAGATACACTTATGTAAGGAATTTTAGGTTTCATAGAACTTGATTATTTCACCAGCTAAATTTCTCTTACTAAGGTCTATATAAAAACCATTGTTTGTGGCTGAAATGAAAAGGTGTGATTATCTATTTTTTTGAGTATCAGATTCTCTTTGTTGATGGTAGATAGTAAATAACCCACAACAACAGATAAGTTTTGTAACAATAAGTATATTCAGTAAAATTTTGGTGGGATTTAATAGGCTGAAATTAAAATAGTTATCTATATCCATCTATACGTTTATGTGCATTGTCAACCAATGTTGTGTGTTGTGTAAAGTAACTTGGAAATCAGTTTTAGGGTGGTAAGAAATCAACTTCTATCATTTAAAAATGTTATAGATAGTACATAAAGATGATACTTAAGGGGGTATTGCATCAATATATAAAGAAGATGAAAGGAATGACAAATCAGTAGACTTTTATAACATTTAGAAAATTATTTATTAAGAACCTTTGTTAAAATTGAGAAAAATGTAATAATGTTTAAGGCAGAAATTTGAAAAAAAACTCTTTCCAGAATAAATTCACTAGCTCAGTAAAAAAGGAACATTATAAAATATAGAAACCATACTGACATGTTTAAGTGAAATTTGACTTATCCAATTACAGTGATGTAAAACATTTTAAGCCATAAATTATATGTGATTATATTACTCCTTTCAATAAAATTTTACCACAAGAGTTTTAAATGTAAATTCTACTAAATTGTTAACATAACTGAGACTAGTCTGTATATCTGAATATCATATGTGAAAAGAAATTAATTTTTAACATTTAAGTATATACTTAATCATTTAGTTTTTCATTTGGAATTGGCTGCTAGCAAGTTTTAGTCATCACCTTATCATGCAATGTTGGAGGTATGTGTCATTTTATTTAAGAAATGCTATGCTTCCTTTGCTTGTACTTCATGGTTGGAGGAGCTGAGATTTTCATCCATAGTGTGGCTCATATTTTGAATTATGTAGATAGATATGTATTTTAGTCCCTAGAGGTTTTTACAAATGCATCTTGATGATAAATGCTATTTCTACACAGGCAACACTCATTTCACTTGGAATCATAAAACCAAATGCAAATGGTTATTCAATGTGTAAAGGGACATTAACAATAAATAAGAAAGGTATTAGGTCTTGTAGTCATTAACATGAAGGTGACAATATGTATAGACTAAATGCCATGTACACTACAAATCAGAGGATAAAAATGTGTAGAAGAAAATCGGCCATGAGGAAATAATAGTACCTTACATGTCACAAACAATGTAAACAAACAGAAAACTGGGGAAAACTTATAAAACAGCTCTTTTCAGACATAAAAAGCAGCATAAAACTGTGCTCATTAAAAAAAAAGAACACTTTAAATTCAAACACACAAGTTAGCAGTAAAAGGATGGAAAAAACAAAACCATGCAAACACTACACATAAGAGAGCTGAACTGACTGTGTGAATATCAGACAAAATCAAATTTAGGTAAAGGAACATAATCAAGCATAAAGAGAGATATTCTTCAGTGGGTGGTGCTGGGAAGAATGGATGGATACGTGTGAAAGAATGAGATTGGAACACACCCTGACACAATACACAAAGGTGGACTCAAGACGGATTGGAGAGCTAGTTGTAAGGCCGGATGTTGTGAGGCTCTCGGAGAAGGACATGGGCAGAACACTCTATGACATAAATCACAGCAAGATCCTTTTTGACTCACCTCCTGGAATGAGGGAGGTGGGAGCAAAGGTGAACAAATGGGACCTAATGGAGCTTGGGAGCTTTTACACAGCACTGGAGACCAGGGACAGGACGAAGGAACAGAATGGGAGAAAATATTTGCAAACGAAGCAGCTGACAGAGGATTGATCTCCAGAATATTCAGGCAGCTTGTGCAGCTCAATATCACAAAAACAAACAACACAATCCAGGGATGGGTGGGGGATCTGAGTGGACATTTCCCCGTGGGGGACATGCAGATAGCTGGCAGGCTCAGGGAGGGATGCTTGGCATCGCTGGTCATTGGAGAGGTGTTTATCAGGACCACGGTGGGTTACTGCCTCACACCGGTCAGAGTGGTCATCACCAAAAAATCTAGAAACAGTAAATGCTAGGGGGGTGGTGTGGGGAAGGGGGAACCCTCCTGCACTGTTGGTGGGAATGTGGATTGATACAGCCACTGTGGAGACAGTGTGGAGCTTCCTTAAAGGGCTAGAAGTGGAGCTGCCATATGACCCAGTGGTCCCACTATTGGGCATATACCCAGAGAAAACCATAGTTCTGGGAGATGCATGTACCACAATGTTCATTGCAGCACTATTTACAATAGCCAGGATGTGGAAGCAACCTAAGTGTCCCTCGGTGGATGAATGGATAAAGAAGATGTGGCATGTGTGTACAGTGGAATATTAGCCATAAAGAGGAATGAAATTGAGTTATTTGTAGTGAGGTGGATGGACCTAGAATCTATCATACAGAGTAGAGTAGGTTGGGAGGAGAAAAATACTGTATGCTAATGTATATATATATGAAATTTAAAAAGCGGTACTGATGAACCTAGTGGCAGGGCAGGAATAAAGACACAGACGTAGAGAAAGGACTTGAGGGCACGGGGGAGGGAAGGGGAAGCTGGGATGAAGTGAGAGGGTAGCATTGACATATATACACTACCAAATGTAAAATGGATGGCTAGTGGGAAGCTGCTGCATAGCAGCAGGAGATCAACTCAATACTTTGTGATGACCTAGAGGGATGGGATAGGGAGGGTGGGAGGGAGGCTTAAGACCGAGGGGATATGGAGATATATGTATACATATAGCTGTTTCACTTTGTTGTACAGCAGAAACTAACACAACGTTGTAAAGCATTTATACTCCAATAAAGAAAAAACAAAACAAAACAAACAAACAAACAAACAAATAAGATGAATTTATCAAGAAGACATGACAATCCTAAAGACTATGCATAGAAAAACAGCTTCAAAATACTTGAAGCAAAACTTGATAGATCTGAAAGGAGAAACAGACATATTCACAATTAGAACTGGAGACTATAGCACTCTTATTTCTGTAATTGACAGAACAAGTGGGAAAAAAAAATCAGAAATAATCTAGAAGATGTGACCAACATTATTACCTAACATGACCTAATTGACATTTAGAGAAAATCCCATCCAACAATGACAAAATGCATGTCCTTTTCAAGTGTGCATGGAATATTCACCATAATAGATATATATGAGGGCATAGAACACACCACATTTAAAGGGGTAAAAAATTTTAAAGTGTGGAAATTATACTGAATGTGTTCTATGACACTTACCTAAGAGGGATACAAATTGGAAAGGATGAAGTAAACTGTCTTTATTTGCAGAAAACCTAATATGAACAGAGAAAATATTAAGAAATCTAGAAAAGAAAGGGTACTAGAACAAATACTTGAGTTTAGCAAAATCACTGGAGAAAAGGTCAATATATAAAATTCAACTGGATTTTTATATACTAGTAATGAAAAGCTGGAAAGTAAAATTTAAAATAATACTGTTTATAATAACATCAAAATATTAAATTAGATATAAATAATACAAAAGATACATAAAAATTCCCCAAATATTTGGAAATTAAACATTGTAGTTCTATAAAATTCATGGGTAAGAAGATAGCATAAGTGAAATTAGAATATATTTTACACTGGATAATATTGAAAGTATAGCATATCAAAATCTGTGGGATATAGCTAAAGTAATGCTTAGGATAAATTTATAAATGCTTTATTAGAAAGGGGAAAATGACAAATATCAATGTTCTAAGGTCCCACCTCAAGAATGAAAAAAGAAAAGCAAATTAACCTCTGTGTAAATAAAAAGATGGAACTTAAAATGATAATGAAAAAAATGAACTCAAAATTAGGTAAATAATAGGGGAAATTAATGAAACCTAAAGCTAGCGCCACACCAAAAACTGACTTTTACTGTATGTAAATTTTTTAAATGAATAAAAATTTTGAATGCTTGAAGTGATACTATGACAATGTGCTTTATAGTAAGATATTTCATGAACGATCACACAAATTCCATGTTGAACTTTCCACTTCTATCTTTCCACATGGCCCCATCATGGCACCTACATCCTGTCATGACACGTTTGTAGATGGACTAAGCCCAGCTTGATCATCCCTACTGCCTGCGCAGTTGGATTCAGGCACAGGCTTGGCAGAAAATGACAGCCAGGGATTCTGTTACCTTTTAAGGTTTGAGTCATAAAAGTTAGCACTTTATTTATTAACAAAACATTTGTAAAGAATGTGTTAGATTACTGATGACAAAGTACTTTTGTACATGCTTGTATTGGATTTCCACTGTATCTCAGAACAGGCTAAGGCAAGTAATATTATTCCCACTTTATGGAGAATAAAGTGAAACAAATAATTAAGTGACTTATCCAAACTCAGTAAGATAATAATAACTAGAGGAGACTCAGCATTAGTCTTTAATGCCAAGCCTTGTTCTCTTTCCACTTCATTCAGTGATAAAGAATCCTGACTATCCCAGCCAGGTCAATAAATCTTTATTGAGAATAGCCTTATGCTCAGGACTATGTAGATATTTTAAGTATTAGAAAATACTCTCTACCCTCCAGAGTTTTAGAATGTAATTGGATACTTGTAAAAATAGGTGAGAAGACGGTGGCAAAGAACAGACTATAAGAAGACAGGAAACCCAGGGGCTATATTTTATTCATTTGCTTATTTTTTTAACTTGGGCAACTTAACCACTACTATTTTTTTTAACTTGGGCAACTTAACCACTACTATTCATAATAACATGAATGGATCTCACAAATATGTTTAGCCAAAGAAGCCAGGCATATAAAAGTGCATTTTGTATGATTCCATTTATATGAGATTCCAAACCAGGCAAAACTAATTAAAGGTGATAGAAGTTATAAGAGTGGTTAACTTTGGGAAAATATTGACTAGAAGATGATGAGGAAGCTTCCTTTTGCCGGTAATATTGTATATCTGAACCAGTGTGGTGGTTATTTGAGTACACTCATTCATAAAAATTTCTTAAGGACTATGTTTAAGATTTGTGAACTTTAATATATGTACATTTTATATTAATTTAAATAAAGTTTATAAAAACCTGTTTTTAAAAATCAGTAGATCTGATAAACCTCTAGGTAGACTGATTAAGAAAAAAAATAACATATACAGGTCATCAGTATTAGGAATAAAAGAGCGGACATCACATAGTTCTAAAAGTCATTAAAGATAGTAAAGGAATGAACAATTTTTAATAAATTAGATAAAATGGACAAGTTCCAGGAAAGAAAAGAAATAAATAATAAATTACCATAACTGACACAAGAAAAGACAGAAAACCTTGACTGCCCCAAATCTATTAAAGAAATTGAATTCATAACTAAAATATCCCTCTCATAAAGATAATTTCATGTTCAAATGGCCTCAGTGATAAAGCTCTGTTCAACATTTAAGGAATAAATAATGTCAGTGTACACAGCTATTTCAGGAAATAAGAGGAGGTGCTTTCCAAATCATTCTATGTGGTCAGCATTATCCTGATAAGCAAACCAAAGCAAGGTATCACATAAAAAAAAAAAATTTCCCTCATAAACACAGAATCAAAACTCTTCACAAAATATTAGCAAAGCAAATCCAGCAAAACACAAAGTTCTTAACACATTATGACCAAGTAGGATTTACCTTGGGAATGCAAGATTGACTCAACAGTCAAAAAGTATAAAAAATAATACATGATATTAATAAAATAATGAGAAAAATCATATAATTTTACTCAATAGATATAAGCAAAAGCATTTGACAAAATTCAAAATCCACTTATAATATACAAAAAAGCTTCTTAGCATACCCCCAATTTGATTAAAGGCATCTATGAAAAATCTACAGCTAACGTCAAACTTACTGATGAAAGATGGAATGGTTTCCTCCACCCTACACACCAGGATTGGGAAGAAGGTAGAAAAAAATTCTGTTTTTACCACTTTTCTTCAATATTGTGTGTGACTGTTTAGTAAGAAAAAAGAAAGAAAGAAAGAAAAAAGGCATACTAGAAAGAAAAAATATAATTACCTTTATTTACAGAAGACATCATTGTGTACATGAAAAATTCTACAATATCTACAAAATAGCTACTATACTGCAGAAACAAATATTTGAGATGAGCAAAGTTGCATGATATATACAAAGTTAATTGTGTTTCTATATAATAACAATGAAAAATTGGAAAATAAAATTGTAAATTCAATACTATTTACAATAGCATATAAAATCATGAAATAATTATGTATAAACTAAGTAACATGTATGTTAGTATTGTACACTGAAAACTATAAAACACTGCTGAGAGAAATTAAAGAAAATCTAAATAAAATGTATATAAAATACCATGTTCATGGACTGGAATGTTTAATGTTATTAAGATGTCAGTTTTCTCCAAATTGATCTACAGATGTATTGCAATCCTAATCAAAATAAAGACACGATTATAGAGGGTTTTTTTTGTAAAAATGAACAAATTGCTTCTAAAATCCATATGGAAATCAGAAGAATTCAAAACTCCAAAACAATGTTGAAAGAGAATAAAATTGGAGGATTTATACTCCCTGATATTAAGACTTACTATGAAATTACAGTAATCAAAACAAGGGAGGTATTGGTATAAGTAAACTATATCAATAGTATAGAATAGAAAGTCCAGAAATTGACCCATATATATAGGGTCAATTGATTTTTTAACAAGTGTAAATCAATGGGGAAAAGAATAATCTTCCATCAAATCATGTTGGAACAATCAGATACCCATTGTCAAAATATGACACTTAATCCTTACCTCACTTCAAATTTGAAATAGCTAGACATTACTCACACACTTAAAATTAAATGCTAAAACTAAGAACAACTAAAAGAAAATATGGGAGAAAATATTTGTAACATTGAGTTAGGTAAAGATTTTTTTGGAGAGGATGTAAAAAGCACTAACTACAAAAGTAAAATAAATAACAAATAGGACATTATATTAAAATTAATAACTTCTGCTCTCTAAAGGCATTATTAAGAAATAAAATGTAAATAACAGACTAGGAGAAAATATTTTCAGTACAACATCTGACAAAGGATGTGTATTCATAAAATATAAAACACTTCTACAAATCAATGGTAAAAAGACAAAATCTTAATCTAAAAATGGGCAAAAAATTTGAATAAACTTTCCACAAAGGAAGACGTACAGATGATCGATTAATTCATGGAAATACTGTCTGCTTAACATTAGTCACAAGGAGAGTGAAAATTTAAAGATAAGTTATATACTATTAAATATTAACTTGAATGCCTAAAAAAAAGTAGAAGTATTAGTAATGATATGGAGCAAATTGAACTATTAAACTTTGCTCTCAGGAATTTTAATTGTTTCCACAATTCTGGAAAATACTTTTACATTTTCTTATAAAGTTAAACGTATAATAAGACCCAATAATTTCACTGCTATAATAATTACTCAAGAAAAATAAAAATCTATGATTATACAGAAACTTGTACTAAATATCCCTAGTAGTTTTATTCCTAATAGCAAACAGTATAAACAGCATAAATTCTTATCAACAGATGGATAAACACATTGTATTTTATTCGTACTTGGAATATCATTCAGCAATGAAGAGGAATGAACTCATGATAACAACAACGTGAGTGAATCTCAAAAACATTATTCCGAGCAAAAGAAGCCAGACACAAAAGAGTATGTATAATTCCTCTAGAAAAAAGAAATCTAATCTATAGTGACCTAAGTAGATCAGTTAATGGCTGAGGCTGAAAATAGGTCAGGAACTGACTAAAATGGAGGAAATTTTTAGAAAGATAGAAATATTCTAGTTTGTGTTGGTGATTACCCAGCTGTACACATTTGTCAACACTCATAGAACTATACTCTTAAAATGGGTACATTTTATTATAGGTAAATTATACCTTAATGAAACTGATTTGAAATTATAAGGAGAAAATTAAACAAAGATATTTTCATTTGAATAGAAATATAATTATATGGATTTTAATATGTAAGACAAATGAAGTATTCATTCCTCAACTTACTATATTTTATTATTATCAGTTATGTTCTATTATATCTCAAAAGATTGTTGACTGTTTGCGATTTGTAATTTTATTAAAGGGCATCCATAAACAATTTACCTTTGATTTGTGTTTTAATCACACTGCTGAACATAAAGCTATGGCCAGTAATTTTCAGAATGCTCTTCTTTGGTAAGCTTCTGCAGATTTCTAGGATATGAATTTGGCATATAAATAGGAATTAAGAGATCACTGTCTTATGAAAAATATATCCCAGCACCTGAAAACTGAACCCAGCAATGGTAGGGTTGAAGTTGCCCTTGCTAAAACAGGTGAGAAAGGTGTTAAACCTAAGTCCATCATGGTTTTGGCTTTGTTTGCAATCTGCAAGGAATTGAGCAACCTTGTGAAATCACAGTAATTTCCTGGAAATGAAAGTAGACCTGTCACACAATATAACTCTGTTCACAGCCTTAGCTTTGTTCTGAAGCACAGTTAACTTTAGAATAGTGCAAAAAGGGTATGGCTTTTAAAATATCTTTGAATTTGGGAGCAAATCAATGTGGCCAAAAGGTAATTGGTTGTGCCATGTTAGAGAAGTGATTGGTTTAAGAAATTAAGTAGTGAAACCAAACATGCTATCTTTCCAGTTAAAGATAAACTTAATAGTGGGCATAGAAATAGAAGGGTTAATTTGAATTCTGAGCTTTTTACTTATGACAACTATGTCTGCATTAAACACAAGTTGGTCATTTTGCTTGCAAAAAAGATGGAAACCTTTGCCTCTGTATAACAAATCTCACCAAATACAAGAGAGTTCTTATAAAGAATAGAAAAAAAATAATAGAAAGAAAATGAAACACTATAAGAATCAAAGTTTACAGGAATGAAGAGATAATATAGGAGATATATAGATGAAAAACAAGAAACACCTCCATTACACTGGAGACCCCTGAGGAAAGCAAACATTGCTTCAACGTACGGACTATATGCCAGTCACTTGTGTGTTTTGTGTAATTTAACAATCATCACAAGCACCCTGTACTTGTGATAGGAACTCTCATTTCCATTGCACAGGAAACACGAGTAACTTGCCCCAGGTCATATAACCTGTAAGTTGTGAAAGTAGGATGCGAATCCAAATAGTACAGCTCCAAAGCTCATATGATGACTGCTAGGTATTTTTTTCTTACATCTTCTACTCTTACCTTCCTGCCCAATGAGTAAGGGATCCGTTCAAAGTCCTCCTAGCCCAGTAGCACACTCTGAATAACCAGAATCTAGCTGAGACCATGGACAGAGTCAACATCAGAGATGAGAGGATGGGAGAGGAAACTCTGCTCCAGTGGAGGGACCTGCAAGGTTCTTCTGACAAGTGATGGGCATAACTCTTCTGGGCACCAGGGTCCAGTTGAGAAGTGTAAGTCAACCTGTTACTACAGCCAGCAGAAAAAATACACATCATAATTCATAGTAATTTGCTATGAGGGCTTTATAGAGGGGTATAGTTTTAAACTAACATGATGAAGCAGGAAGGCACAGTCTATGGAGAACACATATCTAAACTGGAAAGCAAGCATATTTACTTAGACTCCTTTCATCCTCTACTAACTATTTATACTGACTTGTAATGGAGAGAAGCACAAAGGTAGAAGAGGTAAAGAACGCATCTGTAAGACCTTTGGGATAACATTTGAACTATAGGGGTCCCAGAAGAAGAAGAGGAAAAGAAACGGACTGAGAAAATATTTGAAGAGATTATGGTTGAAAACTTCCCTAATATGGGAAAGGAAAGAGTCAATCAAGTCCAGGAAGTCCAGAGGGTTCCATACAGGATAAATCCAAGGAGAAACACACCAAGACACATACTAATCAAATTATCAAAAATTAAATACAAAGAAAAAATATTAAAAGGAGCAAGGGAAAAGTAACAAATAATATACACGGGAATCCCCATAAGGTTAACAGTTGATCTTTCAGCAGAAACTCTGCAAGCCAGAAGGGAGTGGCAGGACATATTTAAAGCAATGAAAGGGAAAAACCTACAACCAAGATTACTCTACCCAGCAAGGACCTCATTCAGATTTGGCGGAGAAATTAAAAGCTTTACAGACAAGCAAAAGCTAAGACAATTCAGCACCACCAAACCAGCTTCATAACAAATGCTAAAGGAACTTCTATAGACAGGAAACACAAGAGAAGGAAAAGACCTACAAAAACAAACCCAAAATAATTAAGAAAATGGTAATAGGAACATACATACTGATAATTACCTTAAATGCAAATGGATTAAATGCTCCAACCAAAAGATATAGACTGGCCAAATGGATACAAAAACAAGACATGTATATATGCTGTCTATAAGAGAACAACTTTAGACCTAAAGAAACATACAGACTGAAAGTGAGGGGATGGAAAAAGATATTCCATACAAATGGAAATCAAAAGAAAGCTGGAGTAGCAATACTCATATCAGGCAAAATAGACTTTACAATAAAGACTATTACAAGGGACAAAGAAGGACACTACATAATGATCAAGGGATCAATCCAAGAAGATATAACAATTGTAAATATTTATGCACCCAATGTAGGAACACCTCAATACATAAGGCAAAGGCTAACAGCCATAAAAGGGGAAATCAACAGTCATACAACCATATTAGGGGACTTTAACACCCCAATTTCACCAATGGACAGATCATCCAAAATGAAAATAAATAAGGAAACACAATCTTTAAATGACACATTAAACAAGATGGACTTAATTGATATTTATAGGACATTCCATCCAAAAACAACAGAATACACTTTCTTCTCAAGTACTCATGGTACATTCTCCAGCATAGATCGTATCTTGAGTCACAAATCAAGGCTCAGTAAATTTAAGAAAAGTGAAATAATATCAAATATCTCTTCGGACTACAACACTATGAGATTAGATATCAATTACAGGAAAAAAAATCTGTGAAAAATACAAACACATGGAGGCTAAACCATACACTGTTTAATAAACAAGAGATCACTGAAGAAATCAAAGAGGAAATCAAAATATACCTGGAAATAAATGACAATGAAAACACGATGACCCAAAACCTATGGGATGCAGCAAAAGCAGTTTTAAGAGGAAAGTTTATAGCAATACAATCCTACCTCAAGCAACAAGAAGCATCTCAAGTAAACAACCTAGCTACACCTAAAGCAATTAGAGAAAGAAAAACAAAACAAAACAAAAAACAAAGTTAGCAGAAGGAAAGAAATCATAAAGATCAGATCAGAAATCAATGAAAAAGAAATGAAGGAAACAATAGTAAGGATCAATAAAACTAAAAGCTGGTTCTTTGAGAAGATGAACAAAATTGATAAACCATTAGCCAGACTAATCAAGAAAAAAAAAAAAGAGACTCAGATCAATAGAATTAGAGATGAAAAAGGAGAAATAACAACTGACACTGCAGAAATACAAAGGATCACGAGAGATTACTACAAGCACCTATATGCAAATAAAATGGCCAATCTGTAAGAAATGGACAAATTCTTAGAAATGCACAACCTTCTGAGAATGAACCAGGAAGAAATAGAAAATATAAACAGACCAATCACAAGCACTGAAATTGAGACTGTTATTAAAAATCTTCCAACAAACCAAAGCCCAGGACCAGATGGCTTCACAGGCGAATTCTGTCAAACATTTAGAGAAGAGCTAACATTTATGCTACTTAAACTCTTCCAAAATATAGCACAGGGAGGAATACTCCCAAACTCATTCTACGATGCCAACATCACCCTAATACCAGATCCAGAAGAAGATGTCACAAAGAAAGAAAACTACAGGCCAATATCACTGATGAACATAGATGCAAAAATCCTCAACAAAAGTCCTCAACAATATCTGATTCAGCAAACAGAATCCAAGAGCACATGAAAAGGATCATACACCATGATTAAGTGAGGTTTTATCCTAAGAATGCAAGGATTCTTCAATATATATGAATCAATCAATGTGATAAACCATATTAACAAATTGAGGGAGAAAACCATATGATCATCTCAATAGATGCAGAAAAAGCTTTTGAAAAAATTCAACACCAATTTATGATAAAAAGCCTCCAGAAAGTAGGCACAGAGGGAACTTACCTCAACATAATAAAGGCCATATATGACAAACCCACAGCCAACATCTTTCTGAATGGTGAAAACTGAAACCATTTCCTCTAAGATCAGGAACAAGACAAGGTTGTCCACTCTCACCACTATTATTCAACATAGTTTTGGATGTTTTAGCCACAGCAATCAGAGAAGAAAAAGAAATAAAAGGAATCCAAATTGCAAAAGAAGAAATAAAGCTGTCACTGTTTGTAGATGACATGATATTATACATAGAGAATCCTAAAGATGCTACCAGAAAACTACTACAGCTAATCAATGAATTTAGTAAAGTAGCAGGATACAAAATTAATGCACAGAAATCTCTTGCATTCCTATAAGCTAATGATGAAAAATCTGAAAGAGAAATTAAGAAAACACTCCCACTGACCACTGCAACAAAAAGAATAAAATACCTAGGAATAAACCTACCTAAGGAGACAAAAGACCTGTATGCAGAAAACTATAAGACACTAAGAAAAGAAATTAAAGATGATACAAAAGACTTGAAGAGATATATCATGTTCTTGGATTGGAAGAATCAAATTGTGAAAATGACTATACTACCCAAAGCAATCTACAGATTCAATGCAATCCTTATCAAACTACCAATGGCATTTTTAACAGAACTAGAACAAAAAAGTTCACAATTTGTATGGAAACACAAAAGACCCCAAATAGCCAAAGCAGTCTTGAGAAAGCAAAACGGAGCTGGAGTAATCAGGTTCCCTGACTTCAGACTATACTACAAAGCTACAGTAATCAAGACAGTATGGTACTGGCCCAGAAACAGAAATATAGATCAATGGAACAGGATAGAAAGCCCAGATATAAACCCACACACATATGGTTACCTTATTTTTGATAAAGGAGGCAAGAATATACAATGGAGAAAAGACAGCCTCTTCAATAAGTGGTGCTGGGAAAACTGGACAGGTACATGTATAAGAAAGAAATTAGAACACTCCTTAACACCACACATGAAAATAAACTCAAAATGGATTAAAGACCTAAATGTAAGGCCAGACACTATCAAACTCTTAGAGGAAAACATAGGCAGAACACTCCATGGCATAAATCACAGCCAGACCCTTTTTGACCCACCTCCAAGAGAAATGGAAATAAAAATAAACAAATGGGACCTAATGAAACTTAAAAGCTTTTGCACAGCAAAGGAAACCATAATCAAGATGAAAAGACAACTCTCAGAATGGGAGAAAATATTTGCAAATGAAGCAACTGACAAAGGATTAATCTCCAATATTTACAAGCAGCTCATGCAGCTCAGTGTTAAAAAAGCAAACAACCCAATACAAAAATGAGCCGAAGACCTAAATAGACATTTATCCAAAGAAGATATACAGATTGGCCAGAAACACATGAAAGGATGTTCAACATCATTAATCATTAGAGAGATGCAAATCAAAACTACAATGAGGTATCACCTCACACCAGTCAGAATGGCCATCTTCAAAAAATCTACAAACAATAAATGCTGGAGAGGGTGTGGAGAAGAAAAGGGAACCAACCCTCTTGCACTGTTGGTGGGAATGTAAATTGATACAGGCACTATGGAGAACAGTATGGAGGTTCCTTAAAAATTGAAAAATAGAACTACCACACGACCTAGCAATGCCACTACTTGGCATATACCCTGAGAAAACCATAATTCAAAAAGTGTCATGTACCACAATGTTCATTGCAGCTCTATTTACAATAGCCAGGACATGGAAACAACCTAAGTGTCCATCAACAGATGAATGGATAGAGAAGATGTGGCACACATATACAATGGAATATTACTCAGCCATAAAAAGAAACGAAATTGATTTATTTGTAGTAAGGTGGATGGACCTAGAGTCTGTCATACAGAGTGAAGTAAGTCAGAAAGAGAAAAACAAATACTGTAGCTAACACAATCTATGGAATCTAAATAATAATAATAATAATAAATAAAGTTTCTGAAGAACCTAGGGGCAGGACAGGAAGAAAGACGCAGACATAGAGAATAGACTTCGGGATATGGGGAGGGGGAAGGGTAAGCTGGGACGAAGTGAGATAGTGGCATGGACTTATATATACTACCAAATGTAAAACAGATAGCTAGTGGGAAGCAACCGCATAGCACGAGTTTACTCAGCTCGGTGCTTTGTGACCACCTAGAGGGGTGGGATAGTGAGGGTGGGAGGGAGACGCAAGAGTGAGGGCTTATGGGGATATATGTATATGTATAGGTGATTCACTTTGTTATAAAGTAGAAACTAACACACCATTGTAAACAACTATACTCCAATAAAGATATTAAAAAAATAAAAGAAAGAATGCATCCATAGGGATTTTGAAGATAAACAATAAAATAAAGCCCTTGAAATCTAGAAGGAATTTCTAATGTTATAAAACCTGACTTTTGTGTAATGTTATAAAAACTGATTTCTGTGTAATGGTTTATAGAAACTGATTTCTGTGTAATGTGTAAAGGTCTACCAGGAAAGAAAGTATACCTCCTTAGACCTATTGAAGAATATTTTCTCTTGGATATTAGCTTACTCCATTTAGACTATAATAGCTAGAATATATTGCCTTAAACAAATATGCTCTTTACAAAAGTTTTTATATAGCCTCTAGGAGGCCAGGAGTTATAATAGAGCAGATGGAGATAATCTTATATCTTTTGTAAGATTGAAAGTGTAAGAGAAAATACAGGTGAAGTTAAAGTGAGATGATGCAGGGAATAAATGGAATATTTATTCCTGAAAATAATAAGAAAATAGGCATCAGCTGGATATTGTCTGAGCCGTGAATTTTTCTAAATAATTTACAAATATTATCTCCTTATTACTTTTTCCAGTTATCTATTGATGAATAACAAACCACCTCAAATTTAGGCAGAACAAAACAAAAACATTTTTTGTTTTTATGCTCATGCATTTTGCCAGTCCAAAATTTGGACAGGGCCCAGCGAGATTGGCTTACTTCTGCTGCAATATGTCTGGGGCCTCAGCTTGGGGGACACAGATGACTGTGGACTGCAGCCCACTGAAGGCATTTTCACTCACATGGGAGGGGCCCATGGCTGGGCACAGTTAGAACCGCCAACTGCAGTGACTACACAAGCCCTTCCTTCACAGCATGAAAGCTTCAAGGTTGTCAGACTTCATTCATTGTGGTTCAGGGGTCAAACAGAGAGTGTTCAAGCAAATAAAATCATGACCTTCTACTCAATTCAATTAAATCCCAAACAGTGAATGCTTAACAATGTTAAAAGTTTTCTACAATATACCCATCTCCTCTGATCTCAATTCTTGTGTTCTAGAGATATCCCAGAACTGGTAGTAAGTATGGGGAAGGTTTCCATGCCAGAAGTTATGGCAGTAAAATCTTCAACTTTATGATGATGTTAATTGTAAATGGAGAGATACCACGTTGAATAGGAAAATATCTTTAGAAATTTAACTTCTAACGTTGTTCCTAAACATTGTATCTTGCCTGTGTTAGGTCCTCATTAAATGTTAAATTTTATTAGGTTTATTATTAAGTTGTATTACTTTTAATGTCACTTGGCAAATCTTATCCTTCATGAAGGCACAATTAAAATGTCACTTATTTTGTGACATTCACCACCCCTTCCCAGCAGACATAGCTTCACATATATGGCTCTGTCTTTTGTGCAAGCTCATTAAAAACATTAAAATGGTCTTGCTCGTCTTTTATTCCCAGGATCAAGTATAATGCATAGGACATATTCAAATATATCTAGCTTATAAACTCACAGAAACAGAGAGTAGGATGATGATTGCCTTGGGCTGGGGGTGTGAGGGAAACTGGAAGATGTTGGTCAAAGGGTACAAACTTCCAGTTATAAGATGAATAAGTTCTGGGGACCTAATGTACAGCATAGTGATTATAGTTAACAGTACTGTATTATATACTTGAAAGTTGCTGAGAGTAGATCTTAAATATTCTCACTACACACACACACACACACACACACACACACACACACACACACACACACACACGTAAACATACACACACACAAAGTGGTAATCATTTATACACATGTATCGTCATCATGTTGTATACCTTAAACTTATACAAAATTATATTTCAATTATATTTCAATAAAGCTAGGAAAAAATAGGAAAAAAACCCCAAATATATCTGGCTTAAAATGATTAACACAGCAAGAGATGGAAAAATAAAATAGTTGACGAATTGAAGCCAGGAATTCTTGAAAAGCAGATTGAAAACAAAAACAAAACCCCCTCTTTTAAAAAGGGCAGAGGCCAGCCATATTTCTTTCATGTTAAATACAACAAATATTTGATAAATATTTGGGTTGCAAACCATACTATGTTATGAACTCTGTCATCAAAATTGAGTATGTCTTGCAATACTATCAGAACTGTAGAAAGAGCTGGAAAAAAACAAAATACATGAAGGACATTTAACAGAAAGAGAAGTAGAGAAATCCATGGAGAAGTGGATTGCCTGGACTAAGTGTTGCTGCTGGCAGACCTGCTATAACCTCTCCTGAGAACTTGTCAGAAGTGCAGAATCCCAGGCACCACCTTAGAACTACTGAATCAGAATCTGTAATTCAGCAAGACCCCGGCGTGATTCATGTTCATTTACTTTTGATAAGCACTGAGCTAAGGACATCAAGTCCATCTCAAAGGATCCTGTACGAATCCCAGAGCTGTCTCATAGTTCCCAATGGGGAAGCAAACGTACAAACTTACTGGTTTTTCTTACTCAATCACATTAATCCAGAGAGAAGAAAGACAAAATTTCCAAATCTAATTCACCCAGAGTTATTGGTTTAACGGTTAATGAGAAATTCAAATAAATTTGAGGACCTTTTTTTTTGTTTTCAGTTTCTCAGTAAGTTTTCCCAAATGGGAGTAGTTGTCTTAGACTAAAGAGTTTCTCAGACTACAAAGATTCGATTGCTGGGTTTTGATCAATTTCTGTGTTAGCACTGTTCAGTTTAGGCATCTGGTGAAGCAATCTAAAAGACCTTTCTTTATCACAACATTCTGCTGCAAAAAAAGCTGTGGAGAGGTTTAAAGGTGTTATTTGCAGTGGGCATAGAATAAGAATTATGGCTGTTGTTTTTTGCCTGAAGACAGAAGTCGCTTGGAGGGAAATTTCCCAGCTGTAATTGAATGCCTCCATGATACTCTTTAAGCAATTTCAAAATTTGTGACAACTCTTATTTCTTGTTTTCAGTTATATTTGTAAATTACCTCAATGTTAATGAACACTATTTTGAATATTAAAAAGATGCTCTCTATTGTCTTGGAGAACAACTAAAATTTAAGTATCTCATTCTGCTTAGAAGAATGACTGACTTTCACTTTATCCTTTTTAATATGTCATAAATACATAAATCAGGTAGATTTCTTTTCTCCCTGAGGCTTGCTTAAGTTGAGGTCAAAAAGAGAGAAAGGAAAAAGCTTTATTCCTCTTCTCTTTTAGATCTGATGAAAAGCCCCAAAATGAAATTAATATTGATTTCCTTTAAGAAAGGACAGATGTTTTAGGTGTGTATATATGTTTATAATAGGCCTATTATTGATGGATGGTAAATACAAGGGCACCACTAGAAAGTGGAATTATGATTCAGTCACAAAAAGAAGAAAGCAGGATTTCAACTTCCTAAGACTTCAGGTCATAACTATACCAAAATTTTTTTCTCAGGAATAATCCAGACAACATAAACAATCAGTATGAGTACTGAAATCACATATCTGACTTTGTATTTGTACAATCTAGCCATCTGTGGTAGACAGAATAATGGCCCCTGGAGATGTCCATGTCCCAATCCTTGGGCGCTGTGAATATTTTAGGTTACATAGCAAAGGGCAATGAAAGTTGCAGTTGGAATGGAAATTGCTACTAAACTGATCTGAAGTAGGGAGATTATCCTGGATTATCTGGGTGGGCACAATATAATCACAAGGATCCTTAGAAGTTGGAGTGGGAGGTGGAAGTAAGAACCAAAGGGTAGCAGCATGAAAAGAACTCTGCTGACATTGCTGTCTTTGAGGATCTAGGAAGAGGGCTGTGAGCCCAGGAAGATGGGCAACCCCTAGAAACTGGAAAAGGCAAGAAGATGGATCCTCCCCTAGAGCCTCCAGAAAACAATACACCCTGCCAATACTTTGATCGTGGCCCTGTGAGACCTGCGTTGAACTTCTGATATTCAGAATTAGAAGGTAAATAACTTATGTTGTTTAAGCTACTAAGGTTGTTGTATCGTCACAGCAACTATATGAAATGAATACACCCTATAACTATGATTCCTACTTCCACGCTGCAACTACAAAATGGTAACACTGCAACCACAAAATGATCATGGCTGCTGTGTATATTATACATTGAGCACCTGCTATGTGCTAGGAACTTAAAATTTATTATTTTTATTTCTCGCAAATCTCTGCAAAAAACATCCTAAATTTATCATTGAGGAAATTAAGCATTATATAAAATAACTTGTTATCAAGTAATGGTTGAACAAAGATTTGAATATAGATATATCTAATTATTTCAAAGTCTGAACACTTTCTAATATATCCATTATCTCTAAGATAGTAAGTGTAATCTTGCTTTAGTTGAGTTACTCTAATAACTGAATCATTACTGGATAAGAACTAAACTCAAGAACTGTGTAGCTATCTGTTATTATCCAGAAGCAATCCATAAATTTCAGTAATTAAATAAGTTTGTTGTTATAGGATACAGTGACAAAAATCTGTGTAGATAGAAATTGAATAAATGTGTACTTGTCCTTTGAAGGATACATTTGAAGAATATACTTAAACTTTGAACACATGTATTATTATTTGTGCTGACCCCAAAACAATTATTTCATGTTTGTAAGAAATAACTGGAAAGGCCAAATTTATGGCTCAAATACTATTTTGCATTATTATATGTACTTCTTTCACAAGAAAGAGAAATATTCTTTCCTAACTAATAAAGAATGAATACATCTCCTTGTGTGAGATCTACTACTGTGTTTATATGAGAATACTCATAAGCCACTGTTACCTTCTTTATCAGCAGAGGATCCCCTCAAGCATTGTTTTGTCTGCAATAGTACAAAAGTGTTGTGTTTCCTAGCCCCCTTCTCTCTTCTGGTGGCCTTATTACCTGGTCAACCTGCAAACCTTGCTTTACAACCTGTGATGATGCTCTGTATTTTCCCTTACAACTTTTTCCCCATTTGCTGGGGATGGGGTGGAGGATTGGCTAAGGGAGTGATTCCACTGCAGTTTTTACTTCTGCTGAAAGCAGTACAGAGAGCGATGATTACAAGTCAAGCACTCATGTTTCCAACGACATCACTGTTTTCTGACAGCTGACTCAATCGCTCAGCAAGCACTTTTAGTGCCATCTAGCCAGGTATGTGATTTTCAGTGGATATGTAATTTGGATCTTGGCCTCTCACTTCTTTAATTATCAGAACATGGGCCTCCTAGAACAGCAGATTGCTCAGATCCTAGAGGGAAAGGGCTGACTCTCATTCATCAACAGACCATTAAATGAAGAGTCCCATCTGGTGAACTCCGTAACTTTCTGTGTTCCTGTATAAAGCAGGATGGGAGGACATAGGGTGGTGGCAAAATTAATGAGAATGTAGTGAAGAGAACAAGTCTTTCATGATAATTCAGAACTAACTAGAAATATTTTCTTCTGCTTCAGAAATAAAATAAAATTTTAGAATGAATTAAAATTTAAATTAAAATAAAATTCTTATTCTTGAATATGTAGGCTTGAAGAATATGTTTGTGGCATCTAAATTTTTTCTGCTTCTCTTTAGGCCAAAAGAAACATGTTTTATAAATTATTTTCTCAATATCTTTGATCCAAAGATTCCCTTTTTACTTGAAGCTACAAGGCTAAATTTTATTATTCAAATGCAAATGTTTCATGATTGGGATATATTTAAAAATATAAACAAATTTTAAAACATCTCTCTGTGAGACTCAGGGAAAGGCTGACATTTTTGCGTTAATATAGAATCCAAGAAATTAGACCAGCTCTCTGTGCCCGTAAAGCCAAAAGTAATTTTTATGTCCCATGATGTTTACATAGATACGATAATATCCAAATCCTTCTTTTCACAAGATGTTAGCTAAATTTGAAAAATATCAAGATATTTTGGAAGACATACACATTCTTCCAGTCAAATATAGTTCAAATATGGTTTTACAAATGAAGAGCAAACATCTATGAGGTTACAGAATACTCATATATCTTAAATTTACCAAGAGTAATTTGTTAGAGAGCAACACCTAAATCATATTTTAACATTGACTTTACCCATAGTACATAAATGTACTTTCCAATTGATTTGCAGAATCAGAATTCAATCCCTCAAAGCATAGGTCTCACCCTGATATTTTCCTATTGAAATGGTTTCTTTGCTTAAGGAATCACAAAGAAAAACAGAACTAAAACAGTGTCCGTTCTGCTGCTCTCCCATAGATACTTCTAAATCTCCCAAGCCCAAATACTTTTGAATCGGGTAAAAAAGCCCCAGAGCTGTGTGCCAGTTTTTCCACATTCTGTTTGGAAATCACCTCTTCATTACCACTGTCTGTTTGGAAATTCTTCATCATTAAGCCCTCTTGCTTGTTTTCAAACCAGGAGCCGTCATTTTGCCTAGACTGATTTGGGCGGTTGATTTGAAATCTGATTGCCTGCCTGCTTCCAATATAGTATCTTTTGGCCTGTTGCACTGCCATTTGGCTCTCTGAGTTTCACGCTGCTAAACTCCAGGTCTGAATGTCTTGTGCACTGCCCAAACCCCTGAGGGCACTCATATATCCAGACCCCTCACGTCTGGTGAGAAGAAACCGTGTACTGAACACCCGTGTTGATGTTTTCATTTGCCTTAATGAATTGGATAATAATGTTCCTAAAGCACCATTGCTAGGAGGATGTTTAATGGCGTAACACAGCAAACATATCAAGAGAGATTCTATGTTCAGGTTAGGCCCCAAAGTGTAAGTGGCTCTTTCTGCCAAAGACATCAGAACAGAACATCAATATTCCTAGGGGCAAAGAGAAAGCAGATTGTTCTCAGGACACCTGCGCACAAAGAAGGCTCAGATTTGAAAAGGAGAAAGCCATTCCTGCACTAACAAGACAGGCAGACAGCAATATTTTTGCTCACCCAAAAGGAGGACATAATTAGTGAGATTTAAAGTCTCGAAATGCAGACTAAGAACTAGTAATGAGAGCATTAAAACAAATAATTGCCGTGGAAGGTTTGAGGCAACAAAGAAGAATATACACTTCCCAGAAGAAGGAAAAATTGGGTGCAGATTCTTTTATCCACGTTAGTTCAAGTTTGCCATTATTTTTCTAATAAAATTTCACCACAGTTTTATACCAGACTTTCACAGCACACCCCTAATGCGCTTTGTGTATAATTATGCTCAAATTCTCTGTATAGCAAAATACAGAATTCACACTCTAGATTGTTGGATTCAGTCATCTTCCGCTAATCCTTTTCTTGTCACCATGGTGTTGTAGTTTGAAAATATTCTTGTGATATTAGGTAGTGGTGTCTGCCTCAGCAGTCCCTCCTGGGGGTTGACAGAGCAGATTCCAGGGCTCACTATTGGAAAAGGGGGGAGAACAGCACAAACGAGCAGACAAGTGACCTTCCTCACGGTAAGCCGCCTTTAAAAAGCTTTGTTTTCTTTGTGTCTAGAATACATTGAGGAGGGAATGATCCTGCTTCTCTGCCCTCAACAAAAAGTCATCTTTACACAACAGTAACTGAGCAAGCCCAAGAAGATGGAAACACTAGATGGTAGCTTTGTATACACTTCGTGGTAGCATTACGTGGTTAGTGAGAGTTTGGGCTTTGGAGTGAGACTGCCTGGATTGGAATCCTGGCGTTGCTCTCTCTCATGTTTTTCATTAGTGAGGATAACTTACCTCTAGTTTGGTGGTAGATGTTGTCCGTCTGTTTATTTTTACAGGGATATGGGAGAGGTTCAAAAAGGACCTCTCCACAGCTACCATCTTTTCAGAATCCCCTTTGTTTATTTTTGAAGAAGAGGAATAATCTTTATTATATACGTTCTTTCTTGCCTAAAAGAACATATCATGTTGATTATTTTAAGGAAATTTGGGGGGATAGTTAAGTAATTTCAGTAAGCAGATTGGGCCACATAATACCTAGTCTCAGGTTTAAGCACACGTAACGTGGAACATTCTTTCCTAATTTTGAGGCAAGAAGGTATGTCATAAACTTTTGAATTCATTTATTCTCTTTCACCTTGGAAGGAATTTACAATATTTGAATACAAAAAAGTTTTGTTGAGCCACCCTTTTACAGATTATTCTAAGTTTAGACTTCTGTTTACAAGTATATTATAATGAATATATTACAACAGATCTACTATAATCTGTAAACATGCATTATTAGGATGAAAATGTCCCTGACATAGTCTCTTGTCTTTGGAATGAAAGCAGCCAAACAGAGGCGGCCACAACAACAAAAAGTTTCACTTACAAGAAAATAAGAATGAGTATAAATTTGTAATAACAGAGAAAAATCCAAGACTGATACTGCTATCGGAAAAGCTTAGAAAATAGTTACCAAGTAGCATAAATCTCCTCTAAATAATCATGAATTATCAACGATGTGGAGATTTAGATTAGTCCTTTCTTAGTTTTGTTTGTTCTTAAAGTAGTAACAGAGGTAATTTTCTATCGAATTAAAATAAGCTATCGGCACTTCTTCACAGATCATAGTACACTTTAATAATAAGGCCTATTATTGTTAACGGGGGAGAATGATTCTACCAGATGAAAACCTGATGCATCCCTTGGTGCTCATTTATAGCGGTTAAATGGGATTTAGTGAATTGTTAACAAACTGATATATATTGTATACATGCATTTTATTGCCACTTTTGAGATAAAAATATTTCTATAAATTGAATTTCTAATATTTTAATCTCCACTGATTCAAATGTTAGTATTTTGTCAGTAATTAACTTAAGAACAAATGGGCAAGGTTGAAATGAGGTAGCTTTTGATGTACAGTAAGGAAGAATCTACTAATGATTCAAGCCATACTGAGATGGAATGCTTAACATTTTTAACCCTTAAAAATATAGTGAGCTTCCTTTTATCAGAGGCATTAAAACAGTGCTGAGAAATTGATTTGTAGAAAAGATTCACATATGTATAGAGGCTTGGATAAGTTGCCTTTAATATGACATGTGAATCTGAAATACTGTCCTTTCATGGTCAGTTTTGAATCCATATCAAAACAGTGTGTCTAGGACAGTGCAACATACTTTATCAATATTATTATAATTGCAAAGTTGTTACTTTTTTACATACAAGTAGTACATGTAGAGTAAGACATTCACATGGTTAAAAAGAAAATCAAGCAATAAAGAGAGTATTAAGCAAAAATAAAATGTTGTCCCTTATCTTCATTGCCATCTCCTAGATGTAGTCAGATTTAACCATCACTTTTTAATATTTTTAGTTAACCAAAATCAGAATAATATGCTTATATCTAACATTTTTCTCTATTAAATTTAGATATTATTGTTTTCCTGCCAATAAAAATAATGAATTCATCACTATAACCTGTCTCCTGCCCCCGGTTGTCCGCGTTTAAGTTATTGCAATTTAGTTCTTTTATTTGCTACCTTCTGTTCTAGTTCTAACCTCTAGTTAGCATTCCATCAATTTTAAACAGTCTACTCTCCACTTTTACATTTGAATAAACACCTGAACTTCCCTCTTTTTACCTGTACACCATCAAAGTTTATAGTATTTATATTCTGTTACTGTGATTAATTCTTCTGTGCATTGCCTATAGAGTCTAAAAATTGAAATTCAATAAACTCTGATTTCAATTCTGCGTTTATTTACATATCATACACTGCAACTAAGCAGAGTGATTGGAGCTAAAGAGAAAATTATGCTATCCTATGTACCATTTAAAAGAGAATGTTACAAGGTTCAAGGTCAGATATATTTATTCTCTCTTTCCAGTTGCTCAAAAGAATGCCTGATTTGAGAGAGTCAAGTTCCCTAACACTCATTACAATTAGCAATATTTTTCTTTCTTACGGGAAGCAAATTAGATTGGAACTGAAAACTATATCTATTTTTAATATGTCACAGTAAGATCTGTTTGCTCCCCTTCCAGAGAAACATTATGCATTTTATAATGAGGGGCAAGAAGATAAAAATATGTGGAATTTGTGTACAACATCTTATTCTATCCAAACCTTATGTTTGTGTTCTCTTTTAATTTTCTATTAAAGAATAGAGAGGGACCTGCACAGTCTCAAATGAAGTCATAGAGCTGTAACTGGGTATCATCATGGCTCATAATATATGCTCTAGGGATAAAAAGGTTGGAATAATCTCTCCATTTTAAGAGTTCCCTGTAGATCATACAAAGCTCTGTGACAAGTTGTGTACAAGCTCCTTGGTGTCCCCTTAGACCAAGTAAACCATGCCATTTTGTAATTTGTCCTTAGATGACAAGGAGTCAAGCAATATAGATGATATCATAACGTTGCTTGACATTTGTGGCTGAAACTATCATGTTCACTTTTATCCGTGCGCTACTCCACTTTTGTTGGCCATGGGATTGAGTGGAACGTGGATAGAAGTGATGGACGCCACCTCTAGGACAGGCCCCTAAAATGCCCTGCACATTCTATTTCACCTGCTAGTCATCTGGAAATCAAGAACTATGAAACCTGAGAATCACACAGTGGAAGGAGCACGGTTCTCTGGGTCACTCTTTGCAGGAAAGTACACAGAAGGGTAACTTGATGAAAACTGATAAACCAAGACATCAAATTTCATTTTGTTAAAAAGTCATGAGACTCTTTTCATTTCAGTGACATAAGCTGGCCTATTCTGACTTATATATCATTTTATGACGAAATTATGGTATACTTTATTGGTCTCTGTTTCTTGGTCTCTTGAAACTTCTGTCATGTTTATTTAAAAAAAAAAGCATAGTTCAGAAAGGTTGGTTATACCCAATTTAAAACATTTAAAAAAAATTTTTAATTTAATTAATTTATTTATTGGCTGCGTTGGGTCTCAGTTGCTGCACGCAGGCTTTCTCTAGTTGCAGTGAGTGGGGCTACTCTTCGTTGTGGTGTGCGGGCTTCTCATTGTGGTGGCTTCTCTTGTTGCGGAGCACGGGCTCCAGGCACACAGGCTTCAGTAGTTGTGGCACGCAGGAACAGTAGTTGTGGCTCGTGGGCTCTAGAGCACAGGCTCAGTAGTTGTGGCACACGGGCTTAGTTGCTCCATGGCATGTGGGATCTTCCAGGACCAGGGCTCAAATCCATGTCCCTGCGTTTGCAGGCAGATTCTTAACCACTGCTCCACCAGGGAAGTCCTGTTGCACCCAATTTTAACACCAATTTCATTTACTTCTTATTTGGACCAAGACTTCTTGTGGGGATATTTTTCTAGAGTTTGTAAAAGATTTTCTTTTTGTTGTTGTTGTTGTTTTGTGGTACACGGGCCTCTCACTGTTGTGGCCTCTCCCGTTGCGGAGCACAGGCTCCGGACGCGCAGGCTCAGTGGCCACGGCTCACGGGCCTAGCCGCTCCGCGGCATGTGGGATCTTCCCGGACCGGGGCACGAACCCGTGTCCCCTGCATCGGCAGGCGGACTCTCAACCACTGCGCCACCAGGGAAGCCCAAAGCTTTTCTTTTTTGTTGACAAAAATATATTATGATTTCTTCATCATGTTGCTAAAATAATCCATCTTAATCACAAAGTTTGTTTAATAAAATGTATCTTCTGAAGACATACTTCTCTGAGTCTTTAGTTATAATTTGTGGCATTTTACTCTAAGCCAAATCTTTTTATTTCTTCTATATTTGCTGCATAGCTGTCATTTCAAGTTTTCTTTTCAAGGGTTAGATCCATACCATTCCTTATGTACTATGCTTTGTTCTTTTGGTATCCCTTTTTCATTTCTCCAGATAATATCCTTTAGTAATTAAAAATATTATTCAAAGGATATAAAAGTTTTGACTCCTGTATTTCTAAAATTATCTTTAATTTCCCTTCACTAATTATGCACTAACATAGGTGCAGAATTCTAGGTTTAAAATAATTTCTCTCAATCTTTGACAGAACTGTTCTACTGACTTCTAGAATCCACTGTTGCTAATCATAGCATGTTGTCTATTATAGTCTAAGTTTCTTCCTTCCTTTGGAGATAAACTCTTTTTGTTCTCTGTAAGCTTTTCAGACTCTCTCTTTAGTATTAGTATGCTATAATTTCACAATGATGTGTCCAGTGTTGGATAATCAAAAGTTTACTCTGCTTGGCACTTAGTCAATTCTTTTGGTCGAAACTTCTTTTCTTCATCTCTGGAAAATTCTCTTTCATTTTTCTTGGATCATTTCCTTTTCTGCAATTTTTCAGTCCCACTCATAGCCCCACCACCCTCCAGAACACCCCCCAGTTATATGTTTAATATCATGGTTTCATGCTTCATATCTCTTTTTCTGTAGATGCATGCTATTAACTAGGGTACAATACAGCCTTCTAATATATATATATATATATATATATATAAAAAACACAAATATATATATATAAAATAAATATAGACATTGGACTTTCTTGCCTTTCCTATCTCTAAACAATTCAGAATCATTGAGATTTTATGCTATCTTTTAAAATGTGCTTTAAAATACATAAAATCACTACCTTTATGGCTATTTAAAATGTATTTAAAATACTTCATAAATAACTTTGATTTTAGATTTTATCCTTTCATCTATTTTAACCACATTTTAATTTTTCCCTTTAATACTCAAACTTCACATTATGGGGAAAAAGCATAAGGGACATTTATGCCTGTGGAGAAGGGTTCTTACATCATTCAATCATAAATCAGAACTTTCTGAAACTACACCAACTCTCTCAATCAGTTGACACTGTTGGATGTATCATATGATGAAGATCTGAAAGAAAATTGATACTTAGATTCTATTTTTCTTCCTCGAGTCTTCCATTGATTCTATATAGATTCTCAATATATGCTCTCAATATTCAGAGATTTCCAAGTGAAAGCTTTTTTCCACCTCCGTGATTACGCCCCTACGATGAGATTATCTTCCAGGTAACATTGTTCAGTCTTGATATATATCTGCATATGTTGTTTTCTGCATTTATGTCTTACAGCTAAATAATATTTCTATGGGACTGGGAATATATCTTATTGCCTTTGAATTTCTGCATTTTCCTATAGAGTCCAGTTTCAAATGTGTGTGTGTGTGTATACAATTTTGGGTGACTATGGAAGGAGGAACTCTTTGATGGTCTTCAGTGGTAAGGGAATTCTTGGGTATACTCTATTAAGTGTTGGTTCAGTTTTTAGTTATATAGTGTAGTTTCAGGCTTACTGTGTGCCACCAGGCTTTATAATTTGCAAACAGTTGTTTCTTTTTTATTGATTTCTCTCTGTTCTTTCTTTCCCCCTGCAACATCTCTTTGGCTCTTGAGAGCACCTGTGCCATCAGGTCTTAGTTGAGCCAGTTTCTTGGCTTATTCCCTCTTTAACACTGATGACAGTCTCCAACGTTTTTCTTATCTACATTGCCACCTTTGCATTTCTACAATAGGTTTCATTAAAGCAAAAAGTCCTAAAATTTACATTTACATTTTAACATAAATAGCTACAGTTATACAAAATAATCACCCTTATATCCCCATTTTGCAATGTGGATGCTACCTTATAGGAGCAAAAGAGGATTTTCCAAGAATCCTGTTGGTATTGACATTGTACATGGCTAGCAAGTAGTAGTCAGTATTGTGGTGTAAGCAAGACACGTACACAGAAACAAAGAAACAGAAAAGCACTGGTACCTTAGGCTTGTCCTTTGCGGGGGTGGGGGGGTTGTGTGTGGAGGGCGGGTGTTTGTGCTTTCAAATATCTTCCTTCTCTGATTGGTTGGGGTTATCATGTTAGGTAGTTGGATCTTCAGTAAATATTTGAAACTGATTAGCTGACTAAGAGCATAATTTATGCTATTTCAAGCATAAATGAATTATGCTTCATAAGATAAAATATAGAATCATTAAGTAGAAAATAAAGGATGACATCATTTTTATCAGCTTGTGCTTAACTAGAAATCCTATTCAGGTCAAGTTTCCTATGTTCACAGACTACCGAAACACCTGTTTACTTAAAATACTGCAAGTGATTTGTGAAATTTATAACACAAACTGTAAAACACTCATAATTTGAAATATTAATTTTACTAATAGCAGATATTTAATTTTAAAAGTCCATGGTTTTTAAAGCAAGAACTATTTAGCACTTATTAGTTATACAAAATACACACACAACAGAACTAGAAAAAAGAAACCCCAAAGACTCTTATATGCATTATAGATGAATATACAAAACCTGTCTATAAACAGGTTTTGAATTTTACTGTAATTGTGCTTTTCAAAGTAGGTAATTAAATTGCTATGTCTTTGGGAAAAGGTCAGCTGGGATAGCACAGATTAATCTCTCTAGGGCATTTGCTCTTAATAACCATGAATCGTTGTTTCATAAGCTTGAAGGCTTGGCGAGGTTCCATCCAGCCTAAAATACTTTGAAAGTGACAGAAATTCACTAAGAAACACTCTAATAGTTTTACTTAATCACCAGTTAACCTGCATAAGTACCTCTGTGTTCTCATCTACCTGTTAACCTACACTATGATCAGATATTGGGGAAAATGAGAACATGAAGCCTCCTGGGTTTTTGCTGCTCTTGTTGCTCATTCCTGTGTTGGGTATGTCTGTGCCCTGAGCTAGATGTAGAGGGCAAAAGAGATGAGCTCAGGTTCAGACAGAATAAAACCTCTAATTCTATAAATTATTACTGAGTGCCTGTCATCTAATTTTGCATTTCTATTGTAAAGTTCCCATGCTGTACCTTTATACAAATTATTAAGAATAAATTCTGGTACAACTTATAAGAGTCCTAAAAAAACCTTTCTAAGATATAATGGCAAAATCTACGTCTACACAAGCAAAATTAGAGTCCTTTATTGAGACTATGTCAGTCTCAAGTCCTTCTAATGAGAAACAAGGAAACAAAGAAAAAAAAACCAGCTAATTCGATCCTGAATTATCTAACATGAATATTCTCATGTTGATGGGATTATCCTGCCTCCCATTCTCATAGCCTAAAAGAAAAAAAAAACAAAAAACTGATGATAAGTTATAAGTAAAAAATGCTATTTTCTAAAGCATAACTATTAGAGACATAATACAATTCCTGCATCATTTTTAAAGTTGTGAGCCTAAATTTGATAATTCCATCAACATACACTTAAATTACCAGTAGAATATCTAGATCCCATTGGGGAAAAAAACCCTTTTTCATATGGTAATTATTAGTGTATGCTTGATAATTATTTTTCAAAAGCTTGTTTAAAGGAACTGGGATCTCCAGTGCTTAAAACAAGGGCTCTTCTAAAGTGAATACCTGTTTCCAGATTATCGTTCCTGGCCATTCAGCACCTTGTGCTTTCTAGTAACATCCTCTGACTTCTCTGAGTTATTAAAGAAGATTTTCCTTGTCTTGGTATTTGAAGAAAGGAGTCTTCCCTCTTCCTAATGCCTTCAATATGTGTGTTGGCATCAACAATTTGGACTCCTAAGAGTTTAATATCCTGTAAGGGCAGCATTTAAGGGGAAGCAGCAAAAATGGAGACTATTCTAGGAGAAAATCACATTTTTTATTAGTCTTAATTAACAAGGTTCATAACAACAACAAAAATATACATGTAATTGCTTTCTTCTCTGGGTTAGTAAGGGTTTCCTTCTTGGGACACTTAAATTATACTTTAATCTTAAAAATAATTTTGTTCATTGATTTTGATTTAATCACCTTTCCCTGTGAGCACTGACTGTTGAGCACTTTGTGTTATGAAAGTTCAAAATGACTATTACTGTTGCATGATTACATCAACCTGAAAATATTTACAATTTAGTAAATTGTTGCCCAGAACAGCTGTCCTGAACCACCAAAATATCTACAGGACAAAGATCTACAGGACAAAGTATATTTTTCTTATCAACAATAGTTCAGTTCATCCCTTTTTAGTATTTACTATATTTTATTATTATTATTAGCAAGCCATTTTTATAATCAATTGCTGACAGAAGGATTTTTTCAAGTTGACATTTATTACTTTTTGAAACCGATTTCTTTGTTGCCAGTGTTTTGAAAAATATACTAAATAAATGTGAGAGCAATTTCAGCATAAATATATGAAGCTAAATGACAGAAGTTGTAGCTGCAAATAAACTGCTGAATCATATTTTTTACCTACTTACTGGGATCCTAAACACTGCTGACTAATATTTTCATAGTCTTCTCTTAGTATAAGTGTTTTTCTACAATTAGTAAAAGACATTTATTCTGCATTTCACATTTAGTAACACCTCAAATATTTATTTGTGCATCAGAAGGAGTTTTTCTAAAATAAAATGAACATAATCCCCACTGAGCTTACAAATCACATGTATTACATGTGTATTGTTAAAACATATAAAAGGATTCCAACTGCTGAGAAGATCTTGTACATTCTGTGATTATCTATATAAAATGCATTTGACTTTAATGTTAAAAATAATTTTAAAGAACTCTTACTTTTGTCCACTGTTTATTTAATTAACTGAACAGTTACACTTATTCTAATCTATAATTTCTAACAATATAGTGAAAAGTTACTACATCTCAAAGCTATTCGGATCTGAAATTAATTTTATTTCTCTGCTAGATCATTTAATACTAATTCTTTTATATCTCCCCACCCTGTTTCAGATTATTTGTTTCACTTACCGTTAATAAACTTATTAGCCTAAAAAAGTTATTGTTTAAATTGTGTTTTCATGTGATGATAAAAATCTGCAAAATCGTTTGTTCATTGCCATGCCCCAAATTCAGTCATCAGCATTGAGGTAATCACTCTACCTTTAATTATGCTGCCTACAAAGGCTTACAATAGCTTCGATACTGAACAGAACATTCCTTAAAGCAATTCACCTCAAACTGTTAAACTAAGAAATTAATGGCTCTACTGTGACTCTTTCTGGCAGATTACTTGAATAAGCTAAAGTTTTGAGTAAAGCACATTCTTTTTCCTTGGTCCTTGGTTGGCAACCTATCATGAAGTTTGCTGACTTTCCTCCAATTCGTCATTCTAATCAAACTTTCTGACTGGTACCAGCCACTTCCTGTGGTGCACATTTTAGTTGTTGAGTGTGAGCGTGTGTGTGTGTGTCTATATGTTTAGGGCAGAGAGGTTGTTACATGAAGAACAGTGCCTTAAGGAGTCATATGACAAAACTAGAGAGTATAAATATTAGTGGAAGAAAAATAAGATGGCTTTTATCCCATGGCTTTTAACTTTGTCTTTCTGACCAAGAACTTACCTAGCTCTCCTTGTCTAATACAACCCATAAGAACTTCCTTTTAGAAAGGAATTTTATGAATTCATTCATACTGAGATGTAAATGATGAAGGGTCGAAATATTTCTAAGGGACAGGGCTTTTACGTTTACAAAGAAATAGCACTATAATTATAAAAATTCATGCTTAGTTAAATAGATTAGTACTATTCTTCAAAAATAATAACAACAATGATGATCACAATATATAGTTTATATTAAGAAATACATGGGCAAGACACATTCTGTGAGTTTTACAAACATTATCTCTTTTATTTAACAACAATTCTTTGAGGTGGGTAATATTATCCCTGTTTTGCATACATGCATCCTTAGAAAAGTCTCCCTGAAATCACATTGCTGAGGCAATTAGTAACATTTTAAATCACCTAATCATTGGAACAGGTGGTGGTGGGGAGTCCTTGCCTTCATAGTTCAAACTAAGTTAAAAATAAAAAATATTACATAGAGAATATATGTATAATATTACTAACTTAATATTATACATATTCTGCCCCTGGAGAAAGGCATAGGGCAGGTCTAGCAGATCTGTAATTGACCTCCCAAAAGGAGAGAAGATAAATAATGGGGGAAAAAGGGAAAATTAAGAATAATGGCAAAAATCTCCCCAAAGTTGGTGAAAATCAAATTGCTGAAAACTAAATATGAGAGAAAAGTTTGAAATTAGCTAGAGAAAAAAAATGACACATTAAGAATAGGGGACTCAAAACGCATATTACTGGAGACTCTTCATGAGAAATAATGAAGTCCCTAAGACAGTGGAAAGACACTTAAAAGTGCTGAGACAAAAAGTTATCAACTCTATACCTGTTGAAAATAGTGTTGAAGAAGGAAAATGAGATACAGACTTTTACAGATAAAGCATAAAGAAAATAATTCATCATCAGAACAACTACACTACAGAAATGCTATAGGAAATTCTTTAGTTTACAGGGAAATGATACTATATTGAAACCCAGGTCTTCAGGAGCAAATGAAATTACTGGAAAAAATAAATATGAGAATAAATATTATGTATACATTTTTCTTTTAATTAAAAAATATATAATTTTGTTATAAAGTATAAACTTGTATTATGTGTTGTATGTAATACACAGGACAACTGTAACAGAAAGGAGGGAGGAGATGAGGTAAGTGGGCCTACATGGCTGTGAGTTTCTTAAATTTTACATGTAGTACAATTTTAACACTGAGTAAACTGTGAAATGTTAAAGATATATTTTGAAATTCCTAGATAAACCACTAAACATATTGCAAAGAGAGTTAGCCAAAATCAAATAGTTAAATAAAAATGGAATTCTAATAAATGCAAATAACACAAATTATGGAAGAAAATTTTAGATGAAATGAACAAATTCTGTGAAGAACATACCAAACTTTTATACATCATTAGTAGAAAACTTTACTATTCCTACATACATTAAAGAAACTAAATTTATTATCAAAAACTTATTCACAAAGAAAGCTGCTGGTAGATTCACTGGTGAATTCTAGCAAATATTTGAGGGAAACATAATATAAACCTCACACAGACTGTTTCAGAAAATTAAGTATGAAACACTTCCAATTTAATATTAATTTCCCTGATAATGAAATTAGACAAAGTCATTTAAAGGAAAAAAAAAACTAGAGACAAATATCTTTCATGAAAATAGAAAGATATTCTCTACAAAATATCAGCTAATAAAATTCAGCAATACATGTCAAATTGACATAATGACCAAGAGGATAATAATACCAGGAATGCTAAGTTGTTTTAACATTTTAAACATTCAATGGAGAACTAGAACCCATTCCTCTCTTACCACCTCCAACTTTCATTTCATGGGTTACCCGTGGGAGAAGATGGTATCTTTAACCCAGGGTTGCACATGCACTTGGCCTGGAATTCAGAAAAGCTGAAGAAGGAGATCCTCTGAGAAGTGGAGAAGCTACAGGCCCCATTGTTTGCCCCACACTCACAAAGTAAACTAGTAGATTAATAAAAGTCAAGGTAACACCCTATTAACTGAATAAGAGAAAAATCATATAATCATTTCAGTAAGTTAAGAAAAAGCCTTTGAGATTATTCAATGTCCATTCATTATAAAAGCTCTCAGCAAATAAGAATAGAACACCTTCAATTTGATGAAAAAAATATACAAATTCCTTCAACTAACATGACAAAGGTCAAAGACTAACCACTTTTCCCATAAGATCAGGAATGAGATAAGCCTGTCTGCCTGCACCACTTATATTCAATATTGTGTTGGAAATCCTTCCCAATGCAATAAGGCAAGACAATGAACTATAAGACAAATAGACCATAAAGGAGGTAGTAAAACATTCTTTATTCACAAATGACATAATATTTCTTTTTTAAATGTAGACTATGTTGAGGTATCTATAAAACGTACTACAACAAATAAGCGAATTTAGCAGTCACTGGATACAAGGTCAGTATAAATAATAATAATATTTGTATATAATAGCAATAAACAATCAGAAAATAAAGCTGACAATGAAAAATTGCATTTAGAATTAGAAAAGCAAAAACAGAAGAGAATCGAAAAACAAAATATTAAGGATAAAATAACAAGGGAAGTACAATGTTTTTACACTGAATACTATAAAATATTGCTGACAAAAATTAAAGGACATCTAAATAAAAGAAGAGATATACAATGTTCATGGATTAGAAGGCTCAATATTTTTAAGGTGTCACTTCTCCCCAAGTTATAGATTCAATGCAATCCCAATCCTGATTATATCAGGCTTTTTTTTTTTTTTTTTGGTAGAAATTTGCAAGCTGATTCCAAAACTTAGGTAGAAATAAAAAGACCTAGAATATTCTAAATATTCTTTTAAAAGAAGAGCTAAGTTGGATGACTTACACTAGCTGACTTTAAGATTTTCTATAAACGTACAGTAGTCAATAAAGTGTGATACTGGTCTAAAGATAAGCAAGATCAACTTGGACAGAATAAAGAACTCAGAAATAGACCTATTTAATTAATTTTTATTTAATTCCATCAATTTTTGACAGAGGGGCTAAAACAATCTAATGGGGAAAGAATATCCATAAAGAAAAAAAAACAAACAAAAACAATTCAAATTTAAACTCATACCATAGAAATTTAGGATGAATCACAGACTTGATTGTAAAAGTGAAAACTGTAAAACTAAATCCATACAATATAGGGGGAAAATTTTTGTGACTTAAGTGTAGAGTAAGGTGTATTATAGAAGGCACAGAAAGTAATAATCATAGAAGAAAAATGATAAACTTCATCAAGAAGTTCACCAGTTTCACCAAATGTAAAAACTTTGGTCCATTAAAAGATTCTTTTAAGGAAAGGGATAAGACTGTCATACAGAGTGAAGTAAGTCAGAAAGAGAAAAACAAATATTGTATAATATCACTTATATGTGGAATCTAGAAAAATGGTGCAGATGAACTTATTTGCAAAGCAGAAATAGACACACAGATGTAGAGAACAAACTTACGGATACCAAGGGGGAAAGAGGGGGTGGGATGAATTGGGAGATTGGGATTGACATATATACACTACTATGTATAAAATAGATAACTAACGAGAACCTACTGTATAGCACAGGGTACTCTACTCAGTGCTCTGTGGTGACCTAAATGGGAAGGAAATCTAGAAAAGAGGGGATATATGTATAACTGATTCATTTTGCTGTACAGTAGAAACTAACACAACATTGGAAAGCAACTATACTCCAATAAAAGTTAAAATAAAAAAAAAAAGAAAAAGGATAAACTACAGACTGGGAACAAATATTCACAAACATATTATCTGTCAAATGATCGGTATTGTAGGGGTCCAAAATGAGTCTCCCCAAAATGTCACTTTTGCATGATGATCATTCTGAGCCAAAGATAATCGAGACCCTGTGGATTCAAGAGAAACTATTACCCCTCCATTAACTACCTAGAAGAGTTTAAATTGGGGATTTTTCCCAGAAGAGAGTTATTATTGGAGATAAATCGTACCCAAATGGCCCCATCTATGTAACAGGGCAAACATCTGATTACCAAACATCTGCTTTTCTTATCATCCTGTGAATGACCCTCCTGTTCTGTCCCCAGGACTCTATCCCATTCCTTACCTCAGGATGGCATATATACCTTATTTTACCTTTCTCTTTTGTAACCATTCTCATATGTGAGGTTCCAGTATGCATAAATTTGATTTTCTCCTGTTAATCTGTCTCATGTCAATTTAATTCTTAGGCCAGCCAGAAGAATCTAGAAGGGCAGAGGAACGTTCTCCTCCTTCCTGACAGTATCTAGAATTCATAATGAAATATTACAATTCAATAATGAAATATCAAACAACTCAAAATAATTGGGCAAAATATTTGAACAGACATTACATAAAGAAAGGTACATAAATGACCATAAGAACATGAAAAAGTGCTCAAGATCAAGTCATCAGGGAAATGCAAATTAAAACCACAATGGCATATCATTATACAGCCACTGAAATAATTAAAATTCAAAAGAATAAAAACACCAAATTTTGACAGGGCTGATGAGCAACTAGAATTTTAGTACATTATTTGTGGTATTACAAAATGGTACAACTACCCTTGGTATTATAAAACGATACAACTACCTTTGGCAATTTCTTATAAAACTAAACACACAGTAAAACTCTTATTTTTCATTGCTGCTTTGGACTACTCTTTCATTACTGCTGTTGCTTCCTCTTCTGAAGTCCATTATATCCTCCATATTCCTTCATTTCTAAATCCTGTGGCTAATGTTTACTGTTGTCCAGATGTATCTTGATGATTTTACTGACAAGTTTTCTTCCTTAGATTGTTTTATGCCTTTCTACTTAGTGCTTTTATTGACTGCTTTGATAACCTATATGGCACAACAGTTCTTTGACCTTCTCAACTGCACTGACTTACAATTAAAGAGTTGCCATCTGGCAAATCCCCATCTCAGACTTTTCCTGCAGTTGGAACTTGAATGATTTTTCTTTGACTTATAGCTTTTAATTCTCTCAATTTTCCAGTTTTACATCTGCTCTAAGGCCTTTTGACTCTTGGCTCCCATTGTGACCTCTGATCCTTCACCACCTGCTCATTTTCCTTGTTTTGTTCTCTTTTCACTATTGGGACCTAGCATTGGCCTTGAAACTGGAGACCTTCCATAAATGCTAAACTGAATTGAATCCACTCACCTCTCTGCTTTGGCTGCACACTGTGATCTGTCATCTCAATATCCCCTTTAAGGCACCCTAGAATCACTCATCCCCTTGGCCTGTACTGCATTCCTGAACCCTTAATCACTCTTACCTGTGGTTTCCTCTGTTCTCTCTTCCACCTTGTTGAAAGTTGATGTAAGATGTCTATACAAATGTCTGATTACATATAATAATTACTATCGCTATTTCAGAGAGACCTAGCTGTACCTCAACAGGCCTTATATTCATCTTGTGTTCTATTCCTATTCTACCCTCTACAGTAGCTAGTCTAATATTTTTAAATTTCTTCAAATATTTTGTTCCCAATCTTTTTCCTTTTCTGAGGAAAATAATGACTCTCCGGTTTTCCAGAAATAATAATTCAATGTTTGATTCCTTTTCATCCTGGTTTCTACAAAAGAGCAAGTTTTATCAATAATTGCCACCCTCCCCTGCCCATTGCATTTTTGATATTGTTTGCATTACCCTCCTTTCCCTCTTTCTGTAAAGTTACTCAGATCTCCTCTCTCAAAAAATAAATACATATTTGCCACTCAAAAATTTTTTCCATGGTACCCCTCCCCTGCAACACTATGAACTCAAATAAGTTAAAGACAAGCTTCCACTCATTATTTCTATTTCTTCAATTGTAAATTCTTAGCCCCTGGCCCCTTAACCACTTAAACCCTCCATTTGTGGAAGCTGCTTTCAGGAAGGCCACCTCTGACTTTTTCACCAAAAATCAATGTTTTTTTCTGTTTTCTTCATCTTTGAACTGTCAAGTCATGTGACATTCTTACTCTGTGTTTCAAAATTTTATCCTTGACTTGGATTCTGTAGTTGAATTCCATTGAATCTTGTATTTTGTTCTTGACTATCTTCTTCACTGATTCATTTCCTTCTCCACTTCCTTCTCAAAGTTCTGTTCCACCTTGCCCTTCTTTTTGAAAGGGTTAATGGCTAACAATAGCAATTGGGCTCACCTAGTTCAAATACCTCTTCCTAAAAATAAATGAAGTTCTTCTTTTAATGAAGCTATTTAAAAATGCTAGGAGAGGGCTTCCCTGGTTGTGCAGTGGTTAAGAATCCACCTGCCAATGCAGGGGACATGGGTGCAAGCCCTAGTCCGGGAAGATCCCACATTGCCGCTGAGCAACTAAACCCGTGCACCACAACCACTGAGCCTGCTCTCTAGAGCTCATGTACCACAACTACTGAGTCCGTGTGCTGCAACTACTGAAGCCCATGCGCCTAGAGCCCGTGCTCCGCAACAAGAGAAGCCACCGCAATGAGAAGCCTGCACACCGCAACAGAGTAGCCCCCTCTCGCCGCAACTAGAGAAAGCCTGCGTGCAGCAACGAAGACCCAACACAGCCAATAAATAAAATAAATAAATTTTTAAAACATGCTAGGAGAAATTCATGATTTAAAATAAATTATATTCTGTTTGCTGATGGTTTATACCTCTTTTTCTTTCTCTCTCTCTCCCTCTCCACACACACACACACACACACACACACACACACAGACACATACACACACACACTCATGTGACAATAGGAACTGAGTAAATTATACATTATGCTTGGCCATGACAACCAAGTAGTTCAATTGTTAACAATATATTTGTCCCACACTGGTACTGGTAAGGTCCTTCGTAACTAGTATCTGGGTCCCAGTTCTTCTGTATCTCCATCTTCATTTACCCTGTTTCCTATGACAGTTCCACTTTGTCCTCTTCTGGGACACATATGGTCTAACTCATTTGGAGCACACTCTCTGAAATTTCTAGAAATTCATTCCAAAAAATAAAGAGCCTTTTCTTCTGTTGCCTCATAAAACCCAGCAACTATACTTCTGGTAGTACAACCATTTCTGTTTGTAATTGCTATTGCACAAGTCCAAGGAATGTCTTCACTATGGTTCTCCATCTCTCGCTTCCAAATCCTCCCTGGCAGCAGAAGCTAACATTAAAGCTGTCTACTCTAAGTAAATGCTGGCTCACTTTCTATTTGCCAACAATATAGGGATTAAATTCTAATCAAGTTACTTTCTGCTCAGTGAATCAAATTTTCTCCCATCAATATACCACACCAACTCTAAATTCTTCATTAAAGCTTTCAAAATCCTTCATAAACTTGACCAAACTTATGTGTCAATTTTATTTGTATTCCAACACATGGTTCTCCTTTCATCACATAGTGCCTGACACAGCATGATGATGCGTGTCAGCACAGTTTCTTAAATCGAGTTTGCTTCACTTCACCTCAACGTCTCTTCCCTCTTGCTTGTACCATTATTAATGCTACATATTATTCATGGCCGAACTCAAGTCCCATTTCATCAAGGAATCATTCCCCAATTATTATACCTTCCTTGTCTTCCCCTTCTCTGGTAACATTTACTCTGTACCACCACTGAGTATTTGGTCACAAGTATTATTATTTATTTTTAAACTACATTGTGAAAGTCCTGCTGTCAGGTGCTTTATTAAATAAAAATATTTATTGCCAGAAGGAAAGTACACTTATATTTCAATTGCACATTTACAGTGCCTGAATATTATATATTCAGAGAGTTTGCTGGGTGCCAGATGCTACCCTAAATTCATTTAATTCTTACCACCACACTCGGCAGTGGTCATTATTAAAGCCATTAAATAAATGAGAACTGAGGTTCAGAGAGGTTAAATCTCCAAGGTCAGAGAGCTAATCAAAACCAGTTATGTTTGATTGCAAAACCCATAATCCTTCCATTATAGCTGGAAGATTCCAAATACTTGTGAAATGATTGTTTTAAATGAAAAGACTGTATTGGTTTAATATGATATCCAGTATTTGTTTATAAATATTCTGCCTAACTTTGAGTCTACACTCTGAAAAGAATTCTCCTTCTTCTGCTATTTTGTTGCTGTTCCCGTTGGCAGTGAATGTCCTTCTGGCCTGCCCCAAAATGCCATTTCAACCTGTGAAGTTCCGTATAATAGAAGTCCAGGTTTGTATTATCCAGTAAAAAACCCCTAAAGATCAAATGATTGAGATAAGAAACTGTCAAGAAGTACAGGAAGAAATTTTATCTCATAATGACAAGCAACAGAGTAATAAAACTAGAACATCTTGAAAAATCTGATAATATTGTTTAGATGACCTGAATAAATTATGGGTGATTTTTAAAGGGATTTTTAAAGGTCTTTTTAAAGGGAACGTTACAATATTTATCTCATAGAAAATGAGAAAGATAGAAAATGGAAAAAAGGTTAAAATAAGTCATATAAAAGCTTCCAATTTTACTTTGTGCAAATAAAATATACTTTCACCCTTAGGGTAGAGGAAAAAAAATTGAGCAAACCTCACAATACAAAAAAGTATCATGTAAGTAGAAAAACTGGGTCAGCGAGGTAGTATTTATTTTACCGTATCAGCTATAACTATTTCTGAGAAATATATATGAAAAAAACCCCATGTAGAATAGAAATAGTTTGACCATGGAGTTATTAGGTTGAAGATCTTCAAAGTTAATCAGATTATGTCAGTATATCTGAATGACATTTTAACTCCAGAATGTTAAAGGAAAGTGCAATGGATAAGCAAAGGAATTTAGAACTTTTTGGAGTCTGTGTTCAGCTGAGAAACCCCAGGAATCTGTCATTTTCTAAGAAAGGTTGATGTCATTATGCAAGACCATCAGAACTGTTAGAGAGAATAAATTCTCTTTCCCTTAACTGCTTATCGCTTGTGTTATTAGTGAGTCAACTTGAATTTTCTTTTCCTAGCCCCGAATAAGGATCTTAAAATTGTTCGTTTGATTTGGAAACATCCCAGATATGAGGGCCTATGAGGTCTTCCACTACCTGGAACATCTGCCTCGAGCTCGTGGCACCAGGGCACATCACCAGATCCCCTACCATGTTTTGTTTCCAATGACTTTCATGGCAATCCATACAGGAGAAGCTGTTTATATCCATCATCCTTTATTATCTACATCATTTTGTTGGCTACAGAAGACATTTTAAAAAAAAAAAAAAAGAAAGGAGAGCGTCTCAATTTAGAAAAGAAAAAGAAAAGCAACTTAGCTGCTATCAAGGGACTTTGAGGCAAATAAAAACTTTTATATGAGAATAAGGAAAGAAATCTGACAGAGATGACAAAAAGACATCTCTTTCTGTGAACAGTATTAGTTTAGTTCCGCTGAGATCCATTAGCAGCTGTGAAGTGTGAAAATTAGGAGCTAAAGCACAGATGATATTTTAAGGCTGAGAACGCACTAAGCTTTCACATTTCCTTATCACGTCCCCCTTTATTCTATCCAACATATTATTCGTGCTATTCTTTAACGATTTCTCAACAGACTCAAATATTGCCTCAGAACTCTGATGAGGGAACAAGCTGGTTTGGAGTGATAGCATCGGGGGCCTATTTCCCAAGAGAAACTTTCAAGGGCGTGGGGAAGAAAGCAGATGTTTTCCATCAACAACTGATGCTGGAGAGCTACCACATGCTCTAGGCCGTAATCATGTACTCCTCTCTTCTGCTTTCATAGACACAGCAGCATGTCATAATTCAAACCCTGTCTTGTTGACACAGCTTCCTTCAGCTGTTCACAGAGCAAATTGTTTGTTCACTGAAACTGAAGACATGGCAGCTCTTTGTGGAATGACGAAAAGGAGCTGCAGATTTCTGGATGATGTTTGCAGTCAAGTTTGCTGCTGTGTGAGGGTCCAGAAACATTACACAAATATGTTTACACTCTTGCAGTCCCAGCTACGTAGGGGGCATTTCCATCACTGCTATTCACATAACACACATTAGCTAAAACAGTGCCTGTACATCGTTTGGTGGGCCTCACACTACTACCAAAGCGACCTGATCAAACTTCTCTCTCTACCAAAACTGTAATCTTTATAAATGAGGGAACAAATGTGAAGGGGCAAAGGCGATAGGGATCATTATATGGGAGATAAAATCAATCTCTTATTAGGGCACTGTCAATCATAATATACCACTGGCATCATCTTTCTATATCATATATGTTTCCTTATTATTAGGGCCAACCTACTGGTAATTTACCGCAGTGGATTATTTTATTTAGGGTATTTGTCTCATCAAATGTGGTTGGCATTAGCTCATGGCAGCAAGCCTTAGTGGACAGAGAACTGATGTAGAAGTTCATACGGCTGGGCTTTTCCCAGCTGGACACAAATTATGTAACCAGAACAAATTCACTTTAAGACTCAGTTTCCTTATCTACAAAGTGAGAACTAAGATAACCCAAAAACTCATTTAAGTTTTTAAATGCCATTTTCTCCAAATTAATGCTTAGTTATCAAAGCCGCAAATCAGCACAATTGCAATCTAATCATCTTTCCAAATAATTACAAATACTTTTCAAAGTCAAAGTCCATATGACTAATTTTCTCTGCTCTTCTAAAGGTTATATGTTCACAGAGAAAATTTTCCTGTGAAAAATGAGCAATTTTGCATAATCAGATCACTCCTGTTTTTCATTCCACTTTGATTGTTCAAGTCCAGGGCTCTATACATTTTTTTTTTTTTTTTTTTTCTGGTACGCGGGCCTCTCACTGTTGTGGCCTCTCCCATTGTGGAGCACAGGCTCTGGACGCGCAGGCCCAGCGGCCATGGCTCACGGGCCCAGCCGCTCCGCAGCATGTGGGATCTTCCCGGACCGGGGCACGAACCCGTGTCCCCTGCATCAGCAGGCAGACTCTCAACCACTGCGCCACCAGGGAAACCCCTCTATACATTTTCTGGTTGGTATTTTTGGTCTTTAAGTCTACTTGCCCTTGCCCCCTGCCCTCCCTCATCCAACTCCTTTACATCACAGCAAGAATCATCTTTAAAAAATTATTTCATTATTTCCTTCCCCTTTTCCAGGGTATGAAATACTTCTCTGTTAACTGTGAAATCAAGTCCAAATTATTTGGTCTAGCTTTCAAGATCCTCATTTTTTATGATTACATTTTATAAATGCCCCAGAATTATCCACCCTTGCCAGGTCAGTTTCCTTACTGACTGAGACACATCACCTTTATTTCTCAGTGATCCCCTCTCCTGTCATTTACATGCCTGGAATCTCTTTTCTCCTATACTTGACTTAACTGGGTTCTGCTCATCCTTCAAACCTACTATAAACTCCTTTAGGCTGCTTCTTCCCAGGATCTCATAGGGCTCCCCAGTTTCTCTTCTCCTTGCATTAGGTTAAAGTGGCATTTTGGGGAGATACGTATTAGTGCTTCTCCTTCCTGAGTTTGAAACCAAATGAGAAAAATGGAGCTTGAAATGTGATCTCTGTGATAAGGAAAGGCTGAATTGGAAGTTGTGACTTACCTAGAGCTAAGGCTGCAGGGAGTTTGACATCCATTATTTCAGCCCAAATTTGAACAACCCCACCCTAGGGTCTGGAAGATCACTGCCTGGAGCCCGTGCTGCCTGCCAGCAGGCAAATTGGACAAGATAAGACAAGACAAGTAAGAGGAGGCTAAGCTCCTTCTCCTAAATTCCCCAACCAGATGAGCCGCTCCCCTTCCTCGTGGGTCAGAGAGAAGCCAGAAGCTATAAATATAATCTACATGAAGTTACTCCATGTGGAATCTTGATGCCTCTATTTCTTGATCAAAACAAGAGATCAAACACATATTGACCTTGTTAGTGCTTTACACACATTAAACATGTGTTCCCAGTTAGATTCTAAGCCTTAAGAGGACATGAAACATTACCTGTATTTCTTTCATTCTTCACAGTGCTAATCACACAATATTGGTCAAAAATTAATCATTGCTTGCTTGCTTAAGACATTCAGCTCTTCTTTGTTTTTACAATTAAAACGTACCTTTTGAATTTGTGTGCATGTTGAATGTGAACAAAAATAAATAGTTGCAGATGACAATAATCTTGAGAACAGTTATCATGTGACCTTCTAAGAGAAGTGCATACAGTCATATAGAGAGAATACTTTTTGTTGAAGTAGATGGTTTTATGAAGAGATATAACTACTGAATCTTGTTTTATTTCTGATGGAGTATAAACAAACAGAGCTATTAAGTGCAACAGCAACAAACAGACAAAACCTGCCATCTTTTGTTAGCTCTTCTTGTTAGGGAGGGAAGTCAAAGTGTTTATTATTTTGCCTTAATGGGATGCTGTTAGTCATACATTTTACTGATATTATTGAGGGAAAGGGTCATTTTTGTAACCATAACATGGGAGACCTTCTTGGTGTCACGAACTCGGAATGAACTTGGGGGGAGAATAGAAATGTTTAAAGTATTACACCGAAATTTTAAGAAATAGTAAAATGGGTAAAACCACTGTGACAATAATCACAGTTAGTTCATCTTAAAATAGTAAACTAGATGTCTTTGAAGGACTAATTGCTCTTGGCTATCTTTATAACATTATAGATATTTTTTCTAAAATTTCTATTATAAAATTTTAGTCCCTTTCCACTTGTATTTTGCTGTATTTTTCTGATATTTGTGGAATACCTAGTAAGGGAGAGACAGAGAAGCTATTAAAAATTTATACATGATATGATTTATATAATATATATTATACATTTAAAATTTACATATTATGATATACATTTTGTATGAATGTTGTATATGTTTATTACATAGTATAATAAAATATAATATTATATATTACATATTATATATAATTTTTCCTTGGTGACATTCTTTTATCTTGGGAAGAGGTAACATTGTGTTTTGCCTTGAATGTTGTTTTTGTCTATTTTCTCAGGGACATTATAACCAATTAAGTCTGAGCTGCCTGTTGGTAAGACATACAGGAACTGGCTGGATATTGCATTCCAACAGGCAATTCTCCAGATGAAACTTGGGGGTCTTATGCCCTTAGGCTTTTCTCATACATAATAAAGGGGTCTCTAGTGTGTTGATCTTCTGGCAAGAGTAACTTAGTTTTAGGCTGTCTTAGTGAAGAAGACCATATGAAATTCATGATTTATTAGTAATTGGGCATAAATTGAGTTATATATTATACAGGTTGATGGGGCAATGTGTGCGGGGGGTAGAATGCTGGCTATGATAGTCTGATACCTCTCCCTTCTTTCCACCCTCACCCAATGATATTCATATCCTAATCCCAGGAACCAGTCAATATGTTACCTTACATGGCAAAAGGGAGTTTGCAGATATAATTAAATTAAGGACATTGAGGTAAGAGATTATGCTGGACTAACTGGGTGGACCCAATGTAATCACAAGGGTCAGTATAAGAGGGAGACAGAATGGTCAGACTTGGAAGGAGATGTGACAATGGAAGTAGAGGGTCAGAGTCAGAGAGTGATTCAAAGTTGCTATGCTGACTTTGAAGATGAAGGAAGAGACCACCAGCACCAAAGAATGCAGGTGGACTCGAGAAGCTAGAAAATGCAAGGGCATACATTCTCTCATAGAGCCTCTGGAGGGAGCACAGCCCTGCTAATACATTGATCTCAGCCCAACAGAACCCATTTCAGACCTCTGATCTCCAACAGTGTAAGATAATAAATGTGGATTGTGTTAAGTCACTAAGTTTGTGGTAATCTGTAACAGCAGCAATAAGAAAACAATACACTGACACCTGTTAAGAAACGGCGGAAGACTCAAGTATAAGCTAACTTTACATTTATTAGAACATTTTGCTATGTTAAAGAAATTTATCAATCTTCCCAAAGGTCTTAAGGCCTTGTTGAAACAAAGCATTGTAAAACTCTCCTAGAACTTCTGTTTTTACCTTTTAGAAGGTCCATAAAAACTTTCAAAGCCAACTTGAATATACGATATCCCTGATTTGGATGATCCCTAAAGATTTAGGTCTATGTCAAAAGAAGCCTTGTAACCCTGGGTTGGAATACTTCCTGATACTGATCAGTAGAACTTGGAAACACTTGTGATCTCATCGGCACTCAGTTAAATTTAATACTTCACCAATATTTGGTCAAGTATGTTCCGAAGCATTGTAGACTTTGAAAAGTTTTACTTTTTAATTTACCTGGAACAAAAGCTACTCTTCAGTTTTGAGAATTGCATATATCTGTGTGTTCACCACCAGAATCAAGATATAGACTGTTGGGCTTCCCTGGTGGCGCAGTGGTTGAGAGTCCGCCTGCCAATGTAGGGAACGCGGGTTCGTGCCCGGTCCGGGAGGATCCCACATGCAGCGGAGCGGCTGGGCTCGTGAGCCATGGCCGCTGAGCCGGCGCGTCCGGAGCCTGTGCTCCACAACGAGAGAGGCCCGCGTACCAGAAAAAAAAAAAAAAAAAAAAGATATAGAATGTTTCCAAAAGCCCCCAGATTCCCTCATGCTCTCCTTTTGTAGTCAAGCATCCATCCCAGCCCCATTCTTTGGCAACCACCCTTCTGTCTTTTATTCCTACAGTTTTATGTTTTCCATAATGCCATATAAGTGGAAACATACAATAATTTGTATAATCACCTTTCGGATATGAGTTCTTTTACTTAGTAAAATGCAGCTGAGGTTTAAACACATAGTGAAGTATAGCAATAGTTCATTCATTTTTATTGAGTAGTTTTCCATGGCATGGATGTACCGCAGTTCATTTATCCATTCATAGTTAAGAGAGGTTAGGGTGGGTTCTAAATTTTTATCACAAATAAAGCTACTATAAATATTTATGTGCAGGTTTTTGATGACCCTGTTTTCATTTCTTTCTACGAGTGGGAATGATAGGTCATACATTTAATTTTAAAATAAATGGCAAAACTGTCTTTTCTAAAGTGGCTGCATCACTTCTGCTTTACTGCGAACTATGTGTGTCAGTTCCATCTGCTCTATGACTTGCCAGCACTTGCTATTGTATTTTTTTTATTTGTCTTTTAAAAAAAGTCATTCAAATAGGTATGACAATGTTGACTTAATTTCAATTTCTCTAAATATTATGTTGAGCATCTTTTCACATGATTTACAACCTATTTATCTTCCACGGTAAAATATCATTTCAAATCTTTTGCCCATTTAAAAAATTTTTTCCCTACTTTTGTGTTATGTGCTCTGGATGTAATTCCTTTCAGATATATCATCTGCAAAAATTTCTCACAGTCTGTGGTTGTGTTCTCATTCTTTTAATAGTGTCTTTCACAGAGCAAACTTTTTAATTTTGATAAAGCCCACTTTTTATCAATGGCTTCTTTTATCAATTATGCCTTTTGGGGGTCATATTTAAGAACTCTTTGCCTAACCAAATGCTACAATGATATTTTTATATGTGTTCAGGAAGTTTTCTAGTTTTAGGTTTTATATTTAAGGCTATGATGCATCTTGAATTAATTTTTGCATAAGGTGTGAGATACGGGTTAATTTTTTGTTCTGTTTTGTTTGCATATAAATGTCCACTTGTTCCAGCATCATTGATAAAAAGACTATCCTTTCTCCATTCAATTACCTTTGCAACTTTATCAAAAATCAGTTTACTATATTTGTGTGGGTCTATTCTTGACTCTCTATTCTACTCAACTGATATGTTTCTTTTTGGTCAATACCACACTTTTTTGTTGTTGTTGTTATAGATTTAAAGCAAAGCTTGAAATCAAGTAATGTGAATTATCCAACTTTGTTTTTCTTTTATAAAATTGTTTCAGCTATCCTAATTCCTTTGCCTTTCTATATGAATTTTAGAATACACTTATTAATTTCATGACTGTCATGGTGGGATTTTTATTGAGATGAAAAATCCAAATTTAAGAATAATTAACATCTTAACATTATTGAGTCTTCTAATCCATAATCACTGTATAAATTTCTATTAATTTTGGTTTTCTTTGATTTTTTTATAATGTTCACTATAATGACTGCAAATATCTTGTAATATTTATATCTAAGTATTTCTTTTTCTTTGGTGCTATTGTAAATTGTAGCTTTTCTTTTACATTTTGAATTTCAATTGTTCACTGCTACTATAGAGAAATATAATTGATGTTTTAAAATATATTGATCTTGTATACTGCAACTTTGAACGGGGTTAAATTCACTGAACTTTAGAACTTTTTGTAGAATTTTCATGAATATATATATATATATATATATATATATATATATATATATATACAGTTACATTGTCTGTGAATAGAGAATGTTTTGATCATTCTTTTCCAATCTGGATGCCTTTATTTTCTTTTGTTGTTTTATTGCATTGTCTGTGACTTTCAGCATGTTGTTGACTAGGAATTGTGGAGGAAACGTCCCTGCCTTGTTCCCCATGTTGAGAGGGAGAAATAAGCCATAAGTATGACATTGGCTGCAGGTATTTTGCAGAAGCCCTTTATCAGGTGAGGAGGTTCTTTCTATTCCTATTTGTCTGAGAGTTATCATCAATGGAATGTGGAATTTTGTCAATGCTTTTTCTGCATTTTTTGAAATAATCATGGTTTTTCTTATTTAGTCTACTAACATGATAATGTACATGGATTGATACTCAGTTATTATACCAGTCTTGCATTCATATAATAAATCTTGCTTGTTTGTGATGTGTTATGCTTTACTTATATGTTTGTGGAATTGGTTTCATTATAATATTGAAGATTTTGCTATCCATACTTATGAAAGCCATTGGTCTGTAAATTTTGTTTCTTCTAGTGTTTCTAGTTTTGATATAAATGTAACTATGGCTTCATAAAATAACTTGAGAAGTTTCCCTCTTCTTCTATTTTCTAAAAAGAATTTGAATTATTTCTTCCTTGAATGTTTGATAGATGTCACCAGTGAAATTATCTGTATCTGGAATTTTCTGTCATTAGAAAATTTATAACTGTTAGTCCAAATTTTTAATCATTTTAGGTACCTTCAGATTGTTTCTTCTTGGGAAAGGTTTGGTAGTTTGTGTGTTTCAAAAAATTGGTCCATGTCAGTGTTTTTCATGCTGTTCCTATGTTAACAGTTTATTGTCCCTGAATTCTGTATGATAACTCATATTTCATTCCTAATATTGGTATATTATGACTTTTCTCTTTTTTTTTGGTTAATTAGTCTAGAAGTTTATTAATGTTATTAATTTTTTTAAAGACGAAGACTTTGGCTCAGTTGACTTTTTCTATTTTGACTCTGCTCTTATCTTTATTATTTTTTTTCCTTCATTTGCTTTAGTTGTAATTTGCTTCTGTGTTATTTTTCCTAGTTTTTTGTGGAAATGTTTAGCTTGTTGATTCAAGATTCTTATCTGTTCTACTATAAATATTCAATAGTATAAATTTCTCTTTACACACTGCTTTAAATGGACTCCATTTTTTTTTTTTTTTTTTTTTTTTTTTTTTTTTGCGGTATGCGGGCCTCTCACTGCTGTGGCCTCTCCCATTGCAGAGCACAGGCTCCGGATGCGCAGGCTCAGCAGCCATGGCTCACGGGTCTAGCCGCTCCGCGGCATGTGGGATCTTCCCGGACCAGGGCACGAACCCGCATCCCCTGCATCGGCAGGCGGACTCCCAATCACTGCACCACCAGGGAAGCCCGATTCCATTCATTTTGATATGCTGTACTTTTTATTTTCACTTAATTCATAATACTTTTAAAATTCATTTAAATTTATTTAAATTTTTGAGACATCCTCTTTGACCCACAGAAGTGTGATTTGTTTTGTTTTGTTTTGCGGTACGCGGGCCTCTCACTGTTGTGGCCTCTCCCGTTGCGGAGCACAGGCTCCGGACGCGCAGGCTCAGCGGCCATGGCTCACAGGCCCAGCCGCTTCACGGCATGTGGGATCTTCCCGAACTGGGGCACGAACCCGTGTCCCCTGCATAGGCAGGCGGACTCTCAACCACTGCGCCACCAGGGAAGCCCAGAAGTGTGAATTTTTTAAAAATTCCAAAATTTTGAAATTTTCCAGACAGTTTTCTATCATTGATTACTAGTTTAACATTTCGTGATCAGTTTAGTTCTATTATGGCCTAAAAACATACTTTGTATGATATTTATATTTTTAATATTTACCAGAGTATGCTTTATGGCACATATTTACATAGATTTTGGTAAATATTCCAAGTGCATTAAAAATGTGTATTTTACCATTGTTGGGTAAAGTATTCTAAAAATGGTAAGGTGATGGATATTGCTGTTTGGGTCTCCTATATGCTTGTTGATTTTATGTCTGCTTATTCTATCAATTATTGAAAGAGGAGTATTGAAGTCTTCAACTATATTTGTAGATTTGATAAATTTCTCTTTCAGTTCTATCGGTTTTGTTTTCTGTACTTTGAAATTATGTTATCAGGTGAATACACATTTAGGACTGTTATATTTTTAAGAAGATTGGCCACTTTATCATTATGTAATGTCACTCTTCGTACCTTCTTAATTTTCTTATTTCTAAAGTCACCTTGCCTGATATTAATATAGTCACTTTGGCTTGATTTTGAATTGCGTTTGCATGGTATATCTTTTTCCGTACTTTTACTTTTTTTTTTTCTTTTTTTGTGGTACGCAGGCCTCTCACTGTTGTGGCCTCTCCCGTTGCGGAGCACAGGCTCCGGACGTGCAGGCTCAGCGGTCATGGCTCATGGGCCTAGCTGCTCTGCGGCATGTGGGATCTTCCTGGACCGGGGCACGAACCCATGTCCCCTGCATTGGCAGGCAGACTCAACCACTGCGTCACCAGGGAAGCCCCATAATTTTACTTTTAAGCTATCTATATGTTTATATTTAAAGTGTATTTCCTGTAGATAGCATATGTGTGTGTCTATCTTTTTAATCTAACCTGACAACCTCTTTCCTTTAATTGATGTGTTTCAACCACTTACACTTAATGTAATTATAGCTATAGTTAGAATAAAATCTACCAGTTGCTAGCTATTTTCTATTTTTTGATCTGTTCTTTGTTTCACTTTTTCTCTTTTCTGCCTTCCTTGGGGGTAATTTAGCAGTTTTTATGATTCTGTCTCATCTCCATCACTGGCCTATTAGAGACCTATTATTTATATCTCTTTTTCTAAAAATGGAATTTTCCTAGTGTATACAGTACACATAGAGTACACTTACAAATAATTTTACAATATATTTCTAATTCCTCTCTCTTATTTTTGTGCTACTGCTTTAATACATTTTAATTTTGTATATGATATAAGCAGAATGTATTGCTAAGTATTCCTACTTTTGGACAGCTATCTTTCAGAGCCAATAATGTAAGAAAAATAAATTTTAATTTTGCCTTCATTTATTTTAGTTTCAGTCCCATTTATTTCTTGTGTAGATTCAAGTTACTGTCTGGTATTATATTTCTTCTGCTGAAAAATTACCTTTAACATTTTGTTGTAGTGCAGAATGATTGGCAATGACTTTTCTCAGTTTTGGTTTGCCTCAGAAAGTCTTTATTTCTCCTTCATTTGTGAGAAATATTCTCACTGAGTATAGTTTGGTTTTGCTTCTCAGTTTTTTCTTTTAGCACTTAAAAGACAAGAGGTCGTCTTTGACTCTCATATTAAATATATGATTTGATATTATTAACTTTGGAGAATTCTTAGCCATTGTTTCTTTACCTGTTTCTCTGTTCTGTTCTTTCTCTTTGGCCTCTGCAAGTCCAAATACATGTAGGTTAGATCACATGCAATTGCCTCACAACTCTTGGTTGTTCTATTCTGTGGGGTTTTTTTCCCCCTTTAGTTTGGTAATTTCTACAAACCTATTTCACTGACCTATTCCTTAGCTGTTTTGAGTCTACTAATGAGCATGTTGAAGGCATTCCTCATCTTTTACTGTATTTTTTATTTCTATTATTTCCATTTGTTTCCCATAGTTTCATCACTCTACTGAAAATATCTACCTGACTTTCCATGTTTTCCATCTTTTCCACTGCAACGTTTAACTATGATAGTAATCACAGTTGTTCTCAATTCACTGTCTAATATTTCCAACCTCCGTGTCATTTCTGAATTTGGTCCATAGATTTCTGTTTTCCTTAACAGTGGTACATTGTCTTTTTTTGCTATTTCATGTTGGTTAATCACTCTGCAAACTCAGCTTTCTGATGGGCTTAGGAAAAGTTGTGAATTTGAAGTTTGTCAGTTTTGTTGTTATTTTAATAGTGGAAGTTTTACTCTTTCCTGCTTTATATATCCCAAGTGGAAACCAAAACCAGTACTGTATACTTTTAATAAATAAGTAAAATCCTCTCTGTTTTGAGGCAGCACATAGATCTAGGTGGATATATGTAGCAGGAGTGAGGTAGGGGGATCAGAAAGGAACTGATACCCAAAAGCTATAAAATGATTCATTAATTTTATTTAAGACATATTTATCATGTATCTACATTGCCAGATCTAACAAAAGTTTAAGCAAATTAATCAATGTGAAATCAGAGGCTTTTTATAATTATTAGTAGTTTTACATGTTATAATAGCTTATAATACAGGTGTTATTATTTGTGTCAGTACTGAAAATACAATGGAAGAAATAATTTCCCCAATGTCATATATATGGTACTTAATGAAGCCAGGATTCAGACCTCTGTCTTACATGCCAAAACTCATGTACCCATCAAATTTTACATTCAGTTGGAGGCTGGTGGCAAAATGAGAAAAAGTCTTATTAAGGATACATTATTTGTGGTAGATTGAGAAATATTAAGAACAGATAAGGTCTACTGAAATAATTCAGATTAAAGATTAATTAGGGATGTGGCTATGGAATTAAAAGAGACAAATGAATGTTAGAGTTGTCCGGAGATCAAGTCTAGAAAACTTGGATGTGGAGTTAAATAGAACTCGATCAGTGACTAGAAATGGTGATGTCAAAAGATAGATGTTTCAAACAAGGGGAGGATTAATAAAGGGGCAGATGAGGGAGGTGATGAGGTAGGTTTAAATATAGTATCTTGAACTGCCAAAAGCATATATATGGCCTCATGTCTAGTAGAGAGTTAGGAAGTACTAATTTGTGAGAGGACTGAAATAGAGAAATAGGCTTGGTATACATCTATAAAGGAAAAGCATTAAACTTGTGGAAGCAAATGATATTCTAGAATTATTGGGGTGCTTATAGGGAAGAAAATAATATCAAAAACAAGTCTTAATGGATACCTATATTTAGAAAATGGGAAGAGAAATGAAGTCCAAAGGAGATAGTCAAAGACTCCGTGTGTAATGAGTCAAAAAGGACAAACATTTGTCATAAAAGCCAAGGGAAGAGAGAGAGCTTAAAGGAAAAAAAAAAAAAGAAAACAAAAGCAAGTTTAACCATGTCAAATGTTCATCTTGAACTGAGTAGGGGAAAGTAATATGTGAAAAGGTTACTGAACTTCTAGATGAAGACATTGTTAGTGAACAATCGTTCAAGAGGTCTTGTGGGGCAGAAGCCATAAAGCAGGAAATTGTGTTCTCATATCGATTTTTATTAAATTCGCATGTTCAATTTATGAGAATTTACCCAAGCATCCTTTAATTCAACAACACATGCATTACTTTGGAAAAGGTTTACATTATATGCAAATGGAGAATAATTTGAAAATTGCTATGCAAAGTTAAAACACATGTATTATATAGACCCACAGACATAGAAAACAAACTTATGGTTACCAAAGGGGAAAGAGCGGGAGGGATAAATTAGGAGTTTAGGATTAACATATATGCACCACTATATATAAAATAGATAACCAACAAATACCTACTATATAGCACAGAGAACTATACTCAATATTTTGTAATAACCTATAAGGGAAAAGAATCTGAAAAAGAATATACATATGTGTGTGTGTGTGTGTGTGTGTGTGTGTACTTTGCTGTACACCTAAAATTAACACAACATTGTAAACCAACTATACATCAATAAAAAAATAAAATGAACTAGATCTTAAACAATAAAAAACAAAGATACATTTATTTTATTTTTGCCTTTTGCCCCCAAAATTTTAGTTAAATTTATGCAAAAATGAATTTCATGATGTTTTTCGGATTATCTTTTTTTCTTCCCTATTAATATTTTCCTAGGATTCATCAAAATATGGGCATGATTTTACTATCCATTTTTAAATTTTTTCTGAGCATGAGGTAAATACCTGTTTTAAAATTCTTAGTTTAGATTGACTAGCTTGGTGTTTTAATTACACAGGCTCATTTCACTTTCTTTGGTTAGCCATGCACATCTCTAATTTCAGTTGGAATATTGGCCACTCAGGATCACATTACTTTTCAGTGTCATTTGTATCAATTCTTTTTTGTTACAGAATTGTTTATACTAAATTCACTAGAAGCAGTGAAATCTTCAGCAAAGTGGCACTGGAAAGAGTTAATTTTCAAGGCTGAACTGTTCCCATAGTTCCTACTATAATTGCTGCTAATTATTTTTATGTTGTAATGAAGCAATAATGATCAAAGCACAGGGTATTTCTTAGGGATTCATGACTGGATGGCTTTGCTTCAGGCCATTAACCCCAGTCATTAATTCCCCTGGAAATACTTTGTGCTGAGGTCATTATTGTTAATAACAGAGCTGTACGAAAACATTTGCACACTCTCTATAGTAAAACTGTTGATTATTTTCTGCCTGTAAAGTTTTGTGATTGAGAAAACTAAGACTGATGAAGTTTGACCAAGAGAGAAAAATATTGTTCAGTGGAGAGGAATATGACATATATTTGACATATATGTAATATGATACCGTGTGTATGTATGTATTTATTTAAACACTTAATGCGGACAGATGAGCAAGCACTGCATCTTATTTATGTCCTTGGACCGTATAAACATACTTAATTTGTGAATATATTTTAAAAATTTTATTTTATAATTTGTGAATATATTACATATCGGTTGAAGATTTTAAGGACTGCCATTCCTAATTATAGTTACATTCTCCATTCTGAAAAACAAATATTGAGCAAATTTTCTTTCTCCTACTATACATCTGTTCCTCCTTTATACCACTTGGAGAATGAACATGAATAAAAATTTCTTTGAAAATTAATTCTCTATTCAGTAATAAACCAAAAATACACTTTTGTTTTCCCCATTATAATTTCCTTAAAATAATGACAGGTGGTGGGACTATAATTATCACACTGGAAATGTTTTATTTTATTGTTTTTAATATCCTGTATGCACATCAATGTAGTTCTCACCAAAAGAGTAGCTACAATGTGAGATTTAAGACCGGGGAAAATTAAATAGCCAAACAGCTTAAACTCTGTCTTAAAGTTCACAGACCGTTCCTAATCAAAGGACTATAATTGAATCTTCTCTTTAAGCTTCAAGTTAAGCTTCCTTAAGGGCAAGTGGTTGCCCTCAGAAAAAGGTTAGAGAAAAGGAGACACCAAATCGTTAAACTGGAATTGAGCAAAACTCAATATATTCTGTCCTCCCTTTACTCCCTTGTAAATGAAGTTGTTTCTGTGATAGACCTCAGTCAGTCACTACTGAAGTTTAACTTCTGAAGAAAGATAGTTTCTAATATTTATTAAAGTTTTTAATTTGTACTTTTAAGACCATTACAGATAATTGCTATTTAGTTATCTTTCATATTCTCCTATATTTAAAACATATAGTGAGGAAAATAAACAAAAGGGAGAGGGATATAGCTAGGGAGGATTTCAGATATTTTCCCTATATAATTAACTCTATCCAATATAACTGAAAACATTAGGTACCATACAAATGTAAATTTTTAAAAATTAACAAGCAAAAAAAACCCAACTTGGATAAAATTTTTTTAGACTTAAATATGGCAGAAAGAAATATGGCAGAAAGCTGGTGATTCAATCTGTATTTCTCAAATAGGTGCAAATCAATGAAATGTGAATTAGTGGAAAGATCTATCCTCATTTTACAGATGAAAAAGCATGGTTCAAGTAACTAATTTAATTGAGGTAAATCACCTACAGAACAGCAGAACTGGGGCTTAAATTACTCACAAGGCATATTTTTCTCCCTTGTTCCCCTTGGTTTTATCACAGAGAAACATTCACTAGTCTGTCGTTTTTAAACACTTTCTATAGATACACAGATGTCAATAGTGAGACAACTCTTTTCAGTAGTTGGTGTGATGGTTAATCTTATGTGTCAACTTAGTTGGATCATGGTGCCCAGAGATTTAGTAAAACATAATTCTGGATATTTCTGTGAAGGTGTGTTTTGGATGGAGTTAAACTTTATGTCAGTGGATGTTGAGTAAAGCAGGTTATTCGTCATAATATGGGGAAGCCTCATTCAATCAGGTGAAGGCATCACTAGTCTCTACAATCTCATGAACCAATTCCTTAAAAAAAAATCTTTCTCTCTCTAGCCCTATGTGTATCTACGTAGATACACAACCTATTGGTTATGATTTCCTGAAGAATCTTGACTAATACAGATAGGAAAAAAAAAAGAAATAGGAAATATTGTGATGAACCAAATGTATATGGACAGATATGGAGGACATAGTATGAATTTGAAAATATCTTTGAGTGGAGTTTCAAAGGGATCCCTACCCTCAGAAACAAACAAACAAATAAAACACCATTGCAAAAACTTCTGGGTAGAGTGTGGGTTGATATGATGATCTAGTGATTTTTTTTTTTTTGCGGTACGCGGGCCTACTCACTGTTGTGGCCTCTCCCATTGCGGAGCACAGGCTCCGGACACGCAGGCTCAGCGGCCATGGCTCACGGGCCTAGCCGCTCCGCGGCATGTGGGATCTTCCCGGACAGGGACACGAACCCGTGTCCCCTGAATCGGCAGGCGGACTCTCAACCACTGCGCCACCAGGGAAGCCCTAGTGATATTTTATTTATGCTTTCTTGCACTGTGAAATGCTGAAACCATTTATATTTGATATACCTAAACTCTGATTTCCCTTAGAAAATCTAGGTTCATATGTAGTTTAAAACTAAAAAATACTTAGGAAACTCTCTTTCCAAACTAATTTCTTTTTAAATTTTTATTGGAGTATAGTTGATTTATAATGTTGTGTTAGTTTCAGGTGTACAGCAAAGTGAATCCATTATACATATACATATATCCAGTCTTTTTCAGATTCTTTTCCCTTATAGGTTATTACAAATTATTGAGTATAGTTCTCTGTTCTATATAGTAGGTGTTTGTTGATTATCTATTTTGTATATAGTGGTGTGTATATGTTAATCCTAAACTCCTAATTTATCCCTCCCCCGCTTCCCGCTTTGGTAACCATAAGTTTGTTTTATACATCTGTAACTCTATTTCTGTTTTGTAGATAAGTCAGACAGAGAAAGACAAATATCATATGATATTGCTTATGTGTGGAATCTAAAAAAGGTGCAAATGAACTTATCTGCAAAACAGAAATAGAGTTACAGATGCAGTATAATTTTTGAGCAGGATATATATAAATGAATTTATGTGTATGTGTATATATGGAAATAATAATTAGCTAAACAGATAAATGTGGAGGTTGGGAAAAATATATCCTTTGTGATATGTATTTCACAAAGACTTCTATTTTCTATAAAATTAATTTGCTGTAGAAAGAAAAAAATCCCTGAAAACATCTCAATAACATATCATCTCTCCCAGAGGCTTCATATTATTTCAATTACATGTAATTATATACACAGGTATATGTGTATACATACATTTATATATATATATATATATATATATATATAATTTCACGTTTATATGCAGGGTGGCCTATTTGCAATGAGATTCATTTCATACCTTACCGTTTTAACAGACCACCCACACATGCTTTAGAAGTACTCATGCCTACATAGCCGCTTAAGGTTCTTTCTCCTGTAACAGTCTCAATGGCGGGAGGTGGTTTCCTCAAAAACAGAGGATCATGGGCAAGGGGGTTTGTCTGGAATGGCAGCATGTAGAAGAGAGTCAGTGTCCCCTATCCCTGGACTCAGCAATGAGTAAAGATGATTCCTTCTTTTGGAGAGAAATGATACTTGTTATTCCTTGTATTTAATCTGTTATATTGCTAAACTGTATCTCTATAATATCATTTCCAGCAATGGCAAGGAGGGAGATAAATGGAAAAGAAGGCAAGAACTCAGGAGGAATGATAGCGTATTCTTTTTGCCATAGATGTTTACCGCTAATTTTGCCGGCACAGAACGTTTTATGTATTTAAGGGGAGATACCTTCACACCCACATCTGTGGGACAGAGATAGGGAAACGGTGCCCATTTTTAGACAGTTACTTTGGATGCTGCCTCCTGGCCTTCCTTCTCTGAAATCTTTCCTGCATTATAGCATTTTCAGGATGAAAGGTAGGAAAGAACCTTCTCCTTAGGAATAAATACAAATGAACACTAAAAGTCTGCAGATAGATTCCTCCTCTACAATTATTTCACAGAATAGAAAAGTGGCAGGGCTCATCTTCATTATTTTATTTTGTGTAGTGCCTTTCACAAGAAGAGCTCAAGTTGATAATTTGATGATGAGCTATGATGATGATCAATTAAAAGTGAAGTATTATTCATGATAATTGAGGGCTTAAAATGAAAAGTTTTCATTTCAGAGTGGTGCCAAAAGCAAAATTTTACATAAATAGTATTATCCATCATTAGCTTAACATGCAGGCATTCTTTCCTGTGAGAACAATTTTTAAGTAATATTTGTTGATTGCTATTCCATTTCCAAATGTAACAAAACCATCCATAATTCTACCACCCCAAAATAAAATGCTTTTTTCTTTTTTCCAAATTTACATATTTGTACATAATAAAAATGGTACTGTGAAATCATACAACTCTTTTAGACTTTATTTAGTGGAATAATACTATTCAATACAGAATATGAAAACCCTTCTACTAACGTATTTGTAAAGATGCTACAGTGAGGGAAATTCTGTTATCCTATTAATGCCTAAATTGTCATTATAGAATATAGTCTAACAGATATATACTTACTTCTTTAGAGAGATCTCTGCCTCCCTTCATCCAACTTTCCCTAGTACTACACTCCTGCAAAATTCTTGCTGAAATTCTAAGAATATCTTACATTTATGTTTTATAATGTTTGTAGTACTTTCACACTTATTATCTCATTTTTCTATGTTTCTGTGTGTCATTAAGATAACAACAGACAATTATCTCCTATTTTACAGATGTATAAATTAAGCCTCATACAGATTTGCTGAAATTTTCACAAGTAAAATGGTAGTAGTTGAGCCAGGACTAAACCCTAAATTTCTGGTTCGCGAAAAGGTCGTATGTTGTATCACAGAGTCCTAAAAATATTCATATTAACAATCATCATCAGTGGCTTAAAAATTGGAGAAGAATTTTTAAATGGCCCATTATTTTGGGCCACTGTTACCTCCCTCTGGTTCATCTGTTTCATTGCCCACTATGGGACTTTCTTTAGTTCCAGGACACTTGATCAATGTCCACCATGTATGTGTCACCATTTTAGTGCCCCAAATGAGTATTACAGTATGAGTAACTTCTCTCTTCCAAGTTAAATACAGTCATTTATTTTCTTACACATCCATTTATTCAGTGCAGCAAAGGTTCCAGCAGTAGGTCCTAAGCTGAATAACCATTGGAAATGCAAACAAGTCAGAGAATGAATGGGCTAAGTTTATAGGAAGTAGGTGGTCACCAAGGGTCAGAAGGAGAGAAGAAAGAGTATATGTTGGGAAGGGCAATTTGATTGTCACATTAATTCAAAACCATATGCTTCTTAACTCCTTTGGACAAGGTCTAGATATGAATTCCCAATTCAAGGAACCAAATCCTGCTCACTGTAATACCTGGTTCTCCTCAGATTGTCCTTTGGCCCGTTTCTTTTAGAACAATGCAAGAGCCTTGGTGGTGGAGACCATAATAAAAGTGAATCAAATAAAATGCTTCATCAGTAGGGTTCCCGTTTAAAATTAAGATTACAAGTTTTGTGTCTAGGCAACAGGGTGTAATTCCAGAAGAGAAAGTTATTTCTCATCATCAACTTCAACATCTGGATTCCAGAAAGTAAAGACAAGTGGGGATAGATAAGGCACAAAAGTCAATAAAATGTCCTGCCAGCAGTTCTCGACAAAGAAATTTCGAGTAGTTGATCTACCCTCTGGGTGCTGGTTATAGGACTAAAAGTGAACCCATCTTGAGAGTGAATGAGGAAAAACACTGTAGCCTAATCAGAGAGGGAAATGTTATTTATTTTTTTTTAATTTTTAAAAAAAATTTTTCTTATTGGAGTATAATTGCTTTACAATGGTGTGTTAGTTTCTGCTTTATAACAAAGTGAATCAGTTATACATATACATATGTTCCCATATCTCTCCCCTATTGTGACTCACTCCCTCCCACCCTCCCTATCCCACCCCTCCAGGTGGTCACAAAGCACCAAGCTGATCTCCCTGTGCTATGTGGCTGCTTCCCACTAGCTATCTATTTTACGTTTGGTAGTGTATATATGTCCATGCCTCTCTCTCGCTTTGTCACAGCTTACCCTTCCCCCTCCCCACGTCCTCAAGTCCACTCTCTAGTAGGTCTGTGTCTTTTATCCTGTCTTACCTCTAGGTTCTTCATGACATTTTTTTTTTCTTAAATTCCATATATATGTGTTAGCATACGGTATTTGTCTTTCTCTTTCTGACTTACTTCACTCTGTATGACAGACTCTAGGTCTACCCACCTCATTACAAATAGCTCAATTTCATTTCTTTTTATGGCTGAGTAATATTCCATTGTATATATGTGCCACATCTTTATCCATTCATCCGATGATGGACACTTAGGTTGTTTCCATCTCTGGGCTATTGTAAATAGAGCTGCAATGAACATTTTGGTACATGACTCTTTTTGAAGAGAGGGAACTTTTAAAAGACTATTGAAGTACAGTTGACTTATTATATTACTTTCAGGTGTACAACATAGTGGTTCAAAATTTTTATAGATTATACATAAAATAATGTATAGATTATACATACAAGTGGTTATAAATATTGATTATATTCCCTGTGCTGTATATTATATACAGTAACTTATTTTATAGTTGGTAGTTTGTAGCTCTTAATCCCCTTCATCTATTTTGCCCCTACCCCTGTCCCTCTCCCTGTGGTAATCACTAGTTGTTCTCTGTATCTGTGAGTCTGTTTTATTTGTTCAGTTGTTTTGTTTTTTAGACTCCACACATATGTGAAAACATACAGTATTTGACTTTCTCTGACTTATTTCACTAAGCATAATACCCTCCAGGTCCATCCATGTTGCTGCAAATAGCAAGATTTCATTCTTTTTATGGCTCAGTAATATTCCATTATATATATATATATATATATATATATATATATATACCACATCTTCTTTATCCATTCATCTGCTGATGGGCACTTAGGTTGCTCCCATATCTTGCCTACTGTTAATAATGCTTCTGTGAACACTGGGGTGCGTGTATCTTTTTGAACTAGTGTTTTTGTTTTCTTCAAATAAATACCCAGGAGGGGAATTGTTGGATCATATGGTAGTTCTATTTTTAATTTTTTGAGGAACCTCCATACAGTTTTCCAGAATGGCTGTGTCAATTTACATTCCCACCAACTGGGTGCTAAGGTTGCTTTTTCTCCACATCCTTGCGAAGACTTGTTATTTCTTGTCTTTTTGATGATAGCCGATCTGACATGTGTGAGGTGATATTTCACTGTGGCTTTGATTTGCATTTCCCTGATGATTAGTAATGTTGAGCATCTTTTCATGTACCTGTTGGCCATCTGTATGTCTTCTTTGGAAAAATGCCTATTCAGTCCTGAGAAGGAGAATTTTGTGTTTTAGAGCAAGGGTAAATTATGGGAGTAAGTGATTTTACTCACTGTCTCTATTCTAGTGTGGTCTGAGAATTTTCTGTTCAATGCGAGTTAGGTGTTTAACTCTGGGCAAGACACTGTGCCAAGTTTCTGGGGAATATAAATAGGAATAAGGCAAATTCCTTGAATTTAAATATAGGTGCTTAGACTCTATTAAATGCCAAAAAATGATTAAATAGAGAATCAAAACAGGAAAATACATATGGAGAATTGAGGGGACAACAAACATGAAAATGGTAAACTTTAAGCTGGCCACTCAAGGGAGGATCAACTTCATCAGCTAGATTTCTGGGTTGTGGCACATTGACCCCCTGCATTAATTATTTTTACTATACTGAGATTTGATTAAAACTCTCAAATTATACGAAAGGCAACTATAAACATAACTCTATGAAATATGACATTGAGTCTATTGTAGAGAGTGGTCAATGATTTTGTTCTTTATAACGTAGGATCCTGAGAGAAACTGTTGTCTAGACTTAGTTCCAGAAATATTTCTGCTTAATAATTGGTTCTGTTGTATGGACTCTCTAAATTGTGCAACTGACCAGATTTTAATTTTAACACAATTTGTTAAAAAGGAAATGTGTGGCCCAGGCATAGTTCTGCTTCATTTGATAGTACTGTTCTTGTTCTTCTTTATTCTTTTGCCTGTGCTTCAGTCTGCTTATTACATTTCATGTATCTTGCCTTTAATCTTTTCTAGATGAAGTAGGGTCAACATGGCTTCAGGAAAAATGAAAATTAAAATGTTGAAAATATAGTTTCAAAGTATAGTTTTAGCAGAGAGATAACCAGGATTCTGAACACAGATGTTGTTTGTAAGAGTCTGTAATACCCTTTGAAACACAACATGTTTGAAGAAGCACTGTTCTTACGGTAGTGGATCTGGAAAAGAGTACATTCAGATTTGGGGTTTGGAGGATACTACTGAACCAAAGAAATGTTGAATCACTTGAGGATTTTCAACCTGGTGTCTTCATGCAGATTAGAAGAAAGATATTTCTTAGTGTCTCAGGTTGCAGTAAGAGAGCCAAGGTGATACCAGTATGTACTAGTTTCCTAGAGCTTCCATAACAAAGTGTCACAAGTTGGGTAGCTTAAGACAGCAGAAGTACATCAGTTCCCAGTTCTGGAGGCTAGATGTCTGAAATCAAGGTGTCTCTGCCGAACCATGCTCCAATTGAAGGCTCTAAGAAGGATCCTTCCCTGACTCTTCCCAGCCTCTGGTGGTTGGCATTCCTTGGTTTGTAAACACATCACTCAAATACCTGTCTCCATCTTCACGTGGCATTCTTCCCTATGAATGTGTCCAAATTTTCCTCTGATTTCCGGATCCACTACTGTGAGGATAGTGCTTCTCCAGAAGCAAGCAAAAATTTTATGCTTTAAAGGTTGTTTACAGAATTTTACAAACAACATCTGAATTCAGAATTTTGGTTATCTCTATGTTAAGATCTTCCCTACTTTATTTTTTTTAAGGCCCACTGTAATTCCCTATGATCTCATCTTAACTTGAGTCTACAAAGACTCTATCTCCAAATAAGATCACATTTAATTCAACCCACAATAAGTAGTAACAACAGTAATGATACAGCAAAAATTATACTACAAACCAGGTTTTGGCCTCCTTCTCCAATAAGTCTTGTTACAGTTCCCTACTACTCAGCTCAAGTAGTTGTACAAGTTTATTTTTCCACTTTCAGTGATACCTGCTCTGTCACTGTACTTGTACCTGAATTCTCCCTCACTGTATAGCTCCTTCAGATGAATGATTCATTGGCTGAGACAATCAGATGATTATTTCAGCTGCTAAAAATCTTGCTCCTTTCAGATGACCCACCCTGGACTCCAGTGAGCAAGTGATACTACATTTCCTCATAGACTCAAGCTCCTGTAGACAGAGGATCCCATACAAGCCACCTGGCTTAAGGAAAGTAAGGAGTCTTCGTTGACCCCTGTTCGAGTATGAAACATTTATCAACTTAACATGCATGGAATTCGGAGCTAGATCGAGATGAGTTCAAACTCTGATTTTGCAAATACTGGGGCAGACTATTCTATCTGGGCTTGGAAGAGGCACAACCATGTGTAAAACTGAGTCCCAGTTTTCCTGACACTCCAAACCTTGAAGTAAAAAACAGTGAGCTCTATGACTCTCCTAGGAAACACCAGTTCATCAAAAGAAATAAATCTTATTTACATACAACTCTGGAGTAATTCAACAAAATATACATCCTGGTTTTGCCACTCTTGAGATGTGTGAACTCACACATTAATTCAACCCCTAAAATAAAATTCCTTTATGTATAACATGAAGGAGAAAACAGCAGTTGTTAAGAATCCGCCTGCCAATGCAGGGGACATGGGTTTGAGCCCTGGACTGGGAAGATGCCACATGCCACGGAGCAACTAAAGCTGTGCGCCACAGCTACTGAGCCTGCACTCTAGAGCCCGTGAGCCACAACTGCTGAGCCCACATGCCACAACTACTGAAGCCCGAGAGCCACAACTACTGAGCCCATGTGCCATAACTACTGAAGCCCGTGCGCCTATAGTCTGTGCTCTGCAACAAGAGAGGCCACCGCAGTGAGAAGGCCATGCACCGCAGCGAAGAGTAGCCCCCGCTCGCCTCAACTAGAGAAAGCCCGCATGCAGTAACAAAGACCCAATGCAGCCAAAAATAAATAAATTTATGAAAAAAACAAAAACAACATATTCAAGTGATGATCAATATGCCTTGTTTGTAATTTATAAATAATGATAACATACTTGCAATGGTTTGGTTTTTTGTTTGTTTGTTTTTAATTTTAATTTAAATAAGACTTTAAATAAGACTAAATATCTATTCATTCACACTTGAAAGTAGATGATCTACCAGAACTCATTTTGGGATTGGGGGAGGAAGGTGGGAAGAAGAAAGCAAACCTTTCAGAATAGGGACCATTTAAACATCACTGCACTGTTTGGATAAAATATGACAATAAAAGGAAAATGACATACTAGTGAATGTTTATTTCCTCATAATTTCCCCTTTCTAATGGATATCAATCTTCAACTACCATAAGCTGAATTTAGTACCCAATAAGAATGCTACAACCCTTTTCATATTATCACCAACACAAGTGGACTGCAGAATTTATATATCTTGAAGTTTAGAATGTTTCCTGCTTTGTGAAATCAGGATAAAATCTGCTTTCATTGGTAAATTTAGGGTATTAGGGTCAAGGCAAGTGGAGACTCAGAATGACAGCTTCTGAAGAGTTAAACATCTATGTCTTTAAAATAACTAATCTAGGCATGTGTGCTTGGGAAACATTGGAAAATGTCATGGTAATATTGATGTACACTTCCCTAACGTGGAATTCTTATATTTTTAGTAACCTCCTCAAAAATATTTTCCTTCTGTAATTGGCATTATTTCTATTTTCTGTCCTGTGTTTTATCCAAATAAATATCAGCCTAGTTTCATCTTCTTTTATGAAAGTGTGCTACATTTTGAGCACATGAGATCTGTCTATCTGCACATTTTTTTTTTTTACCCTTTTACTCTTAAATGCTTCAGGGTATATTTCCTAAGAATAATAATATTCTTTCATAAGCACTGTACAGTTTAAATTTTTAGGGGATTTAATATTGACTCACTCTCCATGTTTTCTTGTCTACATATTCCAATTTTGTAAAAATTTTTTCCCCTCCAATCTAAGATCCAGTCCAAAATCACAGGTAGCATGTAGTTTCCTTTAATCTGGAACATTCCTCAGCTGTTGTCTTTCATGACAGTAACATTTTGGAAGACTTCAGACCCTCTCTTTTCTTTTTTTTTTTTTAACTTTAACATCTTGATTGGAGTATAACTGCTTTACAATGGTGTGTTAGTTTCTGCTTTATAACAAAGTGAATCAGTTATGTATATACATATGTTCCCATATCTCTTGCCTCTTGTGTCTCCCTCCCTCCCACCCTCACTATCCCACCCCTCTAGGTGGTCACAAAGCACCAAGCTGATCTCCCTGTGCTATATGGCTGCTTCCCACTAGCTATCTATTTTACGTTTGGTAGTGTATATATGTCCATGCCACTCTCTCACTTTGTCATAGCTTACCCTTCCCCCTCCCCATATCCTCAAGTCCATTCTCTAGTAGGTCTGTGTCTTTATTCCCATCTTGCCCCTAGGTTCTTCATGACCCTTTTTTTTTTCTTAGATTCCATATATATGTGTTAGCATACGGTATTTGTTTTTCTCTTTCTGACTTACTTCACTCTGTATGACAGACTGTAGGTCCATCCACCTCACTACAAATAACTCAATTTCGTTTCTCTTTATGGCTGAGTAATATTCCACTGTATATATGTGCCACATCTTCTTTATCCATTCATCCGATGATGGGCACTTAGGTTGTTTCCATCTCTGGGCTATTGTAAATAGAGCTGCAATGAACATTTTGGTACATGACTCTTTTTGAATTATGGTTTTCTCAGGGTATATGCCCAGTAGTGGGATTGCTGGGTCATATGGTAGTTCTATTTTTAGTTTTTTAAGGAACCTCCATACTGTTCTCCATAGTGACTGTATCAATTTACATTCCCACCAACAGTGCAACAGGGTTCCCTTTCTTTTCATTTTAATAATGTGTCTTAATGGGTTTGTCAGAACTATCTTCACATTTAGTTTCACATTTAGATGTGTATCCTGGCTCTAAATTCTATGTAAAAGTTTGTGCACTATTCAAGGTGTCATATTAGGAAGTACACCTATGTCTCTCTATCTCTCAATGGTGATGGCAATTTGGATCAACATAGCAAATACTGTCTTGTTTCTCCACCATAAAGTTACCATATTTCCCTTTGCATCTTAAAAGCAATCTGTAGGGAGACCCTCTAAGACCATGGAAATTCTGCTCTTCATCAAAAAATCCCCCTCCATACTTAACTGAAAAAAATACTTTTTATGATGAGTGCAAAATGATGATTTTCTAACTCCTGTACTTTCTCTACATTTATTGATCAGCATTCTATTTTAAAGAAGAGCCCTCCCTTCTTTTTCCTTATTTACTTACTTATTGATTATCAGTATGGATACATTTGTTTCTATTTATAATTCATTACTCTCCCTGCTTAATTACCTTGTTCCAGGCTTGGTTAGTGGGATCACCTTCAAGCTGGTGATGGTGTCCTTTTAATAGGTCATCATTTCTTTTTGCACATTTTTACTTTCTTGCATAGTAAATTATTCCAGACTCAACCTACGCTGTTCTAGGCCATGAATTGGTAAGTTATCTGAAGATTCCTGTTTAATTTTTCATGGGGAGTGGTATAGAGGTGTGTGGGTTCTACATGTGCTTGTTGCCACTGGAGTTTCTCTATTGGCTTTGCAACAGACAGAAGTAGTATTTATACCATAAATTCATACTGATACTTCTAACTGCAATCCACCTCAACATTATTCTTCCTTCCCTCCTTGCCCCCTTGCCATATTTATATTTTCCTTCATCTACAGTAGGGACCCTGGCTCTCAGCAATAACAATACACTTATTCATTTGCTCACACCTACAAATCCTGTGTAATAATCTGAGAATCGTTTCATTCATACTAGTACAAAAGGGATTCTACTAAAAAAGTTCAATATTTTTTTGCATTTCCACCCAAATCCCAATATCCCACCCGTGGACTGAGGGTACATAGTCACATACTGTGTTCTAAAGTTACTTTGATTAAATTTTTTGCTTGGTTTACCTTTATCTCTCTGATGTGATATTGAAATACAGTTGAGTTCATCTGTTTTAATTTTAGTTTTTTAAATTCTCATTGTCATTGACTTATTTTAAATTTTTGAATATGTAAAACATTAACATGCTCCCAAGAGTCAAATCCATATAAAAAGGTACACTCAGAAAAGTGTAACTCCCTCTTTTTTTCTTCTTTCCACTCATACCTCGCCTGTAATAATTTCATAGTTTTCTGGTTTCATAGTTTCATAGTTTATCTTTCTTATATTTTTTCTTCAAAGAGGAGATATATGCATGCTTATTTACATATATATTTTTTCTCTTGCCTTTTGCTTTTTAAAAAATTTAACAATATATTTTTAGGGGGGAAGTTATCATTTTTTAAAGACGACAATATCACCTACATGGAATGTGTATGTAATAGTATAGAATAATATACAAAAAGGAGAATGAGTCCACAGAGGAGAAGCATTGCATTCTCATGTTGAGGACAGTAAGGTAACTCCTGTCATTCCATCAGGTACAGCCTGTGCCAGGCCACATTAAACTACATGCTTCCCTCAACTTCCCACTGCAAGACTAAAAATTCATCTTTTCACTTTTGCCTCCTATTCTCTGTGGAAAGACTGTCCCTTCTCTTAAAACTAGTCTTTAAGAATTTGTTTCTTCCATTTCATTCTGGCTTTCCTTCTTGTCAATATGTTTTTTTCCATTAGATTATTTTCCTCATAATAGAAGTGTTTCTCACCATATTCCATGTCTTAGTTACCTCGACTATCCTCTATCTCCTTCTGGACATCTCAGAATTTCACTCTCACCCTTTATTGTAAAACTTCTCAGACAAAAGGTTTAAGGTTCATAGACTCTTCCCTATCTTCCATTCACTCTGCAATTCATTTCAGTATTAATTCTTCCCCACCACTCAAATCGTTTTTCAATTTTCCTTTCTAAGTCATTGATGATGACACTGATGACCATTACCTCTTTCCTACTCAAAGTATGGTCAAAGCGCCAGAATAAACAGCATTACTTAGGAGTTTATTAGAAATGTAGCACAGATACAAGGGAAGGATAAATAGAGCTTGGTGGAAGAACTGTCAATGTATTTGGCAGTCTTTAACCAGCCAATGTCCAATTTAGAAGGAGAGAAATAAAGGAATCAGAAGAGCACATTCCTTCTATTTAAGATAGTTCCCAGGGGCTTCTCTGGTGGCGCAGTGGTTGGGGGTCCGCCTGCCAATGCAGGGGACGCGGGTTCGTGCCCTGGTCCGGGAGGATCCCACATGCCGCGGAGCGGCTGGGCCCGTGAGCCATGGCCGCTGAGCCTGCGCGTCCGGAGCCTGTGCTCAGCAGCTGGAGAGGCCACAACAGTGAGAGGCCCGCGTACTGCAAAAAAAAAAAAAAGTTCCCAAAGTTGAGCACTCCAGCTTATGCCTATATTCCAAGTCACCTATATTGGAGAGTTTGGGAAATGTAGTTTTTCTTCCAGGTGGCCACATGCATAGCTAAAAACTGAGATTCTATTAATTTTAAAAAAGAGAAAAAGGGTTGAGAGAATCAAAATTCAGGACAACTAACAATATCAATGTTAAACTGTCCAAAATGGAAAGCTTTAATTTCCTTCTTCACACATTTCAAACCAAAATTTTTCCTATCCCAATCTTTCCCATCTCAGAAATTTGCATTGTTACTCAAGCCTGTTATTCATCCTTGATTATTTCCTCTCACCTCTCCCAATTTATCATGAAGTCCTACTCATATTTTATATATTTCTATGTTTATGTCATTCCGTCTCCACAGCTGCCTTCTCACTCCAAGCCAGTGTCATCTCTCTTTGGTTCTCTGTAATTCTCTTCTACTTGGTCTCACTGTCCACACATTTGTTTACCTACCATTCATTCTCCATAGAAATGTCAGAGTGATCTTTTAAACATGGGAATCATATCATTCCTTCATTTAAAAATCCCATTTCAGGCAGGATTTGTATTATTGTCCTTCTTACTGGCCAGACTTCAGCCCTGTAGGCTTTTTGTTGTTGTTGTTCTATTTCTCAGAGATACAGGACGCTTTTATTTGAGTTTATTATCCTCTGTGCTTAATAAAGTGATTTTTATTTGTTTCTTTTTCTTTTTCTCTTTTTAGCACTCTGCATGATGAGATCCTTCTCATCTTATTGGTGCTTCATCTTAAAGGACCTCAAATGAACTTCTCAGAAATGCCTTTCGGGACCAACATCTCTAAAACAGTTTACTCTAGAATTAGTCTATATCACAGCAGCCTTTGGATATCTTTTGGACATTTATCTGATCTATAATTATTTCATGTATTGATTTATTATTTTACTGTTCATCTCATCCTATCTATAAGGAAGAGTCCTTATCTGTCTTGTTTCCACTTTATCTACAACACTTAGCACAGTGCTTAGCATATAGAGAGGCTCAATAAATATTTTCTGAGTGAATAAATAAATGATTGAAGGCATGTTCTTCTAAAAGAACTCCCAGTTAAGACAACTATTGTGTGGCTTTCGTCAAAACTTATTCTGGAGTAGCTGGACATTTGCAAGTTGACGAAGATAGGCTTCAGTCACTCATAATCCTTTTCTTTAGTTAATTAATTTATTAATTAAAGATTGCACAGAGGGCCCTAATATTAATATTATTATTAGGTCCCTCTTTGCAATATTAATATTAATAAATATTAACATGAAGTCTATAGGCATTTCTGAAAATTGTTTCCAGCTGATAGCATCTCTTCTCATTTTTCTATCACACCTGTAATACTTTCCTTCTTCTACAATCCTACCCCCTTCTCCTTCTCTTTATAATCATCATCACCCACACCCTCACATATCTTCTATGTTATTCCCTGGATTTCTATCACCAAAAGCAAAATTTAATATTTTGTTTCAAACTTTAGTTGAAGAGCTTTGAGAAAAAAATTTTAAGAGAGAATGGAAGATCTTTGGGGGTTCAAATCCTGAAACATACATTCAGAACTCAATGTCTTCATTGCTTTGGTTACAGAAATGACCAACTTTGCCCTTTTATGCATGGAAACTTTCTAAAGTCTGGTTTTGACAATTTGTGGAAACATAAACTAAGGAATACATTTTGTTGCCACTTCTAATCCAACTTGGGTTCTCTAGTGGACCCTGATTTTCAGAATGTAAAATTTTTATATGAGCAAACAATGCAGTAAATTACTGCTCTTAAATATTTGTTTCAAGGCCCATATATCTAGGAATAACTCCTCAATCTTGGCAGATGAATTATTCCTATGGTTGCAATATGAATTATATTCTAAGTAGAACAACAAGCCACTCAGGAAGGACATTTTTACTCAACACTACTGCTTCTGGATGAACTGTAAATATGTCATTGAAACATTTTCCAGATTATCTCAACTTTACAAAAAGAGGAAAAAAATGGTTTTTAAATAAATATTACAAATTATATTTTTTTCTTGAGGTTTCTTGACACTTATTTCCTAAATGTCCTGTCAAAAATTTAAAACTGAAAATGCCATCTAGTGAGGGTTATATTACATTAAATAATAAAAACCTTTACCATAGTTCTTACCTTATAAAACAATGATTTTTATAATTAAAGACATGTGTTGTTTCCTTCTTTAAAGATAGAGTGTTAGATGATAGTTGATTTAGGATATCTGCCAAGGTTATTTGAAACTGTATAGTTTAAGCTAAAGAAATTTGCCAAGCAGAATATGGTTTATCAGAAGTTAAATTAGGGAAAAAATTCACAAATCAAGTTTTCTTTCACTTAAGCTTTCAGACCTAGCTAAGAAACATCCAAGTCTTGACAGTTCAGGATGAGGGGTTTTCATACCAACAGTACTGCTTTTCTGTGCCTTGTAATAAATTTTTTTAAAAGGAGGTAAAGACAGTGCTCTATCATCAAACTCTCCTATTCTATATAAAAACTTAGTCAAATATATTTTCTTATCTCTTTTGAGAAAAATAATAATTTTTGCTGAGTCATTTCAAACTAAGCATTAGTTTTGTTTATAGACATACTTTTAATTACAACATATTAATGACAATCTCAGCTCTACAAAACTATGTAAAGGTGTATGATCAAGACCTGATACTGCTTTGTTAATTAATTTTCTGTGATAAGCTTACAAATGGATATATTTCTCCATGGCATGTTGATTCTACATAGTAGGCCATCCTTCCATCATACCTGTACAACGTTTAACCAAGCTTTTTCATGCTCCCTAAGTTTCTACTATTAAATTTTTTAATTTAACCATTTATTGACAACACATTCTAATTCTGAGCTGGATCAAATTATGATACTATTCCTAAATAAGCAGCAGACTGGTTATGAAATCATATCTATTTCAGTCATTATGTAAGAATTAAATGGTAGAGATTATGATTCTGCTATTAAAAATATACTTTAATTACTTTTTTTCTATTATGGACTAGAACACTGTTATATATTTGAATGAGAAACAGGTAAACCAAAATCAAAGACCAATAATTTTTTCTGTTATGATGAAAGTGAATTTGAGTAAGGAGTTTTGTCCTGAGCATTTTCTTACTTTTCAATCATATGTACATATATATACAGCATACTTTTGTAAATCTAAATCCAGGAGTGAGGGTCTTTTTGTACTGGGCTCATGCTTTAATCTTCTGTGCTCTAATATTTCATGTCAAGAGTGAAACATTTTAAAGGAAATTGAGGGCTGCCAAAAAAGTTTATGATTGCCTATTCAAGATAATAATTACTATGAAATATATTGAGAGGAAAAAAATCTTTAGCTTCGATATGAATATCCATGCCAATACTTAAATGGACATACATCAAATTAAGTCTCTCATTTCTTTAAGAAATAGCCTAAAGCATATATCAGGTTAAATTACAGCATAGACCTCTAAAGAAATGTGAGCATTAACATTACGGTTTGTCATGGAGCTACCTGATAGGAAATATAAAATATATTGGCTTGGCCAATAAGTGCTTTCGGTTTTTAAGTAAAAATAAAAGACACATTTTTCATTTTCACCAAGAACTTTATTGAACAACGTATTCACCCTTTTGTTCCAGGACCTTCTGCCTTTTCTCAGACAATTTCATAATTCCATCTTCTGAAAACTTTTTATTTTTTTGAGCAAAGAACTCTTCCTGGTGCCTTTTACAGTTTTCCAGGGAATTGAAGTATTTTCCATTAAGAGAATTTTTTTAAAGACATAAGTAAATAGAAATTTGAAGGTACAATGTCTGGTGAATATGGATGAATCAGAACTTCCCAGCCAAGCTGTAACAGTTTTTGCCTGGTCATCAAAAAAAACACGTGGTCTTATGGTACCCTAATGGAAGATTATGAGTTTTCTGTTGGCTAATTCTGGATGCTTTTCATCGAGTGCTGCTTTCATTTGGTCTAACTGGGAGCAGTACTTGTTGGAATTAATCGTTTGCTATCCCAGAAAAAGCTCATAATAGAGGACTCCCTTATCCCACCATATACGCAACATCACTTTCTTTGGATGAAGACTGGCCTTTGGTGTGGCTGGTGGTGGTTCCTTTCACTTGCCCCATGATCTCGTCTGTTCCACGTGATTGTACAGTATCCACATTTCATAACCCATCACAATGTGTTTTAAAAATGGAACGTTTTCATCACTTTTAAGTAGAGAATCGCATGCGGAAATACGGTCAAGGTTTTTTTCGCTTAACTTATGTGGAACCCGAACATCAAAGCAATTAACATAACCAAGCTGGTGCAAATGATTTTCAACCCTTGATTTGGATATTTTGAGTATATTGGCTATCTCCCACATGGTATAACATTGATTGTTCTCAATTAATGTCTCGATTTTATCGCTATCAATTTCAACTGGTCTACCAGACCATGGAGCATCGTCCAGCGAGAATCTCCAGCACGAAACTTCGCAAACCAGTTTTTACATGTTTGATCAGTCACAGCACCTTCTCCGTACACTGCAGAAATCTTTTCTTGCATTTCAGTTGCGTTTTTACCTTTCTAGAAATAATAAAGCATAATGTGCCAAAAATGTTGCTTCTTTTCTTCCATCTTCAACATTAAAATGGCTACACAAAAATTCACCAATTTTGATGTCTTTTTTTAAATGCACACTGATATGACAGCTGTCACATACAATCTAACAAAATTGTTTCAAATGAAATTAAAGACAACTAAGTGCTACTAGAACCATCTTACGGAAAAAAAATGAATGAACGTTTTGGCCGAACCAATAGCATTTTTAATTGTAATGACATTTTAAAAAATGGAGTTGGCACTCTTATGGAGGTTGAGAAGTCCCAGTGAGCAAGTTCAGAATCAGGAGAGCTGATGGTACAGTCTGAGTTCAAGTCCAAGGCAGAAGAAGAGCAATGTCCTAGGCTGACAACACTAAGGCAGAGAGAAAGCAACTTCTCCCTTAATCAGTCTTTTTGTTCTATTTATGCCTTGAATGGTTGTATGAGGCCCAACCATACAACCTATATTGGGCAGGGCAATCTGCTTTACTCGGTCTACCAATTCGAATGTTAAACTCTTCTAGAAATACCCTCATAGACATACCCCAAATAATGTTTAATGAAATTTCAGGGTATCTTGTGACCCAGTCAAGTTACACATAAAATTAACCATTACAAGCCCACCTTGTAAATTTGGCACCCATATGCATCTCTTTAAACCATATTTAATCTCCAAATAAAGATAATAGCAGGATCATAATTCCACCTAACATGATACAACTATCATACATAGAACTGAAAACACAGTAACTCCTTCCCCAGAAGAGGAGGTAAAGTCCTTGAGTGATGTTTACCCTTCTCCATGATATCCCATAATTAAAATGCAATGGCGTTATACCCTGAGAAAACCATAATTCACAAAGAGTCATGTACCACAATGTTCATTGCAACTCTATTTACAATAACCAGGACATGGAAGCAACCTAAGTGTCCATCGACAGATGGATGGATAAAGGAGATGTGGCACATATATACAATGGAATATTACTCAGCCATAAAAAGAAACAAAATTGAGTTATTTGTAGTGAGGTGGATGGATCTAGAGTCTGTCATACAGAGTGAAGTCTGAGAGAGAAAAAAAAAAAAGTATGCTAACACATATATATGGAATCCAAAAAAAAAAAAAAAAAAAGAGGTTCTGAAGAACCTAGGGGCAGGACCGGAATAAAGACGCAGGTGTAGAGAATGGACTTGAGGATACGGGAAGGTGGAAGGGTAAGCTGTGACAAAGTGAGAGAGTGGCATGGACATATATACACTACCAAATGTAAAATAGACAGCTAGTGGGAAGCAGCTGCATAGCACAGGGAGATCAGCTCAGTGCTTTGTGACCACCTAGAGGGGTGGGAAAGGGAGGGTGGGAGGGAGTCGCAAGAGGGAGGAGATATGGGGATATATGTATATGTATATATGTATATGTATATATACATATTTGTTATAAAGCAGAAACTAACACACCATTGTAATGCAATTATACCCCAATAAAGATGTTAAAAAAAAAGTTATACAATGGTATAAAAAAAATGCAATGACATAAAATTAACAATACTTAAATACTATGATATAAGCTCAATGTAACTTATGTTACATGATAAGGGAATAAGAGAGAGAAGAAAATAAAGATATTTTCTTAGTGTGTATATATTTATGTGTATATACATATTTAGGTATATACACATATGTATATATACACATTCATAACAAAATAAGGAGAAAATATTCATTAACATTACAGTCCTTATTTCTGTAACCAGTTACATGGTTGTATTGAATAGCTGCTATTTTTAACTATCTTCTTCCACTACTCAGTGTATTCTGTTTGCACTCAACAGGCAACTCAGCTGGTATTAGTTCTTTACCTGGTGGAGCAGTCTAAACCTGGAATGAAGTCTAAACCTTCATTCTTGAAGGATCTTGACCACTAATATTCCTGCCTGGATAGGGCTGTTGTAATTTTCCATTGACCATAATCACAGAGCATGGTAATACTAGGACAAGCCCTAAGGGATCTCCTGTATTCCAGACATACTCTTCCCTACCTTCACTGGAGAGTAGCAGTCCAGTTTCCACTTAGTAGTCAGGATCAGTCACCATGGCCAGCACAGTAACTCCCTTCTTTTCCTATTGATTCAGTGGCTTGCAGAGTCCAAAGTGGCCAGCTGGAAGTCAACTTCCAGTTCAGTGGAATCATTGTTGTGTCTCCTTATGGTGGTACTTCTCCCTTAGAACTAAGACCTCCAGGCCAACAGGGTATAAGACTGCAGAATCGGAAAGTAAAAATTTTGCTAATGGGTCACTAGGGGTAATAATGAGTGATGTGACTCCTATTTCCACTCCTTGATTCCTGCACCAGTGAATCCTGGCTATAGGAGAAACATGACCATATATTGGATGCTGATTCAGAACATATACAGCCTTCTGGAGAACCTTGCCCATGACTCGCAAGGTATTACCACCTAATTGGTGCTGTAACTTCATTTTCACAAGGCCATTCCACCATTTTATCAAGCCAGCTTCTTCAGGATGGTGAGGAACATAGTAAGACCAGTCAATTTCATATGTATCTGCCCATTGCCACACTTCTTTTGCTATAAAGTGAGTTTCTTGATCAGAAGCAATGCTGTCTGTAACATTATGACAGTGGATAAGGCATTCTATAAGTCCACAGATGGTAGTTTTAGCACAAAAACTGAGTACAGGGAAGACAAATCCATATCCAAAGTGTCTATTCCATTAAGAACAAAAATCTACTCCTTCTATGATGGAACGGATCCAGTGTAATCAGTCTACCACTAGGTAGCTAGTTGATCACCTTGGGAAAGGTTCCATACTGGGAACTCAGTGTTGGTCTCTGCTGCTGCCGACAGTGGCTACAGCTGCTCAACAGTAGCTATAGCAAGATCATCCTTGGTTAGTGAAAGTCTGTGTTGCTGAGCCCATGCATAAATTTTATCCCTGCCACCATGGCCACTTTTCATGAGCCCATAGGGTAATGACTAGAAAGACAGGTTGACTTATACCCACAGAATGGGTCATTCTATCCACTTGATTATTCCTTTGCTGAGGTTACCCTTTGTGAAGTTCATATAGATGCAACTATCTTCATTTTTTCCCCCATACAGAGATATCTATTGACATACCTCATTCCCAAATTTAATTGTCACCAGTTTTCCATTTGTGTTCCTTCCAAGTCCCTGACCATCTAGGCAAACACAGCCCATCAACTGGTATATAATTGCACATCTGACCAATTCTCTTTGCAAGCAAGGTGAGCAAACCAGTGCACTGCTTGAAGTTCTGTCCACTGGGCAGATTTCCCTTCACCACTGTCCTTCAGGGATATCCCCAAAAGGGGCTATAATGCTACAGCTGTCCTCTTTCAGGTGGTACCTGCATTTGGTGCAGAATCATCTGTAAATCAGGCCTGAGTCTTCCCTTTCTTTGTCGTTTGATTATAGGGAACTCCCCATGAGGCCAAATGTGTAGGCTGGGAGAGAGAAGGCAGTGTAGCAGGAGTTGGAACCATGGGCATTAGGGCCACTTCTTCCTGTAACTAACTTGTGCCTTCAGGGCCTATTCAGCCCAATCATGTATACACCACTTCCATTGCTTGATGGAGTATAGCTGTGCACACATGACTTTACCTAGCTTGGTGGGTCAGATAACACCCAGTTCTGCTAGGCATCTCAGGTCACATGGTAACTTAATGGCCCACGGTTAAGCGTTCATTCTCTCCTAAGGCCCAGTAGCAGGCCAAGAGCTATTTCTCAAAAGGGAGTAGTTATCCATAGAGATGGCAGGGTTCTGCTCTAAAATCCTTAGGGCCTGCACTGTGGTTCATATACAGGGGCTTACCAAAGGCTCCAATCAGCATCCTTATCGGACACTACAAGCACCACTGAATCTGTTGGATCCTATGGACCAAATGGCAGAATCACCCACATGGCAGCCTGAACCTTTTGCAGAGCCTTCTTTTATTCTGGGCCCCACTCAAAATGAGCAGCTTTTTGTGTCACTTGGTAAATGAGTTCCAACTCCATAACACACGCAAAGGAGGAGTATGTTGCCTCCAAAATCCAAAGAGGCCCAATAGGCATTGTGATTCTTTTTCAGTTGTAGGAAGGACGAAATGCAACAACTTATCCTTCATCTTAGAAGGGATGTAGTGACATGTCTCACACCACTGGACCCCTAGAAATTTTACTGAGATAGAAGATCCCTGAGATTACATGGGATTTATTTCCCACAGTCTGATAGGCAAATGTCTTACCAGTAAGCCTAGAGTAGTTGCTACTTCTTCTCACAAGGAGTAATAAGCATAATGTCATCAATGTCAAAAGCCACTGTGATATCTTGTAGACGGAAAAGGCAATCAAGACCTCTATGAGCTAAATTATGACATAGGGCTGGAGAGCTGATATATCACTGAGACAGGATAACAAAAGTAAATTGCTGGCCTCGGCAGCTGAGGGCAAACTGCTTCTGGTGAGCTTTATTGACAGGGATGGAGAAAAATGCATTTGCTGGGGCATAGTACCTGGGAGCACACCACTGGATATGATTATGTGTATAAAAACCCTTAGAACTTCATCCTGAAGGGAAAGAAAGGGAGCATAGCAGGAAAGTTCTTATCTTTTGAGAAAATAAGTGTGGATCTACCAAAGAAAAAATAGATTTGTCCCCTTCCTACACCTTCCCTCCCCTCTCCACCCAAATTTGTAGAGAACATCATTCAAGAACATCAATTTCAATTAAACAATTAATGAGCAGCTACTACATCTTAGATCACTCTTGAAGCCATGTGGAGAGTAAATCTGTGAGGGGGACGGCCAGCAATAAAGGCTGATCAGTAGGCAATAATCTAGGCGAGATGTGCTGAGAGTATGATACAAGAAAGGGGCAATGGGAACAGGAAGAGAAGAACTTAGGGTGGTTATTTTTGATCAAGCAATGGAGGCAGAGACCAGATTGCTATGAGAATTGAGAACTTAATATGTTTGAAATGACTAAACCACAAGAGAGACTGTAAGCAGCTCAAGTTTGAAAGACATTCCTTTGCAGTTCATCAGTGCTCATACAGCTGAAGTTGGCAGAGATCTCACTATTCCAGTCCAGAGGTCTTTCTGTTACATTACCTGCCTTGGCTTCTGCCTATATAAGGAAAATGTTCTCTTTGAAGGAGAAAAAAAAGTGAATTATGTAATGGTTTCTTTTACAACCGGATACTTCTGTGATTAGAGGCTATACGTAAGAATGCTATCTGAGATGGTGTTTTCATTCTCAGCAAGAGATTTTCAGTTAATCAGATGTTGGTCTACTTGACTGCTGATACACATCTGCTTTTGAATTCACATTTCTGTTTTGACCAGGTCATCGACAGGTTATCATTTATTACCACCCAAGTAAATAATTTCCTTCTTGTCTTGTGGCTCTGGGTTAACCAAACCCTTAGGTTCCCTGCCATTGCCTCTTTTTGCTGGAAAAAAAAAAAAAAAAAAAGAGTATCTGTGTTTTGTTTTGTTATTCTTAGTTATTTCCTTGCAGCATCTTCTCATTCTTTTAATTGACGAATATTTTTAATGGCCTATGTGATACTTGTTACGACTCTTCAAAAATATTCTGATATTCTTCTCCTACTAGGTGTGACAGAATTGCACTCCACTGACCATTTTGAAGTTAGGTGAGGCCATGTGATTTGCTTTGGCTAACTAAATGTGAGCAAAAGTGATTCATCTCATTTCCAGGAAGACACTCTAAGAATCAAGCAGCAAGCCCCCCCATCCCCATTCTCCTTCCTGCCATACCGATCACAGAAGCCCATGCAAAGATAGAGACTAATTCTGCCTAGATTAAGTGAGACTTGTGTTGGATTTGTGGTCTAAATAAACAATATACCTGAGACTCTGGAGCTATTTATTATTAAAACTACTGAAATTTGGGGCTTCCCTGGTGGCGCAGTGGTTGAGAATCTGCCTGCTAATGCAGGGGACACGGGTTCGAGCCCTGGTCTGGGAAGATTCCACATGCCGCGGAGCAACTAGGTCCGTGAGCCACAACTACTAAGCCTGCGCGTCTGGAGCCTGTGCTCTGCAACAACAGAGGCCGTGATAGTGAGAGGCCCGCGCACCGCGATGAAGAGTGGCCCCCGCTTGCCACAACTAGAGAAAGCCCTCGCACTGAAACGAAGACCCAACACAGCCAAAAATAAATTAATTAATAAATTAAATTTTTTAAAAAACTACTGAAATTTGTACTTTGAGATGCAGTGCTAATGTAACAAAAATCTAAGCTATGTGGCATTGGTCATAATGGTCAATTGGTGAGGAAAAATAATATATATATATATACCTTGGAAGGTGGAAAACAGAAGTTCAATGTTTTGAAATAAAAGATTTGGTAAAGCTGTCTTCTCTTGTAACTTAGAAAGAAGATCAGTGGACGAAAGCAGTTCAGGAGCTTGTAGTTCTAGAAGAAGTCTGAAAACAGAATACCTGCATTTCACAATATGTTCAAAGAAAGAAAGGCTGAGAAAAAATCTGATCAGCTTGAGAAGAAATTAAAGAAATTAGGAGAGTACATAAAATCAGGACCTTCAGAGTTGAAGGAGGTTATTACTTCTCACCCCAACAAAAATGAGAAGAATATTGACCAATGGAAGACTGTTAAAATTCACCTTGCACTGGAATTAAATCAAGGAAAATGCCAATATACTTACATACTGGTAAATCTTCTGTTTTGGTTATGGTATCCCAGAGAAAGAATGCAGGCTGTGATCTTCAGCAAATACTTTCCATTAGAAAAGAAAAAAATGCCCTACGAACATTAACAAAGTATTTGCTTTTTTTCCTCTGAAAAACACTAGGCTCAAAGTACACATTACTAAGTCTAGAGAGAAAGGATAGGATTAAGAAAGCAAAGAAAAATCACCAATTAAGAATAATATCTAGAAAAGAATGCTGTTCTTAAAAGGACTGTAAGCATGGATTTTGACACATGGAGGTCACTGGAATCAACTAGGTAAAGCCATTAGAAAGTTTTTGAGAGAGTTGTCTTGCTAAGAGAACCAGCAGCTGGACAAAAAGAAACTGTGATTGTTTACAAGTTAAAGCGACCTGTGGGGCTCCATCCAACTACCGGCTAATAGTTGGAAACTAATCTGAGAAAGAGCTCAGGGCCAGGATGAACACATTCTTCAATGTCGCCTAGTTCAGTTAGAGCAAGGACGATAATGGAAAAGACAGTGTCCCATAGGCAGAGCAAAGTGCTGTGTTGGGCCCTGGACAAAGCAAGCATGACCAGGATGGACTCGGGGTCGACTCAAGACATTCTCCATCCAGAGAATGGGGTCCCTCACTATGTCTAACCCCTCAGGACATCAAAATTGCTACTGCCATTGTCTGCAGTGCATCTGCCTTCCTTCCCCTTTCTGAGTGAGAATGTTTACTTTCGTTATTTCTTCTATCATATGTTTCTATCAAGCACAATCTTGATTAGGCTATTAAAATCTATCTGTCTACTCCACGTCTCTACCTAAACACTTAGTATCAGTGAGGAAAAACAAAAACAGATTTGCTGACTGATCTAACTTTAAAATTCAAAACTAGAAATTTCAATAGGATTAAAATCATCAGTGCCTGAAAAATATACCATTCATCCTTTATATGCTCAATTTTGCACTCTATATAAAACCATCACAAGAATTGTTTCCGTCATTTCAAACTTGTGAGAAAAATAAGATCTGATTCCCAGTCGTTTTCAAGTGTTACCTTTATTTTCACTTATGCAGTTAATGAGAGAGAAAAGCAGAAGGAAAAGGAAGGAATGACTTTAGGAAAAAAGCAAAATAAAAAAAAGTTCAGAAAAAACAATTTAAAAATTTGAAAAAATTATTAAAATGAGTTTGTTTTAAATCATATATTGTGTTTTACATATAGTTCTCTTCTGTCAATGTTTCTGAACTCTAGATTATTATTCTTTTATCTCCATGAAGTCAAGAATTTAAAAAATATATTTTTAATTCTGTTTTCATGATTAAAATATGTAAGTATATGAAAATGTATAAGCATAAAAGCATATGAAGAAATTCCTTAAACATGACTGTTTAAAAACAATTACATCCACAAGATAATTGCATGAACATCATATACCTTTAATTTCCAAACATACAGATATTTAGCCAGGCCTGTGTTTACATCAGGAAAATATTTGTAATAGTGTGGTTAATCTTATTGTTTTAGTCATATTTTTTTCCCATCCACCCAGTAAATAAGGTGCTATAGTGGGACTAGATGTAGTTACACTGTAAATATATCTTCATCTGAAAGTACCCTTAGGATACATGTTATGCATGTTTTGAATTAAACTGGTATCATTGTTTTTATGTCTGAAGCAAACTGCTTCTGTACTAGCCTTGTAAGCAATATAAAGACTCCAGTACGACGGTTAAGTTAGCCTTAGGACTGCTTATTTGAAAAAAATATTTTCATTAAATGTTCTATTTTTGACAACAAATGGGCACCAGCTTATTTCCTTACGGAGCATCTATCCTTTTCACATCTCTTTTGGTTCCTTGACCAAATCAAGGACATCTTGGCCCAGAGCAGCAGCACACAGCTGTGTTTATAGGTGTTGTTGACAAGAGAACATGCATCCCATGCACCAGGAACATGAAACAGAGTTGTTATATAGAGAGAATAGGACATGTGATGAATTCCACTACTAAGAAATTCCATTTAACTTTTCCCTACTTCAGTTTTTTTTTCTAAGATATTAGAAAAGTAGTCTTACTATATTAAAGGTAATTATTTAGAAAGTACTTTTCAAATGTAATTTGGATAATGTTACTGAAAAAAATAGTCAATATTGTCTGAAAAGCATTGAACATGGAAGGCACCAAGAATTTAATTCCAAAAGTAAGTATAAGGAATAAAATAAAATCAGGGTGTGATATTAAAGAAACTATTGGTCTATTGAAAATAATTATGCCAATATTTGTAAGAAAGATAGATTTTTTATATATATATATATAGTAAATGTTTCAGGTAATTAATAATACCAGGTAGATATAAGGAAATGAAGGTACAAATGAGATATCATATATTTTTTCCAAAGGATTAGTTATAATTTTCCCAGATTTAAGAAAGAACAATTTATTAAACATCAAAAAAATTGAAAAAAGGAACATCAAGCTTATAGCTGAAATAAAAATGGTGACGGAAATCACATAATGTTGAACATAGTAGTTCATCTTGAAATTGAGGTAGAGGAGTGAGGGAGAGCAAGCTGAGATTAACAAAAATGAAAGTGGATTTTTAAATGCTGTTTAAAGAAAGTTATGTGTTATTTTGATACACAGTTAATGGAAAATGTACACTGGTACATTTTTGGAGGATAACTGGGCAACAGTTATCTAGAGATGTAAAACTGAACATTTCTTAATTTGCAAAAAAGAAAACCATCAAAAATATTTTCACAAAGTAATTTTCTCCTCAATACAATACTTTCATCTTTGAGATGACAAGTATGACAGCACTCATGATTCATCTAGAGTATTAAAAATATCACCAAGTTTCCTAGCTGCCCAAGAGGGATGCAGAGAAAAATAAGCATTCCTTTAAAATTTCCCTCTTTCACTACAATGCATCTTTCCTTTTAAAAACTACAGAAAACCATTACCACACAGAATGTATTTTGTCTTTCACGGACAAAAGAGAGAGTTAAGAGAAGGACTAGTTTGCCACAGGCTATTGGGAAGAGTGAATAAAGAGACATGCCTCCCTTCTGTCTTCTTTCTGAACTCTATTTTCTTTTTAAGTATATTGTCCCCTGGCCTCCGCTGAACTGGCTGGCCCAAATCTAAATTGGACTGAATTTCTGAATTTCTGAATAAATGCTTAGTCAATGGTCCTGATAAATGATATCTCCCATGCTTTCTCTGCTCCGTCCACAGAAAAGCACTAAACCAGTGCATTTGCCACTATCTTCTTGGATAAAAAACAGGACAAGATAAGACCTGAAAAGGAATAAATTCTTAATGTCAATGCCACATTTCCTGATTTTGGAACTCACTTTGTATTTATTCCTTCTCTCTCCTCTATCAAAACCATGGTATCATATAGAAACTAGCAAGCATTCTCAATTTTTATCCCTCCAAAATATATTCCTCATCATAAAGGAGGAGTTTTATGGAATAAAAGTGGTTGATAAGGAAGTTTTAGAACAGGTAATATTTAAATTAAGAGAATAAAAAGTAAGGAAACCTACTGAAGAAACAAGTTTTCTAGAGTGGAGAGCCCATATTGTTTATTTTTTAAATTAATTATTGATTATTTTAGAAACAAATACTTATTGAGTAACTACTAAGTGCTACTACTAGGTGCCAAGAGCTATAATGGGAAAATATGCTTTTTTGTTGTTGAATAGGTTTGGAAGGCCAAGAAACTAGTAGTAGAAATAAGGACTTAAATAAATAGGCAAAATGAAGCCTTTAAAATTTTTTGAGAGAAAATAACAAAAGTATTAGATTTGACATTATAAGTGAGTTCCTCAAACTACTGTTTATGGGCCTAAACTGGCCCTCTCAAGTAAGAAATTTCTATACATTTTTAAATAGTTTTTAAAAAGAAAAAGAATATTTAGTGATATAAAAATTATATGAAATTCAAATTTCAGTGTTCATAAAGGTTTTTTTGAAACACATCCACGATTATTTTATTGCATCGTCTATGGCTGTGCCTGTGCTACAATGGTGGACTTGAGTAGGTAAGTAGTTGTGTTTTGAGGTGTTTACCAATAAGTAGGACCAACTTTTTTCCTCAAGTTCTAGGTAAGTTAAAAAATGAAAGAGTATATTAAATGACACAAAAATATAGCTCTACTAACTAATAAAGCTCATTTTTTAAAAAGTTTTATATCCGTGGGCTAGGGGACCTCCTAATAGTGATTCTCATTTTGGAGAGATTCAGCTATTAAGTTAAAAGAAGTTCTGGGCTCCTATATGGGGGGGGGGAAGGCTTCTTCTACCATATGACATAGGACAGGACAGGAGACAGAGGAGAAGTCATCACAGAGATAGAGAAAAGCCACTTGTGTTTTCTTATCATGGAAATTAAAGGACTGGGAGATATATATTCCATCCCAGCATTTTGTTTTCTTCACCCTCTGGCCTTAAACAACAAGTCAATCAGAGCTATGATGATCCTCTTCAGGGAAGCCATCAGCACATGGACAATCTTGCTCCACCTTCCTTGAACACAAGCCACTGGTCTTTTGTGGTTCCTCCTGGGATCACTGGTATGGCCCATAGATTTTTCACCTACAAGGCCCTAAAGTATCTCAGAACAGTATACAAACAAAACATACTCCAAATCCACTGTGCCACCAAAGCTATACATTCAGTACAAAGTTGTCTGTTATAGTCTATCTGAGCTTCTATAAACAATGAAATTATAGGACACCATTATAGTATTGCCATAATAAAATGAATACCAGAACTTCAAAAATAAATTGCCAGTAATACAAAGGTATGCCAAACTTGTGTGCAAATCTTCTCCTCCCACTATCAAATTCCCAGTAATAAAAAGGTATGCCAAACTTGTGTGCAAATCTTCTCCCACTATCAAATTCCCAGAATCTTAGGGAGAACCTGAATTCTGAACTTACCATGCCTCACAAGTTAAAGTCTAAAGAAATCGAAGTGCCTGTTTTTCAAATTCCCCAAATCAATATCCCTACCTTCTGCTGCCTTTTCTTCCTGGGTTCCATATTTCAGTTACTACTGCCACTTACACTCTGGTCTCTCACACTAGAAACCTGAAAGTGATCTCCGTCATCTATTACACATCCTAAAAACATGTGATTGTCAAGTCCAGGTGATTCTCTCTCCTAAATCACCCTTACATGTGTCCAGTTCTTCTATTTCAGTTTACATTTGCCAAGAACAAACTTTTATCACCTTTCAAGCGGATTACTGTAAAAGCATCTTACAGGTCTCCTGCCACCAGGCACCCTCTCCTCCACCCATCATCCCATCCACACTAGGCAGGAACTAACCTAGATTCAATCATAACTGCCAACATAGAATATAAAGCACTTATATGCAAAGAAAAATATATCAGCCCATTCACATAAATAATAAAAAAGGGAATGATCTATATGTAGGCGTGCATGCATACAAATGGATAAAAGAACCTTACAAGTATTTGGAAATACCAAATGTTTAACAGTGGTTACCTTTGGGAAAAAAAGACAGGAAGACTAATTTGGGTAAGTGAATGTGAAGGTAGAATGTTACCTTTTGTGCCACATAATTCTATATTATTTATTCTAATAACATAGAATATCACTGCTTATTATGTGTGCTATTAGAAAAAAGTAAAACCATGTCTGGAAATATATACAGCAACAACAGTATAATAAAAAATATGGCATCTACCTGATACAATATAAGAGCCTGGTCACAGATACTAGTCAGTGGGCTTTCTACTGGCCTGTGTCTGAGGTGATAAACTTCTGGATAGGGAGGCGTCAATGGATAAGGGAGCAGGATAGCAGAGAAAAGGGGGCAAAACCAAAACACATTCGGAATGGAGAAAATCCAAATAAGTCACCCAGCCTAGCAGATAAAAGAGAATGAAATATCAAAGGTAGAAACTTCCCTGGTGGTGCAGAGGTTATGAATCCGCCTGCCAATGCAGGGGACACGGGTTCAAGCCCTGGTCTGGGAAGATCCCAAATGCCGCAGAGCAACTAAGCCCGTCTGCCACAACTACTGAGCCCACAAGCCACAACTACTGAGCTTGTGTGCCACAGCTACTGAAGCCCGCACCTACAGCCCGTGCTCTGTAACAAGAGAAGCCACCACAACGAAAAGCCCACGCACTGCAACGTAGAGTAGCCTCCGCTCACCGCAACTAGAGAAAGCCACACGCAGCAATGAAGACCCAATGCAACCCAAAATAAATAAGTACATTTATAAAAAAAGGTAACTTCAAGGTTTCCATCTTGACAGCTGTGGTGATTTACAACTGAAATAATAGCTTATACATGAGGTGACATATTTTTCAGGTGATATTTTTACTGCCATCTTAACGGGTTAAGTTCGGGGTCATGATAAGACAGTCAGGTGGAGATGTTGTATATATAATCAGAGTTGCAGGCTTAAATGCAAAACTTAAGGTGGAAGATTTGATTGTTTCATTATTATGAGTATATAGGTAATAGTTGGATCCATGAGTTCTTGTGGGGAAGGAATGGAATGAGAAGGGACCAAAAGGCTGAACACAAACCTTTAAACAGAGTCATGAAAAGAACAGAAAGGTAACAATGAGAATAGAATATATAAATAATATTGATCTCAAAGGGAGAAAACATTCCAAGCAACACTGGGGGATCAGCAATCCCAGATTTTACAGTGCTATCAAGGATGAATGTGTATGAGAAAAGTCCTTTACATTTGACAAGAAATAATTATTAGTGACCTTGCAAAGAAAATTTTCTGGAAATATACCTTTCCCCTTTCAGGAAAAAAGGATACATATTCAAATAAGCTATCTGTATTGTATGAGTAAATATACTATACCATATTAAACATACATTCTGTGAGTAGAAGCTAATATGGGCAAATGATAGGAACAGATGATAAACAGACAGTTAAACACAAATAGCTATCAAGTATATGAAGAGATCCTCAAGCTCATTTGTAATCAGAGAAATGCAAATTAAAGTCAAATAATTTACCACTTTACAACCATCTGATTGGCAGAAACTAGGAAGTTGAATCGTGGTAATTATTAGTGGGGATGTGGAGAAAGCAGACGAGCTTAATCTCACTCAAGAGCACTCCAGCAATACTTACTCAAATTTAAAGTGCATATACCCTATGTCCCAATCTTCCTATTTCTGGTTACATGGCCCCAAGATATTCTCACACAGGTCTAGAAAGGGGTTTATATGATGATTATATCAGTCAGGGGATATGAGATTATGCTGTGGTAACCTCCAAACCCCAAACCCCTTACTTGGAATACCATAGGTTTCTTTTTCGTTCACACTGCAGGTCCATCACAAGATTGGCAGGTTAAATCTGCTCACTGTACTCACTCAGACAGAGGATGTAGCCACCCATCTCAAACACTTTCAGCCACCATGGAGGGGGAAAGATGAACTCTGGAGATTTCAAGCCAGCAATGAAATGTTCTAGGCCAGAAGTGATACATGTCACATCTGTCCACACTCATTGGCCAGAATTATATATAAAAGTGATCAGACAATACAAAATGCCTCCCATGTATTCATACACTGCAAGAACCAGAAATACCTGTGAACAATGCCAATGACTTTCAAAACACAGTCAGTGGTTTCGTGGGGTAGCAGATAGTCAATTTAGGTGTCCATTTCCAGAGGATTTTTGGAGATGTAAAATATTCTATAGGTTTTGTGTGGAATACTATGCAGCACTTAGAAGCAAGGATCTAGAATACGCACAGAAAGGTGGATGGATAATTAGATTCTGAGTGGAAAAAGAAATAAGACAACAAGGCTTTCGGCACAATAACATTTACATAAATTAAACATATATGCCTACACTAGAAAACAATGCAAGGATACACACAAACTTGAGGATATATATCAGACACATTTAATTTAGTTGACCATGGGGGAGAGGAAGGTGACCGACAGTAGGAAAAGAGTGAAGAAAGTTGTAAATTAAATAAATAAAGCAAAAGGGCATTCCATACTGACCACTGATGATAGGTTCCATGAATGGAGTAATATGATTAATTTGTTGCTTCATATGAGGGTGTACACAGGCGTAAGCCACTTACATATGATAGAAGTCATGATAAGACTAGAGAGTGTCTCTGAAAGAGACTGGGGAAATTCAAAACCCAGTGGAGAAGTTGAAACCCATTCTATAAAGTACCACTTGACTACTGAAGTGAGGCAACATTTTGAGAATTAAAGGGAAAATGTGGAATGTTGTGGAAATAGACATAGGCGACCAAGGTGTGGTAAAGTGGACCCATCAAGTATTGTTAGTTCATTAAAGAAAGAAAAACGTAGAGTTGAAAAAGGGACAAATCAACTTATGTTTGAGGAAACATGTGCCTTTTTGTCACCTTTTATGGAGGCTGCTTAGAATTACAATGACAGGAAAAAATGCTAAGAATGATAGCTCAGGATAAAGCAAATTATTAGCAGCTGCTTATTAGAAATTTTAAATCAATAAAGAATACTGAATTGCTGTCCTCATTTTTAAGAGAAACTATACTTGGGGACAGATGTGAAAGCTTCCCATACATCATGCATGTTCTCTATCATGTGGCAATAACTTCTACTTTCGGACCCCATCTTTGCTTACTGTTGAGCTTCTTTGCCTTCTTAGATTTCTGCTATTTCTCCTCCAAACAAGTCAACTTGTCTCTGATTTGATTCATGTCAGAATTGGCCCATCTACTTAGCTTTCCCACTAGAAGTGAACATCATATGGTGTTTGATGAGTTTTAGCCTGACCTTAGGCTGGAAATTCCCGCCTTGGAAGGATTTCATACCTATCACTGCCCCTTAACCATCTAATGCTTCAACACACACAAGCAGCATACATTTAAAAAAAAAAAAAAAAAGTGCCCAGAGATCTTGTTTCTCCTCTTCCTCCTGTTACATGTCCAGGCCAGAAGCTGAGGGGAACGTGGCTATTAGGCTGGTGGACTGCCAGAAATCCATAACCACATCTTTAGAGAACCTACTGGTAAAGATCATGCCTCTATCACTTTACTTTTATATAATACTGAGTCATTTTCTAAGTAGTACTCTTGCATTTGCATGTGTGATCTTCCTGAATTTCCTGATCATATGAAAGAAAGCTAAAATTAGAGAGTTGACAAAAATTGTAGTGTTGAAAAGGCTAGAAGTGATTTTTTGTGGTTAGTCAAATTTCACAGTTCTCTTTTGGGAAAAACATGACCTCTATTTTATAGATCCAGAAATTGATCCCACATTAGAAATATATTCAGACAGAGGGGAGAAATAGTAATGAAAGGAAGAAAGGCAAAAGGACAGAATTAAAATTATGGGCTTCTTGCAAAATAGTTTATTATTTCCTTGAATTTGTAATAATTCCACATTGTACTAAGTGCTTGAAATAAAACTTAGCTGCATTAATTCTAATATGCATGTAACCTTAAATGATAATTTGTTAACGATTCTATTCAGAACTCAAAATAATATTGGCATCAAAAACTACATTATTAGCTGGAGATGCATACGGCTTACAGAGATTATAGTAAACAAACATTGATTTTTGCTGAGGCGAAGATCAATGTAAAAATCAATCAACGTTTTTCCATTTCAACAAAATCTTAGAATTACCAGCATCAAAACCTCTCACTCTTTCCACTGGAAAGCTTATGTGAAATTGCAGCACCCCCTAAAGAAGTAAGAAAATTTTTTTCTCCAGAACCTTCTTGTATCCCTTCTGGGCCATCTTCCTGCCTCCAGATGTATATAGACTTGTCCAATCCCTCAGTCAGGAATTAAATGACTAGGTGACAACAGAGGGATGCCTCTTCTTTAAATGCTCCCTGCTCCAAATTAGGATTAATTACCCTCTTCTTCAATAATTTTTTAAGAAAAGAGAAAAAAGAAAACAAAATGGAAACAAAGAACTATTGAATGAGTAATAGTCATATTTTCAGATACTTCATTCAAATCCTATAGAATTTTTAACAAACCCTTCATGTACGTTCTTGTCTAAAAATACTTAAGAATAAACTATACAAAAACTGATAAATTTTATTTCCACTATCACTATGGCAACAATATTTACTTTTTAAAACTTTAAATTTTTATTGATTTTTTTATATATCTTTGAGTTATAGATTGAGGATTGCTTCCACATCCCCATTAGATAACCACCTTAAAAATCAAAACAAATTTTTTCCTGTTATTTAATTTTTTGTCCTTAATATTCACATCCATAAAATCACTCAAATTTCCCAGAAAAAATATGAAATTGAAAATGCACACACACACACACATGAATACACCCACAGCCTAAACAAAAGACATTGCAGGGAAAAGACTAAGATGCCCTACCATGTGAAGTCTGTTTTTCCTTCCTCACCCTTCCCTTCTCACCTCATTTTGAAAAAAAAGACAGATCAAACAATTGATTGTGAATGCATATGCTGTGACCAGGTGTTTCCTGCTTTACTAACATAAGAGATGAATCAAATCACAATATGCCAGAGCTGGATTTTTCCTTATATACCAGTCCCACCTGCTCATTTTATAGATAAGGAAATCATTCAGAAAGGTTGCTACAACCACAAAGAAGACGGCAGAGCTGAGAAAAGAAAGGAGGTCTCTGGTATGTAGCTTATACAAATAAAGTCTCCAGGTTTTATTCTCTATACTTTTCCAAACATGAGATTGAACACTGAGAAAGATCTATGTTTCTATTAAAGGGAGGTTTGAAAATGTGGAGAAACTTTAAGAAAGGAGGAAGAAGAAAGAAAGAAAAGAGTTGCTAAATCTTGATTAGAATCGAACTTTCTAAAATAGAAAAACCTTGTTTGTAGTTTAATGTACACTGGTCCTATTGCTCAGTCCCCTTCTCCATCTTTTCTCCAGATTCTTACCGAACGCCCCTTGTTCTTAAAATTTACCTTTCCTCTATGCTTCTTCTGTCTCTCTGTCTCTCTTTTTTTTTAATTTTGGCAAAATTTTTATTTTTAAAATGTATTTATTTTACTTATTTTTTTGGTTGTGTCGGGCCTTAGTTGCGGCACATGAGACCTTCATTGAGGCATGCGGGATCTTTCGCTGTGGCGCACCATGCGGTCTCTTCGTTGTGGCCCGCGGGCTTCTCTCTAGTTGTGGTGTGCGGGTTTTCTCTCTCTAGCTGTGGCACATGGGCTCCAGGGCACGCGGGCTCTGTAGCTGTGGTGCGCGGGCTTCAGAGCTCGTGGGCTCTGTAGTTTCCAGCACGCAGGCTCTCTCGTCGAGATACGTGAGCTTAATAGTTGTGGCACACAAGCTCAATACTTGTGGTGGGCGGGCTTGTTTGACCTGCGGCATGTGAGATCTTAGTTCCCCGACCAGGAATCCAGACCACATCTGCCTACATTGGAAGGCAGATTCTTTATCACTGGACCACCAGGGAAGTCCCTAAATTTTGACAAAGGATTTGAAGTGGCTGACACATCTGGGATGCCATTAACCTCAGGCAGCCTTTGTTAATAAGTAGAAAACTGGAAATTCCCTCCTCAGTATTTACTTTGGCTCCAGGAAGCTATTATAACATGAAACTGCTGTGAAAAAAACAAGTTCAAACCACACACTCTGCTGAACTGCCTTTCAAGCTCAGTCTAGTTCAATTAGGAAACAAGGCCCCAAATCAAACTAGCGTTTGATTCACATTGAAATGAACATACACAGGTCTTTCCTGGCAGAAGTGGTAGCAACACCAGTTGCTGATTCATATGACTTACTCTTAAAGTTCCCATTTATAAACTTCTGCATTTTGGGATACGGCACTTTTCTCTCCTTTAGATGGCTAATTTTGTTATGCTCTCTTCCCACTTATACCTATTAGAATTCTTCCCACTTATACCTATTAGAACTCTAAAGAAGTCATTAAACACAAGATACCATCATTCATATTAAGGCACCGTTTACTGGATGTATTTTTCTATATGCTATTTTCCAGACATTTAATTATTAATAGGAACTATTATTCCCACTTTATAAAAGATGGAATGAAGATAGAGAACATTATTAAGATACTTGTCTAAAGTTACATCACTGGTAAGTGTATTTGTTGGAATCTGAAACCAAGTTTGGCCAACAGTATCTCCACACTGATGCCTTTCTCACTGTGTCTCTCCAAGCCAGGATCTGCCCTGATTTCCACACTCATGTATTCACTGCCTACTTGGCATCTTTGTTTGGATGTCTGGTGGGAATCTCAAAATTAATCTATCTACAAGAATGAGTCTTTTAATACCATACTCTTTCTCTGACCCCTATTTCTACTTTATTAGTAAATGGTACCACTACCTACTTAGCTGCTTAACCTAGAAACTTACAGATCCCTCTATGAATCTTCCCTTTCTTTTAGTCTCACTAAGCATAACCAATTAATGAGGAAATCTAATCAGTTTTACCTCCAAAATACATATCTCATATATAATTCTTTCCATTTTCACATTTCTCCCTAGATACCAAGACACCATGATATCTGTCCAGAACTATTTCATTCTAACTGTGTCTCCCTGCTTTTACTCTTTTCTTACAATAAGCAATTTTTTGCAAAATGGTTAAAAATATAAATCAACTGATATCACTTCTTTGTCCACAGTGATTTTTGCCATTCCTCTTAAAAATCCAAATTCTTTAATTAAGCCTGAAGTCTGCATGATCTAGCTCCCACATTCATCACAAACTCTCTTCTCTTTTACTGTGCTGTATTTACATGAACATCCTTTCGATTTTTTTAACACCTAAAATTCTTTTTCAACTCTGGGTCTTTATGCATACCTCTTTCAGATATCTCCCCTTATTATTCTCATTTCCCAAGACTGGGTACCAAAATCATCTTCTCAAGGAGGTCTTCCCTAATTATCCTACATAAAGTAACACAGATTATTATACTTTACCAAAATTACCCTGTTTTATTTCCTTCCTTGCATCACAATCTATCAGTTTATCTGTTACATATTTGCTGTTTCCCTCCTCTGGAACATAAGTTTCATATAGTCAAAACTTCTTCAGTCTTGTTGGTTGATGTATTAATAATGCTTAGTTTAGTATCTAGAACTTAATTGTCATTCACTAAGCAGTTACTAATTGAATGACTAGAAAACTCACAATCATTCCCTAGCTCTGCTCCTGCATCATTAGGAGTAGAGGAAGCAGAAAACTGGATGGCTGCCATCCCAGGAAGCAAGTACACTTTAAGGGCAAGAGTATATAAGCTATTGGACTAAACCTTACTTCTGCTCCTTTTTGGATGTATCGGTCTAATTTCTGAACTACTCATAAAGGTAGTGAATGGAGATGTAATTATTTAGTGTCATGGTTTGCCTATAATCTATGAAAAAGTTTTGTCACCTGCAATTCTAAAGCAGATAACTTTCACTAATGAGGTTCATTTTTCTTGATGAAGATGGGCAATTAGATAGATAGACATAGAAAAAAATAAAGCATGGAAAAGATAAGGAAGATTAGGGAACAAAACTTGGGAGTACATCAACAAAGGATATGAAATGCTAAACGAGGCTCTGAAAACATGACCCTAATGATCACCCGATCCTTTTCTAATTTATTTTCTAAGGTGACTGTTACGATTGTCTTCCTTTTTCTTTTTTAAAAACTTCCTCCTTCATCATTCCATTCACTAAATAAACAATGGCATTGTACTAACTTCAATTTCCATTTTGCAGTAAGATTGAGTTTAAAAACATCCACCCCTACAGCAATACTGAAGTTTTCAGTTGCTGACTTTTTAGTGGACTACATTAAATTTTTCGACAAGGAGTGCTTCACTGAACAACCATCTGTTGCATACCTATCATATATCAGGACCTGCTAGATCCTGAAATTATAGCAACATATGGGACATACAATACTCAGAAGTTTTTGGTCTGGAGTGTGTGGGGTAGATGTAAAAGTACTAGCAGATACGTTACAGTACAATATTAACATTACTGAAAGTAAATAAATCCTGTGACTACTTTGGGGAGAAAAAAATAAACACTGCTTAGAGATATCATAACATATACAAAGGGGAAGACATTTTGCAGATATATTTAAAGTCCCAAATCAGTAGGGTTTGAATTATTCAAAAGGGAGAATATCCTGCGTGGGCCTGATTTTATCAGGTAGAAGACTTTTAAGGAGGGCCAGAGAGTCCCTTGCTAGTTTTGAAGAAGCTAGCTGCCATGTATAGAGAGGGCCTATATAGTGTAGCAAGGAACTGTGGGCAGCACCTAGGAGCTAAGAACAAACCCCAGCTGATAGGCAAAAAGGAAACGGGGACTTCCATAGTACATTGGGAAGACGACTTACGCCAAAGCCTGAAGGAGTGTGGGGTATTGATAGATTGTTTCATGGACAAACCTCTGATGAGACCACAGCCTCGGCCAGCATCTGATTGCAGCTTTGTGAGGCTGAGCGTAGAACCCAGCTGAGTTGTGATGAGACTTATCTGTGGAAATTGCGAGATGATAAATGTGTGCTCTGCGAAGATGTGAGATTCGTGGTAATTTGTACACAGTAGAAGAAAACTGACGCAGAAGGATCTACCTTGAGCTCCACTTGGAAGGATAAGTTGCAGTTGCTCACACAAAGAAAAGAGATAAGTAGATATCATGTGAAGGCACAATATGAGTACATTGAGAAAGGACATGGCATAATTGAAGAAGGGTGAAAATTTCATTCTGGTAAGAATTTAGGATGTTGACTTACTTTTCAAAGAAATATTATTTTTTAATATTTTTCTACACCCTCTTGTCGTATTTCTTAGATTTATTAGACAGCCATAACGTCCAACTGTTTATTTACAATTTGGAAACTTGAGATCTACAAAAAAGATTACTAACTTGTCCAAAGGTAGAGTAAGGTCTTGTGGTATCTGAGGCTTAAACAAGGGGAAATTTCTTTAATAAGAAGAATATACAATTATGAATACAAAATTAAATACATATTAAGAACGAGGAAAACTATGAGAAATTGGAAATTTTAAATAGCACAAATATTGGAAAAATCAAAAAAGTAAAATAATGTTATTTAGTTAACTGGCTGACACACTGTGCTATCATCTTGGATATGTCAACACATGGTGGGAAGGGTATTTCCAAAACTCATCCCACACTGGGCTATCTACCTAACTATTCACAAAAATGAATGCAAACCACATAAATATATCCCATATAACCTAAATTCAATCTGCCCTCAACTCAACCTCCTCATGCCGGATGCAAAAACCATCAAAGGTGACCAGAATGCCACCTAATAAGAGGGAAAGTCTCACAGAAGGAAATTTAGAGTGGAAAGAAGCTGTAATCTTAATCATTTATAATTAAAATATCTACTTCTCCAAATTTTTACAAAGCCATACAGTCATGTGACCACATTTATAAGGTCTCTTCCAGTAGCATGAAAGAAGCCTGTACAAGTGATGGGTGTGAACTAATGAACTAACATTCATTAGTTTTTTAGTAATCTGCCCTGGATTTGTCCACAGTCATACAATGAGTGGCAGGACCTTGACTAAAACCGCATCTTCTTAATACTCAGTCTCACGTGCACACGAAAATCATAGAGTGAAAAAGCTAGTGGTACAGGTGTATACGTTTGTGTGTGTCTTTCCAGATATGTAATGAAGAGTCGATTGACAGAGCCTGCCTAATGTGTTTTAATCCTAAAAAAAATTGTGGCACTTAGCTAAAGTGTGCAAAGGCAGTTTATATTCATTAGAAAAAGTACTCAATGGATTTTGAATAAATAAAGCTGTAATCGGAGATTATATGAGGATTATATTAAGAAAGTAGGTTGGAACTTGTTTTTTGTAAATTAATTTGGCAGGGATATGCTCCTTGGGAAATCAGACATGTTTTGAAACAGTGCTGAGGCTATGAATCATAGCCTGTTGACAAAATATCCAAAATGTGGAATCAGCTTGTTAATAAAGTCATGTACAGACAAGTATAGATGTTCTTTTTTCTCTCTAACTCCCCTCTCCTTACACTCCTGCTGCCCTAAATAAAAGAATATCTCATTACGGACAATTGGTTATATGGCAATGATAAGAGTCTATGAAAAGAGGCTAGGAGAAACCATGGGGAGTAGGTTGGATCTTGAAATAGGGGTAAGAACAGGGGACCAGGGAGGAGAATAAACCCTTTAGCCATATGTAATGGCCTGGAAAGGCTAAAGCAGCATCTTTAGTGTTCTGAAGAATAGGAATGGAAAGAAAAAGAGTAATCTGGATAATCCTCTAACACAAAAACTTCCACCTAAAATCATACGAGTGGCCAATCAAAGGCTCTCTTCCTGGACTAGATGGTGAACATTACAGAAATGGAAACTGATGAACTTATTTGCTCCAAATATGTTATAGTATTGTGAAAGAATATAGACTCTCAAAGTGAATCACTAGTTTTAGAAATTTTATTGTAATTAAAGATATAATTTTATATCTTTTCTGGGAATTTGAATACTGTTACAATCAGTCTCATTCTGAATTTTTATAATGTTAAACTGATATCTGAAAAACACTTTAATGGAAACGCAGGAGGGTGACTTGGACGTCTGAGTTTTATTAAGTATGAAAATTCTATATTTTCAAGGATAATCAGAGCCTGTTGATTGTTATAATTTTCTATTTATTCCTTCTTGACAATATTCAGAGTATTTTTTTGTTATACCACTACAAACATACAGTCAATTCTGGGTGTATCCAAAAAGGTCTGATTAAGTGTTTTGGTGTATTTCCCATGTCTTATGGTGGTTCTTTTTCTTCCTGTTACCTGCATATAGATAGGTTTTCAGTCAAAGAGTAGAAAGTATTCTAATATAAATAAATTATATTAGTGGTTGTTAAAGACTCTCATACTTTAAAAGAGATTAGCCTGTAGATTTTATCTTTTAAAATTTCTGTCACCCAACAAAGTAGATTATGTAGATTCATTTCCATAGGAATTTTAATGTTATTTCTATTCCTAATTTCTAGAGTGCTTATTTTAAAATGATCTACAATGGAATCGCTTCATTTAATCAATTATATAATTTAAAGTTAAGTAAATTAACTATAATAAAGACATTATTTTTTCTTCTAGTATTTCATATCAGTAAGTTAAATCATAATTGGATTTTTGTTACTTGTTTTCTGGTAGTTTTAAAACAAAAAGAAAAGAGAAGTAAAATTAAATTCAACCCACAGACAAGAGGGAATTTGTTGTAGGGGAAAGACTACTGGTTTGTGTGTCAGTCAGATTTGCATGCTGTATTGACAGCAAAGAAGGTTTGGAAGTGGCTTCTGCATTTTCTTATTTGCTTTTAGTGTATTTTGACTTATTGGTATTTAAATGACCATATTCTTTATTTTCAAGGCTGCTAAGTATGTAAAAGAGAGGTGATGAGGGCATGAATCCATAAGAGTATTAGAAATAGGCGAGTGCTTAAAAGTCTCAGCCCCGAGTGTTGGATTCACAAACAGTGGTAAAAGTACACAAGTGTTTAATAGTTGCCTGCAGAGCAACCAGGTCAGGTGATATGCGAGCAAACACAAGTGAGTGAGAAAATAACAAAGCTGCCATATTTGTATTCCTGGTATGGACTCCTAGTCAGCCATGTTCTGGACTAAGAAATAAAGAAGATCTAGTCATATCTGAAACAAATCTGGCCAAAATAATAAAAGTGAACAGCAATTCGCACAAATGGAAACACCTCCTTCTCCCTAACCAGCTGTGCTCTCCAAAGCCTGTGGAACTACATGAAAACCAGAGCTTAAAGTCTGTCCCTAATTCTCCTTAATGAGAATGGCTCTCATTTCAGGAACATAACTGCTGGGGGCAAAAAAGCAGGAATGAGGAGAAAATAGTTCTGTTATTATGCTTCCAGTGCAGTTTGAGTTTATGATCATGACAAAGTGGCTAACGCTACATGAGATATTGATGGTGATGTATGCAAAAATAGGAGCAGACATGAAATGAGAGATAAAGTTGTGGATTACTGGTTAATAGACTATTAAGAGTCAGGAAAAATGATCTATATAAAGATCATCTTTGGCATCTATGCATAACTCCTTCAGTTTACAAGACATTTTGATGGTTGATAAGGAGTTAGGGAAATGAGGTCCTAGGAAACTATCCAAGGACAGTTTGAGACCTAGAAGGATGAAATAATTTAGAAATCTCAGTGACGAAACTATAAAAAAGTACAGATCAGTGATCTGGGAAGGCAGGTGTCAATTAAGATTCCAGTTTTGGAACAGTCAGATCTCTGGATTATATACAGACACTAGAGGGTACATTGGAGGGATGTATGGGTAGACATTGGGGCTCATGTATGGGTAGCTTCTTATTCACTGATTTTTATCAGTAAAGAGCTCTGGTCTATTTGGGGGTTAAATTATATGTTCATAATCTACCTTCTTACCTCTAAATTAAATAAGTAGAAAGAATTTTATCCCATCCCATGTTTTTTCCCAACCCCAATAAAGTGATGTGTCTGATTTTATTTGACTACCATGGAGAAATCCCAGCTAGTATTTAAAACTGTATTAGTCTCCAGGCTTCCTGTGAGTTTCCATTATTTGAACAAATACATAATTTCTCTCTTGTGTTATCAATCCCACACAATTCTTTTAAAATGCTGAGATTTTAAGTAAATCTACATGATTATTGTTTTGAGATTTGAATTAAAGCTATAATTTTTTGGCAATTATGTTTCTGTTTTCATTACGTAAAAACGTGTCAGCTTTGTTAAATAGAAGTGGTTTGTAAAGCCTGCATTCTCTAGACTTCTATTTTTATTCATACTTCCTGCCACTAATTTCTCTGATTAATAAAAAGCAATGCTTATAAAACCCAGAAGAGAATAATTCTGTTAAGTCTTAAAAAACTGTCCACTTTCTCCCAAATGTCCTAGTAAGTCTGAACCATTTTGCACCTTACTTTACATTGATATGTTTCCCTGATTCTCAAATCACTTGGGACATTTTGTTTAAAATGAAGATTTCGAGCCCACCATAGATCACTTCCCCATGTAATTCTCAGGATGAGCCAACTTTGGGAAACACTACTTCATGTATCATTGTCTTACCATGTACACGGAGACAAAATAAATTAGGAGTATACCTTTTACATATGCAGACGGTCTTTGCAGAATCAATTTCATCAACAGTGGCATTTGGGGACTTGATTTATCTAGAAAATTCACTGCAGTGATAGACCTTATTGAGAATGAGTTTCAATGGAATCCATGATATTACTCTACTATCCACTGGGAACATTTTAATTTAAAATCTTTAGCAACTAGAAGTCTCCAGGATGGTGAGTGATTACAACTGTGAATTATAGTTGCAGCAGCTCAATATTGAGACAAGAACTGCATGACAATATGCAGGAAAACTTTTGACAACTGTCATTCAAAGAGATTAATTAGAGGGACTTCTCTGGTGGTTCAGTGGTTAAGAATCCACCTGCCAATGCAGGGGACATGGGTTCTAGCCCTAGTCTGGGAAGATCCCAGATGCCATGGAGCAACTAAGCCCGTGAGCCACAACTACTGAGCCCATGTGCTGCAACAACTGAAGTCCGCGTGCCTAGAGCCTGTGCTCTGCAACAAGAGAAGGCACCGCGATGAGCAGCCCACGTACCACAATGAAGAGTAGCCTCCACTCACTGCAACTAGAGAAAGCTCGCACACAGCAATGAAGACCCAACGCAGCCAAAAATGAAGAAATTAATTAATTATTTTTTTTTTAAAAAAAGAGAGATTAATTAGACAGTTTTGCTGAAAAATGAACTGGTGTCTTTTGGCTCAAATTAGATTAAGAGATTTAGAAGTGATATATGCATATTTTAACTCAAGAGGTGTAAGATGAAAGAATAAGACATGGTATCCCTGTTTATTTGTATATCTTGATGTTTAGGAGGAAAGTGTTTCTTCTGAATTTAAAGAATATATTAAAGGCTGTCTCTTGAATTGGAGTCAGATTATATCACCACCCTTGTACACCCACACTCCCAAGATAATCTTAAGGCAATACATGTTTGAAATGTCCAAGATTTCCTCAGCTGAATCAGAATTCAGGCAAATTGATAAGCTCCCCAAAGCCCATATTCCTACCATTAGTGTCTTTTCTTTCTCTAGCACTTTCCTACTCCTTACTGCAAACACATCCCAGACCCCAACAACTTGAACTAAAATATTTCCCAATGCACAAACTTTTGAGTGATGTCTCTCAAACATGTCTTGCTCTTGTCAATTGCTCTAGTGGCCGGGACCACACAGGTGAGACCTGAGGCCTCTTTCCTCACATCTAAACCAAATCAGCAAGCAGTAGAGTCATTAAAATACTTAATGGAGGGCAGCGGTATAAGGCAATCAAATCAATAGAAAATATGACTCCCAACAATTTTTTTTAATTTCAGTATATTCCCACAGTAGAACATTAATGCAATCATTAGAGAAAATGCTTTGTATAGTTTCTATTAAGGTGGGGAAATGCTTTTATTTCTTTCTTTTAAATTGAAGTATAGTTCATTTACAATATTGTGTTAGTTTCAAGTATACAGCAAAGTGATTCAGGTATACATACATATATCTATTTTTTTTCAGGTTCTTTTCCCTCATGGGTTATTACAGAGTACTGAGTATAGTTCCCAACTCTCAGCAATTTAGATATTACCTGTCTATCAACATGGACTTTTAGAACTTGATTTTATTTTTTTAAACAGTGTTTAGACATTCTTCTACGTACTTAACAAATAATAATATTTAATTCTAAGAACTAGCCCATGCAGTAAGTAGGTAATATTAGTACCATCCTTATTTTACAAATGAGGCAGACAGGATTAAGAAAGCTGCCCAGAGTAACAGAGCATCTAAGTGAGAGGGCCAGGATTTGAACCCAGGAAAAACTGCTCCAAGTCTGAGCTTTGACAACTATTGAGATTATTCAATACCTCACAAAGTTAATGGCACAGCTCTGCCGCCTATATATAAAGGTGACACTCCACTAGGACTGTGTCTCCTTCTTAAAAGCTCAAGGCATCCTCAGGATATCAGGTTACTAGGTATAACATAATGCCCACCCTCATCCATCCTCTACACAGCGTGAAAGCCACAGCACGCACTGTTTATCATGTTATAAATGTCCTCCTTTCTTGTCGTGATCTTTCCCCACAAACTCTTTGAGAAAAATCACATGCTGGAATAAAAGACTTTCCAAGTCACAAATCAACAAGCTAACCTTTAAGGAAACTGTCATAGGGACTTTATGGCTGCTTGTGGCACACTGAAAAATGACTCATGATCAATCTTGTGGGGCTTTGAAAGAAAATTAGAACAGAGGCTCACCAGTAGTCATCTAGTTCCAACTGGAAGAGGCTATGGACTGCTACTTCTGTCATTTGGTCCCTTCCTATAGATTTAAGTTGACACATACTCGAGAATAGGGTTTCTTGCCATTTTATGGTCTATCTGAGAAACAGATTAAAAGTATAGACCCTCTCTCCAAAAAGATGCATAATGTATATACAGAGCAAAAGTTGTCACAAAATTTATAGAGACTACCCCTACTTCTCACCATGCCCAGTGATGGAACCTTGGAGAGCCACGAACTTGCAGTTAAACGTCATCACTCAGAGGAATTGGGTAATGACCCTTTAAGTTGTGACTGTAATTTGAAGAATCTTTTTTGATAACCTTAACTTTTTTTGTAAAGTGGTTATTGATCACTGGTGACCCTGCTCTCAATATAATTGTTTTTGTGCTTTCTTGGGAAAGTTAACTTTAAACTAATTTCTCTCTCTATATTTCTCTATATGTCTACCTCATGATCTATATAAAGTGATAGAATACTGTATATAAAGAGAAAATTACTTAACATTGGGTGTGAAATGGTAAAACAATTAAATGTTTAAGTTGCTTACCTAGAGAGTATAATTATGTTTTAAAAATAGTTGTCAAAGTGTATAGAGTCTTGCCCAATGGGATGTCAGTTTTCAACTCTAACTCAAAATGAAAGGCCCTTTAATCTCTGAAAAGATTGGAAACTATTTGGAAATCGGAGAGTTCAGATTAAACCATTTCTTCAATTAAAAATAGATATCTATATAGAGAGAGAGAGACAGAGAATTTAAATTATGTGCGTACAGAGCTTTAGTACAAAAAGAAAAGTAGCCACTAGGTTGGATATTTTGCTCCTGTTAATGTATTTTCAACAAAACCTATACTTGGTCTATCACAATATTTATTAACCTTTACTGGCTTTGTTGTTTAATTAGCTGACTTTCCTGCTAAACCATAAGTTTCAAGGGGGTAAGGATCACATATATCATTGTAATGTATGTCTCATTCCATTTATAATATTTATTAGGGAACACATATATTTATTAGTAATAATAAAAAATAGAATTATAAGTATGTGCCAAGCACTGTACTAAGTACATTCTCACTTATATTTCCTTTCATTGCAATAGGCACAAGAATGTTTTGGTAATCTGAAGTAAATATAATAGCACATAGAGGATCTATGCATTAATATATATTTGTTAACAATATAAATGTATTTATGCACTTTTCAAAATTTATAACAATTTTACTTAGTGATGTTATAGTAATTTGAATAAATTTCAAGCATTTTTTTGGCAATTAGTAATTGGGATACATGTATGGACACTATGTAATTAAGCCTGTTGCTGTTGCAATAAGACAAACATGAAAGGTACACTAAGTCAAATAGAATATAAGAAAAGAAATCCAGATCTGATTAATCAAAGGCAGAGATTATTCACTTGGTCATGTCTTGCTAAGTATTGTCACCATTTTATTGATGAGGAGAAGTTGAAAGATTATATCAAATCCTCAGAATATCATTTATAGTTTTGACAAGGAACTTTTTGTTTTGGTTAACTCTACCATAAATTACACCCATTTCTCAATCTAAGTGTGGGTACATTTGTTCATAACCAATCTCCCCATTGTCTTCATGAAACCTCAAGTTAAGAAATGCTCTGTGTGTCATTACAAATGGATGTTGAAATGGGATAGACTCCTTGATAATTACATTCAGTTTCTGGGCTCCAAATGAACAGAGGTGAGCACCACTTCCAAGAAGGCTATCTTAGGTATGCTTATTTCAGCTTTTCTGTGCCATATAATCCAAGGCCTAGAAGATACAGAGAATATCCCTGTATCTAGAAGAAGCCATCAAATAGCCTTAAGTTGTTTTAATCATCATGGAGATACACATCTGCTAACTTGCTTTATTTCCTCTTCTCACATCAGAAACCACTGAGAGACATGTCTTTTGCTTGCAGACCTACCATTTCTTTCACTTTGGACTTTAAAGCCTGTAAATACAAGATAAATCTGACTAAGTACGTACCCTCCAAGTAATTCTATTTAAAAATCATGTGAAATATGAGTGTCACAGTGAGGCCTTTCTGCCTGCAGCACTCAGTCCTAATTCAAACTAAACTCTCCAACTACAACGAGATTTTGTTCACTTGCTCCGCCTGACCTGCCTCTACAACTTTGACTACATTTTTGTCTTTGGAAAAGCCGGATACATGATGGAAGTATAGGATTCTCTCCATCCACTGAGAACAGAGCATCACAATTCCAAAACCCCACCGTGACGTTGAGCTAGGGAAGAGAAAGGAGACAGCCATCTGTATTACAGGGACAAAATTAACTTCAGAGATCAATAGAAATTATAATTAAGCTGTGATATTTATCTCTCTCAAAGCCTTCCATTTCTCAAATATTTAAATGATGACTTTGCAGTACGACTTTCACTTCGTCAGCGTCTCCACGGAAATTGGAAATTACTGTATGTGATACAATTAAAATGTATATCCACAACCACTCAGAATAATCATGGCTAATTAGAAATTATGAATCATTAAAATGACATGGTTTTCTGTCAGTATGTGTGTACAGCACACTCATGTCTTCGAACTTCCCAATCCAATCTCAGTAAATCTAAGGAGGTACATTTGTTTCAATATTTCTATTAAGACCCTCCATTAAGTAAATTACCATTACAGCCAAAGTTTAAAGGTTATCTGGGCTAGCAAACTACTCAACAGAGCTAATACATATAATTAGCTGTGGTGAGATTTCACATTAAACTTTTCCACTGCTATTTAGTGAATTTTCAAAAACAAATCATTTATGCAGGCTTATCAAGATTGCTACAGCCCTCCTAAAGGAATTCAGGACATCTTTATCATAATAAAATCCTAATTTCTATTTTTTCTTGTATCTATCATTAATTTCAAGGTTGACTAAAAAAATCAACTAAATACCTTAGTATTTCTAGAACAATGTTTGGGATGTTCTATGAGGAGAGTAGAAGTATAAGAAAATTTACAAAAAGGAAAACAAAGAGAACTGAATTAAAACTGATTTTTTTTGAAAATTCAAAGACTTTGGTTTTCTTTTTCTTTTTTAAGTTCAGAATAAATTTAAAGGGAAAAGTACCTACCTAAAAATTGTCTCTGTTCAAATAGGCTGCATGCAAGGAATATTCTCAGCTGACAGTTCTGAATTCATAATCCAAAGAAAAGCTGCAGATACCTCCTTCCCTGAAAGGGTGATAAACACACTCCAAGGTCTAGGTAGATTATGATTCCAAAACTCTCCAACAAGAGAAGAAAGAACTTGATGTAAGACTTCAAAGTTTTAAGTACCTAGTGGGTCATGAGACTGGACGGAGTCCCAGGAGATGTCTGGTGGTAACTTGCACTTAGGTGTGTATGTTTCTAATTATTAGTGTAGCCATAGATAGATGAAGCCCCATTGCTAGTCCATAAATATTCTCCAGCTGATGCAGAATTGATGCTGCCACCATTGATGTGCTAGTTATTAAGCTGTTGTCCCTTAGCTTTAAATCTGCCCTTCTAGCCTCTTCTTTGTCATGCTGAGGCTGGGACTCTATGAAATACATTTATGCTTTGCCAGCAGGAACCGTGTTACGCTTTGCCAACAGGGGCCACTAGAAGGAGACGAGAAGTCTGGAGGATAAAGAAAGGATTTGCTCCTCCTTGTTTTCCATTCTTTTCCTTTCATTGCCCCTTTAGCAAATGTTCTTCACCCTCAGAGTGGCATCTAGCACCTGTTTCCAGTTTGCATTTTCACATCCAGGAATGAACCTCATCATGGTCCCTCACAGACACCAGCTCTAGTGGGCCAATACTCTCTCCTCAGAGGTCTGGCTCCCAGAACTGCAGGTACACCCCTCCAACCTTCTAGGTTCTAATAATTTCACCCTCTTTTTGGGGGGTAAGTGTCCCCCAGACATGGAGGTTCTAGCTGCTTCTTACAGTTACCAGCTCTGAAATAGCTCTGTGTTACCTTTGTCTTTTACATCTTCCAGTACCTGTTTAACTAATTCTCTACATTCAAAAGTAACTGGTGTTATTTTCTGACTGAACCCTGACTAATATGGTAAGTAAACAACTATTTTAATATTGACATATGTAGGCTTGCTCTGCATTTCATGATTCTGGCTTGGTGTACCATGGTGGACTTAAACTGCTTGTCTAGCATCCTTTCCTTTTGAAGACCACCCCGTCCTTAATGCTTTGGTCCTGGTGGGAGTAGTGGTGCTGTCATCCCATCCCATGACAGGTGTGGACTCAGGATCTAGGTTGACTAATCAGATCTCACCCATCTTCTGCTACAGATTTACGGGGAAGGTATGAGATGTAGGTGGGCCAATCACAGTCTCCCCTGGGACTTTTCTATTCGAGTTGGTGACATGGTCACATGAGGGACAGTAGTTGTGGGAACTAGTTTCAACTTACCCTCTTGCATGGAATTTTTATCTACAGTAGAAGGAAATGAGAGAAGGAAAATATATTTTGAGAGAGAGAGAGAGAGAGAGAAGACAGAGACAAAAACAGAGAGAGAACAAACTTCATCTGAACCCTCAGATCCAGTTATTATGCCACAGGGACCTACCTACCCAGGCATTTCTATAACTAGAAAACAAAAGTTGCCTAACTAACGTGCATCAGCAAGAATCATGTGAAGGACTAAATAAACATTAGTAATGGAAGAAGAAGAAAAATACTTTTGCGTAAATGGCCAAAAAATATACATTTCAGATTTACAGAGATGGTAATCAAGCTACTTTCACATTTTTTATTTAAAAGGGAAGCAAAACATACTACTAGTGTTTAGGAGGCTAGTGTAGTCTTTTTGCTCACAATTGAAATCAGCAGAAAACACTCTCTGCTGGTTATTTATTTTGCATGTTTTAGAAGTACATTATTAATTAGTATATGAAAAACTAATTATAAGTCAAAATCCAATCTTGCTTAAGGGCATATCTAAGAGTAACAAATCCTTGGTAATCTAGGAGTAACAATCTTTAGTTTTACATACCTCATATGATACATTACAAAACCATGAGAGAGTCATATCTTTTCATGGCGGCAGTGTTACAAGAGATAGTAAACAAATTAGAACAGCTAAATCAAATGTATAAAGCACCAAGCTTTAGAAGTCCCCCCCAGTACTTGAACTTTTAATATACACTGTGGTCTAGTAAACAGTTATTTCCTGTATACCACTCTTTCTAAAAGCTGATGGCTTGTTTCCTTTCATTTGGCCTAGAGCATCAAAGAGAGTAAGAGAAGTTCAGGATGACTTATTATTTCTCTCCTGGGGTAATGATGTCTTTTCCTAGTCTCAGAAAGAAACCTGCTCCAATCGTGAGAGAGGCTTCTCCTTCTTAGGGGTATGCAGCCTGACAAGATTTCTACATCATCTCAAAGTGAAAGATTCCAAGAAGTTGGACCTCAATTCTGCTTGTTGGAAACACAGCATCCACAAAGGGATTTTTCATCTCATTCTGTCAGCATCTGAAAGTTGCCACTCCAAGATCTTCCCAGGAGGGAGGAGGGATTCTAGCAACCCACACTTTGTGGGACCTATTATATCCAAATGTCCATTCCAATTCAGTCTCGTTGCTATTGTTTCCAAGCTTATTTACGTAAACCTTGCAGTCCAATAGATGAAAGTGATGACACATTTCTCAATCTTGGGTTAGAAATGTGAAGATCAGATCCCTGTTTTAGAATGATTTTATAGTCCTCCCCAACATATTGGCTCTCTCAAATGCTTTTCTTCTTTGAGCATTCACTAAATGTTGGTCCTGCAATTTATTTTTTAATCTCAACTTAATGAATATTTACATATGAAAGTAGACATCTATTTTTATCCATACTACTGTGTCATGATCAGGAGGATTTGAAAGCTGCACTCCTGTGCTTCTATCTTCTGTCTCTGCTGTCCGTGCCTTCATTCCTCACCCCCTCCCCCAATACCCACAGACCATAAACAAAAAAACCTAAGATAACTGCACTGAGCTAGCGTGACTGAATCTTATATTTTCAGTTTATGCCATGGTCATAAAAAATAGGACTTTTCTCTAATCTTAAAGGTATTCATGCCAATTGTCTGTTCTCTAGCTGGACCATGAATATATGAAATTACTCATAACAGCTGTTTGACTTTAGCTCTTACTCTTTATACTTTTTTCTATCATTGCAGGAGAGTTGCATCATAGCTTGAACTTACTCTATTGTCACAACAAACCAGCATTTTCCAATGATTTTGCAATTGACTGAGTGCTTAAATATTTTTTTGGTTTTTATTAAAAAATGTTAGAAGCCCCAAGGAGAAAGAGTTAACCATCTGTACATGCACAATCAATTAAATAGGCTATATATTACAGTTATATAAATTTTCCAAGTATCTGAAAATTTGTGAGTCAGCTTTTCTATGCACTAGAATATTTAGCTATCGTTGTTGGGTAGACACAACCATAATCAATTAAATTGAATAGTTCATGCAAAGTGCTTGTTGATACTTGACACATAATGTCTATTAATGTCAATTATTAGTATTATTTACATTGTTAGTCTTTAGGCTATCTTTAAAATGATTAAAAAATAGAAAAACTTACTTACAAATAACAAGAAGGGATTTTTTTTCATTTCATAATGAACATTTTATACATGAACTGCAGTTTAACTTTCCCACGGTACCTTCATAAAGTTAGCATAAACCATTCTTAGCACTATACCAGAACAACTCATTCCGTATAAAAAACAGGAGACATAGCTCAAATAAACCTTCAATTTTTATAGAACTGATTTTCCATTTTCAAAAGAAGAGTATTTCTTAAGCATTCCGCATTATTTTGCTTATTAAATTGTCTCCTTAATGTAGCAAAATTGCCTTTCTGAAATCCATGCTTAAACATCTGTTATAAAGATTAAAGAAGTTTATGTTCTCTCTGAATAACAAAGCATCCACTTACCTGTAACGTTTATGCACACAATATAGTGAGATTATGCAGTTTACTTAGTAGTTTACTTAGTAGCAGTGATGCTAGATACACATCTCTAGGCATCATTTCTGTGACTGATGCACTAGAAATATATTTAATGTGTAAAATTTTATTGAAATTAATTTATTTTTACTTGTTTATTACCTCTTTTTAATATTTAAAGATAACATTAAAGATTTAACAGTATATAATAAAAATATATAAATAAAGATATAAAGGGGATTTGTATATAGCCAAAAAATGGAATGTTATATTGATTTTGCCAATAACCTTAAAAATTGATTAAACCTATATGTAATGGGGTAGTTACATAAATTTTGAATAAAGAAAAAGGAATAACTTTAGTGACAGATTTAGCAGTACTAACAACCTATATTACAAGGAAATTGACACTTTATTATAGTTCAACTGTATTACAAATATCATGATGTTAAAATATGTGAGTATAAATATTGTCCTATCAGATGTGAAAACGATGTACCTGGGAACTAAGAGAAAAGAACATGGACATAAGTTATATCAAAGATGAAAATCATTTTTATAAATTATATTCATTTGTTTACTCTGCAATTGGTAAGACATGTTGAGTCTGAAATATATAAGAATGTTTTAAAATGCCATACTTTATAAACCTGTAGTTTATTTACACCAGAACATTTTATGTTACAGCAGAACAAAAAGATATTTTAGAGAATAAGCACAATTGATTTCTATTAATAATACTGTTCTCAGAAAATAAGAATGCCCTACTAAAATTGTATACTTCCCTTGTTTAACCTATTATATAATGATGGATTTATTTAAACTATACTTGAACATGCTTTTATTTTGCAAGACTTTCTGTTATAGTATTGTGCATTTTGATCACATTTGATTGCCACATTCATAAACTACATGAGTGAGCAATCTCCCAGTATATTAATACAAATTTAGATGAGATGTTTGTTCATCTGTATTAGTAATATGCATTAATTTTCCTTTTTATCCTATGTAGCTGTCTACCTTAAGCTAGGATAGCTGTTTCCTCACTTACATGAAAATTGAATTCAGATGGGAATTATGTTGGAAAAATAAGCCATAAAAGAAAAATCCATTTATATGAAATACATAATTCAGTACTTAGAAGTCACGCAAAGCTTTGGGTGGATATAAGCAGATGCCTTTGTTTTTTATTTATTCAAAGCAAAAGAGATCAATAGAACAGACCTATTCATCTAGTTAATGGGATATTTTCTAACTCAAAATTACAATAAATTTTGGGGCTTCAAATATTTTTTAATTAAGTAAGGATTTTAAATATTCCATAAGAAGGAGAAGAGTTAGGATAATTGTATTTACTGTTTACGTTTGGATTATTTTGTCATCAAATTTGTGAAAATAATTAACAGCATTTTAGTGGAAAACCACTTATATCTTTGGTTGCATCTTGGGTGTGCTGCGGAGACAATAAAAAAATATGACTTTAATAACTACAGATACACTGACCTAACAGAAATATTTTAGAATTTAATAAGGATCATTTTGAATCACTGCTGTAAAATACTATTTTTTTCTAAAGGGTAAACCAATCTAATTCTAGAGGGTACGAAGGGACTAAATATAAATGCTATAGCCAGTTGCCCAGAAGTGATTAACTTGGAAGAAAATATTTTTTTTAAGAAACTATAAGTATTAGTTTCATCAAAAGTTATTATATCAAAAATGTTATAATTTTAATCCCTTTTTATAAACCTCTGAGTAGTATAGGAAGGCAGTAGGTCATAATTTAGGATGAAAAAGAATTCGAATTGGGGTTCTACTTCTGTTTCTACCCTATGGAGAACTGGTAGCAAATACTTGGTTCTTCGAATGCAGGAAGGTAAGGATAGGCTATTAAAGAAAAAAATGAATAGAAAATATTACGGCAAACATTTCTATTTCTATAGTGTAGTGTCAGTAACATTACCATTAACACAAATTTTTTTCATAAAATGATGTAAAGACTATAGATAGTGTATAATAACTGTCTTTACTGGGAATTTCATTTCAAAGAAAATAAATCAGAAAGTTAAAGCCCCAAATTATTTTAATTATTCTGTCGATGGACAAAAACTGGTCTAGAGAAACAAATCATTTCCACTCATGACAGCCAGCAGTTTACATTTACTCATCAGTATCTCAACAAAAATAACATTGGAATATGCATATAAATATATTTATTTTATGATAACATTTTAGCAAATATATTTTTGTGGAATCCTTAGATGTAGTTTTAAATGTTAAATAGTTATCCTTCATGATTCTTCTAGAGAGAAAAATATTTTTAAAACTTTAGCTGGTTCTACCAATATTTTATAGATATTGATAATTGAACGTGTTCTTGTTTTTTAATGTTATTTTCAAACTTTAGCTGTGTTTTATAATATTTAGATATTCATAACTAACATTTTTAGTGCTTTTTCTTTTTTTAACCTCCAATTTATTGACTTACTAATAGGGTGGACAAGGTTTTAGCTCTCATTCACGGTCCACATTTTATGCACAAACACACATACACAAATGTGCAGACACATAAGCGCATAAAATCCCACAGGTCCCACATCTTACCAAATGTATTGCATCATTATTTTTTCTGAATAATAATTGGGATTTGTATTATTTCATCTTTGTAAATGTTATTTACAGATATCTATATAGTATATTTATTTTATAATTCCTTTGTTGGAGTTGATAACTGCATTAATTTTCACATACTTAGTCTTCTTATTCATTCTCTAAATCTTTGTCAGAAGTTTAAATGCCTTCAGTTCCCCCATGAATTGATCCATTGGTTTTTTTCTTGGAGATATTATTTCTTAAAACCTCCATCCTTCTACTCCTATTTGAATTGGTTGATTTTCTGCCCTGATGCAGCCTGGTAGTTCAACCCTGTCTTGGGTTGAACTACCATTTCTTATCTTTCTTTTTCTTTAGGAGAAAATCCAACAGGATTATGTTGGAAAAAACAAATGAATCATTAACCCAAATTATGCATAACCGTTTGTCTGGAAAATAGGAAAGGGACACCGTATTACACAGAGTGGCAGTTTAATATACTGGTGATGTTTTCTTTTTTAATTTGATGGCTAAAAATTTGAGGATTATTTAATTATTGATTGTTAAACTGTACACATACATGTATATGTTTACTCATCTCTTTTACATATATTTCACAAGTTTTAAACAAAGTTTGTCAAGCATTCTATCCAGATTACGTCAGAGAAACTGAAACATTAGGGGTTTGGGTAACCTGCACTATATGTACTTTTTTCAGAAATGGAGTGGTTCTCAAACCCTCATCCTATATCTGGAGTCCATATCTTCTGGAAATTTACCCAGACAACTTTGGGGAGATAATCTTAAACTTATTAAAATTCTTAACATAAAGTTATTTACTTTGAAAATAAAGTATTTTGCAATTTAAATATTTTTTCAAGATTTTTAAAAAATTAATTAAAGTATAGAATCATAGAAAAAAATGAAGATCAAGATTTAAAAACGCCTTTCATCTTTGGGTTACAGAGATTTAGACATTTATAATATTTTAAAGGTTATCTTAGTTTGAGGATATAAAAAGAATGCAAAAGAAACTGAAGTAATACTATTTAAAATATGTAAACCACTTAGAAAATAGTTGGATTCAAAAGAGTATGAATAATAAGCCATACTAATGTAATACAATAAAAAGTAACCAAGCAGCATGAAACTTCAGCTGGACTAAACCTTCATGATTTTAACAGAAATATAACTTTGCAAATAATAAGGGATTAAATGTGAAGTGTTACCAACCTTTTTACCCCGCATAAAAACTAACGGTGATTTTGTTAAAAATCATTAATTTATAACAGAAGTTTAGTAAACATTGTCTCTAAAATCTCATTCTTGAAGAGATGATATAGGAAATAATTGTGTTGTATATAATTGGGGTACTATTGGCTTATAGAAAATATTTTTGTAAGTATAGTTAGGAGAAAAATAACAAGGTAACTTGAAATTATCAAATGATCTCTTCTATATACTAATGTGTACATGAATTTTATTATATGCTCATACTTGGAAACATGCCATACTATGTATAGAAGCTATAAACTAATACAATTAGGAAAATAATTTACCAATTCTTTTATACAAACATTTTCTAAGTTCATATTATGGACAAATAATAGACTAGTTAATTTTTCTAACCTCAATGATTTCATGGAAGCCAAAGGAAGAAACTTTTGAAGTTGAAAAAGGCAGCAGTGTCAAATGTAGTAGAAGAACAACAAAAAGAGGATTTTTTAAAAATGACAATTGAATTTGGCAAGTAGATCAGTGATGTCATTTGCCTAAAAGTATCACTGGGGTAGTGAGATAGGAAGCCTGATTTCAGCCTCCTCCTGTTGATGGGAGGAGAGGAAATGAAGACATTGCATGATGACAAATAGAGCTTGAAGGAGCTTAGTCCTGAAGAGATGTAAGCATTAGGAGTCATGAGGGAAGTATGAGTGTTTTGTTTGTGTGTATGTATGTATATGTTTTTCAAGTCAGAGAATATTGTAGCTTGTATTATGGACTGAATTGTGCCCCCCTACTACCAAATTCATGTGTTGAAACCCTAACCCCCAATGTGACTTTGTCTGGAGATTGGGTCTTTAGGAAGTAATTCAAAGTTAAATGAGGTCATAGGGTGGAGACCTAACCCAATAGGACCATGGCCTTATAAGAAGAGAGACAAAAAGAGATCTCTCCCTCTCTCTCTACCATGTGAGGACACAGCAAGAAGGTGGCCATCTGCAACCTAAGGAGAGAGTACTTATCAAATACCAGCCCTGCTGGCATGTCAATGAACTTCCAGTTTCTAGAACTTTGAGAAAATAAATTTTGGTTTTTTAAGCCTCCATTCTGTGGCATTTTACTATGGCAGCCCAAGTAGACTAATATAGCACTTTTTCCCCGGATCTAAATCATAGAAATACACAGCTTTTAAAACAGCATTTTTATTACTGTTAATAATGTTTGATGAAGAATTTTCTTCATTTGTAAAAATGTTATCTGATATATATATATTTCTAGCTGTACCATTTATATAACAAATCCGTTTACTATTGAGTGGTAACAACTTGAGATTAGGCACTGGATCTCTCTGATCTGTACACCAACCTTTTTCACTACTCAGATGCACGCATCTTAGATGCTATGTGCTTAATTATGGGTTGTTGGATTGAGTTTAATGATAAAATTAAAGACCTGTGGCCATTCTGCCGAGTCTCCCAATAAACCTAATAGAAGTATTTTGGTGAGAAGTCAGAAGGTAATAGTTGCTTAAGTAAAATGGTGTGTGTTGTAGAAGAACACGGATATCAGGTTACTGAGAACAAGAGTCTCTAACAAAAATTTTCGTTTACCTCAGTGTGTTGCAGTAATGTTTTTATCCTAGCATTTTCTCTCTAGATCTTGGGATGATCTAATTCTACTTGTAGAGTTAAGAAAAATTTGCACTATGACAAGACTTTTTTCCTCCTTATAAAAACAAGTGATGTGGTCACTCAAGTTTTCTAAGTATATTTAGTATCAGTATAATTAATTTTCGTTATCCAGGAATGAAATTCAAAAGTTAAAGTTGAGAATGTGTATGAAAAGGCATAGCTCTTTCCTCAAACAATATCCCCAATTTCAAATCAAAGGCCAGCAAGGCAGGAAAGACCAGGAAGTGTATATGAGTTTCCCACGGCTGCTATAACAAATTACCACAAACTTGATGGCATCAAATAACAGAAATATATTCTTCTGCAGTTCTGCAGGCTAGAAATCCTAAATCTAACAGGGCTACTCTCCCTCACAGGGTTCTAGGGGAGAATCTGTTATTTACCTCCCAGCTGCTGGTGGTTCCAGGCATTCCTTGGCTGTGGCCATCATCACTCTAGTCTCTGCCTCCATGGACATATATTGCCACCTCCTCTTCTCTGTATCCCTTAAAATTCCCTTTGCTTTTCTCTTATAAGGTATATATTTAGGTCCCACTGGGGTAATATAGGGGAATCTTCTCATCTCAAAATTTTTAATGTAGTTACATTTGCAAAGACCCTTTTTCCAAATAATGTAACACTTGCAAGTTCCAGTGATTAGTACTTGCTATCTTTGTGTGGCCATTGTTCAATCTATTACCAAGGGGACTTTTTTTTTTTTTTTAATCTTAAAAGGTAAGAACTCTCAAAGAAGGCATACACGTAGATGTTCATAGTAGTAACAACAAACTGGAAATAATCCAATGCCCATTAGCAGGAGAATGGATAAACTATTATGGTATAGTCATATAATAGACTACTACTCAGCAAAAAAAGAGAGTGAACAATTGGTATACCTGGCTGAACCTCATCAGATTACGCTGAGCAAAAGTAGACAGACAACATAAGCACATACTGTATACTTCCATTTATATGAAGTTCAGAAAAAGGCAAAGTAAGTCAATAGATATAGAAATAAGAACAGTAATTAAGTTTGAATGGGGGAGCAGAGTAGGGGACTTATAGGAAGTGAGTTTGAGAGAACATTCTAGAATGATAGAAATGTTCTATATTTTGATGGGAGTGTAGATTAAATGGGAATATTCATTTGTCAAAATGTATAAACTGTACTTTTAAGATCTGTGCATTTATCATATGTAATTACACCTCAATAAAAGTAGGGCAAGAGCCAAACTGAGTAGATCTATGAAGAGAAAAAGAACCCATCATCCTACTTCCACTGGCAAAGGAATCTCAGACTCTGTGCCTTTAGGGACAACCCCATAGTCCAAACCCCAGACTGTGTTCTCTGGCATATGATTAAAAACAAGGTTACTCTAACTATTACAAAACACAACTGAATTTCTCTTATTCAACATTTCACTCTTTTGTTTTTGTCTAAAATTGCCATATCTCCAAAATATTTCAAGAAGGCATGTTCTGTCATTTTTATTGCTAGCAGTTACTGGCAATACTGGTTAGCCAGTTACTGGTTAGCAGTTACTGGTTAGCCAGTATATGCCGAGTTAGCAGTTACTGGTTAGCCAGTATATGCCGAGAGCTTAGCTGGTCTATCTACAATTGATTTCAGGCAAACCACAACCTCACCCCCCATAATACCTTGGTAAATTGAGAGTTGACTGTGGTTGTCTCATTTCATCCCTCTCCTCATATTTCCTACAGAATTTACATAAAAATCCTATAGATTTCCACTTCATAAAATTATGCTTTCACATCTTTGTACACAAATTTATACCTCCACTTCCTTCCAGGTCACCTTAGTCCAATGACCCAGAATATGTCTTTCATTTTCTTTCATTTATTTTGGTCATATGATTTTCAATCTGGATTTAACATGTTGTCAAGTGGGCTTTACTTATTTTCCCCTGGCACTGGTTGAATCAAATTCCTTTGTGTGTACAGGTGCCCTTTTTTTGGGATCTCATTGAAATTGTTATGATTATTTATCTATATTGGACAAATCAAGGCCTAGAGTCTCTTTCTAAGAAAAAAGAAAAAGAGGAGATCTATACTGTTTTGTAAGGAAAAGAGGAAACATCACCAATAACAAAAGAATATTAAAAAACAGAGTATACTGGGTTTTAAAGAAACCATATACAGTGGTAAAATTCAGATAAATATTAGGGAACACAGTTCCGGAAACAGCAAGAGATTGAAAATTATTCCTTTAAATGTGTGGAGGGGGTGGGAGATTGGGAGTGAATAGCTGGTAGAAATTGGGTTTGAGTTGCTTACAATGAATGTTTCAGGGAGGATTTGAAGATCCACCACCCCTTTACTTGTAGCAACGTAAAATCTGTGTGAGCTCCGAATTATACACAGAGGAGAATCTACGGGGATTTAGCTTGGGTTAATAAGTGTCAACTTCCTGGGACTATGAAATAAGCTGGAAATAATTTGCTAAGAAGTTTCCTGAATATGAAGTGGCTTTAATAAGATAGTTTGATGAGTAAATGAATCAGAAAATTGAGGGCTAAATTCTCCTTACATTTCATACATATTGGCAGTGATGGTAAGGTCAAAACATTTGGATTATAATTTGAGAACCATCAACTCTTGAGGTAAAGATTATTAAACCAAGTCATTGTCAGGCACTAAAATAAAATCATGAATCCCACTAATTCAAATGCAATTCATGGGTCTAGAGCTCACATTTGAGAAAGGAAAGCTAAGCCGCACTGTTATACATATTATGCAAATGTATAGCTCAGCTGCAACATTCTGAGATTGTGAAGTGTGCAGAAAATCATGTCTACTAATAATCAAGGATGCAAATTATTTTTAAGTAAAATCGAATGAATTTAAAGTTATTTTTATAAAACATCACATACATTTTTTATTGAATAAAATAGGGTTACAAGGAGCACTAGATATTTATACATAATTGGAAGACTCTCTTATCTTTGCCAAGATACTGTGCTGTTAACGATTCCTGTGATCACACATTATTGTAGTGTTTTACTTTCCTGAACATATTTTTTGAATGACAATATAAGCATATATCCACAGCAAGGTAGTGCCCTTGTGAATGTCATCCATAATAGGTATTATAACAGAAAAAGATTTGACATCATCACATATACCACTTTTATATTATATTTATTCACACATCCAAGTATATGGAGTATTTACTCTGTCCCATGCACTTTTCTAGGCACCGGGCATACAGTACTGAACATGAGAGATAAGGCATGGGCCCTAAGTTTTCCACCTGAGCAACCCACCCTCACACACACAAATGTACAAAATATATGAAGTAATGGTTTTCATGAGGATGTTGAAAACCCCACAAATAACATCCTCCTTCTTCCTTTATAAAAACTATTTTTTGATTTCTTCCATCTGATTATGCTGTGATGATTTAGTCCATCACCCAGACTAGATACCTCAGAATCATCTTTGATTGCTCATTGTACTGTAATCCAGAAATATAGTTTTCGTTTGTCACATGAATCTGCGTATTATTATCTTCTGTCTTCCTTCCAGATGGCCCTTTGAGTGTGTGAAACTAATCTCTTCACCATGTGTGTCTTTTTCATGTTCTAGCAAAGAATAAGTTTTAGAGGTTGCTCACCTAAAATCCAAGTTTATTATCAGATAACCTTACCAGGTACTTACTCTCTAAATACAGTCCCTGCTCTGACATAGAGTCCTACCTAAACTCTGGCCCATTTGCCTTCATTCCTGAATGCAAATTTCTACTGGAGGAGCATCAAGCTGAATATTTCCTGGGTGGAAATGCAAGGTTATGAAAAGGAAAGTACGTGTTCTAATGTTCGTTTTTACATATTTGAAGATTTTATTTGACTCTCCACATGATATATCTACTGCATAAAAGGAACAACCAAGCAAAGAATGTTTTACATTTTACAAAATAAAATGTTCAGGCCAAGGCATTTTGTAACTTTGAATTTTATTTTGCAAAATGTGAAACATTTACTCAGTCTTTCCTTATTGGTGACAATCAATTTGACCTTATCAGAGTTCTCTTTTTTTCATATTTTATAGTAAAAATTAACAACAGGGGATACTGAGAAGCCTGATAATTTTAAAATCACTGATTATCATGCTATTAACAGTAATTAAAAATTCAAACGTGTTCTCTCAAACCCTTAGATTTTATAAATTCAAAGCAGTTGCACATACATTAAAATAAATTTTTCCACCAAGTTAATTTTCCAACAAATCAATTGACTATTAAAAAATTCATTAATACATTGCACGATATCAGAGAGTTTCAATTTATCAAAAGTCTATATTATAGTCAAATTTCATTAAGATAGAAGAGAGTACAGTCTTTCAAATCTGTTCACATTAACATTTAGGTTTTATTTTACTTTCAAACCATAACATTTAAGTAGAGGAAAAGGAGAGGAGCGGAAGATGTTGGTAGTTTTGCAAAAAAGTATCTGTTACTAATACAAATGCAAGCATGTCTGGGAAGAAAACTAATATTACCCTGTGCACTAAAAATTATGCACACCAGAAAGTACATATTGAAATAGCAGTAAATAAAGGCTTCCAGGTGAAAATACTGTAATAATTATCAAAACTTTCTTATTTAATTATTAACTGTTATATCAGTTGGGATGCTTTCAACTGTAACTAACAGAAAGTCCAACTAAAAATGTTTTCAAAGTTATTAGCTCCCATAACAGAAAGTCAAGAGGAAGGTAGATGTCATGGATTGTTGATTCAGTAGCTTAATGATATCATCAGGAACTCAGTTCTCTCCATCCCTTTGCTCTGCTGTTCACATTTTTGGCTTCCAGGGATATAGCTCAGGGCAAGAGCATTTGACTGCATATTGTTTGCTTCATCTTAAGACGTTTCCCTTGGGACCATAGAAAGGCTCTCAGCAGCACATGAAAATATGTTTCCTTACTAACATCTAATGGAAGGGAGCCCCTCCTTCACTCGGGAAGTGTGGTCCTTTCCGTAAGTGTGAACAGCTAGGATTTCAATAACCAAGAGAATGGCCCGTATGTGTCGATTTATTTTTAAATCATGATTTTTTTTTTAAAGATCATGAAACAGCATTTGAACTGAGGATGGATCCAGTTTCTCCAAAAATGCAATGGGATGAGTAGTTTGTCATCAACATCTGAACAAATCAAGGTTTGGTTATGAACGAGAAAGTGGGGAATAGATTCAAGCTGGGCAAATAGCCATGCTTTCTACAACCGTGGGTCTGTCTCCACTGAGTGCTCTTAAGTACATTCCTCATAGTCTCCCATTGCAACACCAGCACGAGAGCTTAACACGTGGTTGGTGCTCCACAGATGTTTCATTGTCCTGCCTGATGGGGAATTTGAAGGAAGCATCCCTACTGTAGATAAGAAACGAGGAACAACTGAGGAGTGAAGAGTAAATATTAAAATGCTGGCAAAAAATGGACTTGTTATCTTGGATTTAATAATGGCCATGCTGGGCACAATCAAAATGTGTGTGAGAAGCTTAAAAAATGGTGTGGTTCAGTCTCATAGAGGTGCTGTGGACCATAAAACATAATCCATGCAATCAAAAATAATTTCAACATGCATCAAATCCTTTACTTGTCAAATACCGAGAAGGAATCATAATCCCTAGAAATACCTCTTAGCTTCCCCCTTGTTTTTCTCTGCCATCCTCAGACTTTATGTACTTTTCCACTCTTTATCTCTGTCATCAAACTAACTGTGCACTCTGCTCCTTCCTCTAGCCTATGGCACTTTTACTCCATTTCTTCCCATATGGGCCTTTACATAGGAAATTCCTATTCATTGTCTAAAGAGGTGGGAAGGGCTACCCATTCTTTTACATTAAATATTTTTTGTCCTTATAATGAAAGAATTTAAGGGGAATTGAATTGCAAGAATGTGAATCGCCAAAAAATTAGTTCAATCATCTCAGATCACTAAAACTTTTATCCTGAAACAATGAAAACAGATGAATTTTCTAAAACACTATAAGTACTATGGGATAAAATTATGCAGAATGGACATGATGTCATACGAGTGGAAATTATCTAGTTAGCATCCAGATATACATGTTCTTATAACTGCAGATTTCATTGTGCTTTTCCTTTTCAATAACACAATGCTGGCGATGGTGATGTGACAGCAAGCAGCAAGACAGGTATTCTCATACACTGCAGCTGATGGGAGGATGACTGTTTCTAGGCTAGACCTTTAATTTGCTCATATCTTTTGATTCCGTACTTCCACTTCTCTGAGTTAAAGAAAAAAATATACACTGCAGAGAAGGCCAGTCTGCATTTTTCTCAGTGTCATTCATAAGTATAAATTATTTGAACAATCTAAATACATAATACTGATGAAATAAAAATTGATATTACTCAGCCATAAAAAGAAACGAAATTGAGTTATTTGTAGTGAGGTGGATGGACCTAAAGTCTGTCATACAGAGTGAAGTTAAGTCAGAAAGAGAAAAACAAATACCGTATGCTAACACATATATATGGAATCTAAGTAAAAAAAAAAAAAATGGTCATGAAGAACCTAGGGGCAAGACGGGAATAAAGACACAGACCTACTAGAGAATGGACTTGAGGATACGGGGAGGGGGAAGGGTAAGCTGTGACAAAGTGAGAGAGTATATATACACTATCAAACATAAAATAGATAGCTAGTGGGAAGCAGCCGCAGGGAGACCAGCTCGCTGCTTTGTGACCACCTAGAGGGGTGGGATAGGGAGGGTGGGAGGGAGATGCAAGAGGGAAGAGATATGGGAACATATGTATAACTAATACACTTTGTTATAAAGCAGAAACTAACACACCATTACAATGCTTTACAAAGCAATTATACTCCAATAAAGATGTTAAAAAATTTTTTTAAATAAGTAAAAAAACCCAACAAACAAACAAACAAAAATTATATTCTAAGGCAAGTTGAGGAAAATTTAAACATAAAAATTTTGTCTTCCTTTTGGCCTCCTCTCCTCCCTCTACTGTGCATTGTGTATCTGTACTATGGATCCACCAAACCTCCCCTTCAACAGAAATACCTGCTCAACCATAAAAAGCAACATTCTCCTAGCGTCAAGATAACTCCTTGGGAAATAACCATTCTTCTTAATCTTGTAAGAGCCATGATGGCCCATTACCCACTTCTTGCTTTGTATGTATAGATCTGGATTGTGTAAACAATCAATAATATATCATTTAATGTACAGCCCTCTGTCTCAAAAACTTATATCTGTGCTTTGACCTCTAATGGGTGGAAAAGTTCTCAGAGCTATCTGACAGTCTGTTCTCGGGTTATAACCTTCAATTTGTCTCACATAAAATTTTCCATTTCTTTCTTGGATCAACTGATTAATTTTTTCATCGATAATACAAAGCTAATGATTCAATAAATTCTAGTTCATTTATGAACTAGAATAGAATTTGGCTCTTAAAAATGGTACCTAGGGCTTCCCCGGTGGCGCAGTGGTTGAGAGTCTGCCTGCCGATGCAGGGGACACGGGTTCGTGCCCCGGTCCGGGAAGATCCCACATGCCGCGGAGTGGCTGGGCCCGTGAGCCATGGCCGCTGGGCCTGTGCGTCCGGAGCCTGTGCTCCGCAACGGGAGAGGCCACAACAGTGAGAGGCCCGCGTACCGCAAAAAAAAAAAAAAAAAAAAAAAAAGGATTGAAAAAAACTGAAAAGATATATCCTGGAAAGGGAAGGATCAACAGTGTAAGGATATCACTTTTCCCAAAATTAACTTTTAAATTAAATGTCTTCCCAATTAAAATCCTTGTCGGAAACTGAAACACTTAATTCTAAAGTTCATCTACTAAAAGATGCAAAAACAGTTGGGGTTTTTTGAAAAAGTATTTTTTTTTTTTTTGTTACGGTACGCGGGCCTCTCACCGCTGCGGCCTCTCCCGCCGCGGAGCACAGGCTCCAGACGCGCAGGCCCAGCAGCCATGGCTCACGGGCCCAGCCGCTCCGCGGCATGTGGGATCCTCCCAGACCGGGCACGAACCCGCATCCCCTGAATCGGCAGGCGGACTCCCAACCACTGCGCCACCAGGGAAGCCCTGAAAAAAGTAAATATTAATTGTGTGAAACATCAAAAGTAATAGAAGAGAAATATGTCACCATGTTAAAAGTAATAATCACGAGTAGCAGGAGGATAAAGGAGCCTCTTTTTTTCTTCTTAAACAGATTTAGATTTTCTCTAGTAGATGCAACTTCTATTTTCATTTAAAATACTAATAAGTGGGCTTCCCTGGTGGCGCAGTGGTTGGGAGTCCGCCTGCCGATGCAGGGGACACTGGTTCGTGCCCCGGTCCGGGGGGATCCCACGTGCCGCGGAGCGGCTGGGCCCGTGAGCCATGGTCGCTGGGCCTGCGTGTCTGGGCCCTGTGCTCCGCAATGGGAGAGGCCACAACAGTGAGGGGCTCGCATACCGAAAAAAAAAAAAAATTAATAAGTATCTTTATTTTCTGAAATAAAAAGATACAGATTCAACAAACTGACAAAAGGGCTTAATATAATCACAAAACAATTTTACAGTGAATTGTTATTGTAAAAGATTATGAAGCATTAAAACTAGGTACTATATTTAGGGCACCTACTCTGTGTCAGACATGTCCTTATATTGATACAGTGCTTCCACTGACATTACAATGTTGGTAGTAACTTTTTTCATATGGAAGAAAATTATAGCTTTTCCTTTTGAGTGATTAAGTTTATTGGAAGTTATATCAAAATCCATCCACATTAGTGAATAATAAGTGCTCTCTTCGAAGGTGCAGCTTTACATAAAGAATTATTTAGAATTTATTCACATCTGTCTTGAACTCTACAAGCACTTCATATTTGGACAATTTGTATAAATCAAAATAAATCAAGAAATTAATTCAGAATGATGTCATACTTCATGAGAAAGTTTACTCATATTATTTAAATGCTCCCTCTGTTTTCTATTACTGTGAAACCTTCAAATATATTTGTTCACTAAACACTTTTGGACCATATTTTATTACTAAGAATTTCAAAATAAGTTGTATTATGGAGACATAAATAAAAGTAAGAAATCATTTTTTCATCTTTACCACAAAATTTTATAGAAACAAATGAGTAAAGAAAGACATTTTATCATATGGAGATAAGAAATGAGACTTTTTTTTAAGGAGGCAAAGCTATAAAGCGAAGAGTTATAAAATCTGCAGGTTTTAAAGATGTAATATGTTAACAGAATAAACATAAGACTAAAGCTAAAATAAACAGAGACAGGAGATATGAATAATAGGCAGGGGACATTGAACTATTCAGATAATTAGGGCTAATCTATTTATTTTTTCCTAATTACATCTCAATCTGACCTCAGGGTCTGGTCAGATTCCCTTGACAAGCTATTATATTTGTTTTCAGATATTTCAAAGGGCATCAGGGGTTTCTAAAATCACTGGAGAACAATTTCAATATCAAGTACCAACAGAATCTATCATAGCTGAATCATGTCACAAGATTTAGGAAACAAGATGCTGAAAAGAATGTTGATGTAGGCAGCAATTAGGATCAAATGCTCAGACTGAATAATCCCTAATTTCACCCAAAGGTCCCAAGTGAAGACGAGTATATCCCGGGTAGAACCAACAGTCTCCTACAACCTGATCCGGAACCAAAGTTGTATAAGGCAGAAACCTCAAATATATTTATCTCAAGACATGAAACTAAATAACAGGAACGTAAACCCGGGTCTAGAGAATCTCTCGCTCTCATTTTTTTAATACTTTTGGGGATTACATGTTGACCTATGGTTAAAAATACCTCTTTTTCCTTTCCATAGTTCCATCAGGGGAAAAAAATAAATCAGGTGAGAACCCACATATATTTCAGCCACCAATTATGAGGGCTTCTCTGAGAAACTGTGAATAAATCATTCGTTGTGATTATATAGTTCCTAATTGACAAAGTTTTAACAGAATACTGTTGCGGGGTAGATACCATAAAATACCTAAATCTGTTCATTTAGTCAAACATTCAGTCATTCATTTCCTCATTAGCTCAACGAGTATTTTTCAGGCACTTCAGCTACCATGCTTGGTTCTGGGAATACAGCTGAGAACAAGAAAGTATTGATAATATTGCTCCTCAGAGAGAATCTAGTGGCAGTTTCCAAGAGTAAGGAAGCAATAAGAATCAAATGATGATAACTGTAATGACCTGAGACCACCAACCTCAGACCTAGTCTCTTCCTAGAACAGTTGACGGAGTGATGTAAAACCTGTGATCTGAAAGTTAACGACCCTCTGCCAGGTGAAATGTGTTTTCACGTGTGATGGGGGTTAGAGCAGACGAAAGGGAATGTCATCAGAGGTATTCGGAGGCAGAATAAAGGTCATGTCTAAAGTTCGAGAGGTAAAAGAGCATGTGGCTTGTTTGCGGGACTGAAATCCTTCACTCTGGCTGGATCTCAGAGTTTGATATGAGTGGATAGAATTTAATCTGAAGAGAGACTTGCCTGGCAGTCCGGTGGTTAACACTCCCAGCTTCCACTGTAGGGGGTGTGGATTCGATCCCAGGTTGGGGAGCTAAGATCACGCATAACACGTGGTATGGCCAAACAATTTTTAAAAATAAATAAAAATAAATAAATAAAAAAGAATTTAATCTGAAAAGGCAAATAAAGGTCAGATGCAAAGGGTTTGTACAGCCCTTTTGTACACTTTGCGCACCTTAAGAGTTTGGACTTTTTTTTTTTTTTTTTTTTTTGCGGTACACAGGCCTCTCACTGTTGTGGCCTCTCCCGTTGCAGAGCACAGGCTCCGGACGCGCAGGCTCAGCGGCCATGGCTCACGGGCCCAGCCGCTCCGCGACATGTGGGATCCTCCCGGACCGGGGCACGAACCTGCATCCCCCGCATCGGCAGGCGGACTCTCAACCACTGCGCCACCAGGGAAGCCCAAGAGTTTGGACTTTTGAGATCAGTGGGAAGCCATGGAAAAGTCTACAGTCAGGGAGTGCTATGGTCCATTTCACATTTTAGAGCAATTGCTCTGGCTGCAGCATCGTAGATCATCTTCAGGCAGACAAGGTTGGAGTCAGGGAGTCCAATGGGAGGGCAGTAGTAATACGGTAAGTGCAGTAGTAATGTAGAGAATGTAGTCATTGTAGTAATGTGGAGGGCAGTGGGTGCTCAGTCACTATTATAGTTGCTACAACTGGCTGTGAATGTGGCCAGCAATAGGAAATAATTATTGTACTTTCTTCTTTCAGTGGATTATTCCCTGTTTGATCAGTTATCAGCCATTTAATGGTCTTCTAACTGGTTTCCCACATTCATCTACTCTGGCCACCACTTCATTAACACTGAAGTCAGAGTTACATTTAAAAATGTAAAGATTGCTTTACTCCTTTATTTACTGCCATCCCATTACTCTTGGGGTAAACACAATTCTTAACATGTCCTTCTGTCTGCTGGACCACATCTAGCTCTAGCATTATCATTTATAATCTGCCCTCAATACACCAACCACATTAACTTTCCTACAGCCATTCTTACCCACTGGATTAGTTCCTCTCCCTTAAACAGTCTCATATCATTTGTCTTTCCTTCTTTTTACCAAATGGCATTATGAGTAATGACTGGCACTTCAAAATGTAGCAGAAATATATGGAAATACATATAGAAAAATAACGGACTGAACTGATAGGAACCCCCCCTTTTTTTTTTTACAAACACACCAAAATGGTGGATAAACACATCAAAAAATGTTTAATTTCATAAACAACCTCAAAAGAAGGAAAGGTAAATCCTTAGGTAACAACGCTAAAGAAGAAAACCTTAAAGCCAGAGCAATAAGCAGAAACTCACACTGTTGTAGCTACTGTGATTTTTTTTACTCAAGTTTAGTCTTTCACACCCATAAGTGGATGCCATCAGAAGACAATCATAGCCAAAAATTATTTTTGTACATAAAGACTAAAATTGCAAAAAAGTTGCTCCAATTCTGAAAAGAGAACCAGAAAAAGACTGAAAAGTTAATGGAAAAACTTTTATTTCTTCCTAGGGTCTAAGTAGGGGGGAAAAAGTCACCTATGGAAAATAAAAACAAAACACCTAACTCCTTCTAAGCATAAGTATTGAAACTGAATTTTCATTTGTATCATGGTGCTGTAATCCCAAACCAAGAAATTAACACAAAAACTAGTTTAGGACCTCTTAGGCCACCGCAGAAATCCATACAAAAACCTCCTTTGGGGACATTTGCAGAATCTAGGACACATGGGACTCTTATGAAATAAACACACACTTATTACCGATTTAGTTTATGTATATCCCACGTTCAGTTTGGCCTCTCTGCTACTCAGGACTCAGTTGATTGCCTCAGTTCCTGGATGAATAACCCTAATGATGACTTATACTGTTATAGTCAAAAATCCCTGCCACCTGCTAAAGATGTCATGCACACGACATAGACCAAAGATGACATGCACACAACACCAATGAAAAAGGAAAGCCTATTGCAGCAGCACATGGACTGAACGGACCTGTGGAAACTCTGCCTATGTGCAAGGAACATCTTCCCCTGGGAGAAGACTTTTGATCAGTTAGAGAGGAGACAGGAAGAAGACATCAAGTAAATTGTTCTCTCTTAATCATTTCAGCAGTGTCCTCTTCCAAATGCATTGTTCCGTAAAGGCTTTCTTGAGAGATTATGTGTGACTGTTTTGTTTGCAACGCTGTGGACAGCTCAGTAATGCCTTATCTAGCATTTGCTCCCATTCCCTTCTTGGCTCACTTTAATCTTCTTCACTCCTCCTTCCCCAGATTTTTATCCTCCAATATAATGTTAGCATTATAGAGGTAAAGAAATAAAAAACAAAGGAGAACAAGTAAAAGATATTGAGAACAGAACAAGAAGTCTCAAAAATAAATCTACAGGTATTTTGGAATAAGAAATTAGAGAAAGAGAGAAAAGGCAAAATTTGAAGTGATAAAGGTTGAGCGTTTTTCGCAATTGAAGGAAGTCATTGCTCTTCAGGTAGAGAAAGCACACTAAGACTCACCACCATAGTAAATTATGATGAAACTGAAGAAGCTAAAAGACAAAGAGGAAATATTGAAAGCAGCAAGAAAAACAAAAAAGACAAATTGCAGACAAAGGAATAACTATTCAACGCACAGAAGACTTCACGTTAGCAAGACTGACATCAGAAAACAATAGAATGATATCTTATCAAGTTGAGAGAAAATAAATGTCATCCATGAATAGTACACCCAAACTATTGTTTAAGAGTCATATTCAGACAGATTTTTAAAATTTATCATCCATAACCCTTGCCGAAAGAACTTCTGTAATACTAAGATAGGCTAATAAGAAAGAAGGAAACAACCCAGAGTTGAAAAGTTGTTGGAAAAAGCAATAGCATGCAAGGAAATTAGTGTGTTGTTATGGTTTCAGAAGACATCAATTATAAATAACAATAATAACTGCAAATAATAAAGGTAATAGTAGTTTGGGGGGATTTTAAAATGTAGAATAGAAAATAATAATAAAAGCGTAGAGGTAAGAAAATTTGAGATAATAAATTCTGGCAACAATTGATAAAATAAATTAGGCAAGCTATAAATTTAAAGTAAATAGGAATAACAGAAGTATAATGAATATATAGTCTAAGATAATAGAAAAGTAAAAAGAATTTAAAAACCCTATCAATATACTAGAAGGCAAAAAAATCAGAAAAAAGATATTAAAGGAAAAGCACAGTACATTTTTAAAATATAAGTATAATGTCAAAAATATCAGTATCACAATTAATGTAAAAAACTTAGATATACCCATTAAAACATAGAGTTTCTACAAATAGATATAACCAAAGTCTGGGTATAGGTTATTTGAACATACCTGTTGATACATCTACATATAGATTTACACCTAAGCATTATAATAAGAGAGAAAAAAATTGAAAGTAAAAATTTTGTACAAATATAGTAAGTAATCATTAATCAAGTAAGGATGGTATTAATATAAAAATATTAATATCAGACAAAATACTTTGGGGCAAAATGCATCATTAATAATAAAGCATAATTTCCAATTAATTTAGGTATCAATCCACTAAGACAATTTTATACTTCTGAATGTGTATTTACCTAACATTATTGTCTCAACCTATATGGGTGTTTATATATAGTATAAATACATATACTATGTTTATATATAATATACATATAACATATTTCATAAATATACAGTGTAAAAATAAATGTACACAGAGATATATGAACCTACACAAGGCTTGAGTTGAGACATATCTAGAAAACTCAGCCCAAGGATTCATGAACATTCTTTAAATACATGCCTGAAATATTTATAAATTATGACAAGATAGCCACTCAAAGGAGAATAGCTATTTCCATGGATATGATAGAAGTGAGCTGAAAGGAGAGGAAAATAGGGGATCGATGAGCCAAAAGATGCTGTGCAAAGTGTTATGGAGAAAATAAACTGGAAGACAGAAGGATGAGCCATATGTATTCTTTTTGTTAGAATTTGATTATTCATTTAGAATTCATATTAATTATAAAAATAATAAAATGCGTTGTATAAATTGTCAAGGAACTATACTATTATTATCAAAGTTAATTTACTTTGAAATGAGTTGCGAAAATAATAAGGTGAAATTTGTATAAGCACTGTGTGGTTATTTTCTGTTCTGTGTACTTCCTGAAGTACAACGTACAAAAAGAACACCCAAGTCACCTTGGTGTGTCTTTTAAAAGTTAGCTTTATAGTTCAGAAAACACAAACACACACAGGAAAAAAGTAATTGTTCTAAAATAACACGTTTGAATGTTTCCAACAATTCTATGAATTGATTTTCAATTTCATGGTGTTTTTATTTGTAATACACCTTCAAAAATGCAATCATGTGCATATATTTTATTGAGCAGGTATGTAACACAGGTTAAAGCACCCAGATATATTCAACTGAGTATCTGTCCTATTAGAACACATGTTTCCTGTCTGCCCCTCTTAAATCCTACTGATGTATCATACATTAAAAATTACGGAGCAACGCTGCTATATTTAAAATAGATAACCATCAAGGAGCTACTGTAAAAAAAAAATTATGGCGCAAATTAAGGCATTCACCTGAATCATTCTCACAAAAAAGTTACTTTTTTCCTGGAATACTGGGTGGGCCAATAAAATATCATTAATTTCTATAAGTTCTGAATATTTGAGAAAGTTCTATTCATATTTGCCCCTAGACAGTCAATTAGGAAAATGAGCCTGTACACAAATTAATACTGTAAATTAATGGCATGTGGCCTGCCTGAGTTAAGGGCAAATAACAGCTCTCATATATCTGTAAACTCAACTGAGACAGAATATTTTTGTAGACTTAAGGAAAATATCATAATATATATTAATACATTATATTATTAATATATTACTTATACAATATTAAAGAGCATTTAGATTCACCAAGAACTATCTCCATTCATTTACTCTATCTTTAATACTTTCTTTTATTTGTATGCATTAGTATTTCATAGACTATAATAAAATGTCAGTGTCCTGAAAATAAATTGTAGGCATTATTATTCATCTTTTAATTTTTAATGTCAGAAGGTTTATTGTCAAATTGGTTGGTAACCCAATAAACGAATAAATAATTTCTTCTGAAATTAATTAATTTAAATGGAACTAACTAGCTCATATAATCCAAGTTGAATTGTATATGCCTACTGCATGAAGTTCTAAATCCCTAAGGCAGCTACCTAAAGGCCCTGTTTTCTCTCTCCAGACCTCCTTTTACTGTCCTTCTATGTATCTTATATCTCTCAGCTATCTAACTTTTTACTAATCTACTTACCTAGTTATATCCCACTGACTATAAAGCAGTTCTATCACTAGTGCCAGTCCACTTGTGACAAAAGTCCAATTCAGAGATGTTAAGTAACTTGATTAATGTCACACAGCTAACAAGTAGGAAAGCCAAGAGTGGATCTCAGAAATGTCCAACTCCAAATCCATAATTTCAGTCCCTGCACTGTACTGCTACTGCGTGTCCTCTGACACAGAAGTCATACAAATATTTCAGATTCTCTGGCAAATTTCCACATTCTATTCTTGCTCAGCCTGTTCTACATGCTCAGAAAAGACACTGGTCTTTTGAATTTTACAGATTCTTCATATCTTGTTAAAATGAGTTAATGTTCACAAAGCTTTTCCCAATTCTCCTTATTACAACATGCTGAAGAAATGAAAACACAAAGAATAGACTATGGATTTTGTTCAGTTTGAATACTAATTTTGACTATATTTTTGAAGATTAAAATTTCCTTTTCCTAACAATTTTAAAATTTAAAAATGTATTGACACTGTGAATATTTTTTGTCATTTAAAAAGTAATTTATATAGTATCTAGATCAGAATGCAAATATCTTTACTACAGGTGTAGAACTGGAGAGCAGGGAGGGAAGAGAATCTGCATATACCCTGTGGCAACTGCAGGAGCAGAGTGGAGGCAAGGGTTATATTTGCAAAGAAGTTGGGGGTGGAGGGAGGTTTGGAGGGAAAATAGGAAAGAGATTTAGACATGGTTCTCGGATCCCAGGACACCAGGTTTAGACTATCATGAAGGAGGGGGTAGAAGGTCCTTTATCGTCTCAGATGAAAACGGAATTCACTGGAGCAGAAAAGACTCAGCGGGCGTGAGTTGATTTTTGAATAAGAAGAATAATTTTAGGTTGAAACTTATTTTATCTTTCTATCCACGTCTGAGGCAACTGGACACAGGGTTCTCAAAAACAAGAGGTATGAGAAACTGAAAAACAATTGATAAATATAAATGCTGTAACATTTGAAATATTATTTAAAAAATCAAGAACTTCTATTTCCATTATAGGGAGCCCAAGCATTATTCTATCACAGGTGGAAATAAACCTCTCTTTTGTTTTAGTGAGAGAAACACAGTCAGTGACAAAGGTAGGCAGATCACTACCAGTACTTATGAAAGGGTCACACCACTGTAACAGCAAAACATCCCAAGATGGGGCAACAAAGTGGGACGTGGCAGCAAAGCAGCAGAGCTTGGTGGTGACGTAGCGGAAGAAATTGATCCCACAGGGTTTCAGAAGCAAACAACCAAGGCTGCTAAGGAGAGTCAACCACTAACCCAACTCCCTGCCAGGAAATGGGAGGATCTATGGGAAGAACTTGGAATCCTAACAATTCTGCTTGGCAAAACAGAGACAGCGTATGTCTCGTGTTGTTATTCTTGTTGTGATCATGCCTTCTTCATTGTCCTCTTGGCTAATGCAAAAGCATGTGCTATGCAACACAAGAAAAACATTAAACATTTAACATCACCTTCTAAGTGGCATTTAAAAATAGAGCACCAGCTGCCTCTGTTTCCAGAGCTGGTCTCATTGGGTAGGGAGAGGTCATAATTAAATTTTCATCTTGGGTGAAATATTGTGCCCTAGATGTTTGCAAGCAGGTCTAATGGGATTGTGAAGAACTTCAGGTGCATGTGTCAATCTTTAGAAGAGCTGATTCATTTCAGACTGCACACTAGCATCCACCCCTTGCCTGTGTATCTGTTTGGTTAATTATTTCTCTCCATTACACTATAAATCCCACAAAGTAACCCTGCAGCATTTTCTTTGCAAAATAAAGCATTATCCTTTGTCAAAAGAGTGCATAATTGCAACAGAACAACAGTTCAAAACTGCTTACAATTGGTTTTTTACATTTGACAAACACAGAAGAGAATAATTGCCTAAAGACAGTGTGTAACCTTGATTTAAATGACTTATTATGCACACTTCGCATATATGCAGCGAAAATAAACTTCTTCGTTCAAAACAAGCTTCACCTGCTGACAAATGAATTTGTTTAGGTTGAAAACAGTATACATTTATAATTCCCTTGTCTGTTTTATAACTTCGTGGATCTTCCATCCACTCCCTTTTTACCTCACTGTCCTCTTTTTAATCCAAGAGATTGTTGTTCGTCTATGTTAACTTTTAAAAATAAAACTCAGTGCAAGTCTGAGGAAAATAAAGAATTCAGTCATACAAATAGGGCAGATAAAATTAAGGTAAGAGTAGTATTCCTGTCTCTCCCTCCCACTCAATATATACACCATTAATGCTGTAACGATGGCTATAGAGAGAGGTAGGTAATAGCATAAACTGCTACAAATAGTATTTAATGTCCTGCAGACCCTCAGATTATATATATCCCAATTAAGCAAACTCCAGTTTTGTCTTTTTCCTTGTACAACAGGCAGTGATAATTCTCTGAATGTTTTGAGAGTTTTGTAAAGGTATTTTTGCGATTTACAGGTAGTTTGGAGGGTTAGTCTTCATATACTTTCAAGTCTCCCACCTTAAATGTTGTCAGATTACTGATCAAAACCAATGTGAAACCAGAGGAGGTTTCCTTTTTGGGTTTTTTTTGTTTGTTTGTTTGGGGTTTTTTTTGCGGTACGCAGGCCTCTCACTGCTGTGGCCTCTCCCGTTGCGGAGCACAGGCTCCGGACGCGCAGGCTCAGCGGCCACGGCTCACGGGCCCAGCCGCTCCGCAGCATGTGAGATCTTCCCGAACCGGGGCACGAACCCGCGTCCCCTGCATCGGCAGGCGGACTCTCAACCACTGAGCCACCAGGGAAGCCCCAGATGAGGTTTTAAGAGCAGGATGTCTTATTCCTCTTGAATAAGAACACCATTAAACAGGAAAGGAAAATGCAAATAAGAAAGAGGACAGATCAAAAAGACCTCAAAATATTTGAGAATGCCTATCATGTGTTCTGATATTATTGGCTGCCTTTTCTTTAGTAAAATTCGGACTCTAGCCATTAAGTTGTACTTAAAGCTTTGCAGCAGATGGTGGTCAGTATTAATAGATGCTTACTTGTATCAAGCTGTTGGAAAGTCGAAAGTAAAAATTGCTCAGTGATGGCATGTAAGTAGAGAGGAGGGTTCCGAAGGGTCTGAAAAATTTAACATATGCAGAAGAAAAAAGCCAAGTAATTAAGGATCAGAAACAGAGGGCAAAAGCAGCTGCCCCACAGGCAGTGCATATGCGCCCTTTTTGGGAAAAGACACACTGATATAAATATCATCTGAGCCTTGCAGCACGTCTCTTCGTGATCAGTGTTTTTCAAACAGGAATCAGTGAAGGAATACCTAGCAATCTCCAATCTCCTCTGAATAAGAGGTTTTTGAAAACATATTAATTTTAAAAATTAGATAACAGAGGTATATACTGGATGATTTTAAATCATTTAACCATAAAATGAAGTACGGTGAGATAATTAAAGCTGGCATTTCAATGTCACTGGATACAATCAGATCCAAATGTCCATTCGTCATTCATTTATTCAATCATACACACACACACACACACACACACACACACAGAGTCTCTGCTATATGCCAGGCATTAATCTAAGACTGAATATATACAGCAGTAATAGGACAGACAAAACTCTTGTTCCCATGAGAATATATGAGACACTCGTGGGATCTGGATAGCAAGTACTATCCAGAAAATTAAACAGGGTGATGTGGTAATAACATGCCTGGGTACTGAGTTCAGCAAAACCCTCTAAGATGAGATGGTACTTAAAGTGAATCATGCATGATGAGGAAGAGAACATCAAGGAGAAAAATAAATAAATGAAGTGGAGAGAAATCCAGGCAGACTAGTTAGTGCAAAGACCATCAACACCTATTTTTGTGTGTTAGAGGAACAGAGAAAAACACTGTGACTGACCCTTGGTACTGAGACAGAACCAGATGATGGAGGGCTCTGTGGTCCAGGACAAAGAGTTTTTGAATTATAGTAATTGCAATAAAAAGGAATCCACATTTTTAAGCTCCAATATTTCTATTAAAAAGATTGCTCTGGCTCCTAAATGAATAATGGTTTATAGTGAGTTTAAACAAAAGGATTCAATTAGGTGGCTTGTAGGAATCCATTCAAGAAATGAGTATAGCTTATACTCTGATGCTAATATAGATATGGAAAGAAGTAGATGGATTCACTGGGTGAATGTGGGAGATGAGAGGGATGAAACAAAATGGGAGAAGGGTGATGGATCCCTGGTAAATCTCTGATCACATGGATAGGCAATAGTCATATTTTCTGAGTGGCGAAGACTCAGCATTAAGCAGTTTGATGGGAGAAGGGTACTAGGAATACGGAGTTGTGGTTTGGACATTTACAGTTTGAAATGCTTATTGGTCATCTAAGTGGAAAAGTCAAGTAGGCAAGAGAAAAAGGTCTAAAGTTTCAGGGGAAGGTTCAGGGCAAATCAATGACAGAGAAAAATGATAATGCTGTGGATGCTTTAGAATTGTTTAAGAGATTGAGAAATGCTCTTAGAAAAGTAAATGATCTACTTTATGATCATATTGCTAACATCCAATGTCAAGTGAAGGGTACAGTATCATCCCTTTAAATAGCTAACTCAGAGTAAAAATAAAAAAGCCCCAAACCAAAAAGGCACGCTTGAATAATTTCTTATTCAATGTAATAATTTTCACATATTTGCATTAATAATTAAATGTTATAAAATATAACAAATAATTTTAAATTTTTACTTTTTCTTCATGATATTTCCAGTCAATATTTTAAAAAATAATCTCTTTTGACACTTTAGTACCCATTATACAGATTCAGCTGAAACCCTACCAGAAAGATAGTCCTTCTTTTATTAAATATCTTTTGTTTTATGAATATTAATTGTATCAAAATATTATTCATTCTCCCTACCCCCCCAAAAGAAATTGTAGTTAACAAACTTTCACCAGCTACTTTGCAGTTAAACTGTTTCTTGCAGCTTATAAATGGGTTAGATTTATAGTGCTGATTTATTTAAATAAATTCCTTGTAGTTTTTTTCTTCTTCAATGTAAAATATGGTTTTATTTAGCTTTTTGGCTCTTAAATAAAGATGTTTGAAATGTAATTTACTTTTAAGAGTTGAACACTTTGAACAAATCACAATGCATTATATTTTTCTTCAGAGGATATAAGGAAAGATGGAAAGGAGACTTTTGCTACTATTTTTAAAATGTGTTTTTTTATAAAAAGTCAAACATACAGTTGAATCTGGGAAAAATAAATATTTTAAGATAAAAAAGATGACATTCTTTATGGATTTTCTTTGATGATGCTAAAACATGAGTTAATGATAGTTTCCAGTAGGAAAAACATCTCTTTTATTAAATTAAATTTTCTAAGGTTTTTTATTTTATTTTATTTGACATAAAACCCACCTCTCTAAAAGGGTCTCTAAGGTCTCATACATTTTGTCCCAGTTCCCTTCCCAATCTCGTCTCCCACCAGATTTCCCCCAGGTTACTAAAGCTCTGGACACAGGAGCCTTCTTTCTATTAATTCAAAATAAATAGACCAGATCCTGCCTTGAACTTGCTGTCCCTTCTGCTTGGAACACTTGACCCCTGGTTGTCTGTGTCAGACTTCTTCTCATCATTTAATTCTCCATTTAACTGTCATCTCCTGTGTCAGAGACATAATCCCTGACTGCCATAACCAAAGCAGACCCATTATCTTCCACCATTTTTAAAAATGACATTTATCCTTTTCCCAGGTTTATATGCTTCACTTATCACTACCTAAAATGATTTTGTTTTGAATTTTATATTCACTTCTACTTGAAATTATTATTTATTTACCTGTCTATTGTCAAAGCGTACTTTCAAGTAACTGGTGCCAAAAGCAGTGCCTGCCACATAGAAGAGAGTCAGTACATATTTATTAAATCAATTACTGATGGATAGCTTGAGGGACATTTTAAAACTTTAAAATCTAGTAAATCTGGAAAATGAGCTCCCGTCACCTTTAGCTCCCAAAAGCTAATGAAATTCCCCTGTGGCACCTTTTTAAAAACTGTCATTTAAAATGCTTATTTATTGCTATTTGATTTATTGCTCTGAGGTAGATGATGTTTTCTGATCACCTAGCTAGTTACCAAGAAAATCCTGGAATAATTATTATAGGAAAGGGAGCCAAACTAGAATGTATCTAAAAATCCATTATGTTCTGGAATTTTGAAAAGTTTAGTTTATCAATTAGACATTGTTCATTAAATGGATGTAACTACACTGTGAACTGTGGGCAGCTCCTCCTGGACCCCATCCGACACCTTGGGATGGTCTGGCATGCCGTCAGTGTCCTCCAAGAAGAAGCAAACTGCACTAGAGAGACATGTCTCAGAATGAGGCATGTCTCTGAGGCTGACACTATTTCTCTCTACAGATAAAGAAACCTGAGGTTCAGAGGGGCCAGTAACTTTTCTAAGGTTCAGGGGTGTGATTGCCAGAACAAGAATTCACCTCTCTTCAGACATGTTTTCCTCACTGTGCCAGGCTTTGCTATCTCCTGAAACCCTCCTTGCTCTTTTTTCTGGAATGTCCTATAGACAAAACAAAAACAACATGGCTAAAAACAAACTTATCATCAGTGCTCCTTTTCTTATTTTCTCTATTTCAGAAAATGAAGCTGGTATTCATATTTTATGAGTTATCCCCCATCTAAATATCCAGCCAGTTATCAAATCCTATGTATCCTGCTTCCTAAATATCCCTTGTTTCTGTCACAATTTTCCCTAGGGCCAGCCTTCATTCCCCTTACTGCTGCCATAGTTCAGTTTTTCATCTTTTTTTCCAGATTCCAACATAGAATTAGAACTGTAACTCCCTCTAAGTTCTACTCTCATGACTGACACTGACCTTACTAAGGGAAACATTACTAATCATTTTTAAGCCTTAAAATACTATTAGAGCTTCTAACAGTCTTTAGGATAAAGTCCAAATGCTGTGGCTTATCCTTTAAAGTTCTTCACTTTCAGGGATCTATCTTTTGCTCAAGTACTCCATAACCACCATTGTCTCCAGTCAAGTTGCATTACTTGCAGCTCCTAATAGACTTAATACATTCTAAATTTTCATTCTTTCCCACTTATTGCCCCTAGGTGTAGAGACTCCATCTTCCTGTTCAAGTTCTACTCTTCTTTCAGTTGCCAACTCAAATGTCCCATCTTCTAAGACTGTCCCCTGGACCTCTGTATTTTAATTCGAGGTTTCTTTTCTGTTCCTTTTCACCTTTGAATGCCTATTTCTCAGCATTTACATACTGCACTAAAATAAAGCAGTTGATTAAACTGTGAACTCTTGAGGGCAGTGAATTTCGATTGAGCACCCCAAGATCCCAAGTACTTAGCACAATGTCTAGGATAGAGGCTCTTAATACATATTGCTTGAAAGCATTAAAAAAATGTGTGAATGGAAAAAAAATGTACTTTTCTATAATTCACAATTTTGCCTGTTTATCAACCTCACTAAGTATCTAGGAAAAGAAAAGCGACTAGATGAGATAATCACTCTATTTCTGCGAAATCCAGTTATCCTTGCAGTTTCTTCCTGGTTGAAATTCAATTAGCTTCTGGGTGGTCTATCTGCTTCTTTTTTTTTTTTTTTTTTTTTGCGGTACGCGGGCCTCTCACTGTTGTGGCCTCTGGCGTTGCAGAGCACAGTCTCCGGACGCGCAGGCTCAGCGGCCATGGCTCACAGGCCCAGCCGCTCCGCGGCAATGTAGGATCCTCCCGGACCGGGGCACGAACCCGCATCCCCTGCATCGGCAGGCAGACTCTCAACCACTGCGCCACCAGGGAAGCCCCTGCTGCTTCTTTGTAGTTCCTGTTATGTTCTTCCTTAGGAATGAAGCTTAGTCTAAGCTTCATGTCTGCATTGTCACAGAATCTCAGAAAAGTTGGGTATGAAGGCATAATGAGGTTACCTAGTCCAATCTTCAAAGGAGCCCAAATCATCTATTTTGACAGGTACTCAATGATAATTCATTACCTATCTGTAAATGTGCTGTGACAAATTTTATGGAAGTAATGAAATTTCAGTAATCCAAGACAGCTCCACTATGATCTCTGCTACTGACTATGTTTCCTTGGTGATAAGAAGCCCAGGGAGAAGAGATTAAAACTGCTATTTGAATGAGATTAAGGAGGGGGGCTGTTCAGATTTATGGTATGATAATAAATTGTCTGCAAGTGAAAAAAAAACAGGACGAGTATATGAAATTTATCGTTATAAAACAGCACCATAACAAAAGATCCACTAATGGTTTTATGATTAAGGATTTGTATCAAGGGCTTTCTTTTCACTTAGAGTGTGTTATGATCAAAATAAATAAAAGTGTTGCTATTCATGCAAAAGGAGAAAAAAGGTAAATAACACATTTAAATAATTGAAAGTCCTTAGCAAAACTTAAGGGGAGCAAAGTTTGTAATCTTCTCTTAATGAGATTCTTTCTTCAGTTCAAGACCCAGAGAGATAAATGTGATAATTCTATCCAATTATATGAACATATCCTAAACTTTGCTCACCTTTAACATTCTTCTTTGCTTTCTTAACTCACCAAATTTTTCTTCTTTCTAAATCCCATATGAAAACTATTAACTAGTGTTGTTAATATACTTCAGCAATTTCTTTTAATTTAGTGAATACTGGGTTAGAAATAAAGATTATTCACAACTTATTAAAAAGGGCATTGAGTTCTATGGTTAAAGAGCTTTAAAAACAGTATAAATATTTTCATTCTGATTGCAAAATATTAGCTCCAATTCCATAGCCTTATATCCTAGAACTTATACTTGAATAAAGGAGATAATAAGAGTAATTCTGAAAGTCAGCATTAAAAAAATTATTCCAATTACCTAATTTTCTCATAATCTTTCTTTACCGCCATTGTTGAAGCTCAGACTCTCATCTTTTATCTGTACAAATACAATGTGATATCTCACATCCAGTGCATATATAAATACGTTAAAAAATACCTTTTTCCATAGCAATATTTTCCCATTTTCTTATCTCATTAACTCAACACTTAATATTGAATAGCAACTGGTAAAAGCATTTTCAGGAAAGATTCAAAGAGAATCAAGTTTGCAAATACACTTTCAGTCCTGATTCTGGAAGGCTGTCCCCCTGGGATTGCATCTGATTTTACTTTATTGTGGGCTTTAGACAACTTCTCTCATATAGAGAAATCTTAGGTGGATTTGGTGCTCCCTGTGTCCTGAGAACAAGGATATCACTTTCATTCATTCCTGCTTTCACATAGGCTAGCATTAATACATGATTTGGTTATCAAAATAATATAAATCCTACATGTGAACTAGGAAAAGATGAACGAAGATATTTTTATAATTAAGGGAAAACAAACTATCACTAATTTTGCTGGTCGTCTCATAGTAAAACATAAAATGGTGGAGGACAGTATAACAGAGATGAGGGGGATTTGCCCAGGATAGATTTCACTTAGGGCCCCACACCTTCTTCTGATAATCAATTTCACTTACCTCAATTATAAGTGCCTCTGGTTTTTTTTGTTTGTTTGTTTGTTTTTTGTTTTTGCGGTACGTGGGCCTCTCACTGTTGTGGCCTCTCCTATTGCGGAGCACAGGCTCCGGACGCGCAGGCTCAGCGGCCATGGCTCACGGGCCCAGCCGCTCCGCGGCACGTGGGATCTTCCCAGACCGGGGCACGAACCCGTGTCCCCTGCATCGGCAGGCGGACTCTCAACCACTGCGCCACCAGGGAAGCCCCAGTGCCTCTGTTTTTAAGTCTCCCCAATAATGTAATTTCTTTAACAGATACTAAAAAGATCTCTGGCTTTTCTCATGGAATAAATTTCTTTGCTGTCCCTACTGAGCTATAATCCAAAAGGAAAAAACAAGAATCAATTACTAATACTTTAGAAGAAACAGCAATTTTGTTCATATCTCTTTCTTCTTTCTTCATTTATCTATCAAGTACATAAAACTAGTGAGAAAGGATGTCAGATGGCTCCGTGACAACTTGTCCTTACAAGTCAAAGCCCTGGGCACATACTGGTGACTTGAAAAAAAATGTTTGCAGAAATACCTGGTCATCTCGAGAGACTATTTAGTTGCTCTTGCTTTTCTCATTAAAACTTTCAAGGTGAATGAAAATGTGCTCCTAAAATATCACCATTTTAAATCCTGCTTGATTTCAGAGTCAGCCCATTGATACCATCTCAGCAGATACACAGCTGGAACTTTTCCCATATGAGTCTAATGACCTTTTCCTTTAATACCCTACCTCCTTCAGTTCTGCCTTTCTAGACAGCACAACATACTGAGTGTTATTTCATACCAGGATACAGGCTGTTCTTGCCTTCCCTTTGTCCAGATTGTATGAGGGTCACAGTGAACAACAGCTTCTCTCATGTACTTATGCAATATTACAAAAGTCAGGGCTTCTTTCAGCTTTGAGCTTATTATTTGGAGATTTGAGTCCTGACTTCATTAACTGCTTGATTTATTTTTTGCCTTCCCCTAAATTCAAACTAGCACCGGTGCCTACATATTTCACTGTGCGTTTTCATCAAGTTCTTAAGTTCTATTTGCTTTTTGACATTGCCTCTCCCATGATACTAAGAGGAATGTAAATTTCAGGGGTGTTTTTATCATATTAAATAACTACTACCATCTTTCTATTAAAAACAACTCTGGTTCTTCAGCCATTGAATTTCTTTTATCCTTCTCTTTAAGAAACATGGAAGTTCAGGATTGGAAAGGAGCTAGAAATCAGCAACCTCAGGCTCCATTTAGTGCTTGAACTTCTGGAGTTCGGCTCCAATATGTCCTGTTATATAGAACTCATTTCCTAAGAAACACCATTTCGTTTCCCAAAGGCTCTAATTGTTAAAAGGTCTATCTTTTTATCAGAACTGAATCTGTTACTTTCTTTCACTGTTCTTTGTAACTTCTGAGTAACACAGAACTTCTGAATTCTCTTCCCTAGGACACCGCTTGATGACAGTTCCTGTACTTTCCTCTGCCTGCTCCAAACACTTCCTCACCTCTTACACAAGATGATCGAGCAGCCCTCCGAGTGGTAAAACCTTGTCTTCTTAATTTGCTCCAGGCTGTCAGCCTTCCTGACATACAAAACCAAGAAATTATACTGCTATATGTAGAATAAAACATAATAGTACCATCATTTCTTGCATTCCGTATATTGTTCTGTAATTAGTGTAACTTAAGCTTAGAATTACCTTTTTGGGGAAGTCATATCACGTTGTAATTTCTTGCTAATTAAAATCACTAAAGTCAGATTACATAACTTACATCTTATAGAATCTAAGTAAGGTTCTGTACCCAAACTAGAATGTTACATCCATTTTTATTATATTTCATTTCCCCTTGTTAGGTTTGACCTACTCTTTCCCAGAGAACCCCACCAAAGCACCTGATCAAGAAATAGTGTGAACCTGAGTGAGAAAACGAAATCAAGTTGTGGTGCAGCTGAGAAGCCGTTAAAAATAACCTGTGAGAGGCCCTATTTTTCACCTACTGATGGCAAATCTGAGAAAAGAAGGAAATAAATGAAAAGAGGAAGAAAATTCTTTCCCAGTCTTTAGACTAAAAAAAATGTGTGTTCTTCTGCATATAGTAGAAAACAGGTAAATATAGTGTGAGACACTGCAATTTAATTAACTATGGGCTAGTTACCGATAAGCTGATAAAAACTGAATACTGACCCTCACAATAAACAGTTTTTATGACCCAGCAGTACAGTTACTAAAAATAAAATAAAATAAATTTAGTCACAGAGTTTGTTATTTCTATGTGTTGAATATAAGTTAGCTCAGAGAGGGCAGATTACACAATTCACACAGCATTTAGATAATGGAGCCCATATACGAACTTAGGTCTTTCTGTACCCTTAATACCAAGAAAGTAAAACTGGCATGATAATACTGTTGTAAATAAATAAAGGAATGCAAAATTTCTATTTGAATGAGAGGTAGGACAAAGTAGACATGAGCCCAATTATTTTTCTGAGAGAAAAGAAATAGGAATTTTTATTCAAAAACAATTTCTTGATCACCTACCATAGAATGTGCTTAGTCTCTAGGCAAACAGAACAAATAGGAACTCCTCAGAAAAGAGAAACAGAAACATTAAATAGTTAACTGATGTTGAAAGTTAGAGGGGGGAAAAAAAAGAAATCAGGGAATGTGGATCAAGAAAGCCAGGTAGACAGGATATTCAGTTTTTTAAATAGGGTCATACAACAGAGTAAAAACAAATATTTGGGTACCATTTGAAAAAGATGATGGAACATGCTAAGCAAATATCTGGAAGGAGAGCATTCCAAGCAGAATGAGCAGCCAGTGCAACGACTGGAACATTACTGGGGTGTCCAGGGAACTGCAAGAAAGGGATTGTCTATTGAACATGACGATCAAGAGGCAAAATAATAAGGATCTGTCAGAGACAGGATGGTAGCCACAATCATAAGGCTTTGTAGGCTTTTGAAAGACTTTGGCTTACACTTTGAGTGAGGTGAGAAGGCACTGAAGGGTTTTGAAAAAGAAGTGATATAATTTGACTTACATTTTAAGAGGATCACCCTGGCTGCTCTTTGAGTTTAGATTGTAGGGGGATGGCATGAGAGTGGAATCAGCAAGAAGAATGAGATTGCAAAAGTCTATATGAGCAGTAGTGGTGTCTTAAAACAAGGTAGTAGTAATAGAGCTGGTGAGGAATTGTCAAAATTCTGAAAATATTTGGAAGGTAGAACACATATTAATACAAATTACACTGGAAAGCTTTAGTGAAAGAGAATAAAATCCAAGCGGGTCTTTACTCCCTTAATCTTAACCCCAGGTTAAATCCAAAGAAATCAATATATAAACTAGTAAGAGCTCCAAAGAAAATTGCAGAGTCGGGAATTCAGCTGTATTTTTCATAATATCAGTGAAACCATCTTTGATCAAGCTAAGAGCAAACAGTCTCTAGTTTTATCCTATGCATTATTTATAGTATGCTAAATATTGCCCTGGTGCTATACTTATGTGATGGGGAAACTAAATCAACCCCCAAATCTCAGGTAACATTAAAGAGAGGAAAAAACCCTGTAATGCTTATAAAATTGCATACATGTCTCTTAAAAATAAAATTTCAGAGTTTTGTCCTTCTATGGGAATCACAAGGCTGAAAAACAACCCCTACCTTTTTTTCTTTTCCTCTTGTTTTCAGTGCAGTAACATGTTTGTGCCTATTTGCTCAAATAAAAGAAACATTTACTAATTGCTTTTTGTTGGTGGTGACTGACATTATAAGCTTTAGTTACAGTCTGAAATTAAGAAAGAAGAGGAAAAATGCAAAAAATAAAATCAAGTTCTGTTTTCATGGAAGTTATAAACATATTGCAATCTTCTCAAATGGCTCCCAGTGACCCTCATCTGCTTGGTGGTACACACACTCTTGTGTCATTCCCTCACCTGGAGTGTAAGCTGAACCTAGCGACTTGCTTGTAAGAAATGGAATGTGGGGCTTCCCTGGTGGCGCAGTGGTTAAGAGTCCACCTGCCGATGCAGGGGACACGGGTTCGTGCCCCGGTCCGGGGAGACCCCACGTGCCGCGGAGCGGCTGGGCCCGTGAGCCATGGCCGCTGAGCCTGCGCGTCCGGAACGTGTGCTACGCAACGGGAGAGGCCACAACAGTGAGAGGCCCGCGTACCGCAAAAAACAACAAAAACAAAAAAAAAGAAATGGAATGTGGCAAAATTAATGGGATGATACTTCTGTGATTAGGTTACAAAAGGCTGTGACTTCCATCTTGCTGGCATTAGCTCTGCATAGAACTTTTTCTTACCTTCTTGCTAACTTGCTGGTATAGTGTAGGAGGCTCTATGGGAAAGCTCACATGACAGGAACTGAGGTGGGCCTCTAGCCAACAGCTTATGAGGAACTGAGGCCTCAGCCCAACAGCTCCATGAAAGACTGAATTTTCCAATGACCATCAACTAACAGCCTTTAGAGAAGAGCCTTGAGAGGACTACATCCTGTGATATTTCCGGAACAAGAGGACCCAGCTAAAAAGCACCTGGATTCCTGACCCAGGAATCTGTGAGGTATTGTGAGATAATGTATGTGTATTGTTTTAAGCTGCTGTTATTCAGTGAGAGATGACTAATACACAGCTCTTTTAGTTCATATTTAGGAGAACTGTCAAAACAACACTAAATAAACACTTTTAAGTAGGTCACCTATTACTTTAATGTCCTGGTTTTTTATGCCATTTTCGGGAAATAATGGTCAACTGTAAATGTTGCAGCAGCAAAAGTAGGCTTTTGAGAATAATAAATCCAAGTTCTTCAAGTTGAGACAATGATTCAGCCAGAATGAGACCATACTCAACAGCTGAAATGTCAGCTACAACTTTCAATTTTACATAATAGCTGTAGTTCTGTAATAAAATTAGGGCAGCAAGTGTGAATTCATCATGATTCTGCACTGTTAATATGTTTCATGATCACAAGACTCATTAAAGTCAGAAGTATGTTATATCCCTCAAGAATCTGAGGGATGGGAAGAAGTTTTTTGTTTAATATATCTTTTATCTCCCTCCCCATCCTCACCCCCATTTCTAGCCATCAGTGGCTAAAATTTAACTGGTCATATGCTTCAGTTCTATTGAACAAAAAGAGCATCATTCTAAGAGGCTGTAACTTTCTGTATGGCAGGTAAAATACTTTTCAGTATTATATTTTAAAGTTAGCCAGAGAATATTTCATAAGAGAAATTTAATATAAGTACTGAGTAAACATATTCATAACATATCCTATGAAAAGCCTGGCCCATGCCTAGTTATACCCAATGGCAGGATTATAAAGATGGATTTCTCCTAAGGATTTGATTTCTACAATTCAGTGAAATATTCTTGCTTTATATACAATTCCCTCAAACGGTAAGTTCTTGTGTAAGTTTAAAATAGAATGCTATTCTCAACATAACTAGTTAGCATTTATTAACAGTGAAAAATGGGATAACTTACTAGCTGCTTCTCATGTCTGTTTTTGAAAGTCTTTCACAAGACATTTGCTCAATACGACTTCATTCTCCCACACAGGCCCTTCCAGCTCAAAATTTAGAAGCCTTCTTTACACTACAAACTGTGCTGATTATTTAGAAACCTGCTACTGCCGCTTGTTACCAATGTGATCTTATGGAAGTTACCTGATACTTCTGAACTTTAATTTCCTTATCTCTAAAATGGGGGTCATAAACTACAGAACATATGGTTTTATTTTTTTCATGATCATGTAAAATAATTTAAAAAATGAGAGTTAAACCCAAATCTTAATTTAAAAGCATGGAAGTATTAGTGCTATCTTATATCTTGCATCACACTACAATGCAGTAGGAATGGATATGTGAATATTTGCCCTCTCCTGAACTTTGAGGAAAGAGAGATTATTATTATCAGTCTGCAGTAGAGTTAGTAATAGAAAGATCATTGTAAAATTTATCTTCTGCTAATATGTTATTAAAGCACATCATAGAAATTTAACTTATTCTAATAAAACTGATACCAACATCAAGGAATGTAAGTTAGTGTCCCCTACAAATGAAGAGTTAACAGTAAGTGGTCCAAATAAGTTGAATTAAAATAGCACTTTGTATTCCTTGTATTTGTGTCTTTAAATTCAATCTCAAAAGAAATTATTTGAAATAGAAATATTTGCAGTTTTCTCAAGGAGCTCACTAAACCCTTAGCCCTGGGTTAACTATTGTCATACAGCCTAGAGAGACATTTTCTCTGCATTTTATCATCCTTTCACTGGAGATAAAAGACCAGGTAAGCATATTCAAAACATGATTTTTCTTGAGTGAATAGAGAGGAGAGACCTCTGAGATCCTCGTACTTTGCTTTTCAGATTACCAAGAATAGGTATATATGGTCAAGAACTGAATGTGCTTAAGAATAGTAGCTAAGTAAAAATGATTACAATATGACTGATTCAAGGGTCAGCCAGTTTCTGGCACTGCGGGCTCATCGGAAATATTAAACCCATCATTCACTGCAGATAGTTTGTGCAAACCAGGGCCTTCCAGACTGCCCACTGAGTCTTCTTAATATTTTCTAAATAATACTAGCCTTTATGATGTCAATAAGAGGGCCATAAAAATAAAAAAGACATTTTAGGTAAGAATTTTCTTCAAAAATTTAGTTGTTCTTGTTTTTTTTTTTTAATATATGTGCAAGACATTGTTGTAGCTCCCAGAGTAAAGGCATTTCTACCTGACTCTTCTCTGAAATCTATAAAAACTACAAAATGCATGAAACTCAAATAAAAATTTTCTGTCTTCAATGAAAACATGAAAAGCCAACTCAACTTCAAACCCTATTCTATAAATAAGCTGTCAAGAATATTGACATCACAACCAATTCGTGGCAGGATGCCTAGACTAGATCTCCCTCTATATCTATGTCTGTATCTATGTCTGCAATTTCATCTATGTATGTTAATAACCAGACAGCACAGATCTGAAATGCCTGTGACCTACACAATTTATGATTGATGCTTATTTGAAATAAGTTTAAGGAACTGAATGAGTTATGGGAAAATATGTGAGCCTCATTCCAATGCTGCAGAGAGTCAGAGAGTGAGGCTAAACAAGGAACTGACATCCTCAAGAACAAGGCTATAAGTGGGAGGGAGTGAAGGAAACAATCACAACAGCTGCTCATTATCAACTGAAGAGATTTGCAAAAATACAAGATCATCAAAAACAAAAGCTATGAGAGAATGACTCACTCTGGTCCAAGCATTTTTCCTTTTTGCCCCAAATGCTCCGAGCACTGAGTGGATGATGGTGTATACATGTGCTCAGAGTAGATGGTGTAAGAAAGTCTTCTGAGAAATATTTCTTTCCCATCTTATTTTTTTCAGCAAATTGCTAATACTGACAGAATAGACCCCATTAAAAATGAATTAAGATCAAAAGAACTTTGTATACAAACTAGATAAAGATATCATAACAGAAAAGGAACAAAGTAACACAACAAATGAAGAGCAAATGAAGAGTAGCTATTAGAATAAGAACTAGTGAGAAAAAATTTAAAACATTCCATATAAATACTATCAAAGATATCTTTAAAAACTTGGCCTAAGACAAAGTATCACAGAGAAAAAAATAAATTAAAAATAATAAGACAAAAGGAGATTAAAAAGCTGAAAAAAACCCAAGGAAACAGAAAAGAGAAAGAAAACAAACACGGAAATAATCATCTTATGAACAGCAAGAATTATAATGGACGTATCTGAAAACACAGGCTTGGACATGGAAGAACTGAGAAAACTGAGCCAAATAAAAGTGTATTCAAATACCCAGTAGCAGCAGGGCGATTTCAAATGTCTTGGTCTTGCCTTGCATAAGGCTTGGCCTTGCCTAAGAACTCTGGCATAGCCCAGGTTCTGGGAAATATTCAAGAATTGCTAAGGATGAAATTACCAACCACATGGCAAGTTGTAAGCTCTGAGTCAAAGGTTGATATAGTGAGATTGAAGTATTTATTCATACTATATCAAAAAAGTAAATAAAATGTTTTCCATTTTCCATAGCTGATGTGATTTTCCTTGTGTGTTTACCAAGCTATGGGGTGAGGGAGAAACTTTAACTTACCAATTCATCTTGTCACTGTCTCTTCTGGTAAATGCAGATACTTTTTAGTTTTAAATAGTCCCTTTCAGGTAAATACTGACTCTTCCACTTTGCTGCTTCCTCCCATCATGTCCTTCTCAAGACGCCATCTTGCTATATGAAAGAGCTTGCATTTTACCTTCAAGGAGGTGGTACAAAGGGCCTTGCATTCACTTGAGAATCCCTCTGCTGCTCTCTGAGTCTTAGCTGTTCTCTTCAGTGATGGTGGTCCTTGTCCTCCTGGTTATATCTCACTCTAGGGCAGTGATATCACACATGGCCCAAGTGTAATTTGGTCAAAGTTATGGCCAATACTAATATTAGACTCAGAAAGAATAGACCTCAGGAGAGAAAGGTCTCTGTCTTGGGTCCTACACCTTAAAGCATTCCACTCTGGCCTTATTCTGACTGCATCTCTCCCCTGGGAGCATGACAGCCTGGAGCACAGGTGCCATCTTCTAAAACATAGGCCAAGTACACAGGATCCCAGTATTGCTTGCCCAAATGGGCTCTGAACCCATTTCCCAGCAGGCCCAACCCTCCTCTCCTGGTCCATCTTGTGAGGACAGTCCATACCACTGCAGACAGACTTTAAAGTGATCAATTCCCATGATCCCAATCCCCATGATCAATTCCTTCTGATGTTATTGCTTTCTGTAATCCCCAATTCTCATCCTTGAGTGTAAGCAGAACCTATGAGTGTTTCTAAACAATAGAAGATGGCAAAGGTAATGGGATGTCACTCCTATGTGACTACATTATGTTACATGGAAAAAGCAATAGTATATGGACCCCAAGACTATGTTATGTAAGACTTGGTTTTGCTAGACGACTCATGGTAGAGTCTTACTGTCCTGTCACCTTTGACGAAGCAAACCATGAATTCTACACCCTTAAGGAAATGAACTTCTCAAATATGCTGAGGGAACATAGAAGCAGATCCTTCCTCACTCGAGTCTCCAAATGAGAATGGTGCTAGACTGACACCCTCATTGTAAGACCCTCCTCAGAGGATCCAGCTAAACTGTGGCTTGACTACTAACTCAAAGAAACTATGAGATGATAAATGTAGCTGTTTTGAGCCAAGTTTGTGCTGCATAAAAAACTAACACAACATCTCTAGGTCAAAAGGTGGCCAAGGGTGGGTGGCTGGGAGGACTGAATGCTATTTGGATATGTGGGATGGGGTGTCCTCAAGCATTGAAAGGGGCTCCTTGTAGACTGTGAAGGAGCCAGGGTGGTGTGCAGAAGAGCGTGAGAGGAGAGGCTAGCTGGGACTGCCTTCTCCTATATTGCTATGATCTGATATGGATCTCCAAGGAGCTCTGCAACTATAAATCTAAATGTGACCTTCTTGGTTGTGGTGAAGGTGGAGCAATAGAACACATCTCATCTAATAATTTGTTAGCGTTATTTATAGCTCTTAAATATGAACATGGTGTGTGGATCTCCATTTGTACTTGTGTCCTGGGCCTGTTGAATCTGTTCTCTCTCATATCCCCTAGAGTCATCCTGCTAACTCAGCCCCATTTTGGAAATGATAGGCTTAGCCTCTTTAAATTCCCAGTTGAGTACCTTGCTTTGCTACCCTTGGCCAAAATCATTTCAACCATGCATGGCAACCCAGCCAACCCCTCTGCCCATGCATAGCTTGAAGGAAGCATATCCTACTGAAGGGCAGGTGGGAATTTCTAAGTACCTCCAACTCCAGAGGGGAGATAAGGAAATTAGACAGACTTCCTTTTTCTCTCTCTTCCTAACCAGGGATAATTCATGTTTTACTGTCAAGCAGCTTCCCCAAGTTGGGGTTGGAAATGGAAGGAGGTAGGCTTTCTGCAATATAGTTTCTTCCAAGAGTCTTCAAAAGTCTGCAAGGCAAAAGTTCTCCCTTTTTATTAGGTTTTCTCATCAATCAAACTAACTTGGTTTCTCCCTCTACCACTTATAGTTCAGAAAAGGGGGATGAGGACACATGTGACCGCTCCCTTCCATTCCTTTTCTCATGTTCTCTCTAGACAGAAGCGCTGGGCTTTCCATCATCTCTATGTGAGGTCATGAGTTATCCAGGTCTATAGTAAAGCTCCGTGTGCTTGTTTGATGGGATTGGTTTTTGATATGGTATATCAGTTATGGATAGTATTGTTTTTCTATAACTCACAAAAGTCAGCTGTAAAACAAAGCTAAAACATTACCTCTTTGTTGTAGGAAGGATTCTCCACTACTGGGGCTATCAAACTTATAGCTAAACTTTGAAGGTGTAAGTCTAGAAAGAGAAGAAAAGCTGCTTAATCCACTCAAATGAAACAAGAATTAGACTCATAACACCAAAATATTTTCTTGTCACTTAAGAGAAACCTTATTTAAAATGCAAGTTGGTATGCTAAGTGTAGTATTGCTAGATGCAATCATTATAGCTCACAATCTCAGCCAGCATTCCACCAAAATGTTACGATTTCGAAACTGCTGCACAGATAAATAACTTTGGGAAATGCCATGTTAGATTACCATGAAAGCAAAGACATCCTGGGGCTGCGTGTACAACAGTAACAATAAAATATGTCTAGCTATTGCCAAAAAAATGTCAGAGTTAGGCTAAGTGGTCTAAATGGCATGAGAAGAAACATCTAGTGACTACACAAGATTTAACCAAAGGTAGGAAGTGAAGTGGGGAGGAGTGGCCAAAGCTACTGTGGACTGCTCTTTTCTTCCCTTTTTTCAAATAGTACCAGGTTAGGAAACACGAGAGGGAAAGGAAAAAGGCTGAGACATAGGTTGAAAGAAGGGCATTTGTATATGAAACTTACAAATTAAGAAATTTAGTTTTTAACATAAATTGTATTTATTTCAAGTGTCAAAGAAGCCTAGATATGTCTAGTGGCCTGATGAGGCAGAGCTTGCTTGCATATAGAGCTTGTTTGTAGGGGGGGTCCATATACCCCTCTCCTACATCCTTCCTCCACAGCCCTCCTCCTAAGGGGAAAGAGAATCAAACACATAGGTGATGCCTAAGAGTGATGCTCTACATATGTAGGTCTCTTCTAAAGGAACCCCAAGCGCTGTGATTAGTGCTTAGTGGTTGACTAAATCTAAAGGGAGGCTGGGTGGTTATCAAAGAGAGCCCATGAGAAACCAAATGGAGAATCAGTGCCTCTTCAGTTCTGTGGGAAACACTGCACATAGTTTGACTATGTTGAAAGTTTCAGAGAATTAGCTTTGCTCCGGAAGAGCAGTAATGCCCAAGAGCTGTGTTTAGCAGCAACCGAGTTCCTTATTACCAACTTGCTGGAGTGGGGAAATGGAGTGACCTAATGGGGAGCAACAGATGAAATATCCAAATGCCGCACTCAGCTTCTCTGAGAGTTCACTTAAGTCTGCAGACTTTAAGTTGACAAAGGAAGCTGAGAAGACTTGTATGTGAACACAGGTTGAGACATCACATATGGACTCCAAAAGATACGTGGAAGAGATGTAAAGGGAACTAAAAGCACTGAAGTTTAGATTGAAGCAAAACTCCACCGAATAAGGTAATACATGAATCTGAATGTGTTCCTAATTGTACATCCAAGATTAATGTGTCCCAGGAGCATGGGCTAAATGGTCAAATGTGAGTCAGAGTTAAACTCTGGCTTATTAATGGAAATTAATTTTTATGTAAAAAATCCTACAGTTCTTTCATTTTCATTGGTTAGAATTTTATACACAGTGCAATACCATGTGTGTAAAGAGTTTTTTTGTGTATATGTTTGTTTATGCATAAAATATTTCTGGACAAAGACACCAGTGGCTGATAACAGTGACTGCCTCTGGGGAACCTAGGAAGTAGTTCGGGAAGGTGAAGTTGACTTACTTTGAACTTTTTACATAAGTATGACTTGAACGTTTTTACCATGAACATATTTCCTACTCACAAACCCCATAAAATATAATTATAAATAGAACAAAATAAATATTAGTGTTCTTAAAACCCATTTTTCATCAAACTAAAAGACTCTATACATAATGTCAATAAATGATTTAAAGCAGCTGCTTCCGAGTTTTTTTTAGATAGTGGTAGAGATGGCACTATTGGGTAAACTTGTTATTTCTAAATAGACAATAGGATTGTAAAGATTCCAAAAGTCTTATAGGCCAAAATCTATTTTTTTTTCCCATTAGCCTTCAGGAATCATCAAAAAAAAAAAAAAAGTTCTGATCTGATTATGAGAAAACAACTTCTTAATGCCTTATTTTTCTTTTATTTTTCCCTACCTGCCAGGAAACTCAGGTAGGCAATGTTCAATTATAGCTCCTGGCAGTATTTCCCATTTCCTTTCTACAAATTCTTATCTGTTTTGATCTTTATGTTTATGCAACTATGTTCCATAGTGGTTTTTATTATTAACAATCTCAAATATGTTTTGGCAGTAGGAATTGCTTAAATTTAATCTAAACCAAGTAGAATAATGGATTGGGCAACGAATACACAGTCAATATTTTCAAAAACTCTTAGGTAAAATTGTATGTGTTTCTGGAGTGAAATATGGCAATGCATATCAATTCTCTTAAGAAAAAAAAGTGCACACTCCTCTGTAATCCAACTTCAGTGATTAGAGAAAAATTGCTTTGAAAGGCATTGCGGATCAGTCTTAGGAGAAAGCAAAAGACTTTCTGGGCAGGATAAATAACAGGCGTATCTTGAACACATATTCAGAGCTGACCCACGTTAGAAGCTTGCCCGCCTGGGAAGTTATATAGCCTTCAAGAATTCTCGAGAGACACTGAATCAGGCTCACTGTTCCAGCAGCATGAGAATAGGAAGCTTGTATTGGGACTGTCCGATCCGCCTGGTCCTAAGTGGTCATATGTGGTTCTCAGCTGAGGCTACTTCAGCTCCTCCACTCCCCTCCAGGGACATTTGGCAACTCTGGACTCATTTTTGGTTGTCACAGCCGGGCAGGAGGGTAATAACGGCATCTATCAAATAGAGGTGAGGATGGCTGCTGAACAGCCCACACTGCACAAGACAGCTTCCCACCCATTCCAAAATCTCCGTAGCACCCAGATAGAGAAATCCCGGTATAGATCTATTCTTCTTGGGTTTTGCTGCCACTCTTGGGCTAGTGCCAGACAATGGGGCACAGATCCTCATCTTTGCTCAGCTTGATGGTAAGGAGAGAGTGGTGGGCCAAGAGTGAAAATGATTCTTATTTTCACAATGCACCCTCTCTATGTTCAGGAACATTCCGAGGCTGAACTATTAGAATGAGAAGAAAAAATAAAGCTTTCTATATTTAATCCTTCCAAATTCCTCCTCTGAGGCAAGAAGCTCACAGTAAATCATTTGCTTGAACAGGGGTAAGGATAGAGCAAAATGCAGGGGGATACAGAAATAGATGAACAAATACTGGTAAAATATTTCCCTCCTATATTACAGAGATGTTAAAGGTATTTAGTGAGAAAAGGTGTGAAGCAGTCTGGTTTCATCTAGCACATAAAGAGGCTGAAAATTTTATAACAGGATAAATGCAGGACAAAGGTATTAGTATGGGGGGCAAGTTGGGGTGATCATGAAGTTATTGAATAAGATATGGAAAACCCCAAATCGAGATAATTAAAACCACAGATTTGTTTTGCAAACCAAAGTTTTGCTTCAGATATTATCTCCTTATTCAGATGTTTTTAAAAGTGGGGGAGGGGTAGCATTGACAGTAATCTTCTTTTTCCTGCTCTATACTTTTCTAGAGATAAGTACTGAAATATGCAAGGAATAATAAAGTAAAGAAGTAGGTATATGGGCTTGGCTAATTCCCACATTTGTTGAAGTGTTCTCTAAATAATTGCACAGTAGAAATACATATCATCTGTTTCCAAAGACCAGGTAAAAATAGATACAAAACAGAACATGAACAGATGTTGAAATTCTAAAATATTAGCAGTATACTTTCACTAACCTTTATGTATTTCATCTCTTTTTAAATTTAAAATGATAGACAAATATTTAGGAACACTTCAACATTTGCTTTTTATACAACATACATCTTATTATAAGCAATGATAAACAATCTTTTCGTGCTATGTGTTAGAAAATGAAATTCTTTGATGTGATAAATGGTAGACTCTTGAAGGGTAGCTGAATATGCTACCGTGAAATATGCCTTTTTTGCCCTAAGGATTATTTTGAAAAACAGCAGACACAGGAGAAGCTCTGAAAACAGAGTAGAAGTTACCCTTTTGAAAGAGAAATTTACATTTTTTGTTGTTGTTGTTGTTTTGTTTTTGGTGGTACGCGGGCCTCTCACTGTTGTGGCCTCTCCCGTTGCGGAGCACAGGCTCCGGACGCGCAGGCTCAGAGGCCATGGCTCACGGGCCCAGCCGCTCCGCGGCATGTGGGATCTTCCCGGACCGGGGCACGAACCCGTGTCCCCTGCATCGGCAGGCGGACTCTCAACCACTGCGCCACCAGGGAAGCCTGAGAAATTTACATTTTTAAAGGAAATCTCCATTTGTAAAGGAGAAATCTCCTCCTATGGATAGAGAAGGACAACTCTTAAATCACAAGAAACTCTTACAGAGTTTCAATGGAGAAGGCATCCATTTAAACCTGCATAACAAGCCTTACCTTTGCTTTTCCTGGTAACCTCCTATAGCTGGCTTCCCTGCTCCCCGCCTCCCACACACATGCCCTTCTTTCCTTAGTCTTTAGCTGAAGATGGAATTTAAGCTGGTGACTTAGGCCACCTCAAGGAGTTACTAAGTTTTCCCTGGGTACTTCCCATGTATACATGAGGTGTATATTTTAATAAACTTCTGTTTTTCTCTTGCTAATCTGTCTTTCATTACAGGGGTCTCAGCTAAGACTTCAGAAGAGTAGAGGGAAAATTATTGAATACTTTTCTTCCCCTCCACTCTAAAAAACAACAACAATAAGGAAACAACACACCACAGAGTTGATGGATTTTAACATTTTCTCCTTCTATGGAAGACTTTTTGCAACAAAAAGTATATATTCCAGATAATGGTATTGATGCTGAAAGCTCAGCCTCTCTGCACTGGTGCTGAATCAAACCTCAGAGACAGAGTTTTGGATGAAGTAGAAAAGAATAGCTTTATTGCTTTGCCAGGCAAAGGCTCATGCCCCAAAAACTAACTATGTGTCCCAACCTGGGAGGATTTGATGAAGAGTTTTATAGCAAGAGTTCAAGGGTAGGGCTGCTGACAAGATGCACTCCCTTAATCTCATCTCCTAATCTTGGTGAGCTTCTCCAGTCCCTTTAATCTGGCCTCAGGTGGTTTCGTAGCTGCTCTTCCCTTGATTAGCAACTGTTTGAATCTGCCTTTTGGAACTCAGGGAGGGTCATGGAGGCTGGAGTCTTGCCTACAAGAAACAGGGGACGAAAGGGCTTCCATGCAGGAGGCCCACAGGGTCCTTCTCGGTTTCAGTATAAGTAGAGATGGTCATTAATGTAGAAAGACAAGGAGAGAATACCATGGGTTATGATACTTACAAATATCCCATCATAATTTTCTTTAGTTCAATTACATAGACATGAGGTTTACAACATGTGCTAACCTGTTGGACATGGCACCATTGGCTTCCCAGAAAACCAAGGCAACATGGCTAGCTCATATTACTGTATTCAAGTTCTTCCTCTTCTATGTCCTACCCACCCCCACCAAAAAGGGGACGTTGCTTTCTTTTAAGAGAAGACTTTCAAGGCAACTGTGTAGGTATACATTTCTTGGACCTATGTATTTTTTTCTGACACAGTGTGGGGACATAATAAAAATCTGATCTCAAATTTTATTATCTTCAGAAACAGTATTTTTCTCCTGCTTTCTGAAACAGATTCTTCTAAAAACTGTTGACGATAAAATGAATCAGTTGATCTAAGAAATGGAAAATTTTATTCAAGCCAAAATTGAGGATTATAACCTGGGAACAGCCTCTCAGAAAGCTCCAAGAACTGACCTGCTACTTAGAGGTCAAAGCACAGTTATATGAGTTTTTGAGACAAAGGGCTGTACATTAAATGCTATATTATAGACAGTTTACACAGTCCAAGTCTAAGCATACAAAGCAAGTAGTGGATAATGGGTCATCACGGCCCCTTACAAGATTAAGAAGGAATGTTATCTTTAAAGGAGTTTTCTTGTTAGTGCTAGGAGTATGTTGCTCTTTATGGTTGAGCAGGTATTTCTGCCGATGGAGAGGTTTGGTCAATGCATAGTGCAGATACACAATGCACGGTAGAGGGGAGAGATGAGGCCAAAGAGGAATGTTTTATGTTTAAATTTTCTTGTCTTCCATAAAAGGCACATTTTATTTCACAATAGCTTTCTAAATCTCCTCTTCTACTACCTCTTAAATGTTCAAGTTTTTCAGAGATGGATTCTAGGTTCTCATCTCTTTTTAAGCATCACACTTTCTCTAGAAGATCTCAACAATCATTATGATCATTATTAACATCGAAATGTCCACAACTTCCAAATTTAGATCTCAAGCTTCATTACAATTTCTATATCCAACTACAAAGTTTCTGATACTTGCACTAGCAATTCATCAAGCCACCTCCAGACAATGGTGACACTATTAGTTTGTACGGATTGTGGGGAAAGTGTTATTCTCGCTTCCTAATGAAACGTGTCAGCAATTTAAACATAATCTAGGAACTATATTTTTATAATTCTAATAACAAAATCATATCTGGTTTCTATATGAAATGACAAAAGAAATACCCATAGGAGAAAAGCTATAGAAATTCAGCAACCTAGGAACTTACACAGTGCTTAGCCTTGATTAACTTAATAACTTGATGTAAAAGCTATTTATTTCTACCATCAGTAAATTTAGTGACTTGCAAGAAGCTTTAGGTATTAGAGTTCAGCACAAAGCTGGAAGCATAGGTTTGTCCAGCTCTTATACTTGCAGTTCAATCTCCCTGTAGGCTTGTTATTTTCATCTTTATATTGACAAGAAAAAAATTACTTTTCTGTTATTGTTTCATACCAACTCTATATAGCATGCATAAATCTAACAGGACTATTGAGTTCACTCCAGAAAGCACTCTAAAATCTTGAGAGTAGGAAGAGAGTGATGGGCCAAGAATGGAACTAATTCTTTCAAACTCCATGCTCACGGACACATCGTCTCTTCCTGCTAGCTGAATTGGGGTTTATAGTATTTAAGAGGATACATGGCATAAGGATTAAAAATGGAATCTGAAATCAAAAGAACTACGTTTTCTCTAGAAGACAGAAAGCCTTTGTCCCAATTTTGCCATATACACCGCAAGATCTGTACTAGGGATGACTCATTCACTATTAACTCTTCTCAGCACCAGGATACCATCCCTAGAACCTAGAACAGTAACTTAGAATGAGTAGGTGCTTACAAATACTGCTAACTAAACTTTCGAAAACTGACTTGCTATCACCATACCACAGTTTCATCATCTCATAAAAGGGGAAAAAAAAGTAGCATCTAATCCAAAGAGTTAGTATGAGGATCAAAGGAGATAATATGTTTTTTTCATAGTTTTAAATTCTCAAATATTACACCACATTAGGTGGTTATTATTATTGTTATTAATTAAAGTGAGATTCAAAAACAATAAAATTCTAGAGCTAAAAGTTTTGTAACTAATTATACTTTGTTTTCTGTCCTTCTCAATCCTACCCTAGCATGTACCAACCCTGAATAAACTTAGCCATCAGGAGCTGTGTCTCCTCCTGCAAACTAACAAAGAAAACCAAACGACTCAGCTGACAAATGTCCTGGTTTCTAACTCTATCTGGTACAGCAGATAGGATAGGCTATGTTAGGCTGAAATAATAAATAACCTCAACAATTTCAATAGCTTAAGGAAAAGGTATACTACTTTTTCACACTGCACATTCATCAGTGATGGGCTGGGGATCCTCCTCCATGTCAAACATGAGACCCAGCAGGACAAAGTATCCACTCCTTGGGATATTAGTTTATTGCTGTGACAGAGGAAAAGGTTTCTGGAGGATTTTCCATAGGCAATTAAACCTTCCTTCCAGCAGTAACACTTGGCTCTTCTGTTAATTCGTCAGCTGGAAATGGAGACAGCAGATGAATGTCAGCCATGGGTCCAGAGGGTGAAGAGCTGGAAATACATGATGAACACTAATGGTAACTATATCTGGACCCTCTAATGGTCCCAGAAATCCTACTTGTCCCAATGTTTTTCTCTTTTACTCTCCCACAACAGCCATTTCCAACCTTCTCTATATTTTTCAAACTTCTTACTAACCACCCCCAGGTTGTAAAGATGTTCCCTCCACCTACTTGGTGGAGAAGTGGAAGCCATCAGCTTCTCTAGGGTGGTCAGCTCTGTGAGGACAGGGACAATTTACAGTCTTGTTTGCAGTCACATCGCTTCTGTCTACCATAGTGCTAACACACAGTAGTTGTCAAGTAAATACTATTACACAAATCTTTTCCAGTTAATATCAGGTCTCTCCTGTTGATGTCTGTGGTAGGCTAAAAAATAGCTCCCTAAAAGGTATCCATGTTCGAATGCCTGGAACTATATGGGGGAAAAGATGTGTTTGCGGATGTGATTAAGTTAAAGACTTTGAGTTGGGAAGATTATCCTGGATTACTTGGCTGGACCCTAAATGCCATTATATTTATCTTTACAATAAGGAGGCAAAGGAAGTTTGACTCTCACAGAACAGGAGACTATGTGAAGATAGAGCAGAGAGAGATCTGAAGATTCTGGCTTTGAAGATTAGTGTTGTGGCTATAAGCCAAGGAATGCCAGCAGCCAGCAGAAGCTAAAAGAGGTAAGGAATGGATTCTTTCCTAGAGCCTCCAGAGGGGGCACACTCTTCCAACACCTTGGATTCAGCCCAGTAATACTTTGGCCTCCAGAATTGTGAGAGAATAAACACCACTAAGTTTGTGGTGATTCATTACAGGAAACTAGCATGCATCAGATTTAACTAGGATTTATATTTTCTAGAATGTAATGTATGCTTTGGGCAAAATATTCCTATATTTGAAAATGCTTACTATTAACACTGAAATGTTTAAAAAAGTTAGTTGTGATTTTTATCAACCTGTGCTTGCTACATTTTGAGACGTTACAGTACTTGCAGTATTGTTTTACTTCCTTGAAATGAACTGATTTATAAACTATAGGGTAGAGACTTCAAAATATCAAATATATATAGCAAAATATACTCTGTCTGCATGTAGCTGACTGTCTCCCAAATGTGGATGGTTTAAAATACATTCATTATAACTTCTGTGGTTTGTGGAGGTAAAATTGTATACAGTTAAATTTCAGTAGTTGTGGTAGCATTGAGGCTTCCCAAAATTACGTGTTTATTTATTGGGTTTGCTGCCATCTCTCTGTTCTCGTCTTCTCTTTTTACATGTTAGTAACGTTCTCTGCTTACTTTGCTTCTGCATCAGTTCCTAATTTACTTTTCTTCAAAATACCCCAAATCTAATAGCCTTTACTTACATATATTGGCATTGCTACAATAAAATAGAAATCCAATCCTCTGCGAAATATAAGGAATTAATATAACGCTACAGAAATCTTTTAGCTGTTCTTTCGAACTCAGGCTACAAGCACAGAACATGCCTTTTTTGGATATGAAAGTAAATGAGATTTTCACATTAAAATGACAGACTACATACGGAATCCCATTAAAGCTAACATACCCAAGTACAATTTAGAAAAGTGTTGAAAATGGGCTAGGGAAGGAAATTAAAACTCCTTCTCACACATCTTCATACTTGCTTAGATACCTGAGCACTCATTTTAAATTCTCAAGGACAAGCATAAAGTAATGTTTACCTCCTAGGAAACTTACATAATTTATAATTCTAGTATATTTCCATTTATGCTTTTTTTATTACAATAGGATTTTATTTTTATAAAATAAAGCTCTACCATGATAGATTTCTAAAATTGGGGTATTTATTTTTTTAACAACTGCAATGCCTCTTTGTAATAACTGGGTACAGTTGTAAGCGATTTCATAAAGCAATAAGAAAATAATTTGCTATGTGATACTCTGTTGGTCTATAAGAGTTTTTTTTTGTTTTTTGTTTTGTTTTTTTAAACATCTTTATTGGAGTATAATTGCTTTACAACGCTGTGTTAGTTTCTGCTTTATAACAAAGTGAATCAGCTATACATATACATATATCCCCATATCTCCTCCCTCTTGCATCTCCCTCTCACCCTCCCTATCCCACCCCTCCAGGTGGTCACAAAGCACCAAGCTGACCTCCCTGTGCTATGTGACTGCTTATCTATTTTACATTTGGTAGTGTATATATGTCCATGTCTATAAGAGTTTTATTGCTGCTTTTGGAATGGTCTTGTTTACATTCCGAGAGTCACCAAAGCAGTGGGAGTTTACAGCTAATTCTCCACTTTCTGTCTGGTCCCAAAACCAACAGCAGAGAGATCATGCTTTTGTTTCTGTTTAGATTGTGAATCCCTTGTGCATTCCAAATATTAATCAGTGTTTATTTCACTTCTGGATCCACCCTTTTCTTCCCCATCCTGCCCTCTACAGTCTTCACAGACTGGATAATGAGACACAGCTGATGCTGTTTGTTTATTCCTGTTGGGATATTTTTAACATCAGACTTTTTTTCTCTGTTACATTCAGCTTCACCCACTCTCACTAGAATCTAAACCTTATTTCTCTTTGGCCCCTCAGGGAGTCTCATATATACACAAAACACCCTTTGAAGTGAAAGGGAGCTTACCCTTCAATGGTCTTTCTTATCCATGATACCAAAAAGAATATACCTTCCCCAAACAACGAATATAGGGCTTTGTCTCCTTTGTGTTTGACAGGACCCCCATCTCTTCATTTCTTCCAGAATATAAAGTTATGCCAACACCCCCAATGCCCCTTGGGTGTTCCTGAAATGTTAAATGAATGGATGAATGAAACCTAATGTGAGGCTATAAGAAAAAAACTAAAAGTTAAGCACAAGCGTTCACATTTTCCAGTTGTATCAAAAGCAGGCTGTTTCTGATTCAATACTCAGGCATTTAGCAGAAAGAAGTAACTACAGATGGAACCAGTAAGTGATCCCAGAAGAGCAACAGACATCAAACAAAAGGGATCCATCTCATTCTTACTGGGTCTCATTTCCCGAGAGAGCAAGACCCTTGCTTTACGTGGAAATGTATTTTATTCTCCTGGAATCTTTAGTGCGGTAGAAATCAGCAAAAAGTTGTATCATAGAAAAGCTACAGCGGACTGGGAAAAAAAAAGGTGAGAGTGGGTGGCTTGTAAAATAAAATGCTGAAAGACTATTTAGCACAAATTGGTAACTGCTGCTTAGAAGTTTTTCCCACGTTTTTGCTGATAGTATTGCAACACTTTTTTTAAATGTCTATGAAGCAAGTATATTAAGAAATGGGTTCTAGACATCATAAACATTTCAAAAACTATTGAGAAAATTAAAGGCTAAAAATATGAGATAGTACAGAAATAAAGCGAGAAACAAAAGAAAAAAACAAAGAAACAGAATATCTGAAGATATCACTTGAAGAATGAAGCTTCATTGCTCCAAACTGAAAAATTCTGAAAGGAAAAAAAAAGAACATCATTTGTGACATCCATCTGCATCTTTCAGTGCCTACACAGGGAAACCGGTATAACAGAGACAATCAAATACTAGCCATTGTCACAAGGAGGAATGTGATCAGCAAATCAAAATGCTCAACTTTTATTACAAGAACACTGGTGTAAAAATAAAAAGAAGTTTGCGAAAACCATAGGCAGCAAATCTATCAGTAAAGCAGGGGATGAAATCTGGAGGTGGTGGTGAGTACATGGAACACAGGAAAAAAGCATTCGGATTCTAGAATCCTCTTCTCCTATAAGTCTCTGTGGCAGTTACCCTAACGGATCATGCTAGGAAATCTCATGTAGTTCCTCCCAAGGTGAATTAACTTAATAGGGTGGTAGGTGCATTAATAGAAGACAACTGTAAGACATGACGACTCTGCCCCTGCCTGTCTGCACTCTTTACTTCTCAGGCTGTCCAAACCCAAACCAAGAGAGGTAGTGAGTCACTCCCCTGCCCCAACAGTTGGACAAGAGGATGAAAACAACCACAATTGAAAGAGTAAGCTTCTTTTTGGCTGTAGCAAAACTGCCTCCTATTTCCAGGTGGGAATCTCATTCAACTTGATTCAGGTGTGTTCTTCCAGGAACATACTCTTTTCCGCAACCCTACCGCATATATTGGGTTGGCCAAAAAGTTTGTTCGGGTTTTTCCATAAGATGTTACGGAGAAATCCGAACGAATTTTTTTTGGCCAACCCAATATATGTTTTTCTATGTCTTCCCCTGGTGATGATCCCTATCTTTTGAGTGTAATCCCTATTTACTGACACTTTTCAAGAAACTCCCTACTCTGGCAAGAGTTTATCTTTACATATGTACAGCTGACCCTTGAGTAATGCAGGTTTGAACTGTGCAAGTCCACTTATACCTGGATGTTTTTCAGTGGTAAATACTACAGTACTACACGGTCTGTGGTTGGTTGAATTTGTGGATGCAGAGAAACCAGATTCAGGGAGCCCTCCATAAATTATAGGCAGATTGATGCCAGTGTTGTCCAAGGGTCAACTGTATAATGTTCCTCTTTAATAGCCTTCCTGTCACATTACACCCTCTATATGCCAGACTAAAAAGCCATTCTGTGTCACCTCTGAATGTCCTAGCACTACCCATCCATTAAGACCTAACTCAACTAGCACTTCCTCCAGGGACCTTTCCTATCGTCCAACTGCCCCTCCAACCATCGCCACCACTGAGCTTCGTTAAGATTTAGCAACTCTAGCCTATCTCCACCTATGCCTTGTACAACTCTGTGACTTAGACAAGAGATACTGACGTTAAGAATTATTTTCCTCAGTAACTCATAAGTTTAAAAGAGGACCAATGAGTGATTCACTTTTACATATAATTTATCAAAAAAAGAATGAATGAGGAAGTGCTTGTCATTCCCCTCACTGTATATTCAGTGACATTGTACCAATGCCTCAGTAGTAAATATTAGGTCCATTGAAGACACACCTGCCTTCAGCTTGGTCTAGTCAACTGTTTCATTAATGTCTCCATCATATTGTTCCATAATGTTTCATTGTGGACTATCTGATCCCCCTTATATGGAAATACCTAAATTTTTGCATGGCCTACAAGGGCCTGCAAGTTCAGCTCCAGGTTTACTTGCCCTCCCTCTGTGTCTTCTAACATTCTTCCCTTTACTTTATGACTTCTATATCCATTGGTGTTTTTTATCCCCAAATATATCGAAGGACTCTCGCAAATGTTGTTCTTTCTTCCTGAAAAATACCCCCCGACATTGATTTCTTCTTTTTTAGCTATGTAACTCTTCCTCATCCTTCAGATATCAATTATCACTACCTCGGGAAAGCCCTCCTTGACCCCTTAATCTCAGTTCCTTTTTAAATACACTTTTATACAATTGTATTCCATTCCTTTAAAGTACTTTTTATATTCAGTAATTACATATTACATATAGTCAGTATCATTATTTGCTGAAAGTCTGACACCCAACTACCATAAGCTCCCAAACAAAGACTATTTCTGGTTTTTGCTTACCTATTCTACCTCTAGCATCTTGCAGAATACCTAGCAGACAATTGACACTCAATAAATATTTGTTGAAAGAAAAAAGATGGATGCATGAACACTTTTAATAAATGTTGACTGTACCTCTAGGTTGATGCATTTCAATATCATGGGCTTTGGCTCTTCAGACCTACGTAATGTTTGAATTCATGCTCTTCTACTCACCAGCTTTGCTAACTTGAAAAATCACTTAATTACTCTGACTCCCAGTTGGCCCAACTGAAAAATAAAAATGATAATGCCTACCCTCACAGGGTTGATGTATACACAAGGGTGTCTGGTATTTATTAAGAATGGTAGATGCTTAATAAAAACCAATTCCCTTTTCCTTCCCTCAGTAAATTCTGGGCTATGTGGCTATGCTTATTTGACTCCATGTAGTCAAATACCAGATTGAAAAGAAGATCTTTAAGTACACAGAATTCATAGTCAAAAGACCTTGTGTTTGTTTGCTTTCATTCATTCAATGGAGAAGTAGGTACGGGTTAGACCACGTAAAGCTTTGCAGGTGATGAAAGTGAGTTTTGATTTTTTTTTTCTGAGCATAATGGGAAGATATTGAAGAATTTTCCTTAGAGATAACAAGGAAGCTTTCTTACTACTAGCTCTAGTTCTACAACCTGGGAAAGGCAATGAGATACACAGAGCTTTTATGGCATTAGATTTCTCAGGACAGAATGAAAGAATATAGAATGTTTTACTCAGGTCAACTATTGCTAGATTAAATCTTTAAGAGTAAAGAATAGTAAAATTTGGCTAAAAAGATACCATTTGGAAAACGAACGGCAAAAATTTCCTGAAACTTCCCCAAGCAGTTGGGACAAGGCTAGATCAGTGGTGTAACGGTTAAGTACATCCAATTTGCAGGCTTCCAAAGATGGATGGGCCTACAGATTTTCATGATGATCTAAAGGATTCCCTTTTCTTGCTGTCTTGTTTCCTCCTTTTCTACCTGCAAACTGTGGAACTCCAGAACAGGCTTGCAAATATAGCAGAAATGGCAATTTTAAACTATACAGTGAAGGAATAGCAATAATTTAGGCACAAGACGCATGTGTTGTGGGATTTGAGGAATGCCATGAAAAGCTATTTGCCTAAATTCTCTCCTCTTGGGCTGATTAAATATACTGTCTGAATGGATCCAATTCTTTGGATAAGAATTTTTCTCTCGATTCCAAGAAAAGACAAAACAGACAAAAACAAATTACAACATAAGAAAATGACTGGATTGAATTGACCAGAAGCCACCTAAGTCAATTGTCCAACGCTAGGTTTTCTCCACCCTCAAATCTGTCTGAGAAATGAATATATTGTAGGGGAGGAAAAAGTTTTCCTTGACCCTATTAGGGTTTCTGGCTGGGTCTGAAAAGTAAACTGACAAAGACAGGCTAACAGGAGAAAAGCATACAAATGTATTTAATGTAAGTTTTATGTGACACATGAGACTTCGTAAGGAGATGAAGACCCAAAGAAACAAATCTATGTAAGTTTATGCCAGAATTGATAAAGAGTGAATAGTGGTGGAGGAATGTGGTAAGTTAAGAAGTACGAGGTAATTGTAATACACTAGAGAAAATTTAACAAGCCCTGCTGGTTAGGATTCTTTTTGGCACCCCTTGGTCTTCAGAGATAAGATTGCTCCTTTCCACTGGGTATAGGGAGTGCACCTCTCTCACAAGAAGGTTTCATGGCCTCTTTGAGGGGAGAAAGACAAGGTGAGGAGGGCGAGAAGGCAAGCAGAGTGGCCTTCTGCTCCTGCTGTTTTCTCAAGCTCCTTCAACTTAAAATTTTCAGGGCTTCCCTGGTGGCACAGTGGTTAAGAGTCCGCCTGCCGATGCAGGGGACACGGGTTTGTGCCCTGGTCTGGGAAGATCCCACATGCCGTGGAGCGGCTGGGCCCGTGAGCCATGGCCGCTGAGCCTGCGCGTCCGGAGCCTGTGCTCTGCAACGGGAGAGGCCACAACAGTGAGAGGCCCGCGTACCACAAAAAAAAAAAAAAAAAATTTCAGTATAGCAAGGTACCATATTTTGGGGTAGCATGTCAAGAAACCCATAAATATTGGTTGATGAAACCAAAAATGAGCAAGGAATATATCTATTACTTATTCTTTAACCATCTCTGAAGTCAATTGAAGTCTCTCTGCAAATTTTAACTTATTTCCCTGGGTTCACATTTGAATAACATTTAGTTTCCTTAAGTTCTCAAACCGGTAGTTCATATTCAAACACCTTTCCCACTGAAATAAAATTAAGACTAATTAATTTATAAGGAAAGATCAAAAGTAATTAATAGGCAAAGTAGAGCTAAGTACCAAACAAGGTGCAGGATATTGATTGTCTACAAGTATGTGAAGGTGTAAACACCACAATGACTAAAAATTATTAGGCAGAGAACAGGATTTTGATAAAATTAAGAGACTAGCATAATATTTACAGGATCTGGACCATGAATAAGATTTCACGGAGTATAACTACTTTTGGAAATAAAATTGTAAACTTTCCTCCCCTTAAAAGATATGACACAAAAAGTCTTTTTGCAGGCAGAAAACCCTAAGAAAACTGAGTTCGATAAGTATTCCTTAATAGTGACCCATGATTTGGCAACAAGCGATCCGTTTCCTTATGATCAGGGATTCTACTCACTATTGTTATTCTTAATAGCTCATGAATCTTCTTATAGCCAGGCTTGTGAGGTAAAAGAAAATCACATCAAAAAACAGTCCTATACCGTGCACTTGTCTCACTGGGAATGCACTTTGATGCCAATTTTCCATCACGAATGGAAAAGACTTGGCCACACCAAAAATGTTTGACCTTCACCCAACACCATAATTTTGTAAAAATATAGTCAGGAGTAGGACTTGGAACTTCTCCATGTCTGAATAGCTAATTTTTAAAAAAGCAATTACATTTCTTATAGCTCTACAATGTCAAAGTTCTTAGTAAACTTTAAAAAAAAATTACTGTATTTTTTATAGCAGTTGCACTTTTATTATACCAAAATCCCTTCTGATGATAATGGATGATAAAGTTTGAGTTTGAAACAAGATCTCACTTTTTAATAATGCATAGCTTTATGGATTGGTGCATCTTACCATTCATCTTATAGACTACATGTCCACAAGGTTATTCCCACAAAATATTAGAGTATCCAAGCATGACCTGTTTTAACTAAGGTCATCCTGGTGTTCTCTGCTTCCTTTTCTCAGGGATTACAAATTATCTGAGGTAAAATTTACTTATACTTACCATGCAAGCAATATATGAATGCACAGAGATAGGTGAATAAAGCTGATTTGTCTTAGAGCTCTAGCGTTTTCCCCAAAGGGTAAAGGCGTTATGTGGTTCTCCCTACTTTTGAATAAATGTGAAAATAAAGATATATTTCTTAAAAGGTTTTTAAAACCCCAAATGAGATACCCATATTTCTTGAGGACCAGTAAGGTAAGATCAAGTGTTGATCAAACCTGTGTAGAAATGAAGGTGAAATGAAAAGTGGAATCACTTAATCCCAGGTTAAGGAACTGCCCTCCCTCAACCCCACACAATAGCTTAATTCCCACCAGAAAATTTTCTGCAGCTCGGTAATTGTTTCAGTTTAGTCATAGAAATAGAAATAGAGAGCCCTGGAAATATTCTGAACAATTTTCATTGAAAAAAAAAATCTCAACACTTGAAGCAAATGATTTCTTTATATTTTAAAAATAGTATGTACAGCTGCCTCATTTATCCATTTTACTCTATATGTACTTATATGGCCTTCAAAAAACTTTTGCCACCATAAGTCTCAGTTCTATTCCTCATGAATTTTTTTATATTGGCTTCAGTTGCATAAGGATGGAGGTTTGAAACAGTTTTCTTAAGTAAAGATACAAATCTAAAATCTAAGTTTATATCATTTCCCCTTCTTGCTTCTTTAGAAAATAAATGTGATGTTCATTCCATTGAGAACTTAGCAAATATTCTAAGAGGCCACCTAAAAATAAATTCAATATGCAACTGTAATTGTTTTGAAGACTTTGTTAAATGTCAGGCCAGGCAAAAATGTGATTATGTTAGTCCCCCCTTACCCATAGAAGATACGTTCCAGGACGCCCAGTAGATGCCTAAAACCATAAGGAGCCCTATATATATTATATTTTTTCCTATACATACATACCTGTGATAAAGTTTAATTTATAAATTAGACACAGTAAGAGATTAAAAACAGTAACTAATAATGAAATAGAACAATTAAAACAATACACTATAGTAAAAGTTATGTGAATGCGGTTCCTCTCTCTCTCTCTCTCTCTCTCTCAAAGTATCTTTTTGTACTGTACTCACCCTTCTTCTTGTGATGATATGAGATGGTAAAATACCTATGTGATGAGATGAAATGAGGTGAATGATGTAGGCATTGTGACCTAACATTAGGCTACTATTGACCTACTGATGACTACATTAGAAGGAGGATCATCTCCTTGGGTTATCCTGGATCATCAAGCCAGGGCAATGTCGATGGTTAGATATCAGCAGCAGACCAAGTTGATGGTTGAGGATCCATGTTGAGGGATGGGGTGGAACAGAACAGGACAGTGAGAGATTTCATCATGCTACTCAGAAGAGCTCAGATTTAAAACTCATGAACTGTTTATTTCTGGAAATTTTTGTTTAATATTTTGGACTGTGGTTGACCATTGGTCACGGAACCCACAGAAAGCAAAACCATGGATAAGGAATACTACTGTATTTCTGGGTACATATAATATTTTTCAGGAGCAGTCTCAAGACCAATTTGATTGATGGGTAAAAATCTATCTAAAAGAATTGATGTAAAATCATATTGACACTTCATTAGTCAATCAGAGTTATGTAATAGCCCTTGTTTCTGAAATTAGTGATAAATACTATTAAGATCGTCCTACAAGTTTGGTGGAAAACTCTTTTGAAGAACACAGATCCTATCCTTTCTCTAAAGTTCTTCAGTATTTTGATCCATGATTATTCCTTTCCTGAAAGGTCTTACAAGTTCATAAGAATCAAGACATCTCAAGGTTTTAGTTGAAAAGTGCCACTACCTATTCCGGGCTCAAGTATTTTCTCTTGCGGTTTTACACGTTTTTTGAACCAATGAAGTGTAAGCTCTACATTTCCACTGAGCTCATGATCCCTTTTAGCTCCACAGAGTTCAGCCACATGACCTATGGTCTGCAACAGATAGGAAACGTTTCCCCTGTCTTGCTAGAGTTGTGTTTTCAATGATTGTTCTCAAAAATAAATACAATTTCTAAGCCACAGTTTTTACTTGGTAAATTTTGATGATTTTTAAAACTCATTTCTTTCTCAACAATCTTGGTTACCAGGGAGGAAAGGAAGAAGGGATAAATTGGGAGATTGGGATTGACATATATACACTACTATATATAAAACAGATAACTAATAAGGACCTACTGTATAGCACAGGGAACTCTACTCAATACTCTGTAATGACCTAGATGGGAAAAGAATCTAAAAAAGAGTGGATATATGTATATGTATAACTGATTCACTGTGCTGTATACCTAAAACTAACAGAACATTGTAAATCAACTATACTCCAATAATTTTTTTTCAATCATTTGTTTCTCTGGATACCATGTTTTTTGTTTTTTTTCTCTCGGTACGCAGGCCTCTCTCTGTTGTGGCCTCTCCCGTTGCGGAGCACAGGTTCCGGACGCGCAGGCTCAGCGGCCATGGCTCACGGGCCCAGCCGCTTCGCGGCATGCGGGATCCTCCCGGACCAGGGCACGAACCCGTGTCCCCTGCATCGGCAGGTGGACTCTCAATCACTGAGCCACCAGGGAAGCCCTGGATACCATCTTATATGCCCACTTAATTCTACTCTGCTTATTTAAAAAAACCTTCTTGTAAAAGGCCACAGAGAATTTGAGGGCTTACAATTCCCATACGGTTGGGACTCACATGCCGCCTTTGTTCAACAGACTCCCCAACTCACAGAGGCTGCTAGTTCAGTCACGCTTGCCTTTCTCTTCTCCTCTCCCTCCACCTGCTGTATTTGGGAGCGGAGCATTGTACAGGTTCTCAAGTCTATGGGCACATGCAAAGAGCTCTTACCTAAGCACTGATGGCTTTAAACTGAGATAACTTTCTTATTGGACTGTTAAGAGTTGTCCTTATACTCTTAAAGCTGCAAATACTAATTTTAGAGCATCTGTCTCTATGCTCAAGACCAATGAGTAGAAATGTATTGGCTCTGGAGCTTATACTTTACACTATAGAAATATTAATATGTAAGCAAAAGGAAGCAAAATTAAAGATCAGAAGTTTCCTTAAGAGTAAAGAGGAGGGGCTTCCCTGGTGGTGCAGTGGTTGAGAGTCCGCCTGCCGATGCAGGGGACACGGGTTCATGCCCCAGTCTGGGAAGATCCCACATGCCACGGAGCGGCTGGGCCCGTGAGCCATGGCCGCTGAGCCTGCGCGTCCGGAGCCTGTGCTCCACCACGGGAGAGGCCACAGCAGTGGGAGGCCCGCGTACCACAAAAAAAAAAAAAAAGAGTAAAGAGAAGTAGAAAGAATATGCACAGATCAGAGAAGGAGGAACAGAACTTCAAGAGAAGGTGGAGAATAGGTGAGAAATGGAAAGGACAGACTCAGTTCAGAGACAGTTGGGGCGAGTATTGATGCAATCTGAATACATTTCCATCTAAGTTACTTGTTGGGACCCCGGAAAGAAACACTTTCCTCGGAATGGGAAGGCCGGTAGTTTATATAAACTAGCAAAACCCCCAGAAGAGTAATTAACTTATCGTCGATAGTCTAATAGACTAACAGACTGTATGCTGCAGGATTCGGTTGCTAAATACAACAGTATCTCAATGTGTTGGCTATTATCTGTAGACCTGAATAAGTCAGAGCAACGAAGAGACCAAACGCTCTTTTATACGATTCAAATAAAACCGAAAGAGAAAAGCAGAGTGATTACTCTCAGACTAGAGAGGGTCAGATCAATAAGCTAATCATGCATTCTCCTGTGTGGAGGTAGAGAGAAATGGATAGTTTTGATACCTCCTTTGAAACAGATGTCAATGAACTCTGTGTGTGGGAGATGGAAAATCCAGGACAACTCCTTGGTGTTTGGCTTAAGCTACTGTGTGGATGCTACTACCATGTGCTGACATAGGGATAAGGCAGTAAAACGAAGAGCTCCCTTTTGAACATTCTAAATATGAAATGCCAAAGACATATTTATTGGAGATGTCAAGTAACATGATATCTGTAGCTCTAAGGAGAGGTAAAAGTGACAGAGAGGCTTGAGAGTCATCAACAAATAGATTTAAAGTAACGGGGATGAATGAGGACACAGAGGAAGAGTTTAAAGAATAGTGACGTTGGTCCTTCAGCATCTAAAGATGAGATATGAAATAAAGAGCCATTGAAGAAGAGGAAGGCATGAAGTGTGGCAGGCAGAAAGAGGACACCATGATGGCATAAAGGCAAATAACAGGAGGGTTTTTTGTTTATGTTTTTGGTGTTTTTTTTTCCAGGAGGGAATGATCAATTGTATAAAACACTGCTGGGAGACTGATTATGATGAAACAAGACATGAAGATCACTGCTGACCTAGATGCATCCGTGCAGTTTTAGGGAGGGGAGCCAGATTTGAAGGATGTGAAAAATAAATTTATTGGTTATAAAGTAGGGCAATAAGGGTAAAAAACTCACTTAAGGAGTTTTACTGTGAAAGATGCAAAAATAAAAAATGCAGCAGTAATCAGAGGTGATATAGAATAAAGATTTTTTTAAGTGGAGAGATATTAAAGATATATAGTAGTAGAAATGTAATAAAAATATGATGGAATCACCCTGATACGATTGAGCTATTTTTATGAAGAGATAGCATCAGATAAGTGTGAATTCAGCAGCTGTAGCGGACTGAAAAAGAAATGGCTACCTTTCCAAGCTGGGCCTGTCAGATTGTCACTCCTAAAAGTTGGAAGTAGGATTCTAAAATACCCACATGTGAGTCTCTGTGGGGCCTTAGCGACTTCCTATCCTTATATTACAATGCTGGTACTCCTCTTCCAAATGATTCTTTTTTGTTTAAATGAATTTGAATGGACTTCTCTATAACACTGAAAGATCACTAGGAACACGGAGTTAAACTTTCCTGAAATTCTCCAAATCTACAGTAATGCCTTTTCACGCTGTGAATCTTCAAAGAGCAGACAAAACTACAATGTTTTCCAATATAGCTGACCCTATAAAAATTTTGTGAAGAATATTTCAGGGGACTAATGATCATATAAAAACAATTCGCAGTATTACCTAGTTTATGCTTTTAACTCAAACTGCTTGGAGGTTCATCTTCATATTTTGCTTCTGGGTTTACTTCATTCTGGGTTTACTTCTGTATTCATCTCTTCACCTTCTACCTATTTCACCCAAATTCCATATGTCAAACCTAGACTTTTCTTGCTAATTTTATCCCCGAGTCCCTCTGAAACTTTGAGAGACTCCAAAATCACTCAGATTTGCCATTTGAAATGAGAATTTCATTGTCTCTCACAAACTCTTATTTATGTTCTGAGAAGTATCTCCTCAAAATACTTATGCCAATTTTTGAGTACCTAAGTACTCACAACGTTTATATTTTCTTTACTAAAAAAGAGATAGCAGAAAATACATCAACTTTCTAAATCAATACTACCGTTTTCAATTTTCTTGAAGCAGAGACTTCAGATCTTATGGAACCTCAAAGTGCTCTATTTTCATAGCTTCCAGAAGCTTGGAATGCTCATAAACACAGTACATGCCAAACGCATATTTCTTTTAACTATGAGGTGCTGTTTGGCTTTGTACTGCATAGTGACATGTTTCCATTTTAATTATGTTTGAATTTAGCATAGCAATTGGATTCCCTTTTAAATCTGCTACATTGAAATTCCACCTGCTTATCCACATCTCTTACTAAAAATTAAAATCTTAATGGTCACGGTGAGGGAATAACAATTAAGACCTTCCTAGAATGTACTTTTCAGTACTAATATTTATATCACACACGTGTTGCAATGACACGTGTTTTGCATTTCAAGTCAGAAACCCTGGCTTATATAAACTTCCACACATTTATAGCCTTAATCAAGACAGAAACCATTTGCTTTTCACATACCAATTAAGGCACAGAAACAATTAAGTTTTTTGCTAAATAGCCTCCTATACTTTATTACAGTTTATCTTGTGTTTTTGTGAGGAGCTATTATTTCTGCTCCAAGCTCTTGATCTCCCCAGGGAGTGGAAATGAGCGTCTGTTGCGGAACAGAGCTGAAAATGAAGTCCCAGGGAATGAGGATGTGGAGAGAAGGGAAATGGGAAACCAACTCTGGGAAAAGCAGAAAAGCTTTCATGCAGAAAGTTCTGCACTATAATCAGCTATAGCTATCATGCAAGGTGTCCAGAGCTCACTCAGTTGCGTAGAAGTTAGTGCCTTCGGTCTCTACAGAAAAGGGAAAAAGTGGTGAGCAAGGCAAGGAAAATGTACAGGACTTAAGAGAGTGAGATAGGAAATGGAGAGGGGAGGAGAGAATGAGAAACGGTGAGAAAGAGAAGAAGGAAAAATGAATGACAGAGAATCATGAGATTTCAGAGCTGGGTCTCACTGTGGACAGCTAGGAAAAATGGTCACCTGATCATAATCTGAATGTTTACCTGATAACAACCTTAATGGAGATTTTAGATTTTAGACTGCTAATCTGACTACATTGTTGCCAGATAGGTTAACTGTCTAGACTAGACTGAATAGAAGTATCATGTATCAGTGGTCCATCCAGGTTTACATTAAAGTGATGATTTATCTACTTGAGGAATAATAGAAAATACTTTCACTTGTTTTATAGAACTGTAATTAAGTGTATTTAAAAAATAAGCAGATATTTTATAATTTTATATACAGATGCATATATACACACATGTATATACAGACACACACATGCATATGAAGGTCTCTGAAAGAGCAATACCATATGCATGCAAAACTCTTTCCCCTTCACAAAACAGTCAGCTACGTTAAAATAATATGACAAATACTCCGACACTTGGAATTCATTCATGCAATCCTTATACAAAAGTCTTTGAAGTTAATATTTGCTCTCTTCTTATCTAAAACAGACTGTTTTGGCAAAAGCTACGTCTGCCCTCCTTCATTAATATCCAATTCAGTGAGCAAAAAGGCTGACTTTGATTTATATGAAACAATTTTGAAAGTATTTTAAGGTTTCAAAACTAAAATAGTTTCTTAATTTTTAAAATTATGCTTTATGGAGAAAATAAAGTATTAAAATCAAAAGATAAGACTGACTTTGATCTTCAAAGCTAAGCCACATGCTTTGTTACATGAGGCTTGCAGGAAAATACGTGCACCTTCTCAAATCCGCATGGTACATAACTAGTCCTTAATAGCCTCGCAGACTGCTATTTATAACGCACATCAGGCTTTTGGATAAATTGATTGATTGGAGTTAAAATGCGTGGCTTTCATGTTGAGGGTTCACATAGGTGAATAAATGAATATTAGAAAATATGGTAAAATCTGAAAATTAAAACTGGAAAAGAGAACATTGTTTTTATTACGTGTGTTTATACTGTTTGTATGATAGACCCTCACACACACACACACACACACACACACACACACACACACACACATTCTCATACACATGCACACATGATATAATCCCAGTATCTCCAACTCATTTTGCTATTCAAATATGAGGTTCACCCAACATTTGCCAATAGATCTGTTCATCTAATTTAATTCCTCATTGATATAGCCAGGACTAATTTCTTCAACAGTCAAATATTCAATGCAAGCAGTTTGAGCAAAATAGGAAAATGTTTTTGGCTCGTGTAATTGGGAAAATCAGGAGTGAGGCTAGCATAAAAACTATCTGGAACTACGGATTTGATAAATTATCAAGAGTGTCTCTCTCACGTTCTCACACCTTTGATTTTCTCCACATATGGTTGTGGTCTTTCTTGCTACTGATGGGGTAGATAGTGGCTTTGGGAGGCTGATGATTTGCACATCATTACCATGATTTTCTCCACGCTTCCTCCCACCCCAAATCCCTGGTCAGTGTTTTGATTAGACCACCTGGTACATGTGCATGTGCCCATTTCTGGAATAATCACTGTGGCCATGAGCATAGGGTCCTCTGAGCCATGGCATGAGCCACCCTGACATAGGCACCTGTTCCCATAGCCAGAGCATCTCACCTGCAAAAAGGCAGGAAGTGAAGGCGACAAAGAGAACAGACAAACATTCATGACCACTGTCATCACTTCTCCTTTTATGAAACCATATGGCTCTCCAGTGTTTACAACATCCATGTGATCAATTCAGAACAAATTCTTACTGAATAATAGCTATGAATCACCACAACCACCACTATCTCATACACACACACACACACACACACACACACACACAATAACAGTTATTTCTTATTTCGGGGCAATTGTGCAAAGTGTTTTTCACATTCTCTCACGTGATTCTCCTCTAAATATTCTGAAGTAGACTCTTCCTGCTTTACCTATGAGAAGACTGAAATTGTATGTGAACAGCTTGAACAATCTAACCGAAAACTACAAAGGCTATTCAGTTTTGAAGTGTGTGTAGATCAAAGACCTCACATGCAATAGTAGGAGAAGCAGTGATTGTATAGCATAGATTTTAAGCCTCCGAGGGACTTAATACCAGCAATGCTGATGGCATGGAAGACAATACCAAAAAGCTGGCAATAATTAAAATGCAGTCATCAGTACATACAAGATTAGGTTCAAATGAATATGACCAAATCTGAAATAACAGTGACTTACTAAGACACAATCTTATATTTTCCTCACATAAACAAAGTCTGGGGGAGAGGGCACAGTCCATTGTTGGGACAGTGACTTGACAATCATCAGTGATCCACCCACAGTGTTTTGCTTCATGTTTCAACATGACTGTTCAGGAGGCAGCTGTAACATTCCAGTCATCAGAAAAATGTCGAGGGCACAAGAGGGGCGTGTTCCTCTTCCTTGAAAAACCCTTCCCAGATGTTGCACAGGACACTTTAGCCAGTGCATCATCATATGGCCACACCTAGCTACAAGGGCGGCTTGTACATAGAGTCTTTAGCCCATTCAGTCACGTGTGCTGCTAAAAATCTGAGACGCTCTAATAGAAGAAAGGGAAAATGGATATTGGGGCCGGAGGACAGGAGTCTCTGGCAAGAACTCTCTTACACTGTCCTCTGCAATATGTCACTGATGTCACTCTTGGATTACAACTCTTACTGCCCTGGCCATGTTCCTTTAAATAGTCAAAGGGCAGCATTCTTACCTATTATATTGAACATAAGATTCTTTTCTTCTTTGTGATTTACTAGAGTTACACTCTGCTTTTTATTTCTGAATATAAACAGATTGTGTCCTAACTGCTTTGTTGTGTGCTAACCCACTAAGCTCTCCATACTCTCTCTCTCAAGTTTTATTGTAATGTTATATTCAACTGTAGTAAACATGACTTTAGACTACAGTAGATTGTATTTACAAAAGGCTGCAAGAGTAGTTCTTGTCCTGTGTTTTCATCCAGAAACTGGCCATTCCTTTATCAAGAGATAAAGCCTATTTTCCCTCCCCTTGAAACCGGAAAAATCTGACTTTTGATGAATAGAATACAATGGAAATAATGCTGCATGTCTTCTGACACTAGATCCAAGAGTTATGGCAAAAGAGTTTCCACCAGATGCCTCCTCTGTTGGAATGCTTTACCTTGGAGCTCAGCAGCCATGCTGTGCGGAAGTCAAGTGGCCACATGGAAAGACCGCAAATAAGTATCTGGCCACAACCTCAGGTGCTTGAGTTGTTCCAGCTAACTGTGAACAGGTGCTATTAGAGCAGTAAGTGGGAGAGCCTCCTGATGATTACTGAGTCCAGTCTTTGGGCTATAGCCCAGCTGATACATGGTGGAGCAGAGCAAAGCTGTCCCCACTGAGTCCTGCCCAACGTGCACATTACTGAGCATGGTACATGTGTTCATTGTTTTAAGCCACTAAATTTTGGGGTGGTTAGTTATGCAACACTAGATAACAGGAACGTATGTGTTGATAAAAACTTAGCAGCATACCTGTAAAAGTACACCAGTTAAGAACTAATTCATTCAATGTATGAAGAGTTATATCATCCAATCACCTCATTTTAAAGAGGAGACAATCCTGAGTGAGTTCATTCAAGCAAGTTGCTTAAAGCCATACAATCATTTCGCATCTTGTACCCAAAAGTCACTTCTGGGTACTCTAATTCCTCCTATGCATAGTTTTTTTCATTTCCTCATCATATCTGAAATATGATTTTAAGTTTTAGCATAACAGATTTATACTGCTAGATATGAACCATAGTTCATTGATTCTCAACTCTGACTCTGGGACACAATCACCTGTGGTTCCTCTGGAATCACAGGATCCTTTGCACCATTGCAGCCTCTTGAATGAGAGTCTCCATTGGGGAGTATGCATTTATGTACACATATACCATTTCTACGTGTAATTCATATGAGCAGACAGTGTTGAGCCTTATTGATACGGATCATGTTCCCTGGAGGGATGTTCCTTTATACCAGAAAATCACAGGTAAGAAATATTTCATACATTCAAGTCTGGATCTGTCCTCAGACCCCATTGCTTTTGTGTATATAAAACAAAATGGAATATGAACAGCCCATATTTGACAAAAAATAAAAACAGCAGAGCATATCCGATAAAAATAAAAAGAGAAGAGTTATTCTATCATATAATCCCATTCTATATTACATTTTTCTGAGAGTCTTCTGTGCATTAGTCCTTAACTGGTTCAATTCAGTTCAACACACTAGCCAGGAACTCTGTTTGGCAAGGGGATTTCAAAAATGAAAAAGACCTGCCAGTTTAATGAAGAAGGTTTTCAGGAAGTTGGCAATTTCAGATTTATGTGACAAAGCCATAACACTATTTAGGCTGCCATGGGATCACAGAACTAAGGCTCTTATTCCAAACTAGAAGCACTTGAAAGAATTCGTAGAGGAGACAATACCTAAAAGGACTCTGAAAGTGTCAATCATAAATGTTACCTGGGCAAAGAAATTTGGGCATGTTATTCAAGAGGACAGTAGTATAGTACAGGGTCAGCAAACTCTGGCACAAGAGCTACATCTGGCCCACTACCTATTTTTGTAAATACAGTTTTATTTGAACATATTCATGCCACATTGTCACAGCAGAATTTAGTTGACTGGACATATGGTATGCCCCGCAAAGCCAAAGGCATGTACCATCTGGGACTTCCCAGAAAAAGTTTTCTGACCTCTCATATAGAGAGGATGATAATATCTGAAATACCACTGTATATTCAAGGAATTTAAAGAATTCAATATAATAAAATATAATATTAAAAGCAGAGAAAAATAGGTTTGAGTCTGGAATCTTAAGCCGGAAACATGAAGAATTGTTTGTGTTAGGTTAAGGTGCTTGTGTTTTATTCTTTCTGTCGTGGAGAACAGATTGTGAGTTTAGAGGAGCAGAGTGATATGGTCAGATTTTAGCAAGATCGCTCTGGCTACATTGTGGAGATATTTAAGAAATGCAAGATAGCAAATGAAAGACCAGTTAAGAAGGGAGATATTTTGAGGACCTGAAGTAGTACAAAGAAAAGGGATGAATAGGAGGGGCTCTATAGAAGCCCTTTAGTAAGTATAATTAGCAAGATTTGCTGAAACTTCTCCCTCTTCATTTTCAAATACGTCTGCTAATTTTTGTCACTCCTCCCTTCAAAAGGTGAAACCTAATTACCCTTCCATTGAACCAGACCTGGGGACTCCTTTCTAACCAATACAATGTGGCAGAAGTGATGATATATGTCTTCCCAGACAGAGTCATAGAGAACGCAACTCCCTCCTGACCATCTTTGCTCTAGAAGAAGCTAGCCACCGTATCATTAATACTCAAGCAGCCCTAGGAGAGTTGCACGGGAAGAGGAACTGAGGCCTTCCGCAAACAGCCAGCACCAATTTGCCAGCAATGTGAGGGAGCCACCTGGGAACCACTGAAGCCTTCAGGCGACTGCAGGACCAGCCAACATCTTGACTACAACCTCATAAGAGATCCTGAACCAAAATCCAGAAACACACTCCACAGGCAGTGTAGGCATCTCAGAAGGTGAGAGGCCCCAGGGCACAGGGCTGTCAGTTTTTACAGAGGTGGGTAATTTCATAGGCTAATGAGGATTATTCCACTATTTTGGAGAAGGGGTGGGGATTTCCGGGAATTGGGCCACCGCCTACTTTTTTGGCCTTTTATGGTCGGCCTCGGAACTATCATGGCGCCTGTGGGTGTGTCACTTAGCTTGCTGCTGTATTTCAATGAGTGTGTACTGAGGCTCAAGGTCTAGTGGAAGTCAACTTGTCTGCCATTTTGGACCTAGTTGGTTCTTACCAGTTTATGTTGTGTCCTCGACGGCTATGTCACTCTTCTAAAGTTTGTGCCCTGCCCCCTCCTGTCTCACGAACTCACAAAAACTGTGAGAGAAATGTTTATTGCTGCTTTCAGCCACTGATTACAGGGATCAGTTATTACATAGTAATAGATGATATATCATCGTTGATTGAAGTGAGAAATGCAAGAAGAGAAAAAAAATTAGGGGAAAAAAGTGCTATGCGCCATATTAACCATGCTGATTTCAAAGGGCTCTTGGAAGTGCCAAATGAACGTGTTGAGTAGAACTTCCATGTTCTCCTCTAGTCTGACACTTGGGAGAGGGCAGAGATTATACCAGTATTCCCTGAGGTACCTATCTGTTCTAATGTACAATTTCCAAACTCTCTTCAATTCTACTTTTATTTTAGTGAGTTTATCTTCATTCACAGCAAGCTGTTTGGTCCTCACTCTTTGCTTCTGTGCCCATTGGTGTGTAACATCTCATGGTTCAGCAAATAACTGTTATAAAAATGAAACATATCAAACAGAAGAGAACTTGCAAAGATAAGACTTCCAGCTTTCTGGCTTATATTCAAGCCCCATGGTAGAGAAACAAGGCTCTCAACCAATAACCAATGTACCTGGAAGCTAGAAATGGTTTCCATGGAGAACCAAATTACAGACACTAGACACTATCAGTGAGACATAGGAATTCAAACCCCAGGAGTTTGATAATATTTTCCTTAGCTACTCTAAACATATTCAAATGCAATGTCCTCAAGCTGGAATCTGCTTGGATATGGGCAAGAGATAAGGCCAGTGAGGTTGGTGAAGTGTCCAAATGTATGCATACTAAAGATAGGAAATGGCCCTATGCTATTGTATTCCTAGGCTCGGCTTCTAGCTTCTAGCATAAATTTGTTCCTAGCACCATACTTGAATGTCAGCAGAATTACTCTCCGCCACAGTTGAACGCACCGGAATAAAAAATAAATAGTTAAATATTTCTGTATCAACAAGGAACATCTACAGAAACTGGACTTACTCTAGTTCATAGGAGATTAAATTTGGGACTCATCAGCAAGAAAAACATATACATTATCTCAAATACCGTCACGGATTCAAGAAAATGTAAATATTAAATAATAATTTTTAAAATTAGTATTTACCCTTTAAAGTCTTTAAAACTTGGACATTTGTAGCTCTTTGTGTTTACATGTTTAACAAACATTTAAGTCACCACTATTCATGAAGCATCATGGTAGGCATGTAGGGCACAAGGTTGCTAACACAAAATATTTCCTGGAGTAACTGATGATCTCAACAAATTGAAATGTGTCACATTTTCCTATTATTAAGGGAACTCAATTTTTCATGGTCACAAAATTCAATACACACACACAAAATTTCAAAGAAAAACAGAATCATTCCTCTCTGTGTCAGACATGATGAGTTCTGTTGCTCCCCTTACACCCACAAACTTTTCTGCCAAGTTTAGAACAACAACACACGCAACCTCACCTGTCTCTAAACTTTGTTTGCCATCCTCTCCCTGCACCAGTATAATTCCTCCATCTTTTTCAGTCTGATTTTCTCTTCTAAAAAGAAAATCATTCTAAGAAAATCATTACTGAATTATTGAAAGACCCTTTTATCCTGGATAAAAGGTTAAGCCTGCTCTGTGGTTTTCAAGGGGTTGCGTGGTGAGCAGGATTTCACTTCCTCAGTAGACCCAAAAGCTAGTGTGTCCTTTAAATACTGAGTACAGGATGGAAGCAATTTCATAGTGGGAGATGGATGTGGTCAGCAAGGGGAACTTCAGCCTGACTTTAATCAGTTGTCATCAGAAGAGAACACAGAGATCTTACTATCCGAAATTAGTGATGCTATTAGAGCCTACTTTATCCTAAGAACTGCCATTGAATTAGGACCATCCCATCTGACTTTAATTTTCCTGGTAAAACAACAGCAGAATATTCCTGAGGTCCCTGTGTAGCTTTGAAAGACAGTACCCCGAGCAGCTAAGTAAGGGGCTTGCAGGGCTGTCCAAGAAAGGTGGAACTGACAGCTAGCTCCCTAATCTGTTCAGACAGAACTCCTATGAGACTAAATCATAAAAAGGACATAGCACATACTCACTAGGGCACCCCTCCTTTCAAGCCACACTCCCTTCCCCCAACATCGAGCAATACACACATAGCACTACATACAATTTTGATTGGATTGCAAAATGGGTTAAAGTCCGAATCCACAGATAGCAAATAGCAAAGGCAATCATCCCTAATAGCCTTCAAACATGCCAAATGGGAAGTTCTTTCCGACAGACCTACACAGAGAATGATTTTTTTAAAAAACATGTGTGTTCCGACAGAATTGTTTTTATGAGTGTATACCCAATTTCCTCTGAAAGACTCTCCTGAGGTACTTTTTGAAGACTGGAGGAAAATGAACAAAGGGTTCTTGTGGTTTATTAGAGAAAAACATATTTAAAAGATCTCAAAGGGAAGAGGAATTTTTCACATTTGAAGTATAATACGGATTTAAAAACAAAACCTCTATGATATTCATAGAGTGTCCAAAGATTTGTGTTTGTTTGAATCCCAGGAAAAGGCAAATTTTAAGTTACACAATCAAGAGTTTCTTGGACATTATAAATAATAAAGTTTATTATAATTTCTATTTTGTCTTTGCTGCCCATATTTGCATTATAACTATGCACCTTACAAATATATCTATTTTCAGAAAACAGAAGCTGTACTCGTGGAGCTGGTTATTTTTAAAAGTACTTTGTGTTCCAGAGAAGTGCTATGACTTGTTCTCAACTCACGTAAAGAAAGAATGTGTGTATGAAAAAGCATTTGCTCTCTATTCTTAAATAAGTTGTTAGACACTACATGTTGAAACTCCTGACAGGGACAAAGGGCTGAAGGAAACTTGCAAGGACCTAGCTCATAATTCAAGGAGGTCCCACTGCATTATGCCATGAGGCTGTGAGGTTACGGTACAATTGCATGAGCAATCGTATTTGTTGTCATAAATCAATGAATAATGCTTCTGTTAATTATTTGTTGAGTCTTACTTTTGGTTTTGCACAGAACTTTAGCTTTGGAATGATTTAGAGACATAAAACAGCACCACACCCTCATTAGGTCATAACTGCTTTCTAACTAGATCTCTGGAACATTATTTATGTAAGTAGACTTATTAGCCTCATTAGCAATGAAGTAATCATATTTGTTATTCAAAGTTCAACATGGTGTACTTTTGGCTTTTTGTCAGTTTTAGATGAGAGGAGAAATCTTGGCATTTATCTAAAATGCTTGATATGACATAAGATATTGTATCTTTCCTCGAACCACATTCTATTATTTCCACATGCACAATAAATGGACTCTTCTGGAATAGAATATATGAAAGTAGAAGAGGAGTAGATTAAGCAGTTATCAAAGGGGACTGCATAACGTGGCTTAGGTGGACTGATGCCCCACCTTAACATTTAACTTGGTTTCAGGAAGTCTTAGGTGGGGTAACAATTGGTCAGCATATTTAACAAAGTCTTGAGGGGGAAAGTCTACTATGACATAACCAGAGAAGCAAAAGGGTAAGAGTTCGTTATCAAAGGAGGTAAAGAGAAAGAAGTGGGAAGACTGGATGGACAAAGTACCTCTAGCTACACTGTACCAGGAGGAGTTGCCTTGCTCCAATTATTCAACAATATTTGTCAAACACCAACTACTTGCAAAGCATTGTACTAGGTACTTGATGCCTTAAAGTTCAGGTTCTAAGGAGGAATAAAAAGCTGATATTAAGCACTTGTATATACATATTATTTAACTTGACAGCAGTCATATACGGTGAATATTGATATTCCCTTTTTCCATAGGTTCAGAGAAGGTAGGTAATTTGCTCTAGATCAAACCCCTACATAAAACTATAAATCTTGGACCTGTGATTTGAACAGGTTCTTCACCAAATATCCACACAGTTTATCAATGAATCAAATTCACAAATATTGTATAAAATAACTGACCTTTGTACTCAAAACTAATAGCACCTTGATTTTTCAGCCACAGATGGATGTGAGCATCTAATGATGCAAAGATAAAAATATCGTGATATTGAGGATGTTCACCGTTGAATATTTACTTTTGTACGGCAAATGTGAAATTCATGGTAAGAACAGCAGATATGCAAATGTATAAATGTTTTCATTTATTCTACAAAGGAATTTAATACCTAACTTAGGCCCCATTGGGTTTGATGTTTTATCCAGCTATTACTAGGAAATTCAGAAAATTTCAGAGATCTCTACGTTATCTTGGCTGTAAAATGAACTTCCTCAAGACTTACCCTGGGGTTGATGTTAAGTTGTTAAGCTTTGAGTAGGGAAGTAAGAAGATTTATGCCCATAGTACTTAGCTATAAGTAGGAGGGAGCTGCCTATCTCTGAATCATGAAACAGCTCTGTTTAATGGGTCTAAAACTGGCCCTTGCTCTGGCTGTAACTTGTCCCATTTAATACCTGGTCATGTTCCAATCCCCACTGGCAACTGGCTGAGAGTGAAGCAGTTTCTGGTAGGGACTGTCGCACCTCAGAGTGCCTTCCCATGTCATTCTGGAAAACGGGAAACAGAGGGATTGTCTTTGACGCTCCTGTGCCTAGATATGCCACAACAGCTGTCTTAGTTTGTTCAGGCTGCTATAATAAAATACCATAAACTGGATGTTTTCTAAACAGAAATTTATTTCTCACAGTTCCAGAGCTAGAAGTCCACGATCAGGGTGACTGCATGGTCGTGTTCTGGTGAGAGCCCTCTTCCAGTTGCAGACTGCTGACTTACTGTGCCCTCACATGGTGGAAGGAATGAGGGAGCCTGACCTGATCACCTCCCAAAGACCCCACCTCCTAAATACCAACACCTTGAGGGTTAGATTTTAATATGTACACTTGGAGGGAAGCCAAACATTCAGACCATAGCAACAGCCTTTCTATTCTGTAGCTAAAACACCATGACAAATGTGGGACTTTGCTCTGAAGCTTGTCATGTCCTTAGTCTCCATGTAGGAAATGGGACACAGATTCTCTTAAGTTTCTGATCCCCTAATTTAAGAAGACACTATGTAATTTCGTCCCTCCCCTCAGACTTCATCTGTGGGTGAAGGTGACTGTTGGAAAGGAGAGGTAGGATGTCTTCTTCTAACTCTGTATAGAATATTTTTCTTCTCTCCTTCCCCAAACAGAAGCTGTTTTATATCACATGGGGAGGGAGGGACACATGCTAGTCCTTGCTGGCCCAGGTCATTTGAGCTTAAAGGGTAGAATTTGCCACCTTGGTTATCTTGTCTATTCTGACAACTCCATCCCCAGCCTACAGCAATGGTGGCTCTAAGAGCCAAACTGACGAAGGAAAAGTCACAGAGTCAGAGTGTATGAGAGAAGAATTAAATACCTGGAATCATATTATATTTCTACCATCATTTGTCTCTAGAAACTGAATGATTGTACTCAATCAGTAAGGAAGATACTAATGAATTTTAAATGCAATCAATTTTTAACTGGGATTACTATATCCCAGGCACTTGGATGAAAAAAGAAATATTCGGTCAGTCACTCCGATGTTTCTAGGTATTTAGTATTGTATATGCTATAAAAATACCTGCATCTATTCCCATTCTGGGGACTGTTTGGAGGGCTGTGTACACCAATTTTATGGAATAGGTTATTTTTAATTTTGAAACCAGAGTAGTAATAAACAGCATCCTTAAAGAAACCAGAAGGGTAGGGAAAAGTAACATAATTTGTGAGAAATTTAAGAAAAATGTACATATTGACTTATTTTTCTCTTTCACAATTCATTCTACCTGATGGGATGGCTAGCTGCATTTTTAATTTGGCTGTGATATTTGATTTAATATAGTAATTTTATAAGAAAATAAATTTGATGCTGGGACGTTTCTTATGAATCGGAACTACTTCTACATGATTAAGTTCTTGTGATTATTTATTTTAGATGTAAGAATCGGAAAATGTCCAAAAATACACAAATTTTCTATTCACTTGTTTCCTTTTTATTAAATTGGATTCTTCTAGAAGGCCTGATGCTACACTAGCCTCAAATAGGTCATATATCAGAGAAAGCCAATAATACCCTGATGATCTAATCGGTTACATCCTAAAATTTCTGCAAACTTCTTGTGTAATAAATATTTTGACAGACACACATATTTTATGTTTTGTGAGAAATGCAGTCTTTTTTAGGGGACAGATAGTTTTTAAAGGCAAAAAGTGGTTTATGTCATAATCAATTACTCAGCTACAGCTTTAAAATGGTTATTTATAAATTGCTTAATATGGTTGCCAAGTTTAATGGTTGTTTTCATTATTTATTAGATTAATGTTATAAACACAGTATTGATCCAAAGGGCAATGCGTTTCATAAAATATATCTAACCATAAAATTGAGCAGTAAAAGTTGAAATATAAAAACTCCTAGATCCGTTTCATAGTACCCTTAGAAATGTATGTAAACTTGTGTGTTTGAGTAATAGACATGAGGGGCAACTTAAATATTAGATGCACGTATTGTCAAACTGTCATCATTAGGGGCAATTATCCTACTGAACATGTTTAAATTCTGTACTTTTTAGGAAAATATTTTGATTTAGAATATTCTGCTTAATTAAAATATAATTTCATATATGCAAGGGATATATTGAATTACAACATTTGAAATTACTTTGCCTGATACTCTTAAATTTGTGAATGCTGAAACTCAAGAGAATGAAAAACTTGCCCAGAGCATCATAAAGTGTAATTAATTCAAGATTTTTTCCACTCTACACACATCCTGTTATTCCTAACCACACACAATTTGGTGCCGTTTTTTCTTTTTTAATTTTTTATTTTAATGGTAAGTTATTATAGCATATCTCTTCCTTTGGATAAAGTTTCATTCCTAACACAATTTGTTTTGTGTATCAAATCACTGTAAAAGTATTATAATTAAATACACGTATTTGAGTGGTCTATGAGGGATTCCAAGTACTTATAAAACTCTGAATCATATCCAAAATGTCTCTTGCATAGACCTTCTTTCTTTTCTCACTGCTAACTTAGTGCCGACCCTCTTAACTTCTTGTCTACATACTACAATGGTCGCCTAACTGGTCTCCCTCTCCAATCAATATTATACACGACTGCTAGAGCTATTGCCATTCCCCGGCTGTAAAACATTGACTTCTTAGTGCTTGGAATAAATAACCAATTACTTAGCCTATGTATAAAGTGCCCCATTATATGACCACAACCTATATTTTAACCTTCTCCCTCTACGTCCACCCTCATGTGCAGCTATCTATCTATTAATTCTCACATTTGCCTGGTATATTCTTCCAGTTCTATCAGTCTTGGATCAAGTTCCCTCTTTCATCTGAAAAGATCTAATAGATTCAGCATTCAGACTAAATCTCTCTTTCCTACAAACCACAGATATCACCATTCAGAATTCATCTTCTTTCCTATACTGTCACAAGATTATTTAAATCATAGCACATATTACAGTCTTCTACTAAGTTTCTTCATGGACAGCTGTCTCCCTCCCTAGAATAAGGACATATGGAGGCAAGAGAAAAATTCCACCTTGTTTCAGTTAATCTATGGTGTTTTCAATAACAAATGTGTGCAGACTGAATTGAGTTGGCTAAAAACTTGGGCGACTTTTAAATAAGTTACATTATGCTTATTTTTGTCTCCTTAAAATGCTAGATCATATAATTTATTTTTTCAGATGATTTAGGGAAAAATTTCACTAACATTTTTGTATTGGGTTATTATGCCCTCAGGAACCACTAAGGCATGTCAAGTTCTTTGTCTCTAGAGCGCATGGCTACAAACTGCAGAGATTTGATTCAGAAAGTTCTATATCCTCTGACTCTTTCCGCCAGCAGCCTTATTTTAATCTATTGCCTGTGGGGAGGCCTGAAGATGTCACTCTCTCTCTCCTAGAGAAAAAACATCAAGGTTTTTGTAGCAGCAGTTTGCTTGTGAGACTTACTGCCCTTCCTGGTTGGTGGATGTTCCTGAAATGCTGTAGAGTCTTGGCGCCAGAGAATTAGATATTTTCTCTGAGAAGTAAGAAACAACTTGCTAAAGTATGGGCAAGAAGAGTTGAAACTTGGCTTTTGATAGTCCCATTTCTCACTGGGATGGATGTTCTCATTTTCAGAGTGTAGGAGAAACTGGACGAAGGGGCTAGCGCTCCCGGGAGTGAGGGATAATCATGTCACACATGCCGGGGCCCATTCCCTCACCCCACTTCATGCGCACAGAAATGGAGCGGAACTTCTTTCTGGTGGTGGACACCCTAAGCCCAGCAGCCTCGCGATTATTGCTTCCTTTTCAATAGAAACAGATATTGTTTCACTACTGTTTGTTGGTTGAAAGGTCATGGGGCATTAGGTCACTGAAGCCCTCAAGGGAGGTAAAATACAGCCAGGGCGAAAACATAGTGCCAGCTGAGGGAACAGCAATTTGATTTTCTATAGGAATTTCCAACTACTTTCTACTTCTCCATGTCCTGCCCTCCTCAAAGTTATAACTTCTGGATTCAATAATAGCTACTGTTCATTTCGTTTTGGCTTTTCGTGTACTTTTCCAAGCAGCCTCCGTTTTTCCAAGGGGATGTCTCTCTCTCCCTTGAAAGTTACAAGATGTACTGATTTCATCTGAGCAACTGGAATAGTACAACAATAATTTTGCTTTAGGCTTTTGGGTTTTGTCCTACAAAATTTGTACTTAAGACATCTTTTCAGAATTTTCCTCGTGAACAAAAATCATTCCAGGTGGCATTTGGGAGCACAGGAAGCATAGACACAGAGGGAAAGAGAGGAGCCCGTTTGTTCTCCTCCTACATTTCCTGCTGGAGCTCAGCTCATGCTTGCCTGCCAGAGCAAATGTTTTTCAGAGCAGTTTTTATATGGTCATAGATTTGAGGTCAGCCACCGCCTCTCTGCTTCTTTTAAAAACTGCTTTCCATATAAATGATTACAAGCCCAGGAGTCTAGAATTTTTTCTTGTTCCGCTTTTATTGCCAACACACAGCGACCTTAAATAAGTCACTAATATTTGCGCCTCAGTTTCCTTCTTTGTCAAATGGAGAGGATCCCTGGCCTCCTGCTCCATGGCATTGATGTAAAGATCAAGTGAGACCATGAAAGAAAAACGTGCAAATCTCTAAAACACCAAATATAACAATGAGATAATTTATGTGACCATACTTTGTAAACTCTAAAGTGATATATGAGTAATTATGCTTTTGATTAAAATTGCTCCCTAAGAGTCCTGAGAACATTCGCTAACCCTCAAGGGCATGAAGGGTAATACTACACATTTAATTGCTACTTTTCCATCCTTGCTAAACTACACTCGCCTCCTGCATGCCCTTCCAGAAGGCTTTTTTCTCACGATGGCTCAGCCAGCTTTTTGCCTGCGGCCATAAAATCAAGCCTTTTATACCTTAAATGCAAATACTTGGGTTCAGGAAGTACAGGAACATTCCTGGAAACTCATGCAAAATATCTTTACTGCCCTCATTCTCTGGAACCCAGAAGCCCTCACGTTATTTGGAGATATATGTTTCCGAAAGAAGGTGGCTATTGAAAGCTCATATGGCATGCAGATCAGTGAGCGGAAGAAAAAAAGTCACCTTCCTATATCTCCCCAGTTGGAGCACCAGTTATTCTTCTGGAAAATTACATTGCAAAAAAATCTGTGAAGGCTTCAAGTTCATCTTGCTCTTTATATCTAAAGAAGCTTTATGTGTATGGAGAGCCTGGTATTTTCCTCGCAAATTTTGGTCTGAAGAGATATGGTTGCCTCCCTGCCATGTGGCAGTGCTAAAGCAATGCTAACAGACCTAAGCAAATAAAAACTTGGAGGTGAATACTCTCTCATCTGTTTACCAACCTCACATCAAAAATAAAAGGCAAGTCCCAGGACTTCTCTGGCTGTCCAGTGGTTAGGACTTTGCCTTCCAATGCAGGGGATGCGGGTTCAATCCCTGGCTGGGGAGTTAAGATCCCACATGCCTCGGGGCCAATAAACCAAAACATAAAACAAAAGCAATATTGTAGCAAATTCAATAAAGACTTTAAAAAATGGTCCCCCGGAAAAGAAAAATACAAGGCAAGTCCCAACAACATGCATCTGATTTTTTGTTTTGTTTTGTTGTATTTTGTTTTAATATACTTTATTTTTAAAGAGTAATTTCAGGTTCACAGTAAAATTGAGCAGACGGTATAGAGGTTTCCCATATACCCCCTGCCTTGACATATTCATAGCCTCCCCCATTAACATCCCCCCACCAGGGAGGTGTATTTGTCACAACTGATGAATCTACATTGACAATTCATTATCACCCAAAGTCCATAGTTTACATTAGATTCACTCTTGGTGCTGTATATTCTAGGGGTTTCAAAAAATATATAATGACATGTATCTACCATTATAGTATCACACAGAGCAGTTTCACTGCCCTAAAAATATCTTTATTCTGCCCACTCATCCCTTCCCCCACCAGCCCATGGCAACCACTGATCTTTTTACTGTCTCTATGGTTTATTTCTTAGCCAGAGTGTTATATGGTTGGAATCATATAGTACATAGCCATTTCAGACTGGATTCTTTCCCTTAGTAATATGCATTTAAGGTTTTATAATGTCTTTTCATGGCTTGATAAATAATTTCTTTTCAGTGATAAATAATATTCCGCGGTCTGGAAGAAGCACAGTTTATCCATTCACCTACTGAAAAACATCTTGGTTGCTTCCAAGTTTTTGAAATTATGAATGTGTACTTATTGCCATTTTGCTAATTGTTTTCTGGATGTTTTGTAGCTCTTCTCTGTTGCTCCACTCTTCTCTTGCTCTCTTCCCTTGTGATTTGATGACTATCTTTAGTGTTATGTTTGGATTCCTCTCTATTTTTTGTGTAACTATTACAGGTTTTTAGATTGTGGTTACCATGAGGTTTATATATAACCACCTATGTATATAGTAGCCTATTTATTGATGACCTCTACCAGAGGTGTGTTGAACTGTCTTCAGTTTAAATGTATTTTTTCTTTTCTCTGTTGAGCTTGGTTGATTTTTACTACTCTGTCATCCAGATTGCCAAATCGTCCTTTTTAGTCCTCCCTCTAGCCTATTAGTGGCAGGAGCTGGCCCCACTAAGCTGGAGCCGTGCATGCCACTGGGCTGCACAGCGAGCCAGGCTGGGGGCCAGCCCCAGCTACCAGCGCACCTATAGTAGTTGGTCCAGAACAACAGAAGGGCCCATGTAGACCACATAGGGGACACCTTCCGAGCATCTAGCTCTGATGTTCAGAGGGGAACATGCTGCTGGGCCCCGTAGAATGTTTCCTACATAAAGTCTCTTCTCCAAAATTAGGAGATGTAACAGACCTACCTAATACAGAGAAATAAATTAGGCAAATTAGGCAAAACAGAAATAAATTAGGCGAATTAGGCAAAACAGAGAATTAGGCAAATTAAGGAGACAAAGGAATATGTTCCAAAAGAAGGAACAAGACAAAAATTCACAAAAAGAACTAAACAAAATGGAGATAAGCAATCTACCCCAAAAAAGAGTTCAAGGTAAAGATTATAAAGATACTCACTGATATTAGGAGAAAAACGGATGAACACTTGAACAAAAAACTAGAAAATGCCATTGACCCTTGAACAACATGGGTTTAAACTGTGTGGGTTCACTTATAAGCAGGTTGTTAGATTGTTTTCAATAGACACTACAGTACTACATGACTGTGGTTGATTGAATCAGCAGATGCAGAACCACAGATACTGAGGGCTGACTATGAGACTTGAACATCTGCAGATTTTGCTATCTATGGTAGGTCCTGGAACCAATCCCCCATGGATACCAAGGGATGACTGAAGAAAGGAACCAATCAGAGCTGAACAATACAATAACTGAAATTTGTAAAATGCATCTGCTTTTGAATTGGCCTAGAGGGGAGGTTATTCTAGAACCTGCTGACACTGGCATTGTTGTTTCCTCCATTCAGAGAGCTTCAAAGGTTTGTCACACTGTTTCAGATCTATTTTCAGTCAGTAGGTACAATATCACTATGATTGGTATTTTATATTCCTCATTTAAATACAAAAAAACAAACAAACATCCTACTAGGTAAATTGTATTTGTTACTTTTCACCTTAAAGTAATTTTAAGTAAATCAAGGCTTTACATCAAGAAATGTACTTAACTTTTACCCCAGCGTGACAGCATACACATTTTTCTCAAGTGCACATGAAACATTCTCCAGGATAGATCATATGTTAGGCCATAGAACAAGTCAATAAATTTAAGAGTATTGAAATCGTATCAAGCATCTTTTCCAAATACAGTGGTATAAAACTAGAAATAAATTACAAAAAGAAATCTAAAAAAATCACAGGGCCTCCCTGGTGGTACAGTGGTTAAGAATCTACCTGCCAATGCAGGGGACACAGGTTCGAGCCTTGGTCCCGGAAGATCCCACATGCCGCGGAGCCACTAAGCCCATGCGCCATAACTACTAAGCCTGCGAGCCACAGCTACTGATGCCCGCATGTGTAGAGCCCGTGCTCCACAATAAGAGAAGCCACCTCAATGAGAAGCCTGTGCACCACAACGAAGAGTAGCCCCTGCTCTCTGCAACTAGAGAAAGCCCATGCACAGCAATGAAGACACAACACAAACAAAAATGAATAAAATAAAATAATTTTTAAAAATTCACAAATATATGGAGACTAAACTCTGTGCTACTGAATAATCAATGGGTCAGAGGAGAAATCAAAAAATACCTTGAGACCAGTGAAAATGGAAATATAACATACCAACACTTATAGGATGCAGCAAAAGCAGTTCTAAGAGGGAAGTTCTGATAAATACCTACATCAAGAAATGGGAAAAATCTCAAACAATCTAACTTTACCCCTCAAGGAACTAGAAAAAGAAGCCCAAAGTTAGTAGAAGAAAGGAAATAAAGATCAAAGTAGAAATAAATGAGAGACTAAATAGGGAATAGAAAAGATCAATGAAACTAAGCTGATTTTTTGAAAAGGTTAACAAACTTGACACTTTTAGCTAGACTTACAATAAAGAAAAATGGGGACTCATAAAATCAGAAGTGAAAGAGGAGACAGTACAACTGACAGCACAGAAATACAAAGGATCATAAGAGATTACCATGGACAATTACACACCAACCAATTGGACAACTTAGAATAGATAAATTCCTAGAAATATACAGCCTACCGAGATTTAGTCATTAAAAAATTTTTAAATCCGAAGAGACCAATTATTAAGGAAATTGATCAATAATTTTAAAAACTCCCAACAAATAAAAGTACAGAACCAGATGACTTCACTGACGAATTCTATTAAACATTTAGAGAAGAATCCATAGCATTCCTTCTCAAACTCCTCCAAAAAATAGAAGTGGAGGAAACACCTCCAAACTGATCTTACCAGGTCAGCATTACCCTTGTACCAAAACCAGACATGGACACCACAAGAAAAAAAAAAAAAATTACAGGCCAATATCCCTGATGAACATAGAGGCAGAAATCCTGAACAAAATACTAGCAAACCAAATTCAATAATACATTAAAGCAATCACATACCATGATCAAGTGGGGTTTATTCCAGAGACGCAAGGATAGTTCAACATCTGTAAAATAAATGTGATACACCACATTAACAAAATGAAAGATAAAAATCATATAATCTTAATAGATGCAGAAAAAGCATAGACAAACTTCAATCCATTTATGACAAAAACTCCCAATGAAGAGGGTGCAGAGGGAACGTATCTCAACATAACAAAGTCCATATATGACAAGCCTACAACTAACATCATACTCAGCAGATTATGAGATTAGGATTAAAACAAGAATATGCCCACTCTTGCCACTTTTATTTAACATAGTGTTGGAAGTCCTAGATAGGGCAATTAGGCAAGTAAAAGACATAAAAGTTGTCAAAATCAAAAAGAAAGAAGTAAAACTGTCACTATTTGCATATGACATGATACTACATGTAGAAAACCCTAAAGACTCCACCAAAAAATTTAGATCTAATAAATTCAGTAAACTTGCAGGAATCAAAATCAATATACAAAATCAGTAGGGACCAAGGTGATTAGACATTTGCAAATGCAACTTTTTTTGAAATTTCTGTTTCTGAAGCTCGTTATTACTGTATAGAAACACTACTATTTTCTTCAGCAGATCTGTTGCCTAAACAAATCTCTGCCACGACTTTGAATTTCTATAGCCTGACCCTCAACATCTATCCCAACCTCATTTCTTCCTGTATCACTCTGTATATCCCATCTTACAACTTCCTCATCTTATGTCTAATCACCTCGGTCCCTAAGCATGGAAAGATTCTCCACTTCTCTCATTCTATTGAAATACTTCCAGACCCACCTCAAATATCACAACCTCTCTTCTTTTATTCCATCTATTCAGAAACAATTGTTCTTTTCCTAATGTGTCAACAGACTATTCATTGCAATTATTTGGTACTTATGTAGTTGTAACTTGTGTTTAAAATTAGGTGTTTACATGCCTGCCTCTCCCACTATATAGGAAATTCATCGAGAAGAGTGAAGAGTTAGCCACCACTTACTGCACCAAGAGTTCAGACTCCAAACCAGACAGACCTGGTTTGAATCTCAATTCTGCCACTTATTATTTGTGTATCTATAGGCAAATTGATTAACCTTTCTTGGCCTCAACTTTGTTTTCTTTTTTAGAAAATTAAAATATTATCTACCTTTTAGATTTATTGTAATAATTAAATGACACAACATTCAAAGAGCATCCACATTTAGGACACTGTAATCAAAGCTTGTTGAACTTGGGGTAAATGATAGCAGTAATGAGAAACAAGGCATTCTAGGTTGGGAAAAAAACAAAAACAAAAACAAGTTCAGGTACCTAGGCAGGAACAGCCATGCCCCAGGACCACTAAGCAGGCTTTTGTGACCAGAACACAGAGTGCTTGGGAAAGTGGACAACTACTTTACATAGTTTGTGTGAGATCATATAGTTAAGTCAGGTTAAGGTTTTTTTCGAAGAGGAGAGGGGTATGATTTGGGATTTGAGAATAATCAGTCTGATCGCTATACACTGAAATGGTTGACATAGATAAGGCATAAAGCGAAGGAGACCTGAAAAGGGTGATTGACAGCATTTGGAGATCAATAGATATATCCAGTGTGCCAATTATTGCTTACTTTCATTTGCTCTAGATTTAACCTCTCCTAGGGGAGCTTCAAGGAGTGTCTACATGTTGTACTTTCTAACCTAGACATGTGCTAAAGCCATGCTCACTCTAACAATATGTTTTGTTTTTTGTAGAATTGTTTTCCTTTTCTCAGTTGAGATCATTCTAGATCAAGGAGTCACATATGTGCTAACCTCTCTTCAAATGATTTCTTTTTTCCAGCTTTGTTGTCCTTCCAGCTGTTTACAAGTGTAGATACTGTATACGATATATAGAGGAAAATTAACCATTCTCACAACAGTATTTTAAATATTGTTTGCTTTCAATGTTTCCTAATTTATTTATCCATTTGACAAATTTTTATTAAATGCTTATCACATGCTGAGCATTGTACTGATCAATTAAAAAAAAAAAAAAAAACTAGTTAATGGACATACCAAACCCCTACTCTCATGAAAGAGGTTGAGTCTATTAGAAAATTCATCAAGAATTACCCTATTCAAATCATTTACAACAATGTCAGATTTGCTCAAGCAATAATACCAGGATACCTTAATCTCAACTTCAGTCTCCTAATTTGCCATTTATTTTGTTTCCTACCTGTAAGAATTCTTCTGAAAAAAATATCTCCTCACTCAAATTCTCATTATATCTCAGGTACTTGGAATTTTAGGTGTGGAAGTATATACAAGGGTATATGAAAGTCTAAATCCATTATAATTATTGTTCTCCCTTTTCCACATGTGTATCAGGTGGCAGGAAACAGCCCACATTCCTGGGCGGGGGCTGGGGGTGCATCAATGATTTTAATATAAATCATAATGGATAGAAAAGGTGGAGAGTAGCCTTTAAATTACAAGCACAGAGATGCCTAAGCATGAATTCACACTCTGTCACTTTTAGTTTGTGACCTTGAGCAAGTTCCTAAACATTCCCAAGCAGTTTATAGAATTCTCATCTATAAACTCAAAGGGGTAAAATACGATCAAACGATATAATTTACGTAGAGTGTCTTGTACAGTACCTAGCACCCAAAGGTATCTATTTTTATTATTAATATTTCAGTTTTTGAGACGAGTTGAGTTGAAGTCAATACGCATTAAGAACAGTAAGAAGGAAATTCTGCCTTGGTGAATATGCAACAACATAGATGAACCTGGAAGATATAATACTAAGTGAAATAAGCGAACCACAGAAGGATAAGTACTATATAACTCCACTTACATGAGGTATCTAAAGTAGTCAAACTCATAGAAGCAGAGAGTAAAATGCTGGTTGCCAGGGGCTGAGGGAGGAGGAAATAGGGAGTTGTTTACAGTGGGTGTAAGTCTCACTGTGTAAGATGAGTAAGTTCTAGAGACCTGCTGTACCACATAGTGCCTATGCTTAATAGTGCTGTGCCACGCACTCAAAATTTTTGTTAAGAGGGCGGATCTCATTTTAAGTCTTTAGGGGCTTCCCTGGTGGCACAGTGGTTAAGAATCCGCCTGCCAATGCAGGGGACACGGGTTCGATCCCTGGTCCGGGAAGATCCCACATGCCATGGAGCAACTAAGCCCATGCGTCACAACTACTGAGCCTGCGCTCTACAGCCCGCGTGCCACAACTACTGAGCCCATGTGCTGCAACTACTGAGGCCCGTGTTCTGCAACAAGAGAAGCCACCGCAGTGAGAAGCCTGTGCACCGCAATGAAGAGTAGCCCCCGCTCGCACCGCAACGAAGAGTAGCCCCTGCTTGCCGCAGCTAAAGAAAGCCCACGTGAAGCAATGAAGACCCAACACAGCCAAAAATAAATAAATAAAATAATTTTTTTTAAAAAGAGTCTTTACCCCCCACCCCTCCCACACACACAAAAGGCATAAGGAAATTTTTGGAGGGGATAGATATGCTTATGACTCGATTGTAGCAATGGTTTCATGCGTATATGCATATGTCCAAACTCTTCAAATTGTATACTTTAAATATGTGTGTTTTTTTGTATATCAATTATATCTCACTAAAGCTGTTAGAAAAAGAGCAGCGATATGTTCCAGGCCTTATGACAAAGTGGGGAGTAAAAATGGATAGAGATATAACCCAGCTTTTATGAAGTTCCAATGTCTAGCAGAGGAGACAGGCTCACAGACTCAACTGTGAGATCTCCAACCTTAGGGAGTGGGTCTGGTTTTGGAAACCATTGATTCTCAGTGCTGGTCACAGTGCTTGAAACATAATTATTTGTGGAAGAAAGGAAGGAGGGCAAGGAAGGAGAAGAAAGAAAGAGGGGAGGGGATGATAATCTCAAGTGTAGTACATGAACTGAATCAGATTTACATCCTTAAGAACAGTCCATGGACAGTCGAATAGGTAGGGTGGGTAACAGAACAATCCCTGTCCTCTTGTCTAGAGAGGCAGATTTACCATGAAGCCAGTGAAGCTTAAACTTTGGAGCTTCTTCCAAGGCCCTGTACTTCATTTCTATTAGTAATTTTTTATTCTTTTTCAAGAGGGACTCCCAAATTATATAAATTCAGACTCCAAAAAACATGGATCTGCCACCTCTTGCCAAGGTATACACCGCTCTCACTTATTGGGTTGGCCAAAAATTTCGTTTGGGTTTTTCCATAACATCGTACGGAAAAACCCGAATGAAATTTTTGGCCAACCCAATAAAATGGGGGTGGGATGCACGTACTAGAAAAGGTTGCTGCCCGTTGATATTACTCCTGCGCATTGAGAAAGTGGTGTAAAGAGTAGTGATGTAAACCCTATCAATGTTTTTTGGATAGAATATAAAACTTACTAATAAATAGAATAAATAATAATTAAACAGGAAAAGGAGGTGTTTCTAAAAATATTTCAAATGCATTGTCGTTAATATTTCTTTTAAAATCGAACTCAGGATATACAATGTTTATACAATTCTACTAGGTGAGCTCCACATAACAGTGTACTTTTTCTCTAATAAAATCCACTGTTCTGCTCAGAATCACCTTCAGTTGACATCTAAGCATCCAATAACCTAAAAATATTTTTATGATAAAAATTAAAGTTTTTATTTATCATTAAGTGGACTTTAATATTCTTATCTGAGAGACCATAGATAAATACGGGCCTTTTTATAATGAACAGCAAAATGCGGTTATAACTTATAGCCATCTTCTCTGAAGATAAAGCTTTAAATCTGCATCTATTCAGTAAGATTATTTTTAGTTAATTTCTCTCCATATATTCCTTTGGTGGTATATAAACATAGATCTCTCTCAAGCCACTAAAGCTTTGAGTTTGAAAGATGAGTATTTAATGCTTAAGGCAAAAATAATAATTTCATTTCTTCAGTTCCATTAAGATGACAAAAATGTTATCAAGCAGAATATACATGTGCTTTGCAGTGCTTGCTATTTCCAGCCTAATTTACTTTTTAATTAGAAAGTCTATCAGTTAGATCAATGGAATAATTTCTAGCCCAAGTTAAATCCTTATCATTAATTCTGATAAATCTAACAAGTAACTTTGGAAACACTGTTATGTGTTACTCCATTTTATTCTAAAATATTCTGAAATGCATGCTAGTCTAGGTGGAAAACACACTCGAGTTTTTTTTAAAAGAATACTTACACTAACTTTTCCAAATTTAACTCAAATATTTTTATGTAGTCTCTTAAAGTATGTTACATTTAAATAGATTGACACCCAGATCTTTGTTTCTAATACCATTCTCCAATTAAAGAGGAAATGGCTGATTCTAGGACCAGGGTCCAATATATACAGGATGAGCCTGGAGCATTTTATAGTGCCAGAAAGTAAGGAAGTGTTCAAAACATACACACAGTCACAGAAAAAAGTTGAAAGGGTATCACCTGTGGCAAACAGCCTCTTCATCACAAAGCCTGCAATTTTTCTAACTGACACCAGGAACGGCCAAGAATCTTTTATATGTCTTTGTGTGTGTGCACAGGCCCACACCCGAGAGTAGTATGTCAAAGGAAAGAGGAATCAACTAAAAGAGCTCTCAAAGGCCAATGCTGAAATGATTTCAGCAACATACAAGTAGTATTAGATGATAAGCCAAGGCATAAAATATCCATGTCTCCATATTGATATAAATAAATACATAAATAAATGGGGAAGAATAGACAAATCCCCCTTGCAGGAGAAACCCCAATTATTTATGTGGATACTCCACCCTCAGGAAGGTGGAATATAACACCCCTTTCCTGTATTGTGAACTGCAGGGAGTGACTTAATTCTAAAGAGTACAGTGTAAAAAGGGAAGGAAGCAAGAGTAATTTTACTGTGGAGAAACCTGACAGACAATACCTCAGTCAGGTGATCAAAATTACCCTAAAAAACAAATTATGTTGACAGTAGGTACCTTTGATACGTTGTGATGAGAATGGCAATTTACCTCTGTGGTATTTCTTCCCAGGGTAGTTCTTTAATAAATACTTCACAAAAATCTTAAATTCTATTTTAAATGGAACTGTCACTTTCTATTTCTCTTCTCCTCTATTTCCTCACCTTTTTGTAGTTTACAATTTATTTCACAGCAACATGTGTTTAAATTACAAAAAGATAATCCATATAAACTAGTTAGATAAATAAAATCAAAGATTTGTGATTGAAGTAATTGTGAGTAGAAAATAATATCTTCTGAAAATAGGAACACTGAATGAAAGAAATATTAAAGGGATGCAAGATAAAGCAAAAAAGAGACAAAATGTCTACACAACTTAAGGGACACTGTTATTTGTTATTCTATATTCATTATAAGGAATTACAATTCATGATTAATATATGGTGGTCAAATGGCCCGTAAACATATACAAAACTATTCAATTCTATTAGAAATCATGAAATTGCCAACAACGACCTAAAAAGGTAATAACCAAAATGAAAAAGTCAGACAAAACCAACTCTTGGTAAGGTCATGGAACAACGGTGACTCCCCTACACTGATATTGAGGAGGAGGGACTATAAATTGCTCCAGCCACTTTGGAAACCAAAATCTACTAAAGGTGGAGATGTGCATACCCTACATCTGAGTAATTCCACTCCTAGGAATATACCCATCAGAAATGCACACATGGGTTCACTAAAAGACATGTTCATAGCGGTACTATTTGTAGTAACCAAAACCTGGAAACTACCCAAGAGCACAATAAACAAATATATTGTGGTATATCCATACAAGGGAATACTGAGCAATCATACCATCACAGTACACAAAATATAGGTGCACCTTACAAACATGTTGAAAAGAAGATACACAAAAGTATACACCATATAATTCCACTTATAAAAAGAAACTGGTGAAACTAATCTATGCTGTTAGAAGTCAGCAGAATAGTTAAAATCTATTTTCATTTTTGGTTGGGTGGGATGTAGATTAAGAGAATCAGGCTTGCAAAGATAGAGTGACAGACCTGGTATTCAAACCTCTACTTGCTCATAAAACCTGTGTCCTTAATCATCAAATGTAGTAGGAGGTAGGTTGAAGGGCAGCTTCTGGGAGCAGATTTACAAGAATATGTTCAATGTGTGAAAACTCATGGAGCGTTATACTTATGAGGTATCTACTTTTCGTTCTATATGTCTATGATTTAACAACAGACAACAACCTGTTGCCCAGCCACCTGGCTTGAGTGATATTCTTCTGTCTCACCATATGATTACATGTACACTCAGATTACGTTTTCCCAACTTTCATTTACTTTTGTGCCTCCTCATAAATTTGTTAGGTTAGTCAATAAGAACCTGTGCATGACGAGAACAATTTTATATGAATAAATTTAAAATGATGATAATAATTTTAAAGCATTTTTATATTTACTCTTTGCCAAATCTCTCATTCTATAATTTGTTCTCCCACATCTGTACCATTCACCCATTTAGAATTCTTTAAAAGGATATAGACCAAAATCAGATACTTTTCAAGTTTGTTTCTTAGATCTTTAATACATGAGGATGGGTTCCTGTTTGAAAGTTAAAGATCTATTTCACATGCCTGTAACCACAGCCTTTTTAGTAAAAAACCCGAGCAACAACATCACAAAGTAATTGACTATAGGGGTGGGACTAAAAACAGATGATATGCAATGCTAAAAAAACCACTTCTATGTTTCAGCTAAATGTTACTGATCAACTTGAATTCTGTTTCTTGGACTTAATAAGTATAGGCATTTCATAGTAATAAAGTTAATCAAATGCCAAAGAAATAAACACTAAAATTAGAATGACCACACAACTTCCTTGGTAAACATAGCAGTTAAGAGCTTATCAATGAATTTTAGGGAATCAAATATAAATAATAATTTACTCCATGATTAGCAGGTAACAGACACTGTGCTAAATACTTTATAAACATTATCTTATTTAAGTCTAACAAATCTTTTGTGATAATCTATTAGCACCTTTTCTTTTGTGAGGGGAAGGGGGTAGATTAAGACAATAAGGCTCACAAAGATAAGTGACTGACCTCTGACCTAGTATGTATATACATATTTGCGCATAAAACCTATGTCTTAATCACCAAATGTATCCGCTGATTACATTCCTTTCCTTCAAAAAAGTAGTGGTCAATATGAACAAAATAGAAGTGTTTTCCGTCTTGATAAAACGCAAATTCTAATGAGCTTATTTCTTTTGGATACCTAATAACTTTGAACCTAAGACTGAACAAATAGACTAAAGAATACTGTCTAAATTGAGTTCATTTTTTTTAAGGTAAGCAAGTATTTGATTTATTAGCCTGGAAACATACCTGTCATATACTTGTTATGATTAAATATACTGAAATAATGCTAGTAGTCATCAGTAGAAATGAACATTGTATATTTCTGTGATTGTTGCTTGCTACAATAAACAAAAGAATGTAAAAATCACTCCAAAGCTTACCCTCCAGAGATACTTATTGTGAATATTTTGGTGTACTTTCTTTCAGACATTCCAATGAATCTACTAATACACTTCTGTATTTTTAATGGCTGCTACATAGTCATTTATACCAACACATCAAAATTTATTCAACCTGCTCCCTAGTGATAGACATTAAGCCATTTTTTTATTTTTTTGAGGGGGGCAGGGGAGTGCTTCCATAAACAACTCTGCAATATAAAATATCTCTACGAGGCTTATGCAATCATCTCCTTAGTGCCACATTTTAATATCCTTTGGCACAGTACATAGAAAACAGTAGGATCTGTAGCTCCAAGAAAAATACAGTAACAACTTATCTCTCTACAAACCTCCTGGTGCCCTTGCTCTGGCAGCCTGTGGGTCCCTGCTAGAGCTAGCCTGAATGCTGTGGTCAGGAATTCCACAGACAGGTCTCAGCAAGTGCAACCACACAGGCTGGCCTGCATTTATCCACTATTACCTGGGCCATCCCTGAGAAAAAGCCATAGCTCTTTTTGAGAGCACCCATGGGCAATCCTTTTAAGTTATATATTCAAAAAACTAATCACATGTTCACATTCCAAACATAGTGGCCTAAAGTCATCTATTGTTTTACAACCTGTTTTTAACTTAAGGCTTCTGAGAATTCATCTAACACATGGGACAGTCTAGTGACAAAGGGAGAAAATCTCACAAAATTGTTGATGAAAGGAGATCTCAGAACCTCCAGAAAAAAATATTCTCAGAATCCCCACCGAACATCCACTGTGTAGGCAGCTGGGATGACTAAATGACATTATAAAATTCTTAGTTCCATGTCTGATATACTAAGAGATCAATAAATGTTAACTATTATTACATTTTTTCAACTTCTCCATGTATTTCCTTTACCCACTTCCTCTAACTGAAAATTGCATTCTCAGGAATTTCCCTGGCTGCCTGTATGTGTGTTTTCTTCCCATAAAGTCCTGTCATCTCCACTGTAAAAAGTACTGAGTTTATTCAGTTTTTAACAAATTCATCCCAACATTCCAATTCAAACATCCAATATCTCACATGTGAATCATTCTAATGACTCCACACTAGTCTCCTTACATCTGCTCAAATTCCCTTCCAATCCCACTGTATAAAGAGGCAGAATGATGTTTTCAAATGCAAATCTGATCATGTATATTCCTTGCTTAACACTGCTCAGTGACTTCCCTTTGCTATCAGATGAAGTCCACATCTTTACCACAGCCCCTCTCCTGTTATCATCTCCATTCCAGCCACTCTGGCCTTCTGTTAGTTCCTCCAGGGCATCAGGGACCTTCTCTTGACAGCCTAGAAAATGCTATTACCTCTTTCTGGAAACCCTGTATCCCAAGCCACTATCTGTCTGCATAATGACTTTTATGTTTCAAATTTAATTGTAGAAGGGTGTTTTTTTTTTTTTGCGGTATGCAGGCCTCTCACTGTTGTGGCCTCTCCCGTTGCAGAGCACGGGCTCCAGACGCGCAGACTCAGCGGCCATGGCTCACGGGCCCAGCCGCTCCGCGGCATGTGGGATCCTCCCGGACCGGGGCACGAACCCGCGTCCCCTGCATCCGCAGGCGGACTCTCAACCACCGCGCCACCAGGGAAGCCCTGTAGAAGGGTTTTTGGTTCCCCTTCCCACCCTCCATTTAGGCCAAGATTCTTGCCATCATTTCATTTCTTATATATCTGTTCTGTGTTCTATCAGCTTTCCATAACCCCCTCTGAGTTCCATCAGTTCCAGATCCAGGTCTCCCTTCCTGCTATGTTTCCCCACCTAGTTCAGTTCAGAGCAGATAGCAAATGCTCAAAACTACCTGATTATTGAATGAAACACTAAAAAGATATGTGGAAGTCAAAAGCAACTTATTTATGTATTGGTATTGTATCAGTTTCTTCAGAATGGTCTATGAAGAAAACAATATGTACTTATTTACAAAAGCTGGAATAGGGCTTCCCTGGTGGCACAGTGGTTAAGAGTCCGCCTGCCGATGCAGGGGACGCGGGTTCATGCCCCGGTCTGGAGGATCCCGCGTGCCGCGGAGTGGCTGGGCCCGTGAGCCATGGCCGCTGAGCCTGCGCGTCCGGAGCCTGTGCTCCGCAACGGGAGAGGCCACAACAGTGAGAGGCCTGCGTACCGCAAAACAAAAACAAAAACAAAAACAAAAACAAGCTGGAATAACCTAGTACTAGAACAACGCATCAGTTACCTAAACACATCCCACTATTAGCACATTATAAAAGACAGATTTAATAAAACCAGATATATTCGTCTATTCCCAAATATTATATACTCATTTCAACATAAATGGAATGTGATATTTATTAGTCTCTATAATACACAGTAAAATACTTTGTCTGAATATAAAGGCAAATTAAATCAAATATGTATGTATGTATATATGTGTGTGTGCGTATATATATATATAATATATATATATATATATATATAAAACAAAATATTGTAGATTGAATAGTGAGGCTGCAAGTCCAAGATCAAGGTTTTGGCAAATTGGATTTCTCCTGAGGCCTCTCTCCTTGGCTTGCAGATGGCTGCCTTCTCACTGTGTCCTCATGTGGCATTTTCTTTGTGCATGCAAGTACCTGGTGTCTCTTCCTCTCCTTTATAAGGACACCAGTCATACTGAATTAGGGCCCCATCCTCATGACCTCATTTAACCTTAATCATCTTTTTTTTTTAATGTGGGTGAATAATTATTTTATTTTATTAACATCTTTATTGGCATATAATTACTTTACAATGGTGTGTTAGTTTCTGCTGTATCACAAAGTGAATCAGCTATACGTATACATATATCCCCATATCCCCTCCCTCTTGCGTCTCCCTCCCACTCTCCCTAACCCATCTTTTTAACTGTCTTATCTCTAAATACAGTCACATTGTTGGCTACAACTTCAACATATGAATTTGGGGAGACACAATTCAGTCTACAGAAGAAGTTCAAATTTTCTTATATCACCAATTATTACCACAAATAGAAAAAAATCCACCTGAATAGCAAAACTATGCTGTCAGTTTCAATAAGTATATGATACTTACTCCTATAGTGTTTAGAAGACCCAGCAGAATTCATTTTTTGTGGTTGTGCAATGATAACGATAAACTTCCCTCATTGTTATTATACCTGGGTTTCTGCTAATATAAGCTTATTTTTTTAAGAAATCCAGCAGATCAACGTTGTAAATAATCATTACCGTTCCTGTGTGCAGACTAATCCCTAGGGCCACACAAACTGTGTTTGTCATTTTTTTTCTTCCTGTCATCCTCTTTTGACCCTTGGAGCTCTGCTGTCCTCTTGGGTAAATAGTGTGAAAGCTGACAAAGTAACAAATGTTAGAGCTAAGTTTAACATTGTGGTTGCCATTCATCTGTAAAACACCAACATTTCTAGTTAAAGTTATAGGCATATTTTTATGTAAATTTTTCACAGTGATTTCATATTTTAAAAAGTTAAACGTGTTTCTTTATTAACTGCTGCTTTCAAATCTCCTGATAACTAGTCTATACATCACATCAAAATTTAATGGTTATTTATTTACTTAATGGAATATTACAATAACAGATTTCTATCCCTACACCCATATTTTGTATTCCCCTAGTGTTCTCCTGGTTGAATTTCCAATCCTCACTCCTAGACATCTTAGCCTTAATCATATCCATTTCAGTTCTGTGCTCTGAATACAAATAGCTCATTTTGCAACACAAGCATATCAATAATTCTTTTTCTTCTTCTTATCAAACAAGTTGTTATTTTGCAAATCCACCTTCCACCTATAACCCTGGTTCAGATTCATTTTTTACATGGTTGTTAAGTACTTGTGAACATATGATTTATGTTTTAGCCTCTGTAACACCACCACTTTCACATCTTTGAAGAAAGAAGTATTCCCTAACTAATTCCCTAATGATTGTTTTACCATTCTAATTTGACCGTCATCCCAGCTCTAATTCTACATCTTTTAAAATGCCATTTTTGATCTTTGCCTTTGTAGAAGAAAGTCTATTAATCCACTCTTCTATAGATAAGAATCCAAATGCCTGTCCAAAAAACAGTAGAGACTGTTTCTGTCATTTGTCCTTGCTCCTCAGGTGCTATTATTCTACTCCTTTCAGAAACCAAAATATATCTCATCCCTTATCTCTGCCACAGAAGATTTTTCTTAGATATTTAGGATGTGCTTGCCCCTTCCTACTACCTGATGTGCAAAACTCAGGAGGGGGATGAGAAGGGAGATCCAATGGCAACACAGTTTCCAGAGATACACTCTTAGTTTGAGAATGTCTTTGTGATATTGCAAATTTCAGGCAATGTAGAAGATACGTCTGGGAGGCACCAAGTTACAGTGCTGGTGTGCCCAACCATTTAATACATGAGGACACTCTTGCAATAGGAACAAAATGAGTTCCCACATATTTATACATTTAAGATGCATTTATAAAGAACTACATAATGAACACTATTATATAAACACAATTTTGAAATAGAATTGTATTCCATTAGACAGTAGCGTCTGTACACTTTTGACAATCTGTACACATGTGGGAAGGAAAGATTGCATACTCTGTCAACAGAATCTACTTTCTATGTATCTGGAGTCTTATAACCCCTGCAATAGTGATTTAGCTCTTCTCCTCAGTCAACCTTCAGATTTGACAGCCACAACTTGGAAACCAATTGGAGAAGTGAGACCTGGATTATATGTTCCCCTTTGGCTGTATAATTTAGGGCGAATCACTTAGGCCCCTAGGTCCTTGAGTTTTGTGAGGCTTCAAACTAAATCAGTCATGCATATAAAAGCCCGCTATGCACCATCAAACACGATACACATGCAAACTATCATTATCTCAAAGGACAAGTGGAAAAGGCCCGCATGAGAATTGCTGTGAAGTGATAAAGAAGGGCTACAAATTTCTAGAGGCCCCTTTGGAGAAATACCATTGTGGAAGTATTTTATGGAGAGCAGAACATACATTCTGGATTCCTCTGTCTTAACCCAAACTCTCTTCTTGCTGGGACAGTGACAGCAGAGTGGGGCAGCCCCTCTCAATTTATCACAGTCCTTCCTTCCCACATTTAATAATGTGCCATTTTTAATGCCTTCTGCAGGGGAGGAAAAATCTCTTTCCTCTACTCTTCTCTAAGTTCTTAACTGGGACCCCTGTAACAAAAGACAGATGGATACAAGTTTATTTAATATAAGTTTTATGTGACACAGAAACCTTCATAAGGAAATGAAGACCTGAACAAATGGGTAAAAATGAATGTTTTCATGCTAGGTCTGATGTGGAATGGGAAGTTGTGGAATGACAGGACAAACAGTATAAGCTACCTGTAATTAGCTGGGGGACACTTAGCAAGGCCTGTCCCTTAAGAGTCCTCTCTGTGTCTGTTAGCCTTCCAAGATAAAGATGCTCCTTTCCTCTGGGTTTAGGGAGGGCACCTCTCACATGACGGTTTAAGATCTTCTTTAGGGAAGGTGAGACAGTCCTTCCTGTATCTGTCATTCCTCAATTTCCTTTAGCCTGAAATATTTAACATGCCAAGTATCCTGTTTTGAGATAGTGTGTCCTGAATTCCATCACTTCCAAGAATCATTCTTACCCAGGTTTTTCACCAAAAATCATTTTCCCTACATGAAAGCACAGCACAGTTCTCAATGGTCCAGGGAAGCAAAATTTGCCACCACAAAATGTATCTCTTTGCTGGAGGGTTAATTTAGGCTGATTATTTTTAAAAGATTCAGGAAGAACATCTGACCTTCTCCCTAACTGCCTAAAAGAATGTAGATAGAGGACCTGCTCCAGGAAGGATGCTATCACCATAAATATCTATAGTATGAACTAGGTGTGTAGACTGGAAAGATCCTAGCAAAGACTATTAAAAATCTACTCTGTATCTCATTGTCTGCATGGTCCAGCAAACAATCATTGACTAAACATTTGCTTTTCCATCTCCAAGTGAATTGCCTTCCTCCCCTTTGAAGTCCCAACCCCTCACTGCCAACATCCTCTTTTGTCTGAGGTGAGAGTTTTAGCCATTTGGGCAAGTTACTCAGTCTTCCTGGGTCTCTTCCACATTATTAAACTTTTGTGTGATTTTCTCCTGTTAATCTGTGTCACGTCAACTTAATTCCTAGACCAGCCAGAAGAACTTAGAAGGGTAGAGAAAAATTTCTTCCTCCCCAACAATGGTGTAAGTGTTTTCTTTGGAATATCATTGGAAAAATGAGTGAAAGATTTTAAAATAATTTTATTTCCTTTTTTGTTGTATTATAGTAAGGCAATGAACAAAAGAGCAGTTTTCTAATTTATAGACTGATGCCATGCATTGGAATAAATCTATAAGTTAAAATAAACACCTCAGTGTTAAAAATAATGTATGTCTGAAATATTCCAAGCTCTTTCTTGAGTATACCATGTGAAACATAAAATTTAGGTCATGCTTCTAAGTAGGCTCACTCAAATATAAAATATTTATAGTTTAAGTAAAATCAGATTATATATTAACGGATATGATCTGTGAAGGCGCCAGGGATACACGGTTTTCACTGCAGTAAATACTGAACCAATTTAATGAAATAACCAACGAAAGTGTCATTTAGTGCCAGTGTGATCAAGGGTGTGTCACCCGGGTTGTGACATGATTTGTCACCTGAGCAATTGTCTACTAACAGAGTGCAACCAAGTCCATTGACTCATTTATTGAGGACACTATGAAGCCATCCACTGGTAACGATTTTCAGTCATCACTGATCTAGGCCAGATATGAACTGCTGACCTGGAGGTGCGAGATCCTATATCCGGCTTCTCATTACTTGTAGTAAGACTGTTTGCTTGCAAACAGTCTTACTAAAGAAACTGTTTAGAAAAGGAACAGATATTGCTTCGGTGTCTTCAAAAAACTTCCTGAATATACTGTTTCAAAATGTGCCTGTTTCACTAATTTGCTTCACTGATTTGCTTCTATTAGTAATATCCAGGATTCTGAGAGAAAGTAGGTATGTTTTATGCAAAGAAGGGATTAGGAGATTGAATCAACCAATTCTGCTGCGAAATATAATCAGTATTTCTTTATGATTTAAATTTTCCTAAAGAATGATGGAAGAGAGCAATTTACAAAAGTACTCACTTCTATTCGGCAGTCTTATTGATAATTTAAAGGCTACCGTATCTTTCCCAAATTCAGTAAGCTAGAAACCAACTGAACAAAAGAACAATCTCTCACAAATAGTATGACATTGACAAACTAAAAAATATCTCAAAAGGATCAGAAAAAAAAGGGTATGAGTGGACAGATGAAAAATACATGTATAGCTGTTGCCCACCCAGTCATTGCCTCCTCCACAGCAGACTCTCAAAAGGTGGAAAGGCAATATACATTACTCTGGAGCAGTGATTAATTCCATGTAACTTTCAAAGCAAGCTGACGAACTGAACACCTTTGAGAAAGGGATTTCATAAATACGCTATTAACATCATCATAGTAAATTGCAAAATTATTTTCCCATATGGAAAGATCTTTTCTCATACTTCGTAAATTATTTCCTGACCCCTCTCTATAGATATGATTTTACTTTTCTTACTATTGGCTTGACTTTCTGAGAAGCTCTGCAGACACAAATTCCTATCCCAAAAGTTTCTGCAGTGAGAGATGTTTCTCTCAAATATTGTTACAGATAGTGTATTTCATGTAAAAATGTGTCCCACATGGTGTAGTGTAAAAAGGATCTCATATTTAAGTGACTCTGTTCAAAAAGAAATTCTTTACAGACATCTCTTTGAAACTGTAAGGAGGACCGAGTTTAACATAGCCCTTGGCAACTCTTATTTATGTATTTCTTTAGCCATTCTAGAGCACCCAAGTTCCAGAAACTTCTCATCACCTATGTTACAAAAAAGCAAATCTTCAACTTCAACAGATCTCATGCCTACCACCTTATACCCTAAGTCATAGTCTTCTCCGCACTTTGTGATCTTTTAAATAATGGGAAACTGACCAGTCACAAAACTTCACTTCTGTGCCCCTCCTAGAAATGCAGTTTACCTGCTGGCATTCTTAAAAAAAAAAAAAAAAAATAGAGTAGCTTTTATAACTTTTTTTGTGGCCTCTCCCGTTGCGGAGCACAGGCTCGGGATGCGCAGGCACAGCGGCCATGGCTCACGGGCCCAGCCGCTCCGCGGCATGTGGGATCTTCCCGGACCGGGGAACAAACCCGTGTCCCCTGCATCGGCAGGCGGACTCTCAACCACTGCACCACCAGGGAAGCCCAAACTTTTAATATTTTACAGTCAGCATATTAACACATGGAAATAAAATCAGTAACTCCATTTAATAGTGTTATTGTTATAATAATAGCAATTATAATCATGCAACAAATATTTATTGGGTATATATTGTGTGCCAGGCACTGCTCTAGGTACTGGGGAAAAAAAAATAGATGAAAATCCCTGCCTGCATCGGCAGGCGGACTCTCAACCACTGCGCCACCAGGGAAGCCCCGCTTTTATAACTTTTTCTTGACTCTTTTCGGAAGGTGAGATGTGTGTATTGGACAATGTGGGTATGCAGGGCTGGATTATAGGTTATACTGAAGGCAGGAGAATAACTCAAGAGTGTTTTTTTGTCCTACACATGTGATCGAAACCTGTCAGATTAAAACACGTAATTTTTCTCTCCAACAGCAAGTCCAAAAAGTCTATGTGGCTTGTAGCTTTGTGAATAAACTGGCCTTCTGTGTTTGATTATAGTATCTCTACAATAGTTTTTTGTTTAAAAAAGAAAAATTCTGGTGATGCTCAAATAGTTGTTGAACAGCTAACAATTTCTCAAATATAAATAATTATGTGTTATGCAATGTGCTACGTGCTCTACAGGTACAGCTCATTTTATCTGCAAAGTAACTCTGTCAAGTGAATAATATTTTATCTCAAGCTTTGCAGATGAAAAAACTGGGGCATGGATTAGTTAACAATTAGCTCATCATTAGCAAGGAAATAAAATACTGGATTCAAAAGCAAGAGTTTGTCTCTAGAGGCTGAAGTTTTAAACACAGCTTTATCTTCCAAGGCCACTGTAGAGGAAGGAACACATATCACTCTCTTACGAAATGACATGATCTCTGGATAAACTAACAATCCTTCTAGTGCTAGCTCCAGTTAAGAAGCCATTCTGACACTGTTCCCATTCCCATTCCCATCTATTCATTCCCCTAAGAAGGGAATAAATTCATAAATTGGTATGAATGTAGCATACTCATCCTTGTGGTACGATATAGACCTGCACTCAGAAACTTTGTTAAAAGTCGTTTCTGATTCTAAAATGCTAAGATTTATGTTCATAAACAAATACAGTCTGCTTCAAGATTTTCAAGAGGAGAATAAAAGCAAGCTAAAAATATGCAACTAACAAAAATTCAACTTTAAACTGATATCAAGGGTAAATGATGGTTCTGTGACCATTAGTGGGGAGGGAAAATGGATTGGGTACTAGTGTCAAAGTGAAGCACCTGGCTGTCAGAAAGAACCTAAGTAATGTCAACACAATTCTCCACTGCAGGCTATGATACTTGAAAATAGTTTCAACTAAGCTGTACCTAAATTACAGTTACCTGACATTGCTTCTGCTATCAACCTGAGGTGGAGGTGGAGGTGAAGCTGAACAAATCTGATAAACTGCTTTAAGGAAATGACAGCGACAGCCAACAGGAATAGGGCAGGATGATATAATCCACTTAAACTTTATCAAAGATCTTCATATTCTGCATCAAAGACTTGTGTTTGAAATAAATAGGTACTCTCACGTGGGGAGGAAACAATAACAAAAAGAAAGGTTATCAGTTTTCTTGGTGGCCAAGAGGATCCAGAGATGAATCAATAAAAATTGGCAGAATCCAAAAGAAAAATTTTAAGTGATATTCAAACTGATCTTTCCAATATTCCTCTCAATGTAGTTTGTCAAAAATTTCAACTTGTCAATCAACTTTATCTCTTTCCTATCTGGCATCTGTGACAGTCTATAATATTAGGGTAAACATAAGGATTTTGGTAAGTTTCTTACCAAATATCATCTAATAAACCAAAATATCAGATATTATTTATAATACAGGGAATTATCTGACCCCTTTCCCATTTCTATTACTACCTGTATCATTAAAAAATGATATTTTTCTTCAAGTTCATTATGTTTCCATAAAAGTATAAATTAAGAACAGAGGAAAACATTAAGTTTGAATATCCTTGGTTTTAGTCAGGAGGTGATCCAAGCCATTAATGCTATTTAAACACCTTTCCTTTGGTATTCAAGACGGCAGCATGCTATCTGCAGGCAATGTACTGCTGAAAAACAAGACTTTAATGATAAAATAGAGGAAAAAAGACAAGCTACTCTTGTCAGTGTCAGTAGGTAAATAGCACTAATCTGTCTTCATTATTGCTAAGCAGACCGGTGGGGTGGGAGGATGTGTAATGTCTTTTACCATTATCCAAGAGCTAAGTACCAGGCAGAAACTTAAAGGCAGAATTACCTTTGATCAACAAAAATGTGGCAATCATTTCAGTCTGAAGATTGCCTTCAGAGAATTTTAACATCTTTCTGTTAAAATGAGAAGACCTCTCACTTTCCCTCATTATCATCATTTCCCTAAATTGTAAAGTTTGTTAGATTTGAATACTTCACACAAGCTTCTTCTCCGCCAAAAACGTAATAAACCCTCCAAAATAATAAAACACCTTGATCAGTAGATTTTCTTTTTGCACTTCCCTTAAAGAGATAAAAATTAATCTAAAAGGTAGGAAAGACAAATTGGAACATAAAAAATACAAATACCTACAATCAAAATTAAATCCTTTTTTTTGAACAGTTTTGTTTCTAGGCTGTATAGTCTTCATTCCGCTAAAAGATACTACTTTTCCTTTCCTTTTTCTTTTTTTTTTTTTTTTTTTTTTTTTTTTTTTTTTTTTTGTGGTATGCGGGCCTCTCACCGTTGTGGCCTCTCCCGTTGCGGAGCACAGGCTCCGGACTCGCAGGCTCAGCGACCACGGCTCACGGGCCCAGCCACTCCGCGGCACGTGGGATCCTCGCGGACCGGGGCACGAACCCGTGTCCCCTGCATCGGCAGGCGGACTCTCAACCACTGCGCCACCAGGGAAGCCCTTCCTTTACTTTTGAAATCTTATACATGACCAAAATCTGCTAAACCCAACTAACTAGGATTGACCCCATGCAGAATTGTTAAATAAATGGCATGTGTCTTGGGCTCTCTCCTTTTAGTGTCCCTTCCCACTGCTTCCAGGACACAGGCTTTTAACAACTCTGCTCAAAACAAAACAACAGGTCCAAAACGGAGTCTTTTATGTGAAACCCTATGTCACCAAACTGAGACACAGTTCCCGTCTCTCCCACAAATGGAATGTTAAACCAGTCAGTCAGGGATCATCTGGTCGGCACTAGTGGGGTCACTGGCCTGATAGAACCCTGCCATCCCCTAAAGGAAAGTGACCTGCCATACCCAATCCACTTTTTGCTAGTTAAACTTCCTTGTTCCCACTCCCTTCTGCCTATAAAGTCTTTAGTTTTGTACAGATCCTCAGAGCTTTTTATCTGCTGGATGAGATGCTACCCAGCTCATGAATCATGGAATAAAACCAGTAAGATCTTTAAAATTTACTCAGTTGAATTTTTTTTTTAACAATTCATCATCAAACTGGTCAGTAAATCTTTGTTCACACCCAAGCCCCAATTCTCACCTCTGCCACCACCGGCTACTCTTCCTGTGTTCCCTATGTTAATAAGGTAGACTCATCGGTCACTGAGTTATTAAGGTAAGAAGTATGGAGTCATCCTTGATTCAACATCCAATCAATCTTTATATGTTATTGATTGATTCTACCATCTACGTATTTCTTGAATTTCACAATTTAACTCCATTCCCATATATACTTTCCTAACTAACGTCCACTATTTCAAGTCTTCCTCAATCTGTTCTTTACCAGGTAACCATTGATCTGGTTAAATAAAGAAAATCTGATCACCTTACTTTTCTATTTAATTTCATTAATGGATCCTCACATATTCAGAATAAAAGACACATTCTTTCACATGAAGAGGTTTCGAGAGATACAGTTGGACTGGTAGATTGTGATTAATTCATACAGGGATAAAAAAGACATACTAAGGAACACGGATTTAATTCTGAAGGAAATAGAAAGGCTTCAAGGTTTTTGAGCCAAGGAGAAACTTGATCAGTGCTATAGTTTAGGAAAAGAAAGCTTAGAGCAACAGGCAAAATTAACTGGGTGGAGTGTGCAAGACTGGATCAGGAAACCAATAAAGAAGGTATTGCAGTAAATTAGAAGAAAAGTAATGAGATCTTCCAGTATGGTAGTGGCTGTGAGAATGAGTAGGAAGGAATCAAAGTGAGAGTTATTATGAAGGAAAGTCAATAGTTCTCAACAAGTGACTGGCTATGAGAAGCAAAGATGACAGAGGATTTTAGCATAATGACCAGGAAGAAGATAGTACAATTAATACTTAAGACATACTGCAGAAGGAGCACAGTATGTCCAGCTTCAGCCATATTGGATTTGAAGAATATTATGATACGCCACTCAAGTAATGTTCACAGTAGGAAACTGAACATTTCAGACTAAGTCTTTTGTATGTTAAGTCAAGGATTTATACCTGATTATTTTTTTTTTTTTGAAATACATATTCCCTGTTGTTGGTATAGAAAAAAATTACACAGCCTGTACATTTACAATTCTGTAAGGGAATTTTCAAATCATTGTGAGGCACAAGGCAAGACCAGCTACATAATTTACAGGGCCCAGTGCAAAATGAAAATATGGGGTCCCTGGTCCAAATATTAAGGGTTTCAAGATGGCAACAGCAAAGCATTTAACCAAGCCCAGGGCTCTTCTAAGCAATGAGCCTTGTGCAACTACATTGATGTTACACCTATGAAGCCAGCTCTGGTGTAAGAATCAAGTGTCCTATCTCTTTTACTGCCATAATTACTAGGAGAAGAGATTTCAGGGGTCCATCTATGTCCTCTTATGCATCTCAAAATGCACTTGCAATTCTAATGGGGCACCATCAGGTTTCCTCAGTGTGCATGTGCTTGATAAAATCATAATTAGTCCTAATATATCTTCTTTGATAGAACTCCTGACATATTTACTGTCTGCCAACAGAGATAAAAATACTAGAAAAAAATAAGAAAGTTGAGAAGAGTAAAATTGTTTAAAAAATTCTCACTTTCGGTCTATTCTTCCCTATTATGTTAGATATTTAGTCCTAAGGCTAACAGTTTATCAAAAGTGGGACAAAAAATTCAGACATGAATTGGCATTGGAAAACAATTTGGAAGGATTCACACTGCTAGTCTAAAGTGAACCTCTTGGGGCTTCCCTAGTGGCGCAGTGGTTGAGAGTCCGCCTGCCGATGCAGGGGACACGGGTTCGTGCCCCGGTCCGGGAGGATCCCACATGCCGCAGAGCAGCTGGGCCCGTGAGCCATGGCCTCTGGGCCTGCGCGTCCAGAGTCTGTGCTCCGCGGCGGGAGAGGCCACGGCAGTGAGAGGCCCGCATACCGCAAATAAAATAAAATAAAAATAAAGTGAACCTCTTGGTATTTTATTTATTTTTCAACAAACATTGTCTAGTGCAAGTTATGTGCTAGGCACTATTCTAAACGCTTTATAAATATTAACTGACTGACTGCTCATTAAAAAAACCTATGAGGCAGGTCTATTTTTCCCATTTCACAAGTAAGAAAATCAAGATACACAGAGGTTAATGATCTGCTCAAGGTTATAAAGCAAGAAGTAGCAAAGCCAAAAACTTGAACCTTCTGGCCCCAGAGTTCACATTCTTACATAATACACTGTGCTGTTCCCCACCACCCCACTGTGCTGTTCCCCACTACCACTTCCTCACAAACAGAAGCAGAAATAGAATGAAGTGTTACATAATTTTACAATTCCAGGGAAAATGATTATTTGATGTATATAAAAACATTTTTTTCAAAAATACTCAAATACAACAAACAAAATTATGAATAATTATTGAAAGTACCCAAAAGATAAAATAGTAAAACACTGGGTAAATTTTGTATAGAAAAAATTGAGGTAATTTAGTATTTTAAATATGTACCATCTTTCTTTTTTTAGAAGATATTGGGGGTAGGAGTTTATTAATTTATGTATTTATTTGCTGTGTTGGGTCTTTGTTTCTGTACAAGGGCTTTCTCTAATTGAGGCAAGGGTGGGGGGCCACTCTTCATTGCGGTGAGCGGGCCTCTCACTATCGTGGCCTCTCTTGTTGCGGAGCACAGGCTCCAGACCCGCAGGCTCAGTAGTTGTGGCTCACGGGCCTAGTTGCTCCGTGGCATGTGGGTCCTCCCAGACCAGGGCTCGAACCCGTGTCCCCTGAATTAGCAGGCAGATTCTCAACCACTGTGCCACCAGGGAAGCCCCTATATGTACCCTCTTTAATTTGAATTCCTGTAACTATCCACAATTTGAAATTTAAATCAGTAAGTTGTCATCTAATGTGTAAATTCTGATTTTACATGTCTTTGGGGAAGAGTGGAATGGGATCTTCTTAAATTTTTTAATTGACTGATCAGCTTTTTGCCACCTCCCACCCCTGTGCCTAATACACTGAAAAGTTAAGGAACTCTTGCTTTATTATCCAGTATTTTGTGCTCTACTGTAATTCTTTTAAACTAGAGATCTGTACAGCTTGTATTTTTCAAGAGGTTGGAAGTATTTGGCCGTGGTGGGGGAAGTAATGATGGAAAGTCACTGATGGGGAGGGGACTTGAGCTGATGAGCAGTCAGGCCCCTAGAGGATAGTCTGATATTAGTTTTTCAGAATTTAACTCAACATACATGTATAATTTTCTAACACGTATGAAAGAAAAAGCAATAACTTACTATTAATACCTACCCTAATTCACTCTTTACTTATTTTCAAACTTTTCTAAAACTAAGGTGATTATAAAATCTATTTTCCAAAATGTGTAACACTTTTGGGAAATATAAGAAAGCAATACTAAAAATTATGCTGGGATGACAGGTATGCCAAGACTATCCAAGGCAACTAGGGCGTATCACTCAATTTATAACCAATCCAATCTAATCCAGCTTTACCTTAACCAACTGTTCATAACCCATCAGCAAAAAATTAGGAAATCTTATTAAACTCTTTCATTCAAAGCTGATAACATGGAGGGGCTTCAAGATGGCGGAAGAGTAAGACGCGGAGATCACCTTCCTCCACACAGATACATCAGAAATACATCTACATGTGGAACTGCTCCTATAGAACACCTACTGAACGCTGGCAGAAGACCTCAGACCTCCCAAAAGGCAGGAAACTCCCCACGTACCTGGGTAGGGCAAAAGAAAAAACAAAAAACTGAGACAAAAGAACAGGGACGGGACCTGCACCAGCGGGAGGGAGCTGTGAAGGAGGAAAGGTTTCCCACACATTAGGAAGCCACTTCGCCCGCGGAGACTGCGGGTGGCGGAGGGGGGAAGCTTCGAAGCGGCGGAGGAGAGCGCAGCAACAGGGGTGTGGAGGGCAAAGCGGAGAGATTCCCGCACAGAGGATTAGTGCTGACCAGCACTTACCAGTCCGCAAGGCTTGTCTGCTCACCCGCCGGGGCGGGGTGGGGGGGGGGGTGCTGGGAGCGGAGGCTCGGCTTCAGTTGGAGCGCTGGGAGAGGACTGGGGTTGGCGGCGTGAGCACAGCCTGAAGGGGTTAGTGCGCCACACCTAGTCCGGAGGGAGTCCGGGAAAAAGTCTGGAGCTGCCGAAGAGGCAGGAGACTTTTTCTTACCTCTTTGTTTCCTGGTGCATGAGGAGAGGGGATTAAGAGCACCGCCTAAACAAGCTCCAGAGACGGGCGCGAGCCGCTCAGCGCGTACCCCAGAGACGGGCATGAGACGCTAAGGCTGCTGCTGCCACCACCAAGAAACCTGTGAGCAAGTACAGGCCACTATCCACACCTCTCCTCCCGGGAGCCTGTGCAACCTGCCACTGCCAGGGTCCCGTGATCCAGGGACAACATCCCCGGGAGAACGCACGGCGCGACTCAGGCTGGTGCAACGTCACGCCTGCCTCTGCCGCGCAGGCTCGCCCCGCACTCCGTGCCCCTCCCTCCCCCTGGCCGAGTGAGCCAGAGCCCCCGAAGCAGCTGCTCCATTAACCCCATCCTGTCTGAGTGGGAGCAGACTCACTCAGGTGACCTACACGCAGAGGCGGGTCCAAATCCAAAGCTGAACCCCAGGAGCTGTGCAACAAAGAAGAGAAAGGGAAATTTCTCCAGCAGCCTCAGGAGCAGCAGATTAAAGCTCCACAATCAACTTTATATACCCTGCAACTGTGGAATACCTGAATAGACAACGAATCATCCCAAACTGAGGAGGTGGACTTTGGGAGCAAAGATATATAATTTTTTCCCCTTTTTCTCTTTTTGTGAGTCTGTATGTCTATGCTTCTGTGTGTGATTTTGTCTGTATAGCTTTGCTTCCACCATTTGTCCTAGGGTTCTGTCCATCCGTTTTTTTGTTGTTGTTGTTCTTTTTTTTACTTAAAAAATTTTTTTTCTTAATAATTATTTTAATAACTTTCTTTTCTCTTTCTTTCTTTCTTTCTTTCTTTCTTTCTTTCTTTCTTTCTTTCTCTTTCTTTCCTTTTTCTCTCCCTTTTATTCTGAGCCATGTGGATGAAAGGCTCTTGGTGCTCCAGCCAGGCATCAGTGCTGTGCCTCTGAGGTGGCAGAGCCAACTTCAGGACACTGGTCCACAAGAGACCTCCCAGCTCCACATAATATCAAACGGCAAAAATCTCCCAGAGATCTCCATCTCAACACCAGCACCCAGCTTCACTCAACGACCAGCAAGCTACAGTGCTGGGCACCTATGACAAACAACTATCAAGACAGGAACCCCATCCACTAGCAGAGAGGCTTCCTAAAATCATAATAAGGTCACAGACACCCCGAAACACACCACCAGACGTGGACCTGCCCACCAGAAAGACAAGATCCAGCCTCATCCACCAGAACACAGGCACTAGTCTCCTCCACCAGGAAGCCTACACAATCCACTGAACCAACCTTAGCCACTGGGACAGACACCAAAAACAATGGGAACTACAAACCTGCAGCCTGTGAAAAGGAGACCCCAAACACAGTAAGTTAAGCAAAATGAGAAGACAGAAAAACACAGCAGATGAAGGAGCAAGATAAAAACCCACCAGACCTAACAAATGAAGAGTAAATAGGCAGTCTACCTGAAAAAAAATTCAGAATAATGATAGTAAAGATGATCCAAAATCTTGGAAGTATAATGGAGAAAATACAAGACACGTTTAACAAGGACCTAGAAGAACTAAAGAGCAAACAAACAATGATGAACAACACAATAAATGAAATTAAAAATTCTCTAGAAGGGATCAATAGCAGAATAACTGAGGCAGAAGAACGGATAAGTGACCTGGAAGATAAAATCGTGGAAATAACTACTGCAGAGCAGAATAAAGAAAAAAGAATGAACAGAACTGAAGACAGTCTCACAGACCTCTGGGACAACATTAAACGCACCAACATTCGAATTCTAGGGGTCCCAGAAGAAGAAGAGAAAAAGAAAGGGACTGAGAAAATATTTGAAGAGATTATAGTTGAAAACTTCCCTAACATGGGAAAGGAAATAGTTAATCAAGTCCAGAAAGCACACAGACTCCAATACAGGATAAATCCAAGGAGAAACATGCCAAGACACATATTAATCAAACTATCAAAAATTAAATACAAAGAAAACATATTAAAAGCAGCAAGGGAAAAACAACAAATAACACATAAGGGAATCCCCATAAGGTTAACAGCTGATCTTTCAGCAGAAACTCTGCAAGCCAGAAGGGAGTGGCAGTACATATTGAAAGGCATGAAGGAGAAAAACCTACAACCAAGATTACTCTACCCAGCAAGGATATCATTCAGATTTGATGGAGAAATTAAAACCTTTACAGACAAGCAAAAGCTAAGAGAACTCAGCACCACCAAACCAGCTTTACAACAAATGCTAAAGGAACTTCTCTAGGCAGGAAATACAAGAGAAGGAAAAGACCTAAAATAACAAACCCAAAACAATTAAGAAAACGGGAATGGGGACATACATATCGATAATTACCTTAAATGTAAATGGATTAAATGCTCCAACCAAAAGACACAGACTGGCTGAATGGATACAAAAACAAGGCCCATATATATGCTGTCTACAAGAGACCCACTTCAGACCTAGGGACACATATGGACTGAAAGTGAGGGGATGGAAAAGATATTCCATGCAAATGGAAATCAAAAGAAAGCTGGAGTAGCAATTCTCATATCAGACAAAATAGACTTTAAAATAAAGACTATTACAAGAGACAAAGAAGGACACTACATTATGATGAAGGGACCAATCCAAGAAGATATAACAATTGTAAATATTTATGCACCTAACATAGGAGCACCTCAATACATAAGGCAAATACTAACAGCCATAAAAGGGGAAATCGACAGTAACACAATCATAGTAGGGGACTTTAACACCCCACTTGCACCAATGGACAGATAATTCAAAATGAAAATAAATAAGGAAACACAAGCTTTAAATGATACATTAAGCAAGATGGACTTAATTGATATTTATAGGACGTTCCATCCAAAAACAACACAATACACATTCTTCTCAAGTGCTCATGGAAAATTCTCCAGGATAGATCATATCTTGGGTCACAAATCAAGCCTTGGTAAATTTAAGAAAATTGAAATTGTATCAAGTATCTTTTCCGACCACAATGCTATGAGACTAAATATCAATTACAGGAAAAAATCTGTAAGAAATACAAACACATGGAGGCTAAACAATACACTACTTAATAATCAAGAGATCACTGAAGAAATCAAAGAGGAAATCAAAAAATACCTTGAAACAAATGACAATGAAAACACAATGACCCAAAACCTATGGGATGCAGCAAAAGCAGTTCTAAGAGGGAAGTTTATAGCAATACAATCCTATCTTAAGAAGCAAGAAACATCGCAAATAAAATACCTAACTTTACACCTAAAGCAGTTAGAGAAAGAAGAACAAAAAACCCCCAAAGTTAGCAGAAATCATAAAGATCAGATCAGAAACAAATGAAAAAGAAATGAAGGAAATGAGAGCAAAGATCAATAAAACTAAAAGCTGGTTCTTTGAGAAGATAAACAAAATTGATCAGCCATTAGCCAGACTCATCAAGAAAAAAAGAGAGAAGACTCAAATCAATAGAATTAGAAATGAAAAAGAAGAAGTAATAACTGACACTGCAGAAATACAAAGGATCATGAGAGATTACTACAAGCAACTCTATGCCAATAAAATGGACAACCTGGAAGAAATGGACAAATTCTTATAAATGCACAACTTCCGAGACTGAATCAGGAAGAAATAGAAAATATGAATAGACCAATCACAAGCACTGAAATTGAAACTGTGATTAAAAATCTTCCAACAAACAAAAGCAGAGGACCAGATGGCTTCACAGGCGAATTCTATCAAACATTTAGAGAAGAACTAACACCTATCCTTCTCAAACTCTTCCAAAATATAGCAGAGGGAGGAATACTCCCAAACTCATTCTACAAGGCCACCATCACCCTAATACCAAAACCAGACAAAGTTGTCACAAAGAAAGAAAACTACAGGCCAATATCACTGATGAACATAGATGCAAAAATCCTCAACAAAATACTAGCAAACAAAATCCAACAGCACATTAAAAGGATCATACACCATGATCAAGTGGGATTTATCCCAGGAATGCAAGGATTCTTCAATATATGCAAATCAATCAATGTGATACACCATATTAACAAATTGAAGGAGAAAAACCATATGATCATCTCAATCGATGCAGAGAAAGCTTTTGACAAAATTCAACACCCATTTATGATAAAAACCCTACAGAAAGTAGGCATAGAGGGAACTTTCCTCAACATAATAAAGGCCATATATGACAAGCCCACAGCCAACATCACCCTCAATGGTGAAAAACTGAAACTGTTTCCACCAAGATCAGGAACAAGACAACGTTGCCCACTCTCACCACTATTATTCAACATAGTTTTGGAAGTTTTAGCCACAACAATCAGAGAAGAAAAAGAAATAAAAGGAATCCAAATCAGAAAAGAAGAAGTAAAGCTGTCACTCTTTGCAGATGACATGATACTATACATAGAGAATCCTAAAGATGCTACCAGAAAACTACTAGAGCTAATCAATGAATTTAGTAAAGTAGCAGGATACAAAATTAATGCACAGAAATCTCTGGCATTCTTATACACTAATGATGAAAAATCTGAAAGTGAAATTAAGAAAACACTCCCATTTACCATTGCAACAAAAAGAATAAAATACCTAGGAATAAACCTACCTAAGGAGACAAAAGACCTGTATGCAGAAAACTATAAGACACTGAGAAAAGAAATTAAAGATGATACAAAAGACTTGGAGAGATATACCATGTTCTTGGATTGGAAGAATCAACATTGTGAAAATGACTATACTACCCAAAGCAGTCTACAGATTCAATGCAATCCCTATCAAACTACCACTGGCATTTTTCACAGAACTAGAACAAAAACTTTCACAATTTGTATGGAAACACAAAAGACCCCGAATAGCCAAAGCAATCTTGAGAAAGAAAAATGTAGCTGGAGTAATCAGGTTCCCTGACTTCAGACTATACTACAAAGGTACAGTAATCAAGACAGTATGGTACTGGCACAAAAACAGAAAGATAGATAAATGGAACAGGATAGAAAGCCCAGAGGTATACCCATGCACATATGGTCACCTTATCTTTGATAAAGGAGGCAAGAATATACAATGGAGAAAATACAGCCTCTTCAATAAGTGGTGCTAGGAAAACTGGACAGGTACATGTAAAAGTATGAAATTAGAACACTCCCTAACACCATACACAAAAATAAACTCAAAATGGATTAAAGGCCTAAATGTAAGGCCAGATACTATCAAACTCTTAGAGGAAGACTTAGGCAGAACACTCTGACATAAATCACAGCAAGATCCTTTTTGACCCACCTCCTAGAGAAATGGAAATAAAGACAAAAATAAACAAATGAGACCTAATGAAACTTAAAGGAAACCAAACAGCAAAGGAAACCATAAACAAGACCTAAAGACAACCCTCAGAATGGGAGAAAATATTTGCAAATAAAGAAACTGACAAGGGATTAATCTCAAAAATTTACAAGCAGCTCATGCAGCTCAATATCAAAAAAACAAACAACCCAATCAAAAAATGGGCAGAAGACCTAAATAGACAGTTTTCCAAAGAAGATATACAGATTGCCAACAAACACATGAAAGAATGCTCAACATAATTAATCATTAGAGAAATGCAAATCACAACTACAATGAGATATCATCTCACACCAGTCAGAATGGCCATCATCAAAAAATCTAGAAACAATAAATGCTGGAGAGGGTGTGGAGAAAAGGGAACCCTCTTGCACTGTTGGTGGGAATGTAAATTGATACAGCCACTAAGGAGAAGAGTATGGACGTTCCTTAAAAACTAAAACTAGAACTACCATATGATGCAGCAATCCCACTACTGGGCATATACCCTGAGAAAACCATAATTCAAAAAGAGTCATGTACCAAAATGTTCATTGCAGCTCTATTTTCAACAGTCAGGACATGGAAGCAACCTAAGTGTCCATCAACAGATGAATGGATAAAGAAGATGTGGCACATATATACAATGGAATATTACTCATCCATAAAAAGAAACGAAGTTGAGTTATTTGTAGTGAGGTGGATGGACCTAGAGTCTGTCCTCCAGAGTGAAGTAAGTCAGAAAGAGAAAAACAAATACCGTATGCTAACACATATGTATAGAATCTAAGAAAGAAAAAAAAAAGGTCATGAAGAACCTAAGGGCAAGATGGGAATAAAGACACAGACCTACTAGAGAATGGACTTGAGGATATGGGGAGGGGGAAGGGTAAGCTGTGACAAAGTGAGAGAGTGACATGGACATATATACACTACCAAATGTAAAATAGATGGCTAGTGTAAGCAGCCGCATAGTACAGGGAGATCAGCTCGGTGCTTTGTGACCACCTAGAGGGGTGGGATAGGGAGGGTGGGAGGTAGGGAGATGCAAGAGGGAAGAGACATGGGAACATATGTATATGTATAACTAATTCACTTTGTTATAAAGCAGAAACTAACACACCATTGTAAAGCAATTATACTCCAATAAAGATGTTAAAAAAAAAAAACGCTGATAATAACATTAGCTAATTGGTCCAGGTGCAACCCTATGCATTTTGATTTATTTCCTGTGACTCAACCACATGCATGTATAAATGATTTTCAGCACACCCGTTCTCATTACTCAGACAGGTAAGTAGAAAATAAAAGCTTAGAAAAGTGAAACTTCCACTTTACCGTGCTTATACCAGTTTTGAAAGATGTGAAAGGGAAAAGGGGGAGGAAGGGAGAGGGGAGAAAGGAAGAGGAAGAAGAGAGATGTCCACTAGATGTCTGGGCAGATGATTAGGGTGACAAAAATTGTAGCATTAATACCTATGAATGCCTGGTTCAGTGATTTTATAAACATACCCAGACTTAATGAGGCTCAGAGATATTGAAATCCACTAATCAATTTTGAAGAATACCTATACATTAGGCAATGTCAATGTATACTCGAGAATTCTGATATTTATAAATTTAGCATTTATGTTCTCTTTTTTTAATATAAATTTATTTATTTATTTTTGGCTGTGCTGGGTCTTCGTTGCTGCGCGTCGGCTTTCTCTAGTTGCAGCGAGTAGGGGCTACTCTTTGTTGCGGTGTGTGGGCTTCTTATTGTGAAGGCTTCTCTTGCTGCAGAGCAGGGCTCTGGGCACACAGGCTTCAGTAGTTGTGGCACGCAGGATCAGTAGTTGTGTCTCGTGGGTTCTAGAGCGCAGGCTCAGTAGTTGTGGCGCATGGGCTTAGTTGCTCTGCGGCATGTGGGATCTTCCCGGACCAGGGCTCATCCCCTGCAATGGCAGGCAGCTTCTTAACCACTGCACCACCAGGGAAGTCCAACATTTATGTTTTCAACTACTGGTCTGAGACCCAAGAATCTATGACTTATATTCATTTGTGATTTTCCTGAGTCAGCAATTTTACATATAATCTGAGAATGGGAGTAAACCACTCTTCTAGCGTGTGATCTTAGTGGACTATTGTCACCACATTCACACCTTTAAATTGGCTCTTCATTCATCATTATCATGCATTTTACAGGGGAAATTATATGCTATGATAGTATCCAATGATTTGATGGCTTGGTATTCCCTATAATGAAAAAATTTCCTTTCCCAAGAATCAAAGTCAAGGACTTCCCTGGTGGCACAGTGGTTAAGAATCCGCCTGCCAATGGAGGCGACACGGGTTCGAGCCCTGGTCCAGGAAGATCCCACATGCCGCGGAGCAACTAAGCCCATGCACCACAACTGCTGAAGCCCACGTGCCCTAGAGCCCATGTGCAGCAACTATTGAGCCCACGGGCTGCAACTACTAAAGCCTACGCGCCTAGAGCCTGTGCTCTGCAACAAGAGAAGCCACCGCAATGAGAAGCCTGTGCACTGCAACGAAGAGTCACCCCTGCTCGCTGCAACTAGAGAAAGCCTGCGCGCAGCAACGAAGACCCAAAGCAGCCAAAGAAAAAAAAAAGAATCAGAGTCAATTGTGTACATAAGCAACCCCCTTCTAGTAGACAAATCTATTCAAATCCAAAAGTATGTCTGTTTAGAGAAACTAAAATTTGGAGAGGGAAAATTGGATGTTTTCACAGGGTAATGTGGAGCTATGGCAACTGATGGCTTATCCTCCACTCTAGGAATTTATCCAAAGAACTTTGGCCCTTCAAACCAGAGTTCTGGTTTCCTTGCATGGTATTGGATAAACACTGAGAATTCATGCTCTGCAGTGTTCTTTTTCTCTTTGAATGACCACAAACACCATTATGTCAAGTCAAGCAAAGTATGACACGATTGACTAGCCTGCAATTTTCTTTTATATCAATCACATTTCAGACATGTCTACTTGAGGCTACACCCTGGTCACCTTGATCAGACACAGGCATATCCCAGGTCCCTACCATAAACCCATTTATAAATCATCTCTCAGGGTACAGGCTGTTAACTTCAGCTCCCCTTGCCTCTTATTACTGTAAGTTGCTTGATCTTTTTTCTGTTTCGGTATCAGAGTGAGACTTTATTCCCAAATTCTGAGGCCTCCTTTATTTGGAACCACTGAGTTCCAAATGAAGTTGTAGGAAAAAAATGATTTCAATATTTAGACAATATTCTGTCTTTGACTAATTGAAGCCCTTCATAGAAAATTAATTTTACTAATTCAGTAGCCAAGAAAATTGAGATTGACATAAATAGAGGCAAAGAAAATGACATAATACTAATAGACATTTTGCCTGTACAACATAACAATCTTAAAGGCTTTGCTTTTTTCAAATGTTTGCATCTACTTTTGGACAGGTGTTTCAATTATGGGGATAGAGGTTGGTGTCACTATATACTTTAGTTACTTCAGTTATCTATTACTTTGTAACTAACCACCTCAAAATTTAGTTTAAACAATGTTTGTTTTTGTTTTTCTTCATTATTCTGTGTTTGGCTGGGCTCAGCTACATGGTTCTCCCCATGTGTGATTGGGTAGAGTTATTCATCTAGGCCTGTGGTAGCACAGCGGAGCCTGGATGTCCAGGAAGACCTCATTCCCATAGCTAGCAGTTGATCTTGGCTGTCAGTGGAGCAATTATTTGGTCTCATTGTGGCTTTTCTCTCTCCAGTAGTCAAAACTTGCTTCCTCACATCACGGTAACTGGATTCCAACAGAATGAAAGCAGAAGCTAATAGACCTCTTAAAGCCTAGATTCATTCTCACCATGTCCTATTGATCAAAGTAAGTCATGGGACTAACCCAGACTCTAGGGGAATGGAAATAATCTTCAACATTTAGTGAAAAGAGAGGTGTATGCATGTAGGAATGGGCATAACTTTTTTTTTTTTTTACAGCTGCCTTTAGAGATAACTTCTAACATGAAGTTGTCATTGGAAGGAAAGGACAAAGGCTATACAACTATGTATGTTGAAATCAGGGAGGCAAAGAACGTATTGAATTCTTAACAACTTTTCCTCCTAGTAATCCTGATATAATTGTTTAATAAAAGTTACTCCAAATTATCTTCTCTAGAGCTTGAAGTAAATCTTCAAGTCACCAGCTTAGTTTCGTGCTTTAGGCATTTCCCCAATTTCTCATTTCTTGAAAAACGTCTGTTCTTAGCAAAGAGGTTTTCACTAAAACGCAAAAGCAAAAAATGTATAACTTTCTCTATTTAGTAGAGATTTAACTAAGAAAACCAGCTATAAAAAAATGTGTATCCAAACTTAGTAATTAGTTAAAATATCACTGAGTTCAATCTATGCAGATTTCTCCTAACCCAAAATTATATACAGCAAATAATCATTAACTATAGATCCTAATAACTTAATATCAGTCCTGTCTTATGTAAAACCTAATCAAACAAGTCTTAATTCTGAAAAGTTCATAACAAAAACATCTAGTATCTCAAGAAGATTCTACTTTAAAAAATAAAATTAAAAAAATAAAACTCATGAAGAGCTTTCTTATTCTCCAAAGTTGTGTTATTTGAAAAGAACGTTTTTTGTTTTTTTTATTTTTCTTCAGGAAGTAGGACAAGCCTGGAATCACTCAGAGCTACAAATCCCAAAGACAGACTACCTGATAAGAGAAGGAAGATATTCCTGTGTCTCCAAATGGCAAAGAACACTCACAGGGCATATTATATCATCTGTTGCAGAATTTTGATTGGACTGATCTGACCAGGCAGAGGTGATTTATGGCTTATGTTTTATTTGGTTCCATCCCTTTTTACAATAATATACCCATCTCTGTTTATTTGGGGAACAATCAGATTTTACACTTCTTATGCAGAAATGCTTAGAAGATATAAAGTATGCATTTAAACTTTTAGAAATAAAATCGACCCGATCTATGCATATATATATGCAAATACATATTCAAAAGCTATGTGTCTAATAAAAGTTACTTGAAATTGATCATGGGTTATTTCATTCTAAACACAAAATAATAAAGTACACTTTCAAAATTATTATCTCAGGAAAAAAAAAAAAACATTGTCAACTGTGGTAGGCAAAAAACAGTGCCCTCTCCCGCCAAAGATGTTCATGCCTTAATTGCTAGAACCTGTGCACATGTTACTTTACACCATAAGTGAAACTTTGCAAAGGGATTACAGTTAAGGATCATGAGATAGGGAAGACTATATCCTGAATTATCTGGTGGCCCCAATCTAATTACATGAGTCCTTAAAATTGGAGAACCATTCCAAAGATGGGTATATGACTATGGAAGAAGAGTCAGAGAGATGTGATATGAAGATGAGTCAAACTGCTATTGCTGGTTTTGAAGGCAGAGGACAAAGGACATCAACCAAGGGATGCAGGCGGCCTCTAGAAGCTGAGAGGGGCAAGAAAATGTATTCTCCCCTAGAGCCTCCAGAACAGAACACAACCCTTTCAACATCTTGATTTTAGTCCAGTGAGACCTATGTTGGACTTCTGACCTACAAAACTGGAATGTAATAAACTTGTAATTCTTAGACCACTGAATTTTGGGCATTTTTAACTTCAATTATTTATATACAATGCTACAACCAACCACACCTGAAGATACATATTTAGACAATGCCAACATTCAAACTATTTTATATATTTGTATATTCTAATAATGTACCTATGTCAAAACTAACCTTTTGGTAAATTAATATTGCTCAAACAAATCCAACCTATAATTATTTAAAGTGTGCATGCTTGTAGATGTGTTAATATGTTTGTTTTAATTGTACTGTTTTAAAGTGTAGTTGGTATAACATGGTAAACTTCCTAACATAAATATTGTCTTTTTTCTTCCAGTAGTAATGTGGCAGATACTGTCATTACTTTAAAATATTCACATCTACCTGTCATCTTCTCCACAAATTCCCCAATTTTGAAACAAGTGGAACCCTTTGCCAGTTTCAGAGAAAGATTCATAACTGGACTAAAACTACCATTACTATGGCCCTATCCTTTTTGCCAGTGGTGGGTCTAGTGTTGATATATACCTATTTGTGGCAAAAGAGACCCAAGAAGAAATCTTTTAGGGGACCTCTATTTCCATGAGAACAGTTTTCCATCCTACTTTTTGCCTTTGGATGAAATTTTGATGTCAGGAGCCACAGCAGCCATCTTGCAGCTATAGGGAGATAGAGAAGCACAAATACAAAAAGCCTACATGACCAGAAGGGTAGAATAGAGAGATAAAAAAAATTGCTTTGGATTGCCTTTCTTGGTCTTATTCAAGAAGTAATTAAATGTTTGCTTTGAATAAGTAAAAAGTTTTTATTACATAAGCTACTATTATCAGATTTTCTGCTACTTACAAACACATGTTGGTTGCTACAGATGAAAAGACATTTCCTTAGACACCAACATACAAGTAGTCATAAACAAAGCTTTAAATTAATTATCTGTGCTTACATTTGTAAGGGAGTCTAAATTTTTGAAAATTAAAAGGCAGTTAGATCAGAGCTTTGGTAAACACTTGGAGTTCCCCAAAAAGTTTTCCTCTCTTACAGGAATATTTGGACCAAATCTGTTTTATGAAATTTCTGTGACTTTTGTAGAGAATTCAGTGTTACTTATTCATGGGCTGGTGGTTAGTATCAACTGATAAATGCAGCCATGGAAGGAAAAACACCATTCAGAACTGTTCTGTTCAGATCTTTGAATAAAGACACTTAGGAGATAATTCATCAGACAAAATTCACAGAGCTCGGTGCTATTTGTACATAGTACTACTATACTGTAATTGGTGATCCTTCCCAACGCTGTCAACTATCTTCTCAATCTCCCTCTTTCCACAACACCACCCCCCCCAAATCCTTTTCTAAAAGAAAAAAAAGAATCTTTGTTTAGGTGGTATTGTAGTCTCTTAAGACAAGCATATGTTTAAAGCAATTTGGTATGTAAGATGAATTTCAATAGAAAATAATTTTGCCATTAGAGCCTTTGGTAAAATTGCAAAATGCGTTGAGTTTATGTTTGGTGCCCTTTGTCCCCGCCTTCCTGTTCGAATCTACTCATACTTTTATCTTTTTGGGATCGATTCATACCCTTACTATTTTTTTTTGTATTTTCAAGACTCCAACCTCTTTCCTCCTTCCTTCAACTTTTGACAGGAAGTTGCTCTCTTTGTCAAAAATGCCAATAACCCACTTTCCCTTCCCCCAAAGGCTTATTAGCCCCCTCATTTCTGCAACTGATATCATTTAAGAAGAAAATAATTTAAATTCATTCACATTAAAGAATGACTGGCTGATAGGCTCAACTACCCCCATAATTATTTTTATTTTAAAACAAGGAGATTATTAACCTAAATTACACTCATCAGAGAAGCAGCTGGCATATAGGACTTGGTTTTCATCTCAGCTGACCACGTCATTCATTCTCACCAGGACTCACTCATCTTTTAAAAGACAAGTTTGAATTAGAGAATTTTTACAGGTTCTAAAAAAAAGTCAATATCCTGTGATTCTTTACATATGGGAAGAGGATAATTTTGAGTTAGGGGACATGTATATTACACCTTTTCTGTAATACATGTATAAATAATCTGGCAAACTGGTTCTACAAATTTTCTTAATTTTGACCAAAAAGCTGGCGATTCTAAAAAATAGTAGTTTTGAAACAAGAAATTCTCACACACACCTGAGATTTTCTCCTTGGTAATTAACTCTCCTAAAGAGTTTTTCAGTTATTACCACACTGAGAATGAATAAAGAAAGATTTGTGCGGGGGATGATATTGGATCATTGTGTTCATATATTCTTTAAGTACAAAATTCAGCAGAGTCCGAGCATTTTGACAGGTGTGACAGATAGGCAGCTGCAGAAACACACCGTCTGCTGCAGGAAGCCCCACACCTGCATGTAGAAGGTATTAGTCCATATAGAAAACTTGGAACCTTCACTATAATCTAGAATTTTCCTTTGAAATTTGACTTGCTACTGTGTCCTAAGTAAACAGTGACAGTAATTAAGACTAGCCTGCCTCCTTCAAGCAAACTCAACTCCAGTTAAGCAAAAAAAAAAAAAAAAAAAATATATATATATATATATATATATACTGTCTGGATTTTAATTGGCTAGATTTGCCATCCATCTACTGCATGTGGTAAAAGGTGACCAGATGAAGAAAAGCAGCAGTAAATTCTAATTATTGCTCAGGAAATTGCTGTAGCACTTCATTTTTAAATGCAATTCAAAGTGAAATGCTATTAATAAAAAGGCTCATAATATGAAAAGTTTATTTTAGAGTGGTATAATGCAGTTTAGGGCGATGCTGTAATTCTATAGAGGGAGGTTAGATGATCTACAGAACAGGAAATGGCTTACATTAGTGAAACAAACATAATTGACATCAGTTAGGAAGTATGGACAACAGGGAGTCCAGTATTTTCACAACATGCTACTTCTCCCTCAGGATGCTTACTACTAAATTGCTGAGGGAAAAGTTTTAAAATATCCAATTACATCATGAGAAGTAGTTTAAAGGTCTATGAGGTTTAAATTCAATCTGGAACAGATGACTAGCAGAATCTTAGTATTGGGTTGATAAATTTTTATAGAATGGTACAGAAATCTGCAACCACATTAGTTCTTGCCCAAAATAGAACAACTGATCCTTAACTTTGCAAAGGTTTCCAGTGTGGTTTCCAGTGTGGGTTCCAAATTCTTCAAATATCCTTTGCACATATCCTGTGGCCTATTTTTATGTAATATATTTTGATGCTAGGTTTCTATGCATTCCATGCAACTAAGATGTCATTTGCATAAACATTAGCACAGCCAAAATCTCAATCCAATTTTTATTGCACTCAGGATCCTGATCCAGTTCTCTGTAGAGCAAGATTTAAGATTGCTCACTCATTTCAACATGTAAAATTAGAAGATATTTATGTTAGATGATGGATACTTGATACCACATGGGGATATAAATGGAAAAAAAATACAAAAACAGAGCCATTCTATTTGCGTATATAAAAAGATTTCTTTGTTTGGGACCTCTGGCATCCATTTATAAAATATAGCTTTATTTGCGACAGACTGCATCCATAATGTTACAACCATGTTGAAAACTAAATAATGTAGGAAAATGGAGCGCTGTGTATCTTATATGCACTCAACAGAACATATAATGGATCTCTTTCAAATTTCCAGTGAATTCTCGTCATAAGGCACTGCTTTTCTTGTTGAAGAGAAGATCTAGCGCCTCACGAGGTGTATCTGCATGCTGCAATGCCTCTCACCATGCTGTGACTTTTCTCCTGGCCTTTGAAATGCACTCACCATTCTCCTTATTCTTAAGACTGAACATATACAGGGTAGCTTGCCTGGAGGAACTTCAGTCTTCCTTTCTTCACTCGCCATGATCTGGCTGTGTTTCAGAATTTCAATGCATTGTAACTGTAGCTAGAAATGTAGCATTTGAAGGACAAAAGTTAATACAATATAACAGTGAAACAAATTAGCTACTGTGGTAAGTCTAAAATGCAGGCATTGCCATACGGCCATTATTTTAATCCTAATGTTGGTACATTGAAGATGCTGCCCTGCAGGTGGATATACCAACACTTTTGAGTTTATTACTTTTTTATTACCCAGTGTATCTTCTGTTTAAAGAGGAGAATTCTGTAGCAACTTTCATCTCTGCATTACTAAATAATTACATTGAGGGCACGTAAACTTTGCTGTTAAATATGGGACTAGACAGTTTATAATAACCCATACTTTCACAAAGTATGTTTCAATACTCCTAACTCATTTAATCTTCAAAGCAATTCTATTTTTATCCCTACTTCATGGATGTGAAAATTGAAATGCAGCGAAGAAACAAAACTTGCCTTTGCTTTCAAAGCTAGTAAGCGTCAGAGCCATGAGGATACAGGTTTTCCTATCCTGGTAAAATGCTATTTCTAACATGTGATACTGCCTATCAGAGCTATTCAATACTTTGATCTTCAGATGTTGTTAAATTTATAGCATTATCTGACCCTACACATTAGTTCATAACTTTAGGCATATCTTCCTCTGTGTCCTTTAAGGGAGAAGTTACTTGCCAACAAACAGTGGTTTCTGGCTTCTCTTCACACAGGCTGCTGAACACAATTATAGCTTAATGACTCAAGAGTGTCCCAGAGCTGGTATTCTTTTCTGAAATGAGTTACCCAGATCCTTTTTATGCATGGCTGCATGCAGTAAAATGGAAATGTGAGATCACCATTCTTTATTCTCTTGTTCAGATTCAGATCCACAAGTATTTTCTGACAGCCTACTATGTGTCAGATCCTGGGCTGCAGTTCTTAGAAATGCCTATTAAAGAGAATACTTGATACCATCAGCTCTGCTGGCCTCAAACTCCACTGACCTAGCCTCGGGGTTTTGCTCTTTTTATCCAAAAGAGAAACTTGCTTAACACTTGCTGAAGTTCAGGTTTACTGATGTTGGATGCTTTGTAAATCCAATAAATACAGTTCAGAAGTTTTGATGTTGATCTTTTTACTCTTCTCTCATCTGGCAAGCCACAGATATCATGAGCACTCTGGCATGTGAGGTGGAGAAGCACATTGCCTCTCGGTGCCTGCGTGGTTGATGATGCAGCCTGTGGCTCAAAAAGAAACAGGTTCCGATGTCGCCAGTAAAATACAGATACAGGAGTCATGCCTTGAGGGTTATCTTGACCTGTATCTCCTGATAATCTTGATAAACAGATATGCCTACATGCTTATATGTTAAGGAAAAAATGTACAATCTTCGAGTAGTATCTTTAGGATTGTGAAGGATTGTTTTGTGTTTTCAGAGGATAACTCTAATAGTGTGGATAAGTTGGGGAAAATAGAAACATACGTAAGACAATGCAATAATCTAAAGGAAAGAAAAATAAGACCTGAAAAACTATAGAAGCAAAGGAAATACAGAGTAGCTAAAAAATTCAGTAGAATTTTTAGACATGAGGGGCGTTAAATATGGAAAGATATTTCAAGGTTTCTAGTTGAGAGACTTAATGAAAATAATGTTCCTAGCATAGATAACAAATACATGAATGTCAGTGCATAAGGAACATATGTTTAGATTCTAGAAAGATTAGTTTGGGGTCACATTGAAACATCTGTATTGGGCGGTGGTGGTGGGGAACTAGTGCTCAAGAAAACTCAAGGATGAGGATTTGGGGGTCAGCAATGTTTAAACTAGAGTCAAAGTCATGAACATTGGAGGGATAAGAGAAGACTATGGGCCAAAGAAGCTTGAAGACACAGCTTTTAAAGAGAGAAGAGAGAAACAGCAAAAGATCTGAAGAAGTATTCTGATACGTATGGGAAAGAAAGTGTGATAGCAAAACAAGCTGAAAAGAGAATTTTTTTTAATGTTAAATGCTGCCAAATTCAATTAAGAAAAATCACTAAAAAGCATGCTTTGAATTTAAAAAACATTTTCCAGGCAACTTAAGGAGAGTGGTTTACTTAGAGGGATGGAAACAGAAGTCATATTACAGGGCACTGGGGAATAAATGGAAGGAAGAAGTGGAGACAGCTCATAGGAAACTAATCTTTCAAGAAGTTAACCCAAAAGGCAACAAAGGGATGAATATTCATTGCTATAGTATAAAAATAAAGTTATTTGAAGAATAAAAGTACAAAATAAAAGCTATGGTAATTACCAAGGCATTCTGATTCTTTTACTTTATACTTTCTATAAGTAATAGTATGAAATCATTGGAGGCTAGGTTTGTAAAAGGAACCCCTACCGTGCAGAGAAAAATCTATACCTAAGTACAGATAATTAGCTTGCCACTTTTGAAGATTAAACTTAGTTATTCGGGTCAAGTGGGCAAAATAAACCAAAAGCACTACAATTAATGTTTCCATAGTCTTTGGAAACGTAGCAAATATCAGTACCGACACTACAAAGTGAAGAAAGGTAGATACATCAAAACAATTATATTAAAGCTTTTGAAAAGAACCAAAATTTAAAATAGGCATTGTTACAGCAAGATCTCTGGGCTTAGGTTGTTAGCTTATGAGGCATTTTCATTTCTTTGTTTAAATAGATCATGGTCAGGTCATCAAAGTTTTGGGGGGGATAAAATGAATCTCTATAGTTTTCTAAAAACAAGTTGCATTTGTAGTTTTAACATTCATTATTAATAAAATAATGTTTATAGAGGATTTCATGTATCTATATATAGTTATTAAATTTTGTAGTTGTCCAACTACCTTTTTCTGTTTTTTTTTTTTTTTTAAGGTAACAAATTTCGCTTTGGACATATGATCTCCAACTAGAAAAAAAATCACACTTCCTTATGGCTAGGTGGGGTCCCTCTTAATTTCCCCAAATAAGGTGAAAATTTGTAAAAGTGCTTTCTTTCCTGCATTCTTTCCCATTGCCATGAGAAAGAACAGTGATGTGCCTATGACCCAGCTTTTATTTTTTGAGGTATATTTTTCATAGTGTAACATGCATAGATTTTATGAGGAGAATTTTGACAAAATGTACACATCCATTTAACACTCAAATGAAGATACAGAACATTTCTGTTACCCCTAAAGTTTCCTCATGTCACTTTTCTAATCATGTTGTTGCACGTTACCATAGTTCATTTCTTTTCACTGCTAAGTAACAGTCTCTTGTGTGACAATATCATAATACATTTATCCATAATATTTTATAAATTCTCCTGTTGATGGGAATATGGGTTGCGTCCAGTTTGGGACTACTATGAAGAGAACGACAATGAATATTCTTGTTAAAATTTTTGTGCAACTGTATGTTTTCACTTTTCTCAAATTAACACCTAGAATGGATTACTAGGTTATAAGGAAAGTTCATGTTTAACTTGTATTATAGAAACTGTCAGAACAATTTCCAAAGCGGTTGTACTGTTTTACATTCCCACCAGCAATATATATAACACCAGGTGTTCACCAAGCAGAGGAGGACAATACCGTAAGGGGTGGGGAAACAATTATGTGGGAGACTTCTCTGTCCTTGAATCGAACAATAATTCCCCACAACCTTGGACCAACTTTCTTTGGCTCTCTCCCACCAGTGTGTGATAAACAATGACGTACCAAGGAGGTGTAAGAATGGGTTCAGTCTACCCAGTGCAGGCACCAAGACGGTACTTTTGTGTAGAAAACTTTTAAACAATGATATAAATCACCTAAAATTCATTCTGTTTTTGTCACCATATACTGTGTTTATGAACAATGTCAGTGATACTGACATTGGATACTCCTGCACACCAGGGTGGACCACTCATATGCCCCATGCTTGGTGTGCCACTGGAATAAATGACTTTTTTGCTCAAGCCACTGAAGATTTTTAATACTTATCTACTCTTAATCTTTTTCTCAAAAATATGTGCATTTAAGATCTACATTCTTGAAACAGACTTATGGTGACCAAAGGGGAAAGGGGGGAGGGATAAATTAGGAGTATGGGATTAACAGATACACACTACTATATATAAAGTAGAAAAAGGACCTACTGTATAACACAGGGAACTATATTCAATATTTTGTGATAACCTGTAATGGAAAAGAATATGAAAAAAAATGGATATATAACTGAATCACTTTGCTGCACACCTGAAACGATATTGTAAATCAAGTATACTTCAATTAAAAAAATAGATCAGCATTCTTATATTATTACATACATTCTTAAAATTATGCATATATTGTGCCAACATTTAGTATTACTGACAAATAAAAGTCAATTAAAGTTATAGGCATATTCTTAAACGTTTGAGTTATGAACTGTAATTAATTATATCAAGTAGTCTATTACCCACTTTTTATATTACATAGCCAGAATCAGCTTTATGGAATTAACACTTTCATAGGAATTTAGAGATTACTTTATATTTGGAAATAGAGAGACCTGTATTATGTAACAGTATTTTCGGCCATCATCCTGACATCGTTGAGCAGTAGAGGCCACCCAGCAGCACTTGTAGGGTACCATATCAGGGGTTATTACATTTATGTCACTTCTCTTTGTTGTTGTTTTTATTTTATATTGGAGTATAGTTGATTAACAACGCTGTGTTAGTTTCAGATGTACAACAAAGTGATTCAGCTATACATATGCATGGATCTATTCTTTTTCAAATTCTTTTCCCAATTAGGTTGTTATAGAATATTGAGCAGAGTTCCCTGTGCTATACAGAAGGTCCTTGTTGGTTATGCATTTTAAATATAGCACTTTGTATATCATTTCTCATCTGACTCAATAAAGCAAAGCCAACACCCAAATCAAATCTCATCCATAGCTCTTTATTTTCTTGACAAATGATCTTGATGTTTGACTTGATATTTAATACCTTTGCATCAACTCTGTGAGTGAACGTATCTTCCCTTTTCTGAGTTACAATCTTTGCTTCTCCTGAGTGCAGTTGTTCTCCCTGACAAGGACACATTCACATACTAGATTAGTGTGCTCCCTCTGCACTCACCACATGTGATGGAAAACAGGCCTTTGTATGAATGGAAGAATGTAAGTACAAGAAAACTGTCACTATTCTCTCTATATATTGATGAACATAATTTGCTATTTTTTGAACCTCTAATTACAGAGGAAAATAAATTGCACAAAATATTCAACTGCTTTAAAAACGTATTTGGATATACTTCCTGTCCCTGTTGTCCAGGCAAACACCTCCAGTACCACACCTGTAGCTTAACAAGTTGCACACATCACTCATTGCAGAAAGGGAGGACAAACATCAAGGAAATCTGTGGGGCATCTCAGCAACAGGGTATCAGAGAGGACTTGTTGGATTTGAGGCAATTTGAGGGAAATTTCAAGGATGGGGGGCTTTACTCTGGATTAGATGCTGTCATGAAGTGAGGGTAACTTTATATTTGGGTATCTTAATAGGTCTTATCAAGGAGCAAACACTAAGCAAAGCTAAATCGATAATTGGTAAAGAAGTAGTAAGTAGTCACTCATTAACCAGGATGGGGGGATGGTTGTTCATTTTCATAGTTTAACGTACCTGGTTCATGCTTTTGTGTGTGTTCAGATCTAATAAAGTGATCTTGTTTTCTCAATCAAGCCATCATATTTACAGGGTACCCTTGTTTGGTTGATGTTTTGAGAAATTAAGTTCAACAGGACTTTAAGCCCTATTGTGAGCACCGGGCTGGCCTCTTGATTTCTGCAGTGGTTTCTGTCCTTCTGTATTGGTTTACTATTGCTGCCATAACAAGTCTTCAGAGGTTTCCTGCTATAACACGAAATTATCTTACATTCCTGTAGTTCAGAAGTCCAACACAAGTTAAAATAAAGACGTCGGCAGAGCTGTGTTCCCTTCTGGAGGCTCAGAGAGAATCTGTTTCCTGGCCTTTCCCAGCTGCATGTCTGGGCTCATGGTTCCCTTCTTCCACCTTTAAAACCAGCAGGTCGGGCTTCCCTGGTGGTGCAGTGGTTGAGAGTCCGCCTGCCGATGCAGGGGACACGGGTTCGTGCCCCGGTCTGGGAAGATCCCACATGCTGCGGAGCGGCTAGGCCCGTGAGCCATGTCCGCTGAGCCTGCGCGTCCGGAGCCTGTGCTCCGCAACGGGAGAGGCCACAACACTGAGAGGCCCGTGTACCGCAAAACAAACAAACAAACAAAAACACCCCAGCAGGTCAACTCCTCATATCACATCACTCTGACGTCATTTTTCTACTTTTAAGGACCCTTGGGATAACATTGGGCACACCCAGACAATCCAGGATAACCTTCCCACCTCAGGGTCCTTAAATGTAATCATATCTGCAAAGTCTCTTATCTTGTAAGGGAGTACATTCACAGTTCTGAAGAGTAGGATGTGGCCGTCTTTGGGGAACCATTATTACGTCTACCATACCATCTCACTCTGGTGATTATCTAGTTCAAATATTCTCATGCAATTAGAAAGAAGCTTACATAAAAGAAGAAAATCCAGATTAAGGGGCCTTGGCTTGGTTGACTCAGTGGTTCAACAGTGCCAGGGATTCAGGTTTCCCTCATCTCTCAGGTCTCTTGCCCACCTCATCCTTAGCCACCCATCATTGTTGGCAGGGCTTCCGGTAGCAATCCAGAGTACATGCTTCCTAGTTGTCAATTCAAAGGTGAGCAATAACTGCTTCCAATGCCTCTCTCTTAAGAGTGGGGAACTGTCCTAAATTTCCCAGCAAACCAGTTCTGAGCTCACTAGTTCAAATTGGCGAGGCCTGCCCAACTTGAACTAATCGCTGGCAAAGGAGACACACCTAAGACAATTAAAGTTCGTTTATCAACTGGAGCGGAACGGAGCATCATTACAACCGTCACCTCATCACATAGAGCAAGTACTTATCAGCACCTGGTCCACTGATGTATTTAAAAAAGGAATTAAAATGATGACCAATACGATAAGAGTGTAGATGCTTGGAGTCTAAGTTAGGTGTGGTCAACAATTAGATTATTGATGATCGGAATATAATAGTGATTTGTCATAATAAAGTCACAATCTAGGCAGGTTTAAAAAATTAAAGAGAATTACAAATATTCAAGATCGGTACAAATAATGAATAAGTAAATAATCTTTAAGAACTGTAAGATATAAAATTAGAGAGCAGGACAGTTTAATCCAACAGATTCAATAATCAATAAGGAGAGACATGATATTAATGAACCCAGGGACAAATCTTTGTAACGGACATTAACCTCTCTCCTAGTCGAATGCCTGGCACACACAAACTACTTCATACATGTACAGCTGTTCCTCTGTATCCATGGGGGATTCATTCCAGGACCCATTTAGGATATCAAAATCTGACAATGTTCAAGTCCCACAATTAATCCTCCCTATGCATGAGTTCTGCATCCAGATTTTCAACCAACCACAGATCATATACGTTGACCCTTGAACAACACAAATTTGAACTATGCAATAAATATTCATGTATAAGTGGAATAACGCAGTTCAAACTCTTGTTGTTCAAGGGTCAATTGTAATTCAAAATATACTTTAAAAACTTACTCTGAAGTGCTGCTAACCTGGGATGTGAGGGTGAAATTAGATAAGTGAGATTATCTGTGCCTGTAAGCTGCAGGACTTATGCCAGAAGCAAGAATGAGACAAATGCAAACACAAATGACATGAAGTAACATTTCTCTCAAACTCAGAAATAACAAGGAAATAAGTAGCTTGTCTCTGAAGATTATTTTTTAGTTGGGCTACTGTTTTCTATTTTATTTTGCATTTTTTGCTGAAAAAAACATGAGGAATAAAATTAAAGCCACGGTTTCTGGTGTGGCAGGTAAAGAGCTTAGAAGTCACCATTGCATCTTAATAAGTAAAACGCTGAACAAACTGAAGAATCAGCTTTTCTGAGGTTCGTTATAGAAGTAAGATCACAGAGCAAACTGCTGCCTCCCAAACTGGAGAGACAGGTAGATGCAGAGAATCACAGCTTACTTGAGCAGAAACCTCTGTGGGAACCAATGCCGGGGAGGAAAACCCAAACTGTAATTGATAAATTGCTAGAGGCTCAGTGTGAACAAGTCTGAGAGTTAAAAACTCCAAGGGACTCAGTCACTGGGGAGCCCCACACTTTGAGTTTTACCTCCTAGACACCACCAGGTTTTCACAGTGAAAACTGGAAAAAAATTCCCTCGGGCTTCTGGCAGAGAGAGGGGAGGAAGAAACCATTGTGAAATATGCCAGAGCTCTCTGTTCCTCTCAAGAAGGCCTGTCCTCATGAGAAACTATTTTACCAGCACCTAACTTGCTAGGATTTTATATGAGCCTAACCTACCTGGGGGTAGGGAAATACCCACCTCTGATCCACTCTAGCCCATCCTGACCCACTTGAGGGGGAGGGGCAGAGGGAGGGGAATGAGAAGCACTTGTGAAGTTCACAGTCCAGGGCACAGGCTCACCAATCACTACTCACAGGATCATGGCATACTTTCCTCCCACATCTTACCACCACATTAGTGAAGGCCTATTTACCACAGTTCCTTTTACACAGTACATCACTTCCACCTTCTAACCAAAAATTACAAGGGATACTGAGGCAAAAAACAGTTTGAAACACAGAAAGAATCAGAACCAGACCCAGATATTGCAGGGATGTTGGAATTATCAGGCCATGAATTTAAAACAACTATACTTAATATGTTAATCATAGGGCTGTAATGGAAAAAGTAGACAATATTCTAGGATAGATGGAATGTAAGCAGAGAGATGGGAATTCTAAGGAAGAATTTAAAAGAAATGATAGGAAAAAAATAACACTAACAGAAATGGAAAATGCCTCTGCTGGGCTCATTAGTAGACCGGACATGGCCAAGAATCTGAGCTTGAGGTTGTTAAAAAAAATTTCTAAAACTGAAAATCAAAGAGAAAAAAAGACTGCAAAACAAACAAACTAGGCCAGAATATCCAAGAACTGTGTGACAACTATAAAAGGTGTAACATACATGTAATGGAAATACCAGACAGAGAAAACAAAGGAACAGAAGCAATATTTGAAGAAATAATGACTGATAATTTCCCCAAAATTAATGTTAGACTTGAAACCACAAATCCAGGATCCTAAGAGAACACCAAGCAGGATAAATGCCAAACAAACTACACACAGGCATATCACATTCAAAATTGCAGAAGATTAAAGATAAAGAAAAATACGTTAAAGAGATCATTAAACTGTTCCCAGTCATCCTTTCCATAGGTTTTAGGTAGAGTCCCTTACTACTTTAATTTCTATCACTTTCTTCCTCAGAAAAAGACAAGAGATTTTTACTTAAATTGTATTAAGATTGTACGTACTATGTTAGGCATCAGAGAAGTTATTTCACAGGGAGAGTTCAACGGTGAGCTTCACTGAAATGGAACCGGCTTTGATTCAAACACACCTGAATTTAACTCTTTGCTCGGCCTCTAATCACGTTTGACCTTAAAAAGTAACACCTGCTTTCACCAAGTCTTAGCTTTGACCCCACAAAAAAGGTAGCAGTATTTATTTAGCAGGGTTATTATGAGTGTTAAAGATTATATGTATAAAAACTAGTGTAACATCTGTCTAGCAAAAGTAGCCACTTGATAAATGATAGCTGCTATTATTAGGAGTAGTGAAAAATTACGGTAATGTAGAAATGAAGAGAAACAGAACAAAAGATGTTTAACCTGGCAAGTTTTTTTCTAGACATTTAGACCTATTGTAGTTCCATAAAATTAATTTTGGCCTAAAATACAGTCATTCCAGACAATCTAAAAGCCCCCGCACAGAGGCTAACATCCCAAACGTACTGCAAGTGGGGCGCTTTCCTATCCTTGATGTCTGTTAGGCCTACCTTCTCTCTAGGTTAGATAAATAACAGAATACTTTAGCTTCTCAGAAAGCTACTTCCTAGCCCAGGAAGCAAAGGAAAAAACACTGAGAGAACAACAGAGAAGATTACAGAATTAAGAATATCAAGTCATATCTCTGGGCAAATCTTGATTGTGAAACCTTCTTGGCCTGCAAGGCTAGAAACTCTTCCTGTCTTTGGAAGCAAAAGTTTTTCGCCTTGGCCTTTCTGAAAGTTTTCAAGAACAGTAGCTTCAAGGCAATACTTTTCAACCCTAGATGGACGTTATCACCAGCTGGTGAGTTTTAAGTAGACTTCTGTCTGGGCTCTCCCCTCAGTAATTTTTGGTTTAATTGGTCCCTGGTGGAGCCTTGGGGGCAATGTTGGTTTTTAAAACTCTCCAGGTGATATTAATGAGCGTTCAGAGCTGAGAGCCACTGTTTTAAGGCAAACTTTCACATGGATTTCAAGCCAATCCCTCTGTTCATGCCCAGGCCCATCTTTTGTGCTTTGGGTCAGGATCCACTTCACCCTATAGCTGCCACATTTTCCTCTTGGGATCTACTCTGGTTGCCTGATGCTAGTTTCTTCACTAATATGCTTCCAAAGTATTCTTCCCACTGGCTGTGAGTTGAGAAAACAATGCATCACTTTACTCCTCAATTATCTGCTGACTCTTGGCATCTGGAAACGGCTTCTTTGGTGTGGTCTTCTCTGCACAGCTGTAGTCTATACATTTTTAAATGTCGATTCTTTCTTGAGGAAAGATCAGCTGGCTCTGAAATACTGGGCAAAATGTGCTCCTCTCTTAAATGAGATGACATGTATAAAGCACTGTGCGTATGTAGGCACTCAGGAAAGGCTGGGTTTGTGAACTAAATTGATTTCTTTGCCTATTTTTCCTACTGGACTGAATTCTTCTGTGGCTATGGAGTCAAACTCACCAGTGCCATAAAAAATTATCTCTAATCAACATTCTTCATATGACCTGTCTACACTTTAGCTCTAAGATATCGTATCACAGTTTTTTATTCATTAGCCATAGATTAAATCTCTTCACAATTAAGATGCATAGGTTCTCTTATTCACCTACCAAATCCCTTTTTTTTCCTAAGAGCTGACCATTTTGGGGTCTCGTGGAGGCCTAGTTCTATGACCATTACTTTCCTTGCACATGAATAGCTAAATGACTTTACCCAAATCCTATGACATAAAATAGCCTTTACTGAAAAACATTTCCCCATAATTAATTGTAAATATACCATCTCAATGTTACTTTCAGATTAAGCCCTTACTTAGCACTCCACAAAAATACTCACATGTGCCCTAGATACTCTGCCCTAGCACTTATACTTCTCCCCTCTTTTATTTTGTTTGCAAGTTTATTGTAACATAAACACAAGATTCACACTTTAGAAACACTATGACAAAAGTCTTAAGGGTCACTAAGGATAGGAATGCAGCTCTCCAGTATATACTTATTTTGTGATCTGCCTGTGAATAAAAGCCCTAGACATTTTTCACAAGAAAGTATATGGTTTCTCCTAAGCACAATGCATTATCTTAGGAAACAGTATTGTCAGTAAAGATATGTGGTTATTGTGAACTCATGCTGTGAAAACCAGAAGTTGAACGATAGGAAAGAAATTTCAATAGCATCATTCTTAATTTTCTTCTTTTTAAAAAATATCAAAAATCAGATTTTCAATCATGTATTCTACCCTTTTTCTAATCAGCTCTAACCCTAGATTTCAGTGATTGTTTAAATTATTTTAGGTGAAAAATCTCATAATTTATGACTCCCCTTGTCTCACAGGAGACTCAGAGTCATTATTAACTTTAGTAAGATGTTGGTAATAATCATTCAAAGAGATTTATACACAGAAGTTCTACAGAGCTTTCTCCAAACCATGAAATGAACTTTAAGAAACACCTTTGGCTATTTTTTCATGTTTATACACATGGAATCATTATGGTTTATAGCCAAAAGATGATTTTTTTTTTTTGCTTACAAAAATTCTTTCAGCAAATGACACATTCAGAATCTAGATATCTTCTAACGTTTGCTCCATTCAGATAGAAAATGTTCTCTTTCTCTCAACGGCATAGGTGGCGATAATTGGTAGCTTTGGTGTCTGTGTAATTGTAATGATTCTCCCTTAACTCCCACTCCCTCAATGCCACCACCCCCAAACACACACACACACACACACACACACACACACACACACACACACAAACACAGATGATAATAATAATAAAGGCAGTCTCTGCTGACATAAATTCACAACCTAGGAATAGCTATCACAGCTAAGTGGCCAAGTAGACCTGGGAACTTCCTACTCTTTATAGTTGGTTTGTAGATTTTCCCTCTTTTTCCCATACCTTTGTCATAGTCTGTTAACTATGCACATCTTCTTTCAACCTTCAGCTGTGTATAATCTCCCAAGCCTAGGCCCTGTCCCACCCCTACTTGCAATGAGGCCCCTACCTGAGTGGCCATAGGCAGTTCTTACAAGAGCTGGGTCTTGTTTTCCTACACAAACCTAGACAAACCTGTTCCTGTTTATAGTGTATTCACCCTCTGGCTGATGAGTGGTGCCTATGAATTGTGTCTGAGTCGTTAACAGATCGCAGGGGAGTGGGTCAGCGGTGGGAAAGGCGAGAAGAGTAACTGGCTGTAAGAGTAACTTTTACAAATGGATTTATCTTTTCATCTTTTCATCATGGTCCAATCTTCCAAAAATCTTAAATAGGATTTTTATGTTTACATTTAAAGATAAGCAAGTGTTGGAAGAACTTGGTTATATTTATACGCCATGGATCAGGAAGAAAATAATCCCTGGTACAAGCTACAGGAAATTGAAACAGACATACCAACTCTTGAGTCCAGTTGAAGACGGAAGGTCAGCAGGGATGAGTCCTGGGCGTAGAAGCCCTTAAAAGGGAGTGCCGCTCCCCAAACCTCTTGTCCACCCTCTCAAGTCCAGAGTGCCTCTGATGCCAGTTTTTTTTTTTTTTTTTGCGGTATGCGGGCCTCTCACTGGTGTGGCCTCTCCCGTCGTGGAGCACAGGCTCCAGACACGCAGTCTCAGCGGCCATGGCTCACGGGCCCAGCCGCTCCGCGGCATGTGGTATCCTCCCGGACCGGGGCACGAACCCATGTCCCTTGCATCGGCAGGCGGACTCTCAACCACTGCGCCACCAGGGAAGTCCCTGATGCCAGTTTTAATATCCAGCATCAGTCTCAGCCCTGCCAGAGACCTGCCTGGGAAACTTAAGCCTGAAACTCTAAAGTACTAGAAAATGTGTAACCCATATCCAACACAACAGAGTAAACTATGTTGCTAGACAACTAAATTGGAAGCTGATTTTTGATCCTCTGATGATGATTATCTTTTATAAGAAAATAAATAAGAAATATTCTTGAATCCTTCAAGAACACTGTGACTTAAATTATCCTCTGCAAACCTGTGATATTTTCATACAGCTGATTCTCAAGGAGTTCGAGGATTTGAAGATCCCTGGAATGCATAGAATTCTGTTTTATTTCCCACAGAAGGGAGCTATTCAAGAATTTAACCATTTTCTCCACAACATTTTAATAAATACTGGAAAACTATGGACATTTCTTTCTCTATGAGTATAACATTAGTCACTGAGTGTATTTCTTTATTTGGCTGATGAAGGAGGCTATATTTCATTCTATAATTATAGCTTGATCATGAGCTATAGGACAAAGTGATAATTTTTTTTTTTAAAGGTGAAAGAGGAAAACATCCTAAGATTGAAAATAGAGACTTGGAGGGGGTCTCTAGAGCAGTTTGACTGGAAATGCAAGACCATGGACCTCTCTAAGTGCTGAGCTGATAGAGTTGATATTAGCTGTATCAGTAGAAGCAATGGAAGCAGTAACCACCGTCCATTAGGACTTCTTCCATGATAGCACTTATTATGGGCTAGCCATTGGACTTAGAGTTTCAGACACACTTTCCAGTTCTTTCCTTACTATAGTCCTACAGTGTTGGTTTTCTCATCTGCATTTTTTGTTTGACAATAGAGAGACAAAAAGATATTTGTTATTTTGCCCTGAGTCTCAAAATTTACAAATGGTAAAGGTAGGATTTGGGCCTATTTCCAAAGTCTATATTGTTTTAAGCAAGCACTTCTGCCTTTCAAGGTCCAGGAATGTCAATGAAATATGTGCTTTCGGAAAACTCATTTTTTTTCTTTATTTGAGTATTTATTGGGCTTTTTTTTTTTTTTGTCACTTATTTTCAAGGCACCTTTTAAAAAGCTATAGCTTTGTTTCCGCTAAATAAAGTGGGAAAGAATTTTCTTTCTCAATAAAGACAGTGGAGTGTGCTAACTTGCTGTGTGCCTTTTGCAAAATATGTCCTTGGGAAGGCCAGATTGCTCATGTATGTGTACATGAGGTTGACCTGGAGATCTCGGCAGCCTGTGATATTTCTTATGCTGGTGTTCTTGAGAGTGTTCTGTCTCAGGACCTTGAGAAGTTGGGGAAGCTGGGAGTAAAAGAAAGGTGAAAACTCAGTGGGGGAGATTGTGGAAAACCATAAATGTGATCCCTTCCTGACTTCAGTTTTCCTTCACAGTTGGTATTCGTTTGATTCAATCCCTCAGATCCCCAAGGACAGAGTGTTACAAAAACAGCATCAGTGGCCACTCCGGCCTATACCTCAGGAAGAGGAGGGAGGGGAAACTGCATAAATAAATAATGTAACAGTGGAATTGGGCAATTTTCTGGCCTTTGGGGGCCACTAGAGATTGCCGATTTGGACCGCACAGAGCTCTGGGGTTATAAAACAGCAAACCACAACATGGTGTCCACATGAAGCCTTTCATCGCAGTGTGGCTGGCCAGAAGTTGACTGACCAAAACTCCTGCATGGTAGAGCACAGCCAGCGTGGTCTTTGGAAATCCTAACCTCACTCCTAAGCCCACTCCAGGGTGGGCTCAGGAATCCTCTGTGGCTCCCCAAGGCCAGTCTGAGGATTCTTGTCCATCAATGTCAAAGTTTTCAAGAGTCTGCTGCAAGACACAAAAAAGCTACACAAAAGGAAGAGTGTGTCTTCCATAAAATTCAATTTATTCATGTGAAGCACTGTCTTTTATTTTTTTTCTACTTTTTAAAATGAAAATGTCCTTTCTCTTATGAAATTATAGTGATAAATGGTAGATTATATATGTTGTTTATTTTATGTTCTTTGCTTGGCAAACTTATATCAGGTCCCAGACTTATTTTTGAAATTTCACTGATCCTTGAAATCAAATGTGGTGGGCACTGTTTTAAGGTGTGCGAGAGGGATGAAACCTCTGGGATCTCCCACTGCACCAATGAGGCTGCAATGTTTATACCTGAAGAAAGAAAACTTCTGAGCTATCTGGAAGGGTTGGAGATTTGAGGCATCAGCCCTAGGTCCACATTTTGGATTCTCATTTTGTCTCTACTGTTCAACTGTGATTCAACAGGTTTAAAGGAAAAGCTCAGTTTGTTAGTACTAAAAATACAAAATTTTTCAAAACCTAAGACTCATCTAGAGATACTCAGATTTAACTTTTAAACCTTGATAAAATAGAATGGTGTTCTTTTATTTCTTTTCACTTTGAGGAATGCTCAAGGTATTCACTGCAGCTTAAATTTACTGGATAATAATTATGATATGAGTGGGAATAGGAGGTCATTGATAACTAAGCTAAATTTCTGAGTACATACTATGGGCAAACCAGTTTTTTCATGTATTTTCTCCCAACCTCACACTGCAATTTGAAAGGACAGAGACATGCCTCTTAAAATGGTAGTGTAAATGATAGAATTAAGAAGGATTTTGACATCCAATAAATCTGATGATGAATCCTAGCTCCATGGCCTTGGACAACTAACTGAAGTTTTTCCTCACTTATAAAATGAAGCCAACAGTGATAGAGTTATTACAAGAAATACATAGTATAACAGGTGTGAAGTATCCTGTCAAATGCCTGGTATATAGGAGGAACTCCATATTTCACTATACAACTTTATCAGATTTATGATTCTTGTAAGTGGCAGAGCTGAGAGCTCCAGCCTCTGGCTCACAGTCTATGATCCTTGCACTGTAGCAAGAATAACTGGTTCATCGAGCAGGCTGGGCTCAGTGGGACAAAAACCTGACATTGTTGTGGTTTTGTCCATTCACTACCTTTAAATATTCATCAAAGCTCCCTCTCTCCTCCCTTAATGGTACTCAGGGAGTACCATTAGACTCACAGATACAAAAATGTCCAGTAAATTTAGTCTGGTCAGTTTAAAGTCTCAATATGTCCCTTTCAGACCGTGACCTTGCAGTCCCTCTATTGCCACATCAATATTTATAAGACTTACTTTTACAGCCAAATTTAGGAATACCCTCCCTGCTCTGACCAGCCTGTTGTCCAAGTGTGGAGACATTCAAACAATGCTCTGAGGATGAAGAGGAGGTATAACTGCACTGTGTTCCTGCTGATTTGGCACAGTTCCTGTCCAAGTTAATTTTTTTCTCTTCTTTAATACTAAAGAACAGGTATGTATTTGTGATCTATTACTGTGCAACAAATTTACCATGAATGGGGAGCTTAAAACAAAACACATTTATTAACTCACAATTTCTGTGAATCAGGAGTCTGGGCATGACTTAGCTGGGTTCTCTGATAGGGTCTCGCAAGTCTTCATTCAATGTGTCAGCTGGGTATGCAATCTCATCTGAGGCTTGACTGGGGAAGGATATGCTTTGGTTAGCAGAATTCAATTCCTTGTGGCCTTATGACTGAGGGCTTCAGTTTCTTGCTGCCATCAGCCAGGAGCTGTCCTCATCTCCCTAGAGGCTGCTCTCAGTTTTTTGTCACCTGGGCCTCCCAGTATGGCAGCCCATAACAAGGCTGCTTGTTTCTTCAAAGCCAGCCAGGGCGTAAGAGACTCCAGCAAGATGGATGCTAGAATCTTATGTAATGTATCATGTAATTACACACAGCAATCACATGTATCCTGTCAACTTTGCCACGTTCTACTGTTTATAAGCAAGCCACAGCAGAGAAGTAAGTCACACACAAGGGGAGAGAACTATAAAAGAGAATGAAGATCCGGAGGCAGAGCCCATGGAGGGCTTCCTAGAGTCTATAGGCCACAAAGGCATATCATTGAAATATAAGGATCCATTCATCTCTACTGAAAGTGTGAGCTGAAAAGAAACTCAGAGCTCTCCACCAAACTATACACAACAGTTCTGGGAAGACTGGGAATCACAGAACAGCAGAGAAACCAGTGACTCACGGTAAGGAAGTCTATATTCATAGTAAACCTTGCCTCTGAGCCCATTGAGATTTATTCTCTTCTTAAAGGAGAGACTTCCTATCTTAAAGGTATTTTGGATCTCTATCCCTCCACTAGAGGGTCATATTTTGGCAGAATTAACATGGTAGTTTTGAGAACTGAGTAACAGAGGGAGATTGTAGCATTTTGGATCAGTTCCAGTTATTCATGAATATTTGATGGTTTCATCTAATTAATTTATCATTTTATTTATTACTGAGTGTATAGTAAGGAGTGGAATTAGGGATGAGGATAGATTTAAGAACATCATAGGGGGCTTCCCCGGTGGCACAGTGGTTAAGAATCCTCCTGCCAATGCTGGGGACACGTGTTTGAGCCCTGGTCCAGGAAGATCCCACATGCTGTGGAGCAACAAAGCCTGTGCACCACAACTACTGAGCCTGCACTTCAGAGCCTGCATGCCACAACTACTGAGCCTGCATGCCACAACTACTGGCACCCATGCTCCACAACAAGAGAAGCCACCACAATGAGAAGGCCGCACACCACAACAAAGAGCAGTCCTTGCTCGCCACAACTAGAGAAAACCCTCAAGCAGCAATGAAGACCCAACGCAGCCAAAAATAAATTAATTAATTAATTAAAAAAAAAAACAAACATCACAGGGAGGTACCAACTTTCTTAATCATATGGAGGTCATAATCAAAACCAAGGAGCATATGTAACTTATCATGTAAATGGATTTAAGTGTAAGAGTGTTCACCCTCTTAGGAAAAAATAGTATTTTCTATGTTAGGGACACTTTTCTTTGGGTCCACTTCTACTAAGACACAAATTTTTTCTAAGGTTATTTAAATAGCTAGAGTTTGTCTGAACTTAGAGAAGGTTGTATGTTTTCACCTCTTAGAGATTCTTGAAGAATCCTTTAGATAAGTGACTTTTTTCCCAAAATATGGTTATTTAAATGAAAACGCATTTAACTTAATTTTTGCTCATTTAAAGCCTTTTTCCATAAATAAAATCATAAAAATAAAATTACTTTGGTATAGTAATGCACCTATTCTTGCTTCAAAAAATGTGTTCTCCATATTTTATGAAGACTTGCCTTATCTAATTTCAGATAAATTTTTAATTTATTTTTCTACTCCTTATTATATATACTTCTGACTGCAGATCTTTAAGTCCTAAGGTTTAAAATGAAGAATTGGCTCTTAATACTAAATTCCAACTGTCTTTCTCACCCACCAGTTTATATAAAATAACGTATATGAAATACTATGCAAATGTTATTAGTTTAAAGATTATACTTTTTTTCTGAATGAGAGAATTCTTTGAAATATCTGAGATCCTAAGAAAATAATACTAACAAAACATAAGAATGCAATATGTGAGGATCAAAAAAATCAGAGTGCCCTTGCATTTTTATTTGTTTAAAGCCAAAATTTTGATGTAATGTGTTTTTAATTCATGTTGCTTCAAATTCTTTTAGCAACTCAGCTCTGAATTCTATGTTAAATCTGAATATTTTATTTTATTGTTCAATGATAAAAGGATCTAAGAAATAGCCACTTGAAAGAAGACAGAAGCTACAGGAGCATCTGGTTTAATTTATAGCTCTTGTTCATTATCCTCATAGGAAAATCTCAGAACATATGTGGCAAATGCTTCTGAGAAAAAACCTTTAACCTGAACCTGAATTCAATATTCTGAAGTTATGAACTAAAGTTGTTTAAAGTTAGTAATAACTTTCTGCACAACTATCTTTTTAATGTAGTAGAGTTCTATCTACTATGTTAGCTTTATGTACAGTTATCTTCCTAATGTAGTAGAATACTTTGGACACTAATAATGTATAAATATCTAGGGACTTGGATAACATAATAATTTTTGCCTGATTTGGTTTTATCCAAATTCATTTTTTCCCTGAATTATATGTCATCAACATAAAGATTAAAGCACAAAGTCAATCATGAGTCACTATATACTGGTAACAAACAGTTTAAGAGAAGAATTAAGGCAAGAAAAAAAGAATGATACCTACATCAAATTCCTAGCTACCTCCAGGCAGAATGAGGGCAAAATGCCAGTGGCGTGGCTGACCAGGAGTGCTCCTGTCTTGGTATTCAGTGCAGTATGTTCTGTGATGTATTGTGCATCCCCCAAGCTACCTGACTTCCTATAATTAAGACCTACACCTACCAAATCCAGTACTAAATCTCCAACCCACCTATCCAGTTATATAGAAATCAATTAGATAAATAGATGGCTAGAAAGATGTGCACATATGTGCGTGGGTATGTATGTCAATTTGTCAATTGCTGAATGGTAACCTGTAAAACAGCATTATTATTATAATTATTTTTTTAAAAAGCAAAGTAAAAAAATTAGCAGAAAAAAACTTCTCTGCTCTAGTTTAGCATTATATTTTAAATACATTCTGTGCAAATAGGCCTTAATACATTATTTCTCTTTACGTCTTTATATATTTGTCCTTTATATTTATATACTGTATTATACATATATAATATATATGTCTGTGTTTATATATTTATATGTATACATATATATCTGAGGAGTTTTAAAATTTTTACATGATCCCACCACTCTGGCCACAATCTATTCATTTAGGAATGGGAACCGGACACAGGCTGAACCAATTAATCTATCTCCAGATTTTAGAACTTGAAATTCAGAGAGTCAACATCAAGTGGGCTTTTTTTCTTCCATTAGAACTAAAAGTCAGTTTGCAGTAACAGAGAATGAAGCCAATGTACGAAGAGAAAAAAAAGAAGAAAAAAGATTTTTCTAGTCTCAGCTGCAACCCTGCATGTTCTAAAGTTAGTTGTTTAACTCCTTCTTGGATTCCATCAGGAAATAAATTCTTCCTTTACCAAAATGCATTCAAGATGCCTTTCTATTATTTACAATCAAAAAATAAGAAAAGATAATGATAGTCCTTCTTGGAAACATTTCCTTTGCTATTTTGTCAGTGTAATTCCTGTTTATCCTCAAAATCTCAGCTTTGACCACCATTTATCTAGAAAGTCTTTCCCAAACTGCTAAGTGTGGGTCAATTTTATTTTCTATATGCCAAATCCTGTACCATTTCTGTAATTCCTATTATGACTCAGTATTGTAATTGCCTCTTTGTTTTTCTTTATCTCATCTAAATACACTGAAACAGGGACCATATTGATTGCACTCACTGTGGTTTTCCCAATGCATGATGAACCACAAGGGACATAAAAGATAACTGTTTAATAAGAGAAATATTAGAGGAAGTAATAAGAGAAAAATGTTTGATTTCATATTGGGTTCTGCCAATCTATGATTTTTTTTAAATGTGTCAATTAAGATTTTAACTCAAAGCATAGGCTGTCAAACAACTAATACGTGTTATATTACCATTACTAATAAAACCAATTTTCCAGGAGAAATAAATGAGATGTTAACTTTATATAGAGCTGTTTTAAATACTATCTTTTAAATAAATGGGGCAATTGAAAATGCTAGTAATAGAGATCTACAGTACATCTTAGTTTCTGTTTATTAAATCCCCCAAGCAACTCTCTCCAAACAACAATACCTATATAGTAAGAATGAAAATTTCCTTTGTCTGAAATTTTTTCTGAAAACCAAAACATAATTTGTGCCTCCTAAGTGTTAGGGAGCTAACTCAAAAAAAGTTGTATGCTTTGTTTTCCAAGAAAAACAACACTTTTTTATGAAGTGAACAAAGCACACTCAGTTCACATGAGACTAACAGTTGTTCTCAACACTTTCGAGAAGCTGCCCTTTCGGTGAACAGTTTGTCTTGATATGAAGCCAAGGAAAACAGTTGTGCTTAAAATCTTTGCCTCAAATGTTTCATTATTTAGAACATTTTAGGGGGTCATTTATATAATAGTGTTTTCAGTATACTATTTGAGTTTTGTTTATGGTGATTCTTGGAAAATATCTTTATAAAGAAAAGATTGTTAACGATGCTTCTCAGCTGTATAATCTAATACAATGTCCTGAGTTTCACTGTATTTTTAAATGCTGCCTGCATTTCTACATACATTTGTGTACGTAGAGGTTTAATTGTATTCTTCTGTTCACTATTAATTACTCACAAAGTATAATTAGACATTTATGTTTAAGCAAACCATAATAGCCTGTTATGGTTTTTCAAATGTAATGTTTCGCATTAAACAAGCCAAGGTATAAGTTGAAACATAGACTACCTAGATTTACTCACACTAACCTAAACAGTAAGACTCACACTTTAGTTATCCTAGCACAAGGTCTTATACATATATTACTTGTCTCCTGCCAATTTCCATAGGGATACCATAAAAATGTTAATTCAGTCTATAAATCACATTAATATGTTTAGAAAAATTGAATTGTGCAGGTCAATGTAACATAGGCCTGTATGGCCTATTTATTCAGGATGGATTTAAGATATAATGCTAAAACTGTAGCAGGGAGGGTATTTTTCATTTATTTGTTTATTTATTTATTTATTTGTTCATTTAATGTAATACTCCTCTGCAGATCACTATTCAGCAAGTGACAAAGGATGGCTATCGTACCTGAATGAACCCACCTTTCTTTAGAATTTGGACTAAGATTACTCCTTAGCAAAACTTTAGGCTTCCATCAGTAGGAGATGAGTGGAGCGCCAGGTCCCTTGTATGACTGAGGGGACATGCCTGCAACCCTCCTTCCCTTACTCATAGCCTCTCCATAATTCCCTGCCAGAGATCGTCAGAACTCATCTCACTGAGCCCTCATCTGTAACCGTGACCCTCAGCACACGTAGACCAAGACTCCCAGCTTAACCCTGATCCACTAGATTCTCATCAACATAGGATTCTGTTCATCCTTTCTAATTCCATCTCTATTCCTCCCAGTGATTAAAACCCTTTCAGGATGCCTGCTGGAACTCAAGATCGAATCTCAGCAAAATCTCCTCTAAATTCAAATTCGTCTCAATACCATCTCTTTTCCTTCACGTTCTAGGGAAAACATTTATCTTTATTGAGGACACAGATTCCCCTGCAGCCCTCAGGTGGTGGCTGTTTTTCTCCAATGCTCTTGGTACTACTACACACAGGATTGGGTCTCCCCCTTACTACCCTTTATAATCCTGGGTTTTGAATTTCATGTCATTAAATTCCACCTTTTACCATCCCACTTCGTAGCATGATTTCCTACACCAACCCCACCACACCCTCACTTTATACTTTGAAAATTTCAGATTCTTGGCCCATTGTCACTCATTCTTCTCATAATTCTTAGTGAATTCAAATTCATGAACTTATCCTTTCAGTGTCCTGAATTCTCAGTTCCTTGACATTTTTCCCTCTGGTGTCTCCATCCTGTCATAGCCACTTAATCACAATCATATAGTTATTTTTTTGACCCTGTCATTATAATAATTGTAATTGTTCCATAATATCAATCTCAAATAGAGATTGATAATACACTCAGTCTTTTAAACTCACCATTTTATATGCCAAACACCAACTCCAACATTCCTTTTACCCTACTGTCGATCTTTGGATACCGCCAACATTTCACTATCCTCATCTTCATCTTGTCCTCTCTCTCCCAGCTTTAATTAGATGGCCAATCATTGCACTTACTCCTTTGAATATATTCTCAATTTCCCTTTCCCTGTCTTTCTGAGTACCGGTATGGCTGAGCCATAGCCCTGGTTAAACCTAACCCTCCAAGTAGAATGCGTGAACCCATGCTGGTATACGTAGTGGAGAAAAGTAAAACAAAATAAAATCAAAGCGCGCACAAATTGTGCAGAATTATGTTAGCTTATACAGCCACTGACCTCCAATACTTCCAGGAAGTCATCGAACATATTTTTAGTCCATTTCCTCACCTTCTCTGCTAACTATATTAGAGCTTCTCCACTCAAGTCTCCAACAATTCTCACTCTTACAGACTGGCACTGTGTAATAGTTTGAGTTCTCCATAGAACAGAACCAATAGCATACCTGTGAGCATATTTATTGTAAGGAGTTGGGTCACGCAATTATGGAAGCTGTGAAGTCCCAGGATCTGTAGTCAGCCAGCTGCAGACCCAGGAGGGTGGATGGTATTATAGTCCTAGTCCTACTATGAGTCTAAGTCCAAAGGCAGGAGAAGACTAATGCCTCAGTTTGAAGACAGTCAGGCAAAGAGAAAGAATTCTTTCTTACTCAGCCTTTTATTTGATTCAGGCCTTCAATGTATTAGATGAGGCCCACCAACATTGGGGAGGGCGATGTGCTTTACTCAGTCTACCAGTTCAAAGGTTAATCTCACCTAGAAACACCCTCACAGACACATGCAGAAATAATGTTTAACCCATTTCTGGCAACCCCGTGGCCCAGTCAAGATGACACATAAAGAAAACCATCACACTTTGTTTCCTCCTTTATTGAGAAAACAGAAGCAATCAGAAAAAAAATCCCTACAACTGCTACCACAACATTCACTCACCAACAAGACTTTGTGCCAGAAAATTCTGCCTTTATTCTTGTCATATTTGGATGCTATGTGTGCTATAAGCTAAGGGAAAACCTTGCAATCGTACAATAAATCACATCTACCCTTGCGTTCTAAAAGGCACTGCTTCGGCAATTTTCTCTGCTGTTTTCTCAGTGATGTCTTTCTCTTAAAGTGGATCATTCTCATCCTCATTTAAATGTATGCTTATTTCTTTCTTAAAATAATAAAAGAAATTAAACTCTTTTAACCCCATTTTCACGTCAGTGTTTGAAATTTCCCACCATTTTTGTTCTTCAAAGCCAAATTTGTTGATCACTGTCTCCAATTACTCTCCTCCCATTCTCTCTTAAATCCACCCTAATAAGTTTCTGCCCCTACTGCTGTACTGAACATGCTCTGCATAGGCAGACCCTACAGTTTTTCCTTAGTTACTGGCAGCATTATTCCTTCGGGTGCTCAGGCCAGAAACAGCGTCATCCTTAGTTTCCCTCTTTTATGAAAATTCCCCATATACCCAGAGGAGAGCTATTTCTCCCCATCTTCCTCTTATCACTCCCTTCAGCTTCCCAGAACTCACTATTCTCTTGCTTAAACTTTAGCAGAAGGCTCCTAAATTGTCTCCTTGTTTCTTTTCTTGCTGCTTTCAGAACAGTCTCAATGCAACCTGCTGAAAATACTCGACTAACTTCCAATCCACTCGAGAGTAAAAGGTAAATTGTTGATCTTCATCTGCAAGGACCGTCTCCACCACCGACTCCTGTCTTCCCCTGCTTTTCTCATTCACCTCCCTCTAGCCGCACTGGCCTCCTCTCCTTGAACTTGCCGGACTCTCTTTTACCTCTAGATCTTCACATTTGCTGTTTCCTTACTGAGGGCATCCTCCAAATGTTGGCATACTAGTTTCCTCATTTTCATCAGATCCCTATTTATAAATTACTTTCTAATGTACCCTTATTTAGTCCTCCCATTTAAATTTCTGACACTTTCCTCTTCCTCTCCACAGTCCAATTCTCTACTTACTTTCTCTCCTAAGCACTCATTACCATCTAACATACTCTATGTACTTACTTACTCATTGTGCTTCTTGTCTATCTTCCCCACCAGAAATAAAGATTCCAGCAGGGCAGGAATTTTTCACCTAGAAGCATAGTGGAGATACTCAGTAGCTATTTGATGAACGGCCTTTGAATGAGAGAGTGAATAGCAAATGTTAAGACGGTACCTGACTTTTGTTTGAGGAAGCCATTGAAAAGCAAAGCAAGAGATCCGTTTTACTCCTTTTAGTCTTTCATATGGAAATCTATCACTCAAATAGTTTAGGAAGATTCCTACAATCCTAAAAAACTACAGATCAGTGTTTTTCAAATGTTTATGAGGAAAAGAATCACTGCTTGTTAAAAACACAGGTTGCCTCACTCTGTCCCCATAGGGTGTGCTTCAGTGGGTCTTTCATTTGCATTTTAACAAGCACCCCTTTGATTTTAACACAGTTCTTTAAGAAAATGCTGTAGGTTCAAAAGTGATTCAAATTGAGTGACTTATATAAATGCAGAGTGGAGAGAAAATTCTTCATTATTGTTAACATGCTGAGTTAAAGAAAATGGGTCTGGTCTACATTTCCAGTGTGCATTCTTCCCAGGAGACAGTTTAAAGTGGAACAGCAATTTGCAAAACATACTACAAAAACTCAGCTTGTATTCATCCTCAGGGGATATGAAGATTTGGCCTTTAAAAGTAAGATCTATGCCAAAGCTGTTATATAAAAACAATTGTTTCTTTAAAACTTCTATTTATGAGCACTATGGAAAACTTCGACTCACTGGCTGCAGAAAAGGTTACTTGGTTCCTGGTGCCTATGAAGAGCTAATACTAGTCAGATGTGCAGCATTCCATTCAATGAGAATAATTATCTTATCTTGAATCAGCAAAGAACTGGGCTCATGATAATCTTCATTATAATTGTGACACTCAGTTCTTCTCATTTCTACCTGATTTTCCATGTACTTCTGCCTGTAGTTTTGTTGTGTGTTTCCTTCAGAGTTAATTGCCTAACTCTAATAGATGGCATCGTAATAGATGTTGTCTCATCAGCATTCGGAACTGTATTCTAGCTTGAAAAGAAACAAGAGTAAAGAAAAGACTTCTTAATCCCACCCCACATTCCCACTTATTAATTGACCTTTCTTCCAAATAACCATAAATCAACTAACGTGGTATACATTGCAGATAAATTAACAAATGTCCACGTAACACAGTGTGTCTATCAAGAGAAATTTACCCACTTGTGATGGTTTCTGTTTACACCAGTATTTGAGGGTTAAGGCCTATTAATATTACAAAAAGGAAGTAGATTTTTTTCTTTTCTTTTATTCTTTAGAAATGTGTTAATCCAAAAGAAATCATATTTTTCTCAAAAATTCCAAAGTCAATATCTAGTTATTCCATAGTTCTCTTTTCTTAGTCTAGATCATTTCAAATACAAGAATGAAATAGATTAAGGATAGACTAGGAGTGGGGCTTATGCTGTTTGTTTCTGTGGTTGACACTCCTCTGATATTCTGAACTTAGTAGTTTCAGATAGGTTATAGCAGAAATGCAAGGAGAAACATAAACTGGCTTAATATTTACCTTTTGTTTCAAGAGTGTCTTTTGGAACTCAATACAAAGGAAACCATTTTGAGACTAAGAATATATTAGGGTACCAGAGTCTACCAAACAAAATTTGAAGTCATAGGCTATTAGTCGGCAAAAAATTGATTTTATAATAAACAATTTTCCTTCTTCGCAGATTTAGTAAAACTCCCATAGGTTAGGCACTAGGCAGGATAGAGTCAGTGGAAAGAGTAAACGACATCACTGAGGTTCTCCATGGCGGTGCCTCTGCCCTATTCTCCCTGCCTAGTCCAGGAGATAGGGGAAGGCTGAAGGTAGAGAGGTCAGTGCGCTATTTCCTGTTGCCTTGGGGAGAGAGAAAAACCAGCAGAGATCCATCCCATTTAAACAAATCAACAAATCTGGACATTTTTTGTGACTATTACAGATATTCAAAGCAGCTCGTTTACCCTTTTCTTGTTTGCCCATTTCTGTCCCCTTCTTCTTTTTTTTTTTTTTTTTTTTTGCTGTACGCGGGCCTCTTACTGTTGTGGCCTCTCCCATTGCGGAGCACAGGCTCCGGAAAGGCAGGCTCAGCGGCCAGGACGCACGGGCCTAGCTAGCGCTCCGCGGCATGTGGGATCTTCCCGGACCGGGGCGCGAACCCGTGTCCGCTGCATCGGCAGGCGGACTCTCAACCACTGCGCCACCAGGGAAGACGCCCTTCTAACTTTGAATGAACCTAATTATAGGAATGAGATCACTAGGCAATTTAAACTAACTTCTGACTTATGCTGTCCAAGAATTAAATAGTTAAAGAGCGACTAGCTCTCTACCCCCAGCGGCCTCCTTAGCAGATCATGCAGGCAAAATAATACCTGGAGAGTCAGCCAGTCTGCGCGCAATGGAGAATGATGCAGAACCCAGCCTCCTGCCTTAATGAGTCACTGATATTCTTCCCCCTTTTTCTTCTTTAAAAACTGTCGTGGCTGAGCAGAATCTTCAGAGCTGGTCTCAGGACATTCTTCCCAGATTGCCACCTTTTCTGATTAAAGCATCTTTCCTTTCTAATGACACTTGCTTCTCCATTATTGGCTTTTGATTAGAGAACCGCCAAACCAGGGTTCGGTAACAATATTTGAGTTTAAAGTTAATACTGCCATTACACAAGAAATATCCTTGTGTTTTTTGACAAACATACTGAAATATTTGGTGATGTAAATAACATGTTAGTGATTTTTTAAACATTTTAGCTAAAAGGTATTAGAAAAGAAAGTGACAAAAAGTGAATCATTGTTAATCTCGATATAAGGAGGTTCATTATTCTCTATTATCTCCCATTAAATAGAAAGTTATATTAAAAGCATGAAAATGAACACAAAATAAGCCATTGATATTTAAAATGCAGTCACTACTTCTGTATAAAATATTTTATTCCATATATACATCCACATGTACTTTGTCACTCTTTTGCTTTAAGTACAATTGTTTGGTACCTTGACAAAGTTCTATGATGAGGCAAAGTTTTTATCTTTCCATGAAATGCTGCCTTTGCTTACCCCTTAATTCTTAGTCATATCAAGCTTTCATTTTCTATAGAATACTGGAAGATCAATTTTTACCCCCAAAACCCCAAATATTGTTCCTTGATTCTTCACACATTTTTACTTTCTCCCATCTGTAGCTCATTGAATAAATATCTAGTCTACTTACTACTTAGTTAATGAATGAATAAACATCTAATCTACTTAGTTAATGTATCTAATCTCCTGAATTCTAATATCAATGAACACAAGAAAATATAATACCAATATTATTTAAAATATGCAATTTATTTATATAGAGAGCAATATGAAATGAATAGTCCTATCTTTATGATAAAAATATACATGGAAGAATAGAGATGGCATAGGCTGTTGAATTAGAAAGAAAGCTCATTTATACAGTGATGTGTTTTGTAGAGCTCACATTCGTATTCATTCAAATCTCTATTCATTACTGTATGGTACAGTTTCAAGATATTAAAAACTTGTGTGATTGTTTACCAGAGTTGAAAAACTCAAGTGGAAAAACCTGACTATGCCAAGTTAATTACAAAAAGTCCTGCATATACCTGCACATATTTACATCAATAATGTAAGTACTGACCATGAGCATTAAATAAAAATAGAGACATTACCTTCTCAATATAATTTAAAGTAAAAGCCATATTTTCTTCTCTCATCCAGACCTCATTCCATCATATATACTTTTGGTGAAGAAATAACAGAAATTCATTAGAGACAAGAGCTCCAGAATAATTTAGAATTGTATTCATTAGATGCCTCTAGATTGGAGCTATCTTCCAAGATCCAATGAGTAAGGTCAACTGTTCAGCAGTACACACCATTTATACTTTGGAGCAGGACCAATAACAGTATGTTAGGCTGAGGATGAGGAATCTTTAAAGTCTCATTTATACCTCTTGAAGAGGGGAAAAATTGCTTGTAATGAATTGATAATTTACATATGTTATGGTTCAATCCAAAGAAAAACCTAAAAATCAATTTTAAAAAACCCTAAAGTTTCAAAGGGTTTTTCTTCACAACCTTTCCCAAAAATATCCTAAAAAATTGTGAAACTAATATTTCCTTCGCAGAGAATGAGAATACCTATCACTATGGATAGAATCGTTTCTAATTCTCTCACTATTTCTCTGAAAAATTTTCTGAAACATAAGTCAATTATATCACAGATTTTCAATGGGAAAATGAGTTTCCCTAAAGCAAAATAAGCAGTGTTTTTCTTAATGTTGTTTATGTTAATTCTAATGCACGTTTTAAAATATTATCATAAATGATTTTAAAAGCAAATAGAGTTAAAATTTCCACTCACCCATTTATATCCATGCAAATATATTCTGCTCATAAGTTCTTATAGTTTTATACATCTAATTTTTTTATCCATATAAATAATTAAGGTTGTGAATGAAAGACACAATGTAATGAGCAAATCTTTATTCCAAATGTAGGTTACTGAATAGTTCTAAGTATTAAGTCCATCACACATTGCTGTAATTGATTATCATGGTACTGTTCACAGTTAACACTTTGCCACCACTTCCATGCTTCAAGAGGTTTATATCTCAGCTATAAACATTTGCTCTATATTGAACTACATGTTGAAGATGTCAGGCTTTGAGAAATTGCTTCTAAGAATTGAAAAAAGAACAATCGTACCGCAGTGTTTTCTGACAACAATATATCTTCACAAAGTAACCAATATGCTTGAATAAAACATTTTTTAATTGCATGGGAATTTTTTTAAGCATGACTTGGCAGTGGCAGTACTGCATATAAAAAATTTGATCTAAATCCAGAAATTAATTTTTTTTATGTTCTCAGAGTTTAGTTCTCTATATCATTGTGCTATAGCATATAAGAGTCTATATAAAGCCACTGTACGCCTAAAGCCATTTGAGTCCTTTAGATACCTTGCATCTAATTTGCTGAAAAAGCTTTTCTTGCTAAGTGCATATTGGCTTTTCATGTATACAAATATTCACTCAACAAAACATTTAAGGTCTTGTATATCTTAGACATTGGTACTAAAATTTGAGTAAAAGACAATTCTAATTGGTGGAGGAGATAGGTGAATGAACCAATATTTGTAAAACAAACCTTAATGCCTGGTACACATAAGTACCTCCGTAAGTGCTTGTTAAACACACGCATACACACACACACACACACACACATATGAAGCACAATATACATAAGGCACAATATATATAAAATTATATGGTAGCCCATGGGCATAGTTGTTAATGTCTGATTCAAATATCTAAACACTCGACTAATTTTAAGGTTTTATAAAAGTTTTTGTAAAGTTTAGATACTTCAAAATTATTTATATTTATAGACAGTCTCAGTAGTTTTAAATACAGTTTCTTAAGATAGTCCATTAATCAGAGGTATCCAGAGGAACCATGTAGATAACAGAAATATGTAATCCAAGACAAGACAAAGTCTGGGGCTGAGGCTGAGCTTGGGAGGTGCTGGGGGAGAGTTTTTTAAATAAATCTGGAAATTACCTGTCCCACTCAAAGATATTTTTAATTTGAAAAATTTTAAAACATTGTGCCTGCCAAACCAAACAGGTCCTCATGGTTGATTTTGTCCAGCCACCCACATAAAGGCCTAAATATATATTAAATACAGTACAGTATGTTTTTAGATGTTTTACATTAAAAATACTACCCTCAACTTTAGTTTTTATCCTTCTTTTTTTGTCACTAGTTGTTATCTGCAATTTATTTATAGGAAACTATATTCATTTGCCATTTTTAACTGAAAATTGATTTTTAGTGTAAGTAATTGCTGAGAGAGTTAAAAAGGTGGTATCAAAAGTGAGGGATTTTATGACAAAGAATCCAAGAATATACAATGGGGATAAAATAGTCTCTTCAATAAATGGGTCTTGGAAAAACTGGAGAACCACATGCAAAAGATGAAACTAGATCACTATTTTAACACCACACACAAAACTTAACTCAAAGTGAATTAAAGACTTGAATGTAAGACCTGAGACCAAAAGAGTCCTTGAAGAAAACATCTGCAGTAAGCTCCTTGACATCAGTCTTGGCAATAATTTTTTGGATTTGACAACACAAGCAAAAATAAACAAATGGGACTATATCAAAATAAAAAGCTTCTATACAGCAAAGAAAACCACCAAAAAGATGAAAAAGCAACGTTCAGAATGGGAGAAAATATTTGCAAATCATATGTCTGATATAAGGTTAATATCCAAAATATATAAAGAACACATACAACTCAATAGCAAAAAACTCCAAACAATCTGATTAAAAAATGGACAGAGGATTTGAATAGACATTTTTCCAAAGAAGACACACAGATGGCCAACAGGCACATTGAAAAAATGCTCGACATCACTAATCATCAGGGAAATGCAAATCAAAAGCGCAATGAGATATTACCTCACACCTCTCAGAATGGCTATCAACAAAATGACAATAAATTATAAGTGTTGGTAAGGATGTGGAGAAAAGGAAACCCTCATGCACTGTTGTTGGTGTCGACTAAAAAAATGCACAATCTAAAAGTTGAGAATTATATTTCATTTAAGGGGACAAAACTGAGGACTTAAGCTAGGGACACAAAATCTCAGATAGCTTTGAGGGACTGCTCCAAGAAAGTAAGGAGGGGGCCAGGATATACAAGAGTTTTTGCAACAAAGACCAGGTAGTCAGAACGTCAAAAGATTATTGTTAATTAAAGATAATCAGATATTTCATGTTAAGGAATTTAATGCTTTTCTATGTATGGGAAGATGAAAGAGTCTGAGCTCACTGAAATTATTCCTTTGATATGCAACTCAGCTCTCTGGGGTTAGTATCCTGTGCTCTCTCATCCTGAGCCTCCTCTGGGTACACAGTCAGGGGTGACTGTGTGGCTACAGCAGCTGACCACTAGATGACAGGCATCCTGTTTCTATCTTTCCTCAGGGCTCATCATCAGGGTGGCTGTAATGTGACGGCTTGATGGCTGCAACATCCTTTGTTTAGTGATATGGCAGGTAACATTTTTTTCATTGACAGAATGTATGATGTAGACACTATGGAAAAAGTATGGAGATTTCTCAAAAGATTACAGTAGAACTACCCTATGATCTAGCAATTTCAGCAATTTCAGCAATTTCAGCAATTTCAGCATCTAGCAATTGGATTTTGGATATTTATCCAAAGAAGATGAAAACATGAACTCAGAAAGATATATGTACCCCCTTGATCATTGCAGCATTATTTACAATAGCTAAGATATGGAAACAACCTAAGTGCCCATCACTGGATGAATAGATAAAGAAGATATGATTGCTTTATACATATATAGAAGAATGAAATCTTGCCATTTACAAAAAAAATATACATATATAGAAGAATGAAATCTTGCCATTTACAAAAAAAATATACATATATAGAAGAATGAAATCTTGCCATTTACAAAAACATTGTGCTAAATGAAATAAATCAGACAGAGAAAGACAAATACCATATGATCTCACATGTGAAATCTAGGGGGAAAAAAAAACTGAACTCATAGATACAGAGAACAGATATGTGGTTGCCAGATGATGGGGGTAGTCAGAGAGAGAATGGGTGAAGAGAAATTTACATTTGTAAAGGTAACCTTCATTTGTGAGGGTGTCACCCTCTCTGTATCAAGAAGAGAGAGATGACTAAATCATAAGAAACTCTGAATGGAGAAGGCACAGACTTAAATCTGTGTAACAAACCTTACTCTTTCTTTTTTACCATACTTTTCCTGGTCATCTCCCTATAACTAGTCTCCCTGACACCCTGCTCCCTTTTGTCTTTAGGTGAAGATGATATTTAAGTTGAATGCTAAATGAGACATTCATTTTTTCCTAGGTATCTCCATTATATGAATGAGGTATACATATTAATAAACTTCTATTTGTTTTTCTCTTATTAATCTGCCTATGCTAAGGGGCCCCAGCTGAGAATATAGAAGGACAATGAACATAGGTGTACAAATATCTCTTTGTTATATACTCAGAAAAGGAATTGCTGAATGATACAATAGTACAATTTTGAACTTTCTGAGGAACTGCTATATTGTTCGCCATAGCAGCTACACCATCTTACACTCTCATCAACTCAATTTTAAAGCAACAGTGGAAATCTATTATCCTTATATCATAATCAAGAAACTTAGGCCCAGAGAATTAAAGAAACATCTTATCTCCCAAATTTGGTAAAGGACAATTTCAAGATATGAAATGGGATATTTAAGAATGAGGACTCTGGAGACCACACACACCTGAGTTCAAATCCTGGGTCAGCTTGTAAGGGCCAAGAGCCATTGGACATGTTACACAGGTTCCTGAAGTCTCCCCTATAAAAGAGAGTAATTACCTCATATGATGATTATGAGTGGATTAAATGAGACTGCCTATGAAGGTATTTAAGTGTAGGGAGGAAAAACATCTTTTTCCTTTACCTTTTTAATTTTGTGACTGGGGCCCCTGTAACAGAAGACAGATTAGCAAAAGCAAACCAAAACAAAACAAAAACATAAAAAACATATGAATTTGTTTAATATATAAGGATATAATATTTAATATATTTGTGTGACACAGGAAGCTTCATAAGGAGGAAGACCCAAAGAAATGGTTAAACCTGAGTGTTTTTATGCTGGGTCTGATGAAGAGTGGAAAGATGAGCAAAGATATGACAGGACAAAGGGTATGAGGTAAGTGTAGTGAACTAGGTGAAACTTAGCAAGGGCTATTCCTTCACATTCCTCTCTGTATCCCTTAGTCTGCAGAGATAAGGATGTGCCTTTCCTTTGGGTGTATGGAGGGCACCCCTCACATGAGCATCTTATGACCTGCTTCAAGTCAAAGTCAGAGAGTTCTTTTTTCCCATTCCAGTTTTCAAATTTGTTTAGCTTGCAACAGTCAATATGCCGAGGTGCCATATTTTGGAGTAGCATGTTCGAAACCTCATCATGTGCTTTTCACATTGAAAGCATTCAATAATTAAGCCCTGAGTATGTACATTAGGCTCCTTGATTACTGTAAGTAAGTACAAGTGTTTATTCTTATAGATTCTTTCAGTAGTTGGCTAATTCAAATTATTCTGTGTTGACTTTAGTTATATGCTCCAAAATTAGATCATTCCCAGTTGGTCTGTACCCATGCTGATCTTCTCTCAAGCTGGTCTGGCTTTAATTGTTCCATAATAGTGACCAAAGAATTCTCATTCTTTTTTTGAAATGTTAAAAACTGTCCTGTATATATTAACTATTGGTGGAATTTTTCTCTCTTTGTTGTACTCCCAACAATGGCAATCTTTTTTAATATGATAGGTGCTATTTCAATAGGATTTAGGTGAATGTCACTCAGGATTTAATGTCATACTTTGGAGCAGTGCCAATGACCTTAAGGTTCACACTTAAGATGGTTAAAGCAATGAAGCAGGAGAAACAAAATGTTTATCCACCTCCCATCTCAGATGTAATATCTTTCCAGCCCGACCTGAATCAGAAATAGAACTGGAAATTATTGAGGCACTGTGGAGAAGCACTTGGGAGTTTTATACTTTTCTTCATACCCTCTCCCACCAAGCTTGTGGCCATAATTTAGCAGCATTGCATACATCTTATGGGAAGAAGCACAACGAATATACAAAGTTGAGGTTCTTAACAAATGAGGCCATGTGCTTATCTGCAGACCTGATTCTAATCCATTCACATATTTTGAGTCTAGTCAATTTTAAAATTGGGCCAGTGACACGAGGCACTTGCTGTAAATAAGTAAAAATAACACCACTCTGATTTTTAAGTTTTCTCATAAATGTGTTTAGAGGAACATAGATTTATAACTATATTTGTGGGCTACGAGAACAAAGTATAAATTATGTAAATAGGAACTTCCACCCCAGAGAAGGGAGTTTGAAAGTGAGATATGGACAGCTTCATCAAGTCAACTGGCCATTGCTAAGACAAACCACTCAGACCTAATTCAACCACAAAACTGATAAGCAGGAGTGAAAGTCAGAACGGAATGCAACCTTTCGCATTACTGCCGCTCAGGGCAGATCAGGAAAGTGCAAGGGTAAACAGAGAGACCTCACTGCTTTTTAGTAAGAGACAGAAATCCCTCGAGAGAGAAGGCAAAATCCACATTGTGAAAATGACTATACTACCCAAAGCAATCTACAGATTCAATGCAATCCCTATCAATCTACCAACGGCATTTTTCACAAAACTAGAGCAAAATATTTCACAATTTGTATGGAAACACAAAAGACCCCGAATAGCCAAAGCAATCTTGAGAAAGAAAAACGGAGCTGGAGGAATCAGGCTTCCTGACTTCTGACTATACTACAAAGCTACAGTAATCAAGACAGTATGGTACTGGCACAAAAACAGAAATATAGATCAATGGAACAGGATAGAAAGCCCAGAGATAAACCCACGCACATATGGTCAACTTATTTTTGATAAAGGTGGCAAGAATATACAATGGAGAAAAGACAGCCTCTTCAATAAGTGGTGCTGGGAAAACTGGACAGCTACATGTAAAAGAATGAAATTAGAACACTCCCTAACACCATACACAAAAATAAACTCAAAATGGATTAAAGTCCTAAATGTAAGGCCAGACACTGTAAAACTCTTAGGGGAAAACAGGAAGAATACTCTTTGACATAAATCACAGCAAGATCCTTTTGGACCCACCTCCTAGAGAAATGGAAATAAAAACAAAAATAAACAAATGGGACCTAATGAAACTTAAAAGGTTTTGCACAGCAAAAGGAAACCATAAACAGAACAAAAAGACAACCCTCAGAATGGGAGAAAATATTTACAAATGAAGCAACTGACAAAGGATTAATCTCCAAAATTTATAAGCAGCTCATGCAGCTCCATATCAAAAAAAGAAACAACCCAATCCAAAAGGGGGCAGAAGACCTAAGCAGACATTTCTCCAAAGAAGATATACAGATTGCCAACAAAAACATGAAAGGATGCTCAACATCACTAATCATTAGAGAAATGCAAATCAAAACTACAATGAGGTGTCACCTCACACCAGTCAGAATGGCCACCATCAAAAAATCTACAAACAATAAGTGCTGGAGAGGGTGTGGAGAAAAGGGAACCCTCTTGCACTGTTGGTAGGAATGTAAACTGATACAGTCACTGTGGAGAATAATATGGAGGTTCCTTAGAAAACTAAAAATAGAACTCCCATATGACCCAGCAATCCCACTACTGGGTATATACCCTGAGAAAACCATAATTCAAAAAGAGTCATGTACCACAATGTTCATTGCAGCACTATTTACAATAGCCAGGACACGGAAGCAACCTAGGTGTCCATCGACAGATGAATGGATAATGAAGATGTGGCACATATATACAATGGAATATTACTCAGCCATAAAAAGAAACGAAATTGAGTTATTTGTAGTAGGTGGATGGACCTAGAGACTGTCATACAGAGTGAAGTAAGTCAGAAAGAAAAAAACAAATACCATATGCTAAGACATATATATGGAATCTAAAACAAAAACAAACAAACAAAAATGGTTCTGAAGAACCTAGGGGCAGGACAGGAATAAAGACACAGACGTAGAGAATGGACTTGAGGACACAGGGAGGGGGAAGGCTAAGCTGGGACGAAGTGAGAGATTGGCATGGACTTATATATACTACCAAATGCAAAATAGATAGCTAGTGGGAAGCAACTGCATAGCACAGGGAGATCAGTTGGGTGCTTTGTGACCCCCTAGAGGGGTGGGATAGGGAGGGTGGAAGGGAGACCCAAGAGGAAGGAGATATGGTGATATATGCATATGTATAGCTGATTCACTTTGTTATAAAGCAGAAACTAACACACCATTGTAAAGCAATTATACGCCAATAAAGTTGTTAAAAAAAAATAGAGAGAGAGAGAGAGAAGGCAGGAGACTACGGTACTGCACACACAAAAAAATGTTTAAATTTTTTTTTGAGGGAAAACACACAAAAATTAAGCAACTAATTTTTTATAAAATGTGTCTTGGATTCTGTTTAAATTATTAATGGGATTCAGGATATATTATCCCAAAACATGGTACCTTGGCATATTAAATATTGTAAGCTGAAGGCATTTGAGAAAATGACAGAAGCAGGTATGTCACACTGATCTCCCTTCCCCTTGTCCTTCTTCCCTGAAATAGGTCATAAAATTCCCACATGTCAGGTACCATCCCTGTACCAAGAAAAAAAGAAGACATTTTATGACCATGAACGAGGAGTCGGGGGCTGAGAAATCTTACAAACAAACCTTGTTAAACTAATCCTTATCATCCTTGTTACTTCTTCACCATTTACTACCCATAGCTCAAGCTCCTCTGTCTTGCCAATTCTTCACATATTTATTATTTCTTTGTCTAAAAGGTAGAAAGCTTCCTGTTCTAGTCACTTCTTCAGGGTCTTTATTCTCTTGTCAAGGCTTCCAAGTATATGTAAAAGTTCAACAAAATTGTGTGCTTTTCTTCTGTTAATTCTCAGGCCCAACCAGAGACCCTAAGAAGACTGAGAAAACCTTTTTTCCTCCCTTACATTAAGTGGCCAATGAGAACATGAAAAAATGTTCAACATCATTAGTCATTAGGGAAATGCAAATTAAGACTACAATGAGTACCACAATTACACACTAAAATGGTTAAGATTAAAAAAAAAAACTGTAAATGCCAAAATTTTAAAATAGAGGTAAAACACCAGCACTCTTAAATATTGCTGGTAAAGACGTAAAATGATACAATTTTGTGCGTATGTGTGTGTTTTGCAAGTGACATTTTAAAAAAATGAGGAAGGCTAATAAACAGAGTCCAGAATAAATATGGGTAGAAATAATATAGGTCAACATAAAGAAACTTGGTAAATTATACATCATTAATTTTATTTTAAAAATCTAGTTCAATGTTACAGTCTGAAACTCCTCCTTCCAGTTCAGAACAAAGAATTTTACTCAAAACAGATTTAAATACTATATGAGCCTAACTCCTCTGGTAATGCAAAATCTATACCATGAAGTATTATGATGGGGTTCAGGGCACATTATCCCAAAATATGACACCTTGTCATGTTGAATATTTTAAGCTAGAGGAATATAAGAAAACAGCAGAAGCTGTTTTCTGCCCTGCAACAGGTCATACAATCCTCATGAGAGGTACTCTCCCTACACCTAGAGGAGAGCATCCTCATCTCTGAAGACAAAGAGATGATGAAAAAAATGGGAACAAACCAGCCTTTCCAAGATTTCCCTAGTTTCCTACACTTATATCATACTCCTTAACCTATTATATTTCTGCATTACTGCATACTCTTCATCAAACCTAGTGTGAATATACTAAGGTCTAACTGTTTAAGTCTTCATTTCCTTATGAAGTCTCCCGTGTTATGTAAAATTTTTTATATTAAATAAATTTGAATACTTTTATACTATTAATCCGATTTTGTCATTTTAATTTTCAGACCAAGCCTGGGACCCTAAGACGATCAGAGGAGAACTTTTTCCTTTCCAGTTTCTTGAATCTGTTTATCTCCCTGGAATGATTCATATTTCTAAATATTTTCCTTTTTACTGAACTCAGTAAAGAGCATTGATATTGTTCTCATTCGTTATTCACTTTAGGGAGAGCATTCTGGGTGTTCTACTGAGTGGTTAGTGCTGAACAAAAAGACACGATATGACCCATTCTCTCTATGAATTTATAAGCTAGTTGAAGAGGCAATTGTCTGTATTCTCACCATTGGATTAATTTTTTATACATGCACTATCTAATTTCAATATCAATGACATTTCCAGAAGAAAGTTATTATTATCCTCAATTTACAGAAAAGAAATTGCATCTTCTTAAGTTCACTTGGCTAGAAACAGAATACGTAATATAGCTTTCTTGTTTCTGTTGTTCCTACTACATAATAAATTTTACTAATGTCTATACCTTCCATCTGGATCCAGAAAATTCAAATCTTAGTGTTGAGAACTAGCTAACCACAGAAAATATACAGTATGACTGTAAATACTGTAAATTTAATGAGAAACCTCTTTATTTAAATGAAAGCAAAAAAGGAAAGCAAATAAAGACAAACTGAGATTATAATATGGTGAAAATACACTGTTAGTCCTTTGTTGGATCAGATTATACGCTTTTCCTTTATTTATGTTCTTTGTCTCTAGATCAGTTAAATAATATTAAAATTTATATTTCAGTAATTTGGAAGTAATTTTCTAAAGAATGACAGAATCGTGATTTATGCCAACTATAGCTGTACCGCACGTTAGTGAACAGAGGCCGACATTTTGGTAGGTAAACTTATGTTACCATCTAGTGGTAAAATCTTAGAATTACAGACACAAACTCCCTGAGTCCTGGAGAGGAGCTAACCTGGGAGCCCAGAAAATGCAACAAATCATAATGATAAACAATGCCACAGGCTACAACTTCTTGTAGGATCCTGTGGTCTAACTGCACTCAGACAGGTTCCCAAGTGTGTAGATACAAAGCTGGATTACAATGAAGCTTTCTAAAAGCAGTCAATGTGTTTAATGCCTCATCAAGGTGTTGAGTAATGCTGCCTTCAAAGCTGGGTGGGACATGGTTCATTATTTTTATTCAAATTGTAGTCAATAGTTCATAAATATCCTTCCTGAATCAGCATTGGAAAACCACGAAACCTAAGAAACACTGATGCCCAGAAAACAATGCAGCCAGGAAAAATAGAATAATGGACTATGACTTAGATACAAGGTCAGGACTGGTTTTCTTGTGGGAAGAGGAGAGAACTGTGAATATAGTACAATAGGCTCAGTTTTTCTCCTGGTGTTTCCCCATAGTTTGACACTAACTCTCCATTTTAGCAATCCTTTTCAATCTACCTGTAGGAACACGGATAAGAGTCAAAAATATAGGTAGGTAGGTTGTGGCACATAAACTCATGAATGCAGGTTCCTTTGGATCAAGGGGGATTATAAGGGACTAAAATATGGGATAGATAAACTGTCCATCTTACACACCTTCTCTGAGTAATGTCATGTGCCACTCCCTCTGTTCGGAACAAGAACTAAAGCAAGTAAGTAAAGATCTATGGGGAAGAATTAGCATATAATGACAGTCCAAAATAAATGACACAACAGAGACCCACACAAAATCTTGTTGAGCAAGAAATAAAGAATAAACAAGGGGAGTCAGGAGAAACTTCATGGATGAGGGATCAATTAAGCTTGGCATTGAATTAGGAGTAGGGGCCTAGAAACATCAAAAAACTCTTCTACTTGAAAAACAGTAAGCAACTTTAGGCCTTCTGAAGAAGGCAAGCTCATGTGCAGTGTTGCAATAAAAGATCCTGGGCAGCCAGATAGTAACAGCTTATGGGCAAGTTCTTGTCTCACCTTATGTTTCTGTATTTTTATAATTTTATTTGGGATGAACTTAAAAAAAATTAACCCAAAATGCCATGAAAGCATTTTGTATATTTTTGTCACTGCTCAATTCCCAGTGATTAGAAAAGTATGTGGCAAATAGTAGCTGCTAAATAAACATGCAAATATTTGTATGTTGAAGCTTAGAGCCATTCAGTAAACATTTATTGAACACTTGCTGTGTGTTGGCACTGTGACAAAATATGTTAGGCAGGTTGTCTTTTTTCCCAAAAAGATTAAGTTATAGACAAGTTATAACTCCTACTGTTGAGCAACAAACTTTCTCAAATTACTGGGAAATCTACTAGAACAGCAATGTTTAATATGGTAGCTACTAACCACATGTGGCTTTTGAGCAGCTGAAATGTGTCTAGACTAACTTGAAAATTGCTATACGTCTAAAATACCTTCTAGATTTCAAAGGCTTGGAAAAAACTAAAAATAATGCAAAAACATGTCATTGAAAATGTTTGCACTGACTGCATGTTGAAACATGCAAAAATAAATATATCATGTTAAATAAAATATATCATTAAAATTAAATCACCTTTCTTTTCACAGTCTATTGAGGTGGTTACAAAAAATGTAAAATTACTTATATGCAGCTCACTTTATATTTTTACTGAACTGCTTTGCTAGAAAATTAAGAATAGAACTATTATCTAATTTTCACTGTATGAGTTGAAAAACCTCTTTACATTTATCTCTCAGATTATATTAATTTTAATTACATAAGCTAAGAATGACTTTGATAAATAATTTGAGTGACTTTTAGTGCGTTACGCAATTAAGAAAGACTATACCCAGCTCTAGACAGTAACATAATTCAATGTTTGATGATTTGTGTGCAGACATAGAGAACCAATCTTGATCCTCCACAAAGCTTAGGACTCCTTGCTGAGTGGAAGAAAAGTAAGACACTTTCAACAGTTTTCCAGCAGGCATTCAGATTTGACCTACTGCTCCAGCTTATACATGGAATCAATTTCTTTGTGAGAAGTTCTACTTCCTGGATGCAGTAAAATTGTACAATCACAGAAAATAGGAAAATTTGAGTTTCACTTTGGCTGCTAGTCAAAGAGTTTTGAGATCTCCCTGTAAGAGCGGTATGATCATGACCCAGTGTGTGCTTCCTGAGTGGAAATGCTTTCCCGTCAGCCAACACTGCTGCTAGAAATTTTAAGAATACTATTGGAGAGGTGTGTCCTCATAAGAAATAGCAGTAGTGAGAAAATTCAACTTGGAATTCTGTGCACTGTGGGGCAAGGAAACAAATAAAATAGGAAGAAATTAGGTTGCTGGAGAATGGGTAACAGCAGGAATGTCTGGGCAGTATTATTCTGGGCTAGAGAAGTTATGAAGGAGTTTTATCTAGAAAGAACAAGTTACAGTTTAAGGAGCATGTAGGTACCAGGAATTAGTAGGAGAGGAAGAATCAGAGATCCAACAAATTGCAACATAAACTGAGAGAAAAAAAAAAAGGTAGATAACTTGGCTTTTTTTTTTTTTTTTTTTTTTTGGCGGTACGCGGGCCTCTCACCGTTGTGGCCTCTCCCGTTGCGGAGCACAGGCTCCGGACGCGCAGGCTCAGCGGCCGTGGCTCACGGGCCCAGCCGCTCCGTGGCATGTGGGATCTTCCCGGACCGGGGCACGAACCCGTGTCCCCTGCATCGGCAGGTGGACTCTCAACCACTGCGCCACCAGGGAAGCCCCGATAACTTGGCTTTTAAAACTCTTTCTGCCAGTGTAAAACTTGGGTTCACATATGCTCAAGACTCAGTCTGAATTTTAGGCAGTGAAATATTCCCAGCTCTCTCTACTTCCTACCACATAATAGAATTTTACTTCCTGGAAATCATGTGGTTCAATGGGAACATGCTATTAATTATATTCAAAAACTCACTTGGGGAAGTGATATAAGTGCCTTCTCAGCTAGAGTGTTCTTTTAGCAGTACAAGACCGTCAATGCTATGTGGGATCTAAGACCTACAATAAACTGAGTCACATTATAATCCTTTTGGTTAGAGATAAAGTGCCTTAACCTCTAGGTTTTGTTCCCACCCCCAAACCTCAACCAGTGGTACATAATTTCCTCATAGGTATAGAGGTTCTTTCTCTGGCAGCTGCCTACACTGTCATTGTGGACTGTATTCAATATGAGGGGGTCTTATCTGAGTGATGTCCAGAAATTTAGTCTCTGAAATGACAGAAGAATGAGGGGACAGCATTTACCTCTGCAGTAGGAGCAAGAGCTCTCAAGCTATGGAAGTTCAGGGTTTATATGTCTGTAACAAGAGCTTCCATTTCTGAGATTGGCTCCCCTAGGATTGGTGTTGTTTATTCCCTTACTATGACTGGCTATATGCAAACTAGGTAATGTATATGTTGAGCCTAGATATAGTTCATGTACCTACTGGCTTTTCAACCTCACCCATTTGGTGGTAGATTTTTACAGATAATCAAATAAGGCAAAATTCATATTTTGATGCCATGGCCATACCTGGAAATTAATCCACATCTTAGACATTTGTGCACATTGAAAATACTTCCAGAGCTCTCTTTTCCATCTGGTATGATGACTATCATTGTTCAAGACGGTGGCTGCTCCACCAGCTTTGGTCCCTGAATGACTATACCTAAAGATTTCTGTCATTAATAATCAGCAAGGTATAAATAACAGAAAAGGACATCAAACCTGGAATTACTGGTCAGGATTGTAATCTTGGTTATGTTATTTACAGATAGGAAAGCAAACCATCCTCTTTGAGTTTACATTCCCTTATCTTTAAATAAGGCCAATAATGTCAACCCAACTGAAGGTTATGAAGAACAAATGAGATAAAATAAGAGAAAAACTATTTTACAGATGAATGATAATTATGAGAAGCAGGAGATTTGACATTTTCTTTGGAAACTTTAAAAAATTCTCTTTTAATGGAAAACCGCTAAATGACTTGGTAGCATTTGAAAAGTGGTAAAGCCAAGGCAGGGTCGGGGATTGGTCCTTAGCTTTCCATGTAAATGCTACTGCCATGAGCTGAAGTAGAGCTCATGGAAGGAGGTTTGTGTCCTTCTGTTGTCTCAGAGAATAGAGTGATTTGCATGATTAACTTAGAAAAATGTGAATATCTTTTTCTTAAATTCCTCCACACTGACGTTAGGAATGAAATTTCCCATTTGCACATTAGGAGCTAATCTCCTTTCCTTCCCCAATATATAAATGCCGATATTAACTTCATGCACATCTGAATGTAATAAAATACTCTCTCCTAACCTAAACAATTCTTTGCATTATAATTCTTTACAATTACTCACTGCTTTCCCCCTTGTCAATAGATGTTGGAGTTTAATTCCCAGGACCCAATATATTGTGCCTCACATTTCTTTATCTCTTCCAAGGCTGTATAGCAAGTATGTAGCATCCTGCTCTGACATCTGTTTTACTGTCCTTTTTTTTTCTTCCCATTGATACTATTAGATTCCTTTTTTTTTTTAAACATCTTTATTGGAGTATAATTGCTTTACAATGGTGTGTTAGTTTCTGCTGTATTAACAAACTGAATCAGCTATACGTATATATATATCCCCATAAGCCTTCCCTCTTGCGTCTCCCTCCCACCCTCCCTATCCCACCCCTCTAGGTGGTCACAAAGCAGCGAGCTGATCTCCCTGTGCTATGCAGCTGCTTTCCACTAGCTATCTATTTTACATTTGGTAGTGTATATATGTAAATGCTAATCTCTCACTTCGTCTCAGCTTACCCTTCCCCCTCCCCGTGTCCTCAAGTCCATTCCCTACGTCTGCATCTTTATTGCTGTCCTGCCCCTAGGTTCATCAGAACCATTTTTTTAAAGACTCCATATATATGTGTTAGCATACGGTATTTTTTTTTCTCTTTCTGACATACTTCACTCTGTATGACAGTCTCTAGGTCCATCCACCTCACTACAAATAACTCAATTTTGTTTCTTTTTATGGCTGAGTAATACTCCATTGTATATATGTGCCACATCTTCTTCAACCATTCATCTGTTGATGGATACTTAGGTTGCTACCATGTCCTGACTATTGTTAATAGAGCTGCAGTGAACATTGTGGTACATGACTCTCTTTGAATTATGGTTTTCTCAGGGTATATGCACAGTAGTGGGATTGCTGGGTCGTATGGTAGTTCTATTTTTCATTTTTTAAGGCGACTCCACACTGTTCTCCATAGTGGCTGTATCAATTTACATTCCCACCAACAGTGCAAGAAGGTTCCCTTTTCTCCACACCCTCTCCAGCATTTATTGTTTGTATATGTTTTTTTTGTTTTGTTTGTTTGTTTTTTGCGGTACGCGGCCCTCTCACTGCTGTGGCCTCTCCAGTTGCGGAGCACAGGCTATGGACGTGCAGGCTCAGTGGCCATGGCTCAAGGGCCCAGCCGCTCTGTGGCATGTGGGATCTTCCCGGACCAGGGCACGAACCTGTGTCCCCTGCATTGGCAGGCGGACTCTCAACCACTGCACCACCAGGGAAGCCCTGTATATGTTTTGATGATGGCTGTTGTGACCAGCGTGAGGTGATACCTCATTGCAGTTTTTTTTTTTTTTTTTTTTTTTCGGTACTTGGGCCTCTCACTGTTGTGGCCTCTCCCGTTGCAGAGCACAGGCTCCGGACGCACAGGCTCAGCAGCCGTGGCTCACAGGTCTAGCCGCTCTGCAGCATGTGGGATCTTCCCGGACCGGGGCACGAACCCATGTCCCCTGCATCGGCAGGCGGACTCTCAACCACTGCACCACCAGGGAAGCCCCTCATTGCAGTTTTGATTTGCATTTCTCTGATGATTGGTGTTGTTGAGCATCCTTTCATGTGTTTGTTGCTAATCTGTATATCTTCTTGGAGAAATGTCTATTTAGATCTTCTGCCCATTTTTGGATTGGGTTGTTTGTTTTTTTGATATTGAGCTGCTTGTATATTTCAGAGATTAATCCTTTGTCAGCTGCTTCATTTGCATATACTTCCTCCCATTCTGAGGGTTGTCTTTTCATTTTGTTTATGGTTTCCTTTGCTGTGCAAAAGCTTTTAAGTTTCATTAGGTCCCATTTGTTTATTTTTGTTTTTATTTCCATTTCTCTAGGAGGTGGGTCCAAAAGGATCTTGCTGTGATTTATGTCAGAGTGTTCTTCCTATGTTTTCCTCCAAGAGTTTTATAGTGCCTGGCCTTACATTTAGGTCTTTCATCCATTTTGAGTTTATTTTTGTGTATGGTGTTAGGAAGTGTTCTAATTTCATTCTTTTACATGTAGCTGTCTAGTTTTCCCAGCACCACTTATTGAAGAGGGTGCTTTTTCTCCACTGTATATCCTTACCTCCTTTGTCATAGATTAGGTAAACATAAGTGTGTGGGTTTATCTCTGGACTTTCTATTATGTTCCATTGATCTACATTTCTGGTTTTGTGCCAGTACCATACTGTTTTAATGACTGTAGCTTTGTAGTGTAGGCTGAAGTCAGGAAACCTGATTACTCCAGCTCCATTTTCCTTTCTCAAGATTGCTTTAGCTATTCGGGGTGTTTTGTGTTTGCATACGAATTGTGAATTTTTTGGTTCTAGTTCTATAAAGAAAATGCCATTGGTAGTTTGATAGGGATTGCATTGAATCCATAGATTGCTTTGGGTAGTATAGTCATTTTCACAATGTTGATTCTTCCAATCCAAGAACATGGTATATCTCTCATCAGTTTGTGTCATCTTTAATTTCTTTCATCAGTGTCTTACAGTTTTTTGCATACAGGTCTTTTGGCTCCCTAGGTAGGTTTATTCCTAGGTATTTTATTCTTTTTGTTGCAGTGGTAAATGGGTGTGTTTCCTTAATTTCTCTTTCAGATTTTTCATCATTAGTGTATAGGAAGGCAAGAGATTTCTGTGCATTAATTTTGTATCCTGCTACTTTACCAAATTCATTGATTAGGTCTAGTAGTTTTCTGGTAGCATCTTTAGGGTTCTCCATGTATAGTATCATGTGATCTGCAAACAGTGACAACTTTACTTTTTTTCAGATTTGGATTCTTTTTATTTCATTTTCTTCTCTGATGGCTGTGGCTAAAAATTCCAAAACTATGTTGAATAACGGTGGGAAGAGTGGGGATACTTGTCTTGTTCCTGATTTTAGAGGAAATTGTTTCAGTTTTTCACCATTGAGAACAATGTTGGCTGTGGGTTTGTCATATATGGCCTTTATTATGTTGAGGTAAGTTCCCTCTATGCCTACTTTCTGGAGAGTTTTTATCATAAATGGATGATTCTTTGTATTTCTGCACTGTCAGTTGTTACTTCTCCTTTTTCATTTCTAATTCTGTTGATTTCAGTCTTCTCCCTTTTTTTCTTGATGAGTCTGGCTAACGGATTATCAATTTTGTTTATCTTCTCAAAGAACCAGCTTTTAGTTTTATTGATATTTGCTATTGTGTCCTTCATTTCTTTTTCATTGATTTCTGATCTGATCTTCATGATTTCTTTCCTTCTGCTAACTTTGGGGGTTTTTTTTGTTCTTCTTTCTCTAATTGCTTTAGGTGTAAGGTTAGGCTGTTTATTTCAGATGTTTCTTGTTTCTTGAGGTAGGATTGTACTTCTATAAACTTCCCTCTTAAAACTGCTTTTGCTGCACCCCATAGGTTTTGGGTCACCGTGTTTTCACTGTCATTTATTTCTAGGTATTTTTCGATTTCCTCTTTGATTTCTGCAGTGATCTCTTGGTTATTTAGTAGCATATTGTTTAGCTTCCACGCATTTGTATTTTTTACAGTTTTTCCCCCTGTTATTGATATCTAGTCTCATAGCGTTGTGGTCATAAAAGATTATTGATATGATTTCAATTTTCTTAAATTTACTGAGGCTTGATTTGTGACCCAAGATGTGATCTATCCTGGAGAATGTTCCATGAGCACTTGAGAAGAAAGTGTGTTCTGTTGTTTTTGGATGGAATCCTATAAATATCAATTATGTCAACCTTGTTTAGTGTGTCATTTAAAGCTTGCATTTTCTTATTTATTTTTGTTTTGGATGATCTGTCCATTGGTGAAAGTGGGGTGTTAAAGGCCCCTACTATAATTGTGTTACCATCGATTTCCCCTTTTATTGTTGTCAGCCTTTGCCTTATGTATTGAGCTGATCTTATGTTGAGTGCATAAATATTTACAATTGTTATATCTTCTTCTTGGATTGATCCCCTGATCATTGTGTAGTGTCCTTCTTTGTCTCTTGTAATAGTCTTTATTTAAAGTCTGTTTTGTCTGATATGAGAATAGCTACTCCATCTTTCTTTGGATTTCCATTTGCATGGAATATCTTTTTCCATCCCCTCACTTTCAGTCCATATGTGTCCTAAGTCTGAAGTGGGTCTCTTCTAGACAGCATATATATGGGTCTTGTTTTTGTATCCATTCAGCCAGTCTGTGTCTTTTGGTGGGAGCATTTAATCCATTTACACTTAAGGTAATTATCAATATGTATGTTCCTATTACCATTTCCTTAATTGTTTTGGGTTTGTTTTTGTAGGTCTTTTCCTTCTCTTGTGTTTCCTGCCTAGAGAAGTTCCTTTAGCATTTGTTGTAAAGTTGGTTTGGTGGTGCTGAATTCTTTTAGCTTTTGCTTGTCTATAAAGGTTTTAATTTCTCCATAGAATCTGAATGAGATCCTTGCTGAGTAATCTTGGTTGTAGGTTTTTCTCTTTCATCACTTTAAATACGTCCTGCCAGTCCCTTCTGGCTTGCAGACTTTCTGCTGAAAGGTCAGATGTTAACCTTAAAGGGATTCCCTTTTATGTTATTTGTTGCTTTTCCCTTGCTGCTTTTAATATTTTTTCTTTGTATTTAATTTTTGATAGCTTGATTAATATGTGTCTTGGCATTTTTCTCCTTAGATTTATCCGGTATGGGACTCTCTGCGCTTCCTGGACTTGATTGACTATTTCCTTTCCCATGTTAGGGAAGTTTTCAACTATAATCTCTTCAAATATTTTCTCAGACCCTTTGTTTTTCTCTTCTTCTTCTGGGACCCCTATAATTTGAATGTTGGTGAGTTTAATGTTGTCCCAGAGGTCTCTGAGACTATGCTCAATTCTTTTCTTTCTTTTTTTTCTTTATTCTGCTCTGTGGTAGTTATTTCCACTGTTTTATCTTGCAGGTCACTTATCCGTTCTTCTGCCTCAGTTATTCTGCAATTGATTCCTTCTAGAGAATTTTTAATTGCACTTATTGTATTGTTCACCATTGTTTGTTTTTTGTTTAGTTCTTCTAGGTCTTTGTTAAATGTGTCTTGTATTTTCTCCATTATACTTCCAAGATTTTGGATCATCTTTACTATCATTATTCTGAATTCTTTTTCAGGTAGACTGACTATTTCCTCTTCATTTGTTTGGTCTGGTGGGTTTTTATATTGCTCTTTCATCTTCTATATATTTCTCTGTCTTTCCATTTTGCTTAACTTACTGTGTTTGGGTCTTCTTTTTGCAGGCTGCAGATTCGTAATTCCCGTTGTTTTTGGTGTCTGCACCCAGTGGGTAAGGTTGGTTTAGTGACTTTTGTAGGCTTCCTGGTGGAGGGGACTGGTGCCTGTGTTCTGGTGTGTGGAGCTGGATCTTGTGTTTCTGGTGGGCAGGGCTGCATCCGGTGGTGTGTTTTGGGGTGTCTGTGAACTTAGTATGATTTTAGGCAGCCTCTCTGATAGGGGGTGGGGTTGTGTTCCTGTCTTGCTAGTTGTTTGGCATAGGGTGTCCAGCACTGGAGATTGCCAGCCGTTGGGTAGAGCTGGGTCTTAGCATTGAGATGAAGACCTCTGGGAGAGCTCTCTCCAATTGAAATTATGTGGGGCTGGGAGGTCTCTGGTGGTCCAGTGTCCTCAACTCAGCTCTCCCACCTCAGAGGCTCAGGCCTGACATCAGGCTGGAGCACCAAGACCCTGTCAGCCACATGGCTCAGAAGAAAAGAGAGAAAAAAAAGAAAAAAAAATTTTTTTTAAATAAAATAAAATAATTATTAATATAAAAAAGTAATTTAAAAAAAGAAGAGCTCAACCATACCAGTAAACAAATTCACTGATGATAACAAGCGCTAAAAACTATACTAAGATAAACTTAAAATATCAGAAACCAGTCGCAGCAAATCCCAAGTCTACAGTTGCTCTCAAAGTCTATCGCCTGAATTTTGGGTTGATTCGTTGTCTATTCAGGTATTCCACAGATGACTCCACAAGTTGACTGTGGAGATTTAATCCGCTGCTCCCGAGGCTGCTGGGAGAAATTTCCCTTTCTCCTCTTTGTTTGCATAGCTCCCTGGTTTCAGCTTGGTTTTGGCCCCACCTCTGCTTGTAGGTTGCCCTGAGGCTTCTGTTCCCGCCCAGACAGGGCGGGGTTAAAACAGCGGCTGATTAAGGGGCTGTGGCTCACTCAGGCCCGGGGGAGAGAGGGGTACGGTAGTTATAATTTGAATGCGGGACGAGCCTGTGGCAGCAGAGGTGGGTGTGACGTTGCAACAGCCTGAGGTGTGCCGTTTGTTTCCCCAGAGAAGTTGTTCCTGGATCATGGGACCCTGGCAGTGGCGGGCTGCAGAGGCTCCTGGGAGGGGAGGTGTAGATAGTGACCTGTGTTTGCACACAGGCTTCTTGGTGGCTGCAGCAGCAGCCTTAGTGTCTCATGCCCGTCTCTGGTGTCCGAGCTGATAGCCGCGGCTCGAGTCCGTCTGTGAAGTTTGTTTAGGCGGTGCTCTACCTTCTGTGGGGCAGGCAGGGAAAGAATCCCCTCTCCTTGCGCACCCTGAAACAATGATCTCTTGTGTCTTAGGCAGGTCCAGAGTTTTTCACGGACTCCCTCCTGGCTAGCTGTGGTGCACTAGCCCCCTTCAGGCTGTGTTCACGCAGCCAACCCCAGTCCTCTCCCTGGGCTCCCAGCCCCCACCCGTCCCAGCTGGTGAGCAGACACTCACTCACCTCTCAGGCTGGTGAGTGCTGGTTGGCACCGATCCTCTGTGCGGGAATCTCTCCATTTTGCCTTCTGCGCTCTCCTCCATGGCTCCAGTCCTTTCCGCCTGCCCACCCTCCATCTCTGCCAGTGAAGGGGCTTCCTAGTGTGTGGAAACTTTTCCTTCTTCACAGCTCCCTCCCAGAGGTGCAGGTCCTGTCCTTATTCTTTTGTCTCTGCTTTTTGTTTTTTCTTTTGCCCTACCCAGGTACGTGGGGATTTTCTTGCCTTTTGGGAAGTCTGAGGTCTTCTGCCAGCATTCAGTAGGTGTTCTGTAGGAGTTGTTCCACGTGTAGATGTATTTCTGATGTATTTGTGTGGAGGAACGTGATCTCCATGTCTTACTCCTCTGCCATCTTGAAGGTCTCCCTAGATTGCTATTTTTATATTTATTCTTGACTTCAGGAGAAAAATCCCCCCTTGAGCTAGTTATCAGTTTGTGTCTATTGGTGCTAGGTTTGTCAGATGTACGGTTGTCCTTTTTTTTCTACTTCACCTGTCACAGCATAGTGGCTATCAATTTTGCCCACCTTGAAGTTTGAGCAATACATAGTCTGTAGTCTATTAATATTTTGATTTTGTCACTTTGTGAAGTAACATTTTAATTAGCATTTAGATAGGATTTGTGTTTTTCTCAAGAAAAAGAAAAATACTCAATCTATATTCCAGGGGTTTCTTCATTCATTCGTCCAACAATTATAATTTACTTACTAAATATCCACACTATAGGAGACAAAACATATCAATTACCCCTTAATGAATTTATAATCTCATTGAAAAGGAAGGAATATATCTATTAACCATTTTAGTTTTTTCTAAAATATTTTAATTCCTTTTTGCTTTTACCTACAGATTAAATAAATCTGGCAACTGCCTAATACATTTGGGCTATGTAGAGAGTCAATATAAAAATAAATAAGATTTCAGTGAAGTACTTTTTAATAGCAATTTTTAAATTAAAAAAAATCCCTCAAATTTCCTTAAATCTTTACTTGGTTTTGTTTAGGAAGCAGTCAAATTTAAGATGATTGTCTACCTAATTTGTAGTTAAGTAAAAATCTACTCATATAGCTTCTTATGTTCAGAATGCCAATTGATACACAAATGAATAACTGAGGGAATTCATGAAGAAGTCAAAGAAAAAAAACCCCACTTGGATTTATTAATTATATTCCTAGCCAAAACTTACTTCAGTGCTCAACTCAATTGTCCCATAGAGACCTATCCTTCTATCCTTTATTGTCTTTACATACACCACACACACACACACACACACACACACACACACACACACACACACATGCACACACTTCAATTTAGTCCAATAGGAAACTGTTATTCGCCAAAAGCTTTGTTTGATTTCCATACTTTAAAAAACCTCCTCAAATCTATTTCCCTGCTGTCCTATTTCGTTTCAGCTCTACCCTGAAAAAAGCTTCTCTCTGTGATTTGAAACATTTCCTAGTGTCTATTGCAGTGGCTAATTTTTCATCTTATTAATACCAATAATATGATGCACTCGAGCACTCTGCAGTGTTTTGATAAGATTCCATGGGGGTCTAGCCTTTTCCAGCTATATAAAATTGTTTCAAAACATAAAGCAACAGGGCAAAAATATATGCCCTGCAGACCATTTGTACCAAAGGAGATTAGAACACAGGGTGGAGATCTGTTCTATAGAAGTGTTTTCTGAAGATGGAGGCCATGCAGAGGGCTTCATTAACTTCCAAACACTTCAGAATGAAAAATGGGACGAAAGTATCTTGGAAAGACTGAACAAGACATCACACGAAACAATGTACCCGTTACGATAGGTACAGGGAGGTGTTTGATTTAGAGAGTATTGATTTCAATTCCTATTTCAATGAAATGAGAAAAATGGTAGTTTTAAAAAGGGGAAATAAAATATTGTACTTTTATCAGACATTGGTCACTTTGAACTTGCTCACTCATGCCTTACATCTCCCTCAGTCTCAATACCAAAACGAAAGGAAAAACACTGGTTTCAAAGTATGGTATAGTGCACAGAAGGATGAATTATATATGTAATTCATCCTAAAATTTCAGGAAAAAAAACCACTATAAACACTTCGGCATGCCACGCTTTTCAGATATGATCCCTATGGGGAATTATAGTGAGCTTTGGAATATATATTGGGTTCAGGACATTGTGAAATGTTGGTATATCTTAATATATCACAAGTAGTTTGACAATTCTGAGTACTAAGTTTCTAATTCACTCTTTGTGTGTGTGTGTGTGTGTGTGTGTGTGTGTGTGTGTGTGTGTGTGTGTGTACGCGGGCCTCTCACTGCTGTGGCCCCTCCCGCCGCGGAACACAGCCTCCGGACATGCAGGCTCAGCAGCCATGGCTCACGGGCCCAGCCGCTCCGCTGCCAAGTGGGATCTTCCCGGACCGGGGCACGAACCCGCATCCCCTGCATCAGCAGGCGGACTCCCAACCACTGCGCCACCAGGGAAGCCCTCTAATTCACTCTTGAGAGGTCATGCTATAAGCTACTTCAAGAGTAGCTATTTTTAATGCGTTAGAAGATGTGAGCTGAACGATTAATTTTTATTAATGTTTTATCTTAGAGGAGTAATATCCCAGCTGCAGAGATAAAAACATTCTGTTTCCTACCAAATTTGCCATAACAAGGGGTATTATGAAATCTCTGCCCCCAGGAACTTCCTGAAAGTCATATCTCATGTCCACAGGTTACTTATGTCTTAACCTAAGTAAGGTATATCAAAGTTATTATGATCCAAATAGCAAAATAAATAATATACAAAAAACCCCCAAATTCTCAGAACTATCAAATGTCTATATTAGGCAAAACTGATTTTTTACTATTATTTTAACCCAATTGACTAAATGTTAGGTTTCAATTCTCTGCTTCATTTTTCAATTGGTGACAGAGTTTTTGAATGTCCTGGGGAAGGTTTGATCACTATCCCAACATCCACATATCAGAGAGGCCTCTGTAATTGTATCTTCGGGACATCTCTTGGTACTGTATAAACCAGAGATTCTATTACATGCAGAAGATTGTGCCACAGAGTCATTCAATTGTCTGAAATTTCCTTTTCACTCATTAGTGGAAGGTAACTCTATCAAATATCAATTATATTTAATATAATTGATAATTTGACCTGAAAGCTATATACAAAATTTTCTTAATAAATGGAAATTATTTCTTTAAATATGCTCAACCAAACTTTGAATAGATTTGCTTCATTATAATGCCAGAAAGAAAAATGTGGCTAAAATGAATTATTTGAAGTTCTTACCTATTTTCTTTTAATGTTTTAGGTGAATTCTGACAATAGAGAAATTCAGACTTATAATTTAGTTACTTGAGATACCAATGACAATGACCATGGAGTAGTTAAAAATACTTTACAGTTACAGTTTTTCAGAAACTCAAAATGCAAATACAATCGTACATTTTCTCTTATGATGGAAACCTAGAAGAAATGGTTTGGGCCTGGAAATATAATATCTACACTTTTGGTAAATGTGCTTTTTCTACCTTTCAGTTCTTGGTGCAAAATTAGGGTCTATTTTCAACTCATTCCACCTGCTACAGTTTGTCGGTGGATTGAATAAAAGAAAAGAAAATGTGACACTGTGAAGGATGGTAATAATTTCAATGAGATACCAATGTGCTAATATCCAGCGTTTTTTAAGTTCAGCTTTTAACTTAAGCTGTTGAGATTGCCCTTTGGGAAAATATATATATCAACAGGTAGGTCAAACAGAGGGTCGTGGGAATTATCATCAGTCATTAGACCACACTGGAAAGTCAACTTTTTGGAAAAATGATAAACAAAGGAAAATAAATCAAATAATTCAATATCTTCCATTAAGCTTTAGGGCTATAAATTTGCTCATAATCATTTAGAATAATTGTGAGCAAAAACTTGAATGCATTATGACAAGTAGAATGTGTTTTAGAAAATGTAGAATAAAAAAATATGTAGAATCAGACCACCTTGACAGCTGCCTCACATGAGCTATTGAGACACTTAAGTTCCAAGTATTCCCAAAAGAAGGAGAATTAATATACTGTGGAGTTGCATGTAAGGTGGAAGCCCTCTGAACTACCTGAAGGGTCCAAGGGGGGTTAGGCCTTTCTGGTCTCTGTGCGTACAAAAGCAAGGTGAAGTGGAGAAGTAAAGCTATGATCTTGATTAACCAAGCAAAAAATAATTCTCTGCACGTCAGAAACGAGCAACTGTTAAGGCATGAATGATACAGATTGACTATATACTATCTGTGCTGATTGAATTCACCAAATAACAATATTCTACCTTATCTTGTTTATATAGACAACCAAAAAATAGTAATATCATGAAGAACACCTAACTTCAAACTCTAACTGTGCCTTTATCTCCCTTCAAAATAAAAAGGTTTATTTTAGGAAACCAAACACCTATTGGAATACAATGAAAATGAAGAAAAATTCCAATATCTTGAAATGAGAAGGCTGTGACCCTAATGACCACATAGTTTTCATAAGCACCCTGGGCCAGAAAGAAACAAAAAGGAAAGCTGGATCATACATAATCCAGTGATGCATATCTCATTTCAAACTCAGAGACCTCACACTTGTGTAGGGAAGCCTGACCAAAAAAGTACGCAGAGAAATGAGTATATAAATCAACTTGAGCTTTTAATAGGTGACATTAAAACTAAATGGCCAAAAAACCAAATAAAGCAATCAAGAAAATGGGCAGAAGACCTAAATAGACATTTCTCCAAAGAAGACATACTGATGGCCAACAGGCTCATGAAAAGATGCTCAATACTGCTAATTATTAGAGAACTGCAAATCAAAACTACAACGAGGTATCACGGCCAGAATGACCATCATCAAAAAGTCTACAAATAACAAATGTGGGAGAGTATGCAGAGAAAAGGGAACCTTCCTATGCTGCTGGTGGTAATGTAAATTGGTGCAGCCACTATGGAAAATAGTACGAAGTTTCCTTAAAAAACTAAAAATAGAGTTACCATGTGATCCAGCAATCCCACTCCTGGGCACATATCTAGAAATATGAAAACTCTAATTCAGAAAGATAACATGCACCCCGCTGTTCATAGCAGCACTATTTATAATGGCTAAGACATGGAAGCAACCTAAATGTCCATCAACAGACGAATATATATATATATATGGCTCAGCCATAAAAAAGAATAAAATAATGCCGTTTGCAGCAACATGAATAGACCTAGAGATTATCATACTAAGTGAAGTAAGTCAGACAGAGAAAGACAGATATCATATGGTATCTCTTATATGTGGAATCTAAAAAAATAGTACAAATGAACCTATTTACAAAAAGAAATAGACTCACAGACATAAAAATCAAATTTATGTTTACCAAAGGGGGAAGGAGAGATAAATTAGGATTAACAGATACACACTACTATATATAAAATAGATAACAAACAAGGACCTACTATATAGCACAGGGAACTATATTCAATATCTTGTTTGTTTGTTTTTTGCGTACATGGGCCTCTCACTGTTGTGGCCTCTCCTGTTGTTGAGCACAGGCTCCGGACGTGCAGGCTCAGCGGCCATGGCTCATGGGCCCAGCTGCTCCACGGCATGTGGGATCTTCCCGGATCGGGGCATGAACCCGTGTCCCCTGCCTCGGCAGGTGGACTCTCAACCACTGCGCCACCAGGAAAGCCCTCAATATCTTATAATAACGTATAATGGAAAAGAATCTGAAAAAGAATATATATAATATATATAATATATATATATATAAAATATATGTATATATCTGAATCACTTTGCTGTACACCTAAAACTTTGTAAATCAACTATACGTCAGTTAAAAAAAAAGAAAAAAAAAACTAAATGACTGGTTGAGATGGAGGGTGATCTACTTAGGTAGTCAGTGAAATCTTCCCTGAGAAGATGTATTAGATACCTATTTCTGCATTAGTGGCTTAAAGCAACACACATTTATTATCTCACAGTTTCTCTATGTCTAGAGTCTTGTATCGGCTCAGCTTGACCCTCTGCTTTGAGGGTTTTCATAAGACTATAATCAAGGCATCCACCAGGGCTAAGGTCTCATGTGGAGGCTTGACTCCTCTTCCAAGCTCAGTTATGTAGTTGCTGGCAAGATTCAATTCTGTTTAGGTTATTGGACTAAGCACTTGAGTAGATGGCTTTTGGTCAGGGGCTGCCTCAGGTTCTTACCACATGAACTTGCCAACTTACTTCATCAAAGCCAGTAAGAGTGAGAGTGTTCTTGCAAGATGGAAGTCAGAATCTCTGTAATCTGATGATGGAAGTGAAATCCCCTCTAGGTTGAGATATCCCATTGGTTAGAAGAAAGGTACTGAAGGGGAGGAGATATCAGGAGACAGGGTTCATTTGGGGCTGTAGTAGATATTACCTACCACAGAAGATGTCACCTCAGTCTAACCGTGAGAAAGATAAGGGGAGGAGTGACCCAGTCAAAAGGAGATGCTAAATGCCCAAAGTGGAGAAACCTTTAAGTGTTCAAGAAACTGCAAGAAAACAGAATAGCTAGAAAATTATGAATGGTGGGGAGAGTGTTAAAAGATGAACTGCAGTTAGGTCAGGTAAGTCCTCATAGGCTATACTAAGTAGTTTAATTTTATTCTAAGTGTAAGGAAATATACTGATGATTCTTTAGGAGGTGAGTCACATGATTTCCTTTACTCTCTAACCAGACAACTGAGCCTGTTGTGTGGAGAATGGAAGGGATGTCATAGTACTGGTGGTGATCAGATGATAATAGAGGCAAGATAATTGAGAATGTTCTGGATTAAGGTGGTGACAGAGGCAACAGAGAACAGACAACACATTCAAGATGTGTTTTGGAAATAGAACTGACATAGCTTAAATGTGGAGAATGGGAAAAAGAGAGAATTTAATTATTGCTAAGTTTCTGGCTTTAAGACAAGGCTGGGGGGGCGGGCAAGATTGTACCATTAACTGAGATGAACAGACTGTGGAGTGGGAATAAGAAATCAATATGCATGGGAAAAAAATCATAAGTTTAATTTTGGACATGTAAAAGTTGAGATATCTGCAAGACCTTAAGTGGAGATGTCAAATAGGCATTTGAAAATAAAAGTCTAGAGCTCAAGGAAAAGATTGGGCTGAATATTTAATCACACAAAATTAATGAAGTTTAGATATAACCAAACACTCTAGAAGATATACAGTAATAAATAAAATTCTATTTAGGTTTGAGCCCCAGATCTTCCATCAAATAGTTGTGTCTTCCGAGGCAAGCCGTGTTATCACTTAAGCCTTTGTTTTGTCAGTTGTAAATACATGTATGATTTCACATTTGTGAAATGTAAGGTATATAATGTCTCCAGAGAATTATTATTCAATTAATTATGTGTCTTTGGTCAAATCTCATAAAGTCTCTGAGCCTCAATTCCCTCCCATGAAACATGAACAGACAACACCCTATGAGTGTTAGGTCCCTTCCAGTTTCAAAATTCTGCGTCTATGGTTGAAATATGGTGTATATTCAGAATTACATAGAATGATGTTCTATTTTAAAAGAATATTTCAAAATAGTTAAGCATTAAAAAGATTTCTAATGTTAAAATGAACACTTAATTTAGCTTCTAATTAGTGCACTGAATATAGTATTCATGTATCTTCAAATATTTTAATATAATCACTGTTATATGGAAAAAAGTCAGGATTGAAATAAATATAATCCATGGGAGTTTTATTACATTTTTTAGCAAAATGTATATTCAGCATTAGTTAGATGGCAACTATCTACTTTCAAGATTTCCTTACCATCTTCGTGCCCACGATAATACACAATCAGAATACATTTAATAAGTTCTGCAAAAGAAGGTAAGTGAAAAGAAATCATCTGTTTTTCATTTTACATCGGGCTAACAGAATCCAACCCTTCTATTTAAAAACAAAAATTATTGTATTGGCCTAAATTACCCAAATTGGCTATTTTTTTTCTTTAGCATTTACCTTTGTTACTTTCTTTATCAAGCCCAGTCTTGATTAGCCCTATTATGATTATAGAGTTAATGTGCCTTTTACCAAAATTAACCTTATTGTAAAATAGACAATCATCCTAACAATATTTGCATATCTGTTTAGTATGAGAAGTTGTGAGTTGAAATGTTCATGACTTTTCAAAAAGCAACAAATTCATTTTCCAAGCATTATAATTCATATTATAATATATAAACATTAGCAACTGCTTAAGCTATTAAGCAAATACTCTGATTTGAATTTAATTTCTGTTTCTTTCATCACAATGGTTCGTTTTCCACCATGGTTCTTATGCATGTAGATTTTTTCTTTGGCAATTAAAATGTAGTTATTTTTAGGGAAGTGATTATAAAATTTCCACCATGGAATTCCATACTTGTTCTCCCTCAACGACTCCTTAAACCATTTATTTTTTTTGTGGTTTTAGTACGACAAACAAGTTAGAATCTAAAAATCATCCTGTTTTCTCATTTCATTTCTTCTTCCCCCATGGCAATTTGTTACAGTTGTTTGCTAAAGTGCTAAAAATGAATAAATAGATAAAAAGAAAATGGCTTGCCTCCCCCCCGCCCCCAGTAGTGACACTACCATAAAAACATTAGCCATTTAAAACTCATAAGAGTTAGATGACACCAACCCACCTATGTTAGCCTGCTTCTTTCAACACTTCGGACTACTCTATAAAGCTTTTACAGAAAGAGCATGTTTGGTTTTTGTTATTCTTAGGCAAATAAACCATGACAAAAAAGCAAACACATATATCTCACACTTTGATCTAATTTTGATCAGAACGATAAAAATATAAAGGTGGTATCGAAAGTGTGAGGCAAAGAAACAATTTCCAATGATCTATTTAGTATGATTTGAGACTCTTATGGAATGTTTCTCCTTGGCTGTGTTTCTATCTTGGAAGGAAGGATATGAGCACACCATATCCAATGACACCTGATGGAGAGGTAGGTCCAACCGTTCTTTCTTCGGTTTTGTAAAAAATGATGAAACCTTCCCTCTTCGTGAGAATAATTCTTGTGAGGCTCATATAAGCACGTGGGCATATGAATTAGAGGAGTAGATTCATGAGAAAATGTTTGAATGCTGGTATTTAATACTTCAGTGAGCCTCTAGCTCGAGTTCTTACAATGTAGTTCAAATTTCCATCTTTCACTTGCCTTATTGTCTTAGTTTTAAATCATGTGATTCATTTTTTCCCTCACAGTTAAGAGCTATCAATCAGAAAATTGAATTCTTGCCTTTGAATTTTTTCATTAGTGCTCTTCCTGAAAGTTGGAGCTGCTCATGATATCCTCCCTATGCCAATCCTTCAAATACTTTGTCATCAGTTTCTCAACTTCTTCAGCCCCTGAAGCTTCAACTGCATTCACTTCTTGCTCCCAAGCACCATAGCCACAATTTGACTCTGGTATCTTTCTGAATTTCTCCTCCTCCAAAATCTTCAACCTAGCATTTTCCTACAATCTCTTGTACTTTCAATACTACCTTTACTTGACTCTTAATGAAACTCATTTATTAAAAAGAAGTTATTATTTTGGCAAGGTTATGGTGCATATTTTAAAAGCTCAAATAGTCTACAACCCTTTTTGAGTTAAGATTTTCATTTCCTGTTCCCCATAACTATTAGCAAATTTTAAAATATGTATTTTTTTCTATAAATAATTTGATATTAGTGCCTCTTGATTTTAACTGTTAGATATTATCTATTGATTATTTCTATATGAAAGCTTAGGATTTAGCCTTTTCACTATTCCTACCTTAGGCATAAAATCTTCCCAAAATAGTTCTGATATAAATTTCATTAGATCATTATACAGTGTGTGAAACAGTTTTTTTAATCAATATTTGTATCTAATCCATGCAAAATATTATACTTTTCCTTCCTTGCCCACCTTTTTGTTTTACCTGAAATTAATAGCATTGTTTTAAGCATTTGCACAGTTTTCAATTCAATTCAAATGCTCAATGAGTTGAATACATTCCCTCAACATTTTCAAATACATTAGTTCTCCCATCACTTTTAATCCTCTTTCAGAAATCTCTCCCACAGCTTTGTACCCTGCCCCAAAATGAACTGATTACTTCTAAGGCATGCTACACAGCTGTTGTGTTGGAATTTCCCTTCACCATCATCCTGGGGACTCCCAATACTTATCCAGTGAGGAATATCCTTTTTCCTGGATCCCACATTACCCTTTCCATTTACTCCCTGATATCAAAGGTGGAAATCCTCTATATCTTTCTGAATAGGGGTTCATCTGAATTAGTTCTTTTGAGAGCATGTATGTCTGAAAATGTTTTTCTACCCTAACGCTTAGTTGATAGTTGAACTGGGTAGTTTATTTGGAGTTGGTAATTTCTCCTCAGAATTTTGGTGCACTGGCCCATTATCTTTAGCTTCTAGTGTTGAGTACTGTTGAGTAATTTGATTGACACTACTCTTGTTTCTTGTTCCTTTGTATGAAACCTATTTTTCCCTATTTGGAAATCTGTAGACAAATACTTGTCCACAGTATTCAGAACTTTCACACTAAAGAACCTTGGAATGCATTAATTTTCATAAATTTTACTGGGCATTCAGTCTGCTGTTCAATTGGGAAACATATCGGAATTGTGGAAATGTCTTGAATTATTTATTTGATAATTTCTTCCTCTCCTTTTCTTTGTCCTCCTTTTCTGGAACTCATATTGTTCAGCTATTAGATCTCCTAGACCAATCCTTTAATATATTTCCCTTTTCCTTTTTAGTTTCTCACAGCCATTTTTTTTCCAGTCCACAGGTCTTTCTGAGAGGTTTTCTCAACTTTATATTCCATCTATTCTGGAAAGTCAGTCATTTTTTGCTCATATTTTTAATTGGCAAAAGCCATGTTTGTTTTCTGATAAATTATTTGTATAGTTTTCTTTTTTAAATAAAACTTTTTTTGTTTCGGTAAATTTATAAATGAGTTTTCTTTCCTCAATTTCTTATTGCACAGTTTCTCTTTCTAAGTCGCTTTTTCTGCCTGAATAGTTTGCGATAGGCTTAATATCAGACTCTTTCCTAAACTGATGTTCCTTGACTGCCTGCTAATATTTATAAGTACAGCACTAAAACAATGTTTGGAAACTTCTTTTGTATTGAGAGTGGAGAAGACTTATTAAGTGCAGATCTTCACTTAGATTGAATTTGCTGAACCATTTCTGCAAAGAACCTTTGATTTTAGTTTTTTATGTTTTCACTGGTTTGGTCAGAACACCCAGAGAAGGCTCAAAAATAACCTATCCATAGGTCCCTTCTAGTTGTCATATAAGTGAAGAGGACTGAGAGGCATGACATTCAGTTTATAAACTTTCAATTAAATCCATTATTTTCAGTAAATTGTCTCTTTCCTTAGCTGTGCTTGGTGCCTCTTGTTTACCAACCCCAGAGAATGAACTAGAGCTCTAGTGTTCTGTGGGCTTGGACAAAGGCAGTTGTAGAAAAGTGGTAGTCTGACACTACCAACTTCCTAATACTCCTGAGATGGTCTCCTAATACTACTGAAATGAGACCAACACTTGTGCTTTGGAGGAACCTCTAATATAAAATAATTGCTTCTAGACTTTCTTAACCACTGATTACAGTTCTGCTTTCTCAGGACTGCTATATCATTTACCAATAACGCATCCATCTACTTTCCAGTTTCAGTGGGTTTTTGCCATTTTCTTTGCTTGCATTGTCTTTGTGTTGTAGATTTAGGTCTTTAAAACATTAATTTACCATTATTTTAGACTCTGGGAGAGCTCAGGACAAGGAGTACTTCGCAGCACTTCTGCTGCCAGTATCCTTGTTCCCACGGTAAGCCATAGCCACCCCCTGCCTCAGCAGGAGACCCTCTAACACCAGCAGCTTCTGAGCAGAAGCAAGAAGAACTACAATCCTGCAGCCTGTGGAACAAAAACCACATTCACAGAAAGATAGACAACATGAAAAGGCAGAGGGCTATGTACCAGATGAAGGAACAAGATAAAACCCCAGAAAAAAAACTAAATGAAGTGGAGATAGGCAACCTTCCAGAAAAAGAATTCAGAATAATGATAGTGAAGATGATCCAGGACCTCAGAAAAAGAATGGAGGCAAAGATTGAGAAGACACAAGAAGTGTTTAACAAAGATCTAGAAGAATTAAAGAACAAACAAACAGAGATGAACAATACAATAACTGAAATGAAAACTACAGTAGAAGGAATCAATAGCAGAAAAACTGAGGCAGAAGAAAGGATAAGTGACCTGGAAGACAGAATGGTGGAATTCACTGCTTCAGAACAGAATAAAGAAAAAAGAATGAAAAGAAATGAAGACAGTCTAAGAGACCTCTGGGACAACATTAAACATAACAACATTCGCATTATAGGGGTCCCAGAAGGAGAAGAGAGAAAGAAAGGACCCGAGAAAATATTTGAAGAGATTATAGTCTAAAAAATGGGTGCAAATGAATTTATCAACAAAACAGAAATATAGTTACAGATGTAGAAAACAAACTTATGGTTACTAAGGTGTAAAGGGGGGAGGGATAAAATGGAAGATTGGGATTGACATATACACACTACTATATATAAAATATATAACTAATAAGGACCTACTGTACAGCACAGGGAACTCTACTCAATACTCTGTAATGGCTTATATGGGAAAAGAATATAAAAGAGTGGATATATGTATAACTGATTCACTTCGCTCTACACCTGAAACTGACATAACATTGTAAATCAACTATACTCCAATAAAACATTTTTTAAAAAAATTACCATTTGTTTAGTGGAGTTTTGGAAATGAGCAAAACTAAAGGAGAATGTCAATCCTTTATCTTTACTAAAAATTCAAATTCATTCATCAACCTGATGGTGGCATTTACCTTCTTGACCTTTACTCTCCCAACCATAATTATTCTAGCTACTATCCCCAAATCTCAAGCCACTACTAACCATTTCAGTGAGACTCATTTAGTGATTTAAATCTTCCACATCATTAATTTACTTCCACCTACATATTGTCAATTCTGTAAGATAGAATGCTTCATCCCTCCCCAAATTCCCCAGTCTATTTTCCTCTTGTCACAAAGTATTGCTAGAAAAAGTTGTGAAACCACATAATCAAATTTTATTCCAAATCTGTGATTACAGTTGAGTTTCTTTGCTTTTTTTGTAATCCTCATTTTGCCTATATATAAATCCTAAAGCAGCAACTAAATTTTTCTAGTCTTCTAACACTGTCAAAACTACTCTGATCGTCATCTCATCATTTCTGCAAATACGTGAAGACAATGCAAAAAGTTCCCACATTTCTTCTCTCCACTTCAGTGTTTCTTATTCAACCATCGTTTCTTCTACCTTATCTTCAAAGTACAGCAGCCTTTTCTTCTTTATTCTAATGCCAGTCTTTGTGCTAAAGGATCCGTTTTATCCCACTTTCTCCTGTTCTATGTTCCAACACTATAGCTTCTCATTTTCGTGTCTGCAGTAAGTCCCAGAATGTTTGGATCTATCCTATACTAAAAACAAATCAACTATAAAACCTTAATTTACATGAATATCCCTTCAATTTGCTGCCATGTCTCTCCTCTTTTCGCTATTACCACATTTCTGGTTAAGAGTACTCTACAGCACTCATTATATCTTATCCCTAGAAAATCTATTTTCTAGCCAGCACTTTACTAAAACTAGCTTTCAAAGGTAAGCAAGAAGTGATTGCAGTGATTTCTTTTTCTTTCTACACCTTCCTTAATATTTCTACAGGACTTAAAATTGTTCATTACGAACTCCTTCTTAAAGTTCCTTCCTGCTTTGGCTTCTATACCATTACATTCTCTTTGCTTCCTTCCACTATTTCTATATATTCATTGCTTATTACCTTTAATCCTCTTTTCTGATCATTGTAAGCATGTTTCAATGTTCATTCTTCAACCCATTTTGGATTACCTCCTCCTTACCATTTTTTTCTCTTGATTTTGAGAAAAAATCCCATGGCTTCAGCAATCACTTCAAGTAAGTGTCTTCAAAAGTTACATTTCCATCACCATTTTTTTTTCCAGTCTGCACTGCTGCACTTTGAGGTTTCCATTAGATGATGGGAAAGACTTCTATTACCCATGCACCAATATGTTCAAAACTGAATTTGTCGAATTTCCCTCTACCTCATCATCTGAACTTCCTCTTAGGACCTCCTTATTTTTGTTAACAGCATTATCATTCTTCTAGTTAATGAGACAAAGAAAAAATCTTAGTGTCATCTTTCATTTCTTTCTTTCATTGCCACTTTTCTCCATATCCAATTGGTGAATATTAATTATACTTTAAAAAATATGTATCAAATTTCCCCTTTCCTTTTTACTCTCATTGTCATTACTTATTTCAGATCCTTCTTATCACTCACCCAGACTATTGCATTCACCTATATTACTTTTAAGCTTTCTATCTTTATGAGCCATTTTCTACTCATTTACCAGATTAATAACTTCGAATCATAGCTGAATCATATCACTTCCATCCATAGATGTCAAAATAGAAATAATTTAATATGGACTTAAGATATAAGTGCAAAGTTGAATAATGCATTTTATTTGTTCTTTTTTTGGCGGGAGTGTGTTCTTTTCTGCTTCAAAAAGCTTTTGTTTTGTTTGTTTGCCACTATCCTCTCAAATATTTTATTTTCACTCATAATATTCTTTTCATATTTTTATAACTTATAAGTTTCTATTTTTAACTTCAGAGCTATTTCAGTATCCACTCCCAAACGTATGATACACTCTGGGAGTACCTATGTATGTAAAAATTTTATTAAATGGATTAGTTGTTATCCAAAGAGCCACGTATTCTATGATTCCACCGTTTAATAATGAAAACATTGACAGATGCTTTTAATTTACTTTTTTTTCTCTTTTACATGACCAAATATTTAGCAACTTAAAACTACCAGTCCCACTCTATATATCCTTGTGCAGAAGTGGAACCATATTCTCGTTTATCATCCCCATGCAGGAAGCAAACTCTTCAAGGAATATTACTCCATTATTTTTGCTACCTGAGCATCAAAGGATCAAAGAGACAATCTGCAGCAAAATAATGTTTTCATGTCTCAAAATTGGCTGCTGAGTTTTAGCACACTGGGATGACAAATACAAACATTAATAAGGATTTGTGGGAGTAGCAGTTAAGCAGGAGGCACCTAGTCATATAATTTCTTTCTCTTTCATTTTCTACCTAATTGCTTTAGTAGAAATTGCATGTTAATAATTAAATAAAAAGTAAAAAAAACTGGGAAAACTTTTGAAACAAATATGACTGACAGGAGTAATATCCTACACATACACATACATACACACACTGGGATACAAAGAAAAAGAGATCTAAAAATTAATAAGAAAACAAAGCAAACTACACATTAAATGGGAAAAAGACACAAATGGGCAAGCTAATACGTATATAAATCAAAATGACCAATAAATATAGGTAAACATATTCAATCTCCAGATAATTGAAAAAGTTTAAAAGTAAAATAATGTATTATCAGTATATACATATGAATCAAAAAAGTTTTAAAAGAATTTTATTTATTTTTTAATATTTTATTTATTTATTTATTTATTTATTTATTTAGGCTGTGCCAGGTCTTAGTTGCAGCATGGAGGATCTTCGTTGAGGCATGCTGTATCTTTCATTGCAATGCACGGGCTTCTCTCTAGTTGTGGTGCGTGGACTTCTCTTCAGTTGTGGCTTGCAGGCTCCAGAAGGCGTGGGCTCTGCAGCTTGCGGCATGCAGGCTCTCCATACCTGATGCACGTGAGCTCAGTAGTTGTGGCACACGGGATTAGTTGCCCTGTGGCATGTGGGATCTTAGTTCCCCAGCCAGGGATTGAACCCGTGTCCCCTGCATTGGAAGGTGGATTCTTTACCAGTAGACCACCAGGGAAGTCCCTGAAAAGAATTTTAATACCAGTATTGGAAAAGGTGTGGAGAAAGAGTCACCTATAAACTGTTGGGAATGTGAAAAATTGGCACCTGTTTTCTGACAGGCTACTTAATGATACAGATCACTAAATAATAAGAAGAAAAATGTTAATTTATAATAAATATAACTCATGAAAAAATTGTATAAAAGATCTTTCAGATTAAGTGTGCTTATTCAATAGGGAGGTTAAAATCTGTTTTACTAATTATATGAAATATATTTTCTGAATAATAGAGAATACCCACCTTATTTAATCTATAAAATTCAAACAGTTTTTACTTCTTATAATTGAAAATTACATGCTAGCTCATAATAATTGTTACTAATATATACTCTTCTTTTTCATTAAGTAAACAGGAAAAGATTGGTTGTGAGGTTTAATGAAATTAATGGAGATATTTCTGAACTTTTATATGTAATTATTTCTTAACTATTTGTCAAAACTTAACACTAGAATTCAAAATATGAATGTACATATATTTATGAAAGAAGCATCATATATATTATCACAACATTTTGCCTCCTAAATAACTGACAGTTTTAGCTTCATATAGCATTGGATTATTTTAAAAAATCAGTAAAGAGAAACAACCATTAGACTTATAATTGTTTCATAACTTATAAACATAGATAGCTTCATTAAATTAGATTATATTGATTGTATTCAGTATTCTGTTTTACAGGATGTTTTCAATATTTAATTTAGTTTGGGTATTTTTGTAATATTCCTTGGAACATATTAACCATATTTATTTGAATTTTTAAATTACATCATGTGTTTGTTTTCTTGCTTGTTTTTCCTGGAAGAAAGTATGTCTGACCTGACTGATTAATTTCACATTGAAAACTGGCTTTGACAGTAGGTTACATTGTGGAGATTTTCCCTAAAATGAATGGGCTAAATCTGAAGTTTGAACATTTTGACAAATATTTTTGTGGAATATGATAAAAGTATTTCATTTAAAAAAACAGCATATTGCAAAGTCATATTGAAATGAATTCTATTTTGATTTCCTCAGCAGTTTCTGGCTATATAGATTTGAACATTGTGTCTCTAAGTAAAAATATAGCAAATATAATTACTAGTTATTTTATATGTTTCAATAAAATATTTTTAATATTTCTTCCATAAAATGAGAAAGAAAATGTTCCAAATAAAATGTTCTCAGTTACTTGCTTTCAATAAAGTTGAAGGAGGATCTAGTAAAATTGTAGCTATTAAGTCATTAAAAATAATTTTTATAACACTTTTTTATTTTGATTATAAAGACTAAAAGGAGTTCAAAGAATTCCCATTGATAACAAAACTCCTTTCCCATCTTTTGTTTATTTAAACAAGATATTTCAGTGCTTGTATCTTAGATAGCAACAAAATAAAAACAAAACAGAAAGAGAGTAAAACTGATTCCGAACCTCATTCTAGAGTTAAGTAATATGCATTGATAAACACCCACACTAATTGAAAAAAATCCTCCTCTCTTACTAAGAGATACAGCTAAAAAATCTTTGTTTAAATAATCCTAAAATTTATATGGAACCATAAATGTTGAGCAGTTATGAAAACATTAGTATTCACAGAAGCTGCTAGCAATACAGGCATGATTCTCTATTCTAGGCCCATTATGCCTGGATAGAATTACAAACATGGAAAAGGCAAGTAGCCAAGATCATGTGTAACTAGTGATCTTTTGATCAAAGAAAAGAATCAAACTTGTTTTAGAAAATTACTGAAAAATTTGGAAAAGAAAGAGAGATGAAGAAGTGGGAGCACTCATCCCACAGAGCTATTTATCGAGGACACCATTCTGGTGGTGCAGAATGCTTTGGGAGCCAGTGAGCCAGTTGGATTAAAGTGGAAGTTCTTTTCTGGTCTAAGAAAATAAGTCATCTGAATAGAGTCTCACCGTGGTTTTCACAGGGGTGGGCAAAGTTGATTTGGGTTCTACTAACAAAAAGAAAACGACATTTGCAACCACAAAAGAGAGTGCAAAAATCCAAAACTGGCATGATGAAATCAAGAATTGTGTAAATGGTTCATAATTCAGTTTCACTCATATCACTCAACCCAGTAGGACCTTCCTTCCTTCCTTCCTTCCTTTCTTTCTTTCTCTTTTCTTCTTTCTTTCCTTCTTTTTTAATTTACTGTTGTTTTTTCCTTTGGATTCCCTAAGTAGCATATCCATGACTGATTATGCTACTGCTGGACACTTTTTGTTTAAGATCTGATGGGAATTTTCTACTTACTAATAATTTGATGTGAGGTCCAGTTTATTTTATTCTTACTGCATAGCTTTATTTAATCAAATCTTAGTACACTCAGTGGTAAAAATGTTTTTCAAAGAAAGGAAAAAATATTTTTTGTGTTTTGGTCTTTTAAACAGTGTCCACATTTTAAATTACCTTGCTGTAAATTGTTTTTTATTCTTTTTTATTCCCTATAGGAAATGACTGTTGTTTAATAGAATTATGCAGCATTTATACTAAGTAAAGTAAAAAAATTAATTCAATGTATTGCACTATAATTGTAGGTCTGTAACATGACAGGCTGAAGCTGTTTTTTAAAAAACTCTTCGCTTTAGTAAGGTACTGACATAAAGACAGAAAAGAATAGAGAGCTCAGAAATAAAAACATATATATATATATATATATATATATATATATATAGAGTCAACTGAATATCAGATAAGGGTGCTAGGAATACACAATGGGGAAAGGTTAGTCTCTGCAGCAAATGGTGTTGGGAAAACTGGATATTTACATGTAAAAGGATGAATGAATTGGACCCATATCTTACACCACACAGGAAGATCAACTCAAAATGGATTCAAGACTGAAATGCAAGATCTGAAACTGTAAAACTCTTAGAAGAAAACATGAGAAAAAAATCTTCCTGACATTGGCTTTGGCGATGATTTCTTGGATATAACACTAAAAGCAGAGGAAACAAAAGCAAAAGTAGACAGGTGGGACTATATAAAACTATATCAAGCTTCTACACAGCAAAGGTTAAAAATCAACAGAATGAAAAGTCAACTATGGATTGGGAAAAAATATTTGCAAACCACAAAGGGATTAATGTTCAAAATACATAAAGAACTCATACAACTCAATAGCAAAAATTAAAAAAAAAATTAAGTAAAATTAACTTCATTACAAAACAGGCAAAGGTCTTGAATAGACATTTCTCCAAAGAAGACATACACATGGCAACAGGTATATTAACACATGCTGAAGGGGAGCAGAATACGCCATTCCCAAATACACTGCTTTGACATGTAGATTATTTTAAGCTGAATGCAATCAAGACCCAGCAAACTGAGAAAACATTTTACCTCTCCCTTACCTACCCAAAAGAATTTAGATGGCGGATGTGTACCAGAAAAATAACTCCCACCAGAGATAACTTTTTAAATGAAAGACCTGCCTGCATGCAAGGCAAACTTCTAATTACAAACATCTGTTCTTCTTATCATCCTGTGAATTCCCCTCCTCTTTGAAGCCCCAGGTCCCTATCCCCTTCCTTAGCTTAGGATGGCCTATAAGCGTCAATTGCCCAACTTGCCCTTGAGTCTCATATCTTTGAGTCTCCTGTACATATGAACTTAAATTTTTCTCCTGTAAATCTGTCTTATGTCAATTTAATTATTAGACCAACCAAAGAACCTAGAAGGAAAGAAGGAAAAAAATTTCTGCCCCTGCAAGTGCTCAACATCACTGATCTTCAGAGAAATTCAAATCCAAATCACAATACTTTTATTACCTCACACCTGGTAAAATGACTATTATCAAAAGAAAAAAAGATAATAAATATTGATGAGGATGTGGAGAAATTGAAATCCTTGTACACTGTTGGTGAAATGTAAATAAAATTGTTTAATAACTATGGAAAATAGTATGGAGGTTCCTCAAAAAACTAAAAATAGAATTGCCCTATGATCCAGCAATCCCACTCCTGGGCATTTATCTGGATAAAACTTAATTCAAAAAGATACATGCACCCCTATGTTCATTGTAGCACTATTTACAATAGGCAAGACATGGAAACAACCTAAATATCCATCAACAGATGAATGGAAAAAAAAGATGTGGTGTATATATATATATATATATATATATATATATATATATATATACACACAATGGGATACTACTCAGCCTTAAAAAAGAATGAAATAATGCCATTTACAGCAACATGAAGGAAACTAGAGATTATCATACCAAGTGAAGTAAGTCAGAAAGGGAGAGACAATTACCATATGGTATCACTTTTATGTGGAATCTAAAATATGACACGAATGAACTTCTCTACGAAACAGAAATAGACTCACAGATATAGCGAACATACTTGTGGTTGCCAAGGGGGATGGAGGGCTGGGGAGGGATGGATTGGGAGTTTGGGATTAGCAAATGCAAACTATTATGTATATTTATAACTGAATCACTTTGCTGTACACCAGAAACTAGCACAACGTTGTAAATCAACTATACTTCAATAAAATACCTTTTTAAAAAACAAAAAAAAAATTTTAGTATATATTTATAAAAATTACTAACATATTTACAGTTTTTTAGTCAATTATATACAAATGCCAATTGAAATGAAAACAATTCAGAATTTAAATTTTTTAACTTTTTAATTTGAAATAAGTTTAAACATTACAATAACATTAAAAATAGTAAATATAAATCCTCTATATCTTTCTTTCAGCTTCCTCAAATGTCAACCTCATACATAACCACAAATAATTATAGTAAAAAGTAAGAAATTAACATTGATTCAATGTTAATTAACAGATCTTCTTCAAGTAGCTCCAGCTGTCTGACTCATGTCCTTTTTCTGGTCCAGGATCCAATTCCTGGTCACACACCGCATTCAGTTATTGTTTTCCCTAATCACCTTTAATTTGAGAGAGTTCCTCAGTCTTTCTTTATCTTTCATTATCTTGAGATAGCTGATGAGCAATGGACGATTATTTTGTAAAGTGTCTCTCAATTTGGGTTTGTATGGTATTTATTTGTGATTAAATTCAGGTTATGCATTTTGGGCCAGAATACAACAGAAATGATGTGTCCTCAGGGCATCACGTCAGGAGGCACATGATGTTGATTTATCTAATTATTGGTGATTTAAACTACCCATATGAAAATATGATATTTTTTGCAAGTATTTATACTTAATGATGAAAAAAATCGAAGTCAATTGAAACATACAGGGGATACATAGTTTTTCAAAATTAGTTTTAAAAATGTTTTAAGAACATTTATGTAGACAAGTTGATTGAGATATTGAATTATAATGAGAAACATAAATCAGATTCAGGAAGATGTATGGTCAAGAGAGATTTCTTTTTTAAATATGGGACACATTAGGACATATTTGTTTACTAGTAGGAATAATCTAATGAAAGGAAGACAATGCAATATTATTTTAAATTATGACTTACAAGAAACAAAATTGTCTGTTATTATGGTATGCCTACAAAGTGGAATCCTATACAGCTTTTATAAATGATCATTATAATCGTTGGTATAGAATGTTGTTTACTATCTTCTGTTTAGTAAAAATATCAAAATTTAAAATAACATGCCAGAATATGAATATACTTATGAAGTGGGTGTATGTGTGTCTATTTGTTTAGACTAACCTCTAGAAGAATACAAATGTTACCAGGACTAAAATTGAATTCCTCTGCTTGGTTAACATACACTGTTGCCATGGAATGTTGTATTCTAACTTTAAGAATTCAAATATAAAAGGCAAAGCCTTAATGTTGGTTAAAATTAATTGAATATTTAGACTACACTGGGAGATCTATCTATATGGATTAAATATTACCACTAAAAATACAAATATTTTCAAATATCAAGCTTTCTCTAAAGATTCAGATAAAGACTAAATATTCAGATACATTGTGAACTTTTTACTTTTAAATGCAAGCTTATATAGAAACAGTAATCAGTAGACTAATTTTTTTTTTTTTTGCGGTACGTGAGCCTCTCACTGTTGTGGCCTCTCCTGTTGCAGAGCACAGGCTCCGCGGCATGTGGGATCTTCCCGAACCGGGGCACGAACCCGTGTCCCCTGCATCGGCAGGCGGACTCTCAACCACTGCGCCACCAGGGAAGCCCCAGTAGACTAATTTTTTTAATCAAGTATTTTTTATTTATCTATCAGACACCAGGTGCTCTTCTAGTTGCGAAGAATACAAAGATGAACATTACATAATTAGCAGTAAGAAGGTCCAGACTTATATTACACACTATGCTGCAATGGGAAAAGATGCACAAATACACTTATCTATACTTCATATAATATTCCATGTGCATTTCACACATGTCTCACTTCTGATGATGACACTGACCATTAGGTAGGAAAATAATACTTATATTTATCAATCAGAAAATTGTATTTCAGACAGTTTGAGTGTTTTACTTAATTTCACAGCCTGGTAACTGTTAAGGCTATAATTTTAACCTAGATCTTTAAATTAAGTCTCACACACGTACATACACATATTTAATTAAAATTTTATCTGTATTCCTGGAAATTGGCTACTCTTCATTTTAATGAATGACAAAATATTTGGAAGATTAGTTACACACTATATAATCAGATTGGTGTTGGGAGATCTTTTCTTTGTATTGTCAACATGAAAGTTTTAAATGTTGGTGTGAAATAATTATCTAAGGTCTTTAATAGTCAGAAATAAATACAAGAAATTGTTTTTCTTTTTCTTTCATTTTTAACACTACAGCTTGTGACCCCATTGTGCCATGACTGTACTCCCATCATAAAGCCTATAACATTTTCTTAAATTTATTTGTTTTTAATGTGAGCTCTGTGAGGGCAGGGGTTACTTCATATTAATCTTTTTCTTTTCTCTATTCTCTAGATTACACCTTAGCGTGTATTATATGCTCAAAAGTTGTTTGTTAAATAATTAAATAGATGCCTCAGACCTTAACGTTATTACAAACAAGAAACTAAAGGCATAGTGAATTATATTATGTCTAATCTTCAAATTATATGCTTTATAAAGAGAAACCTACAACTTATGTTTCTCGAAAGATTTTGCTTGATTTACTATTGAAAGTTTTATTTCACATTTCATTGTAATTTTATCTTCATTTTGTATTTTCACCTGTACTTCTTGGGTAAAATATTATTACAAATATTTTATATATTGGAAAATAACATTAAAATATATTCATTATAATATAGATATTAGTGTTTATCACAGTCAAATCATAACTCTGAAATAGGCCAACTACAATTGAAACTGAATTTAGCTTACAAAATCCCCTTGAATACCATATTTACAAGGGGATACCAGTGTAGCTGTGAGCACATTTCTGTGGATTCACATGACATAATCTTTATCTAACTGGCAATTGAAAATGCAGTTACAAATAAAGGTCCTTGGAGATTGTACTTTTGGAAAGCCATTGCAAAATATAACACTTAAGTATCTGCATCGCTAAAATGGCAATCCAGTGTATGCCAACATATATTTTTCCCAGTAAGTAAAGCCTAGAAAAAGTAATTTTATTGACCTAAAAGTAGTATGTGTCCATGAGGCCAGAAAATAATTATTTTTTTCAAAGGTATGTTCAGGGAACCCTGAAGAGATTAAATTTAAAACTCCTCTTAAATGGTCCATGGAATGGCATTAACAGATAGTCCAAAGGGACTTATGCTAATCTACTTCCTTGGCTAAAACTAAGGATTTAATGAAAGTGACTTGTATTAATGGGTGGATAAAATAGGGTTTATTTTTGCAATTTGTTTGGTACGAAATACTGCTATAGGTGATGTAACAATACTACATCAGCTCTCTGATTGTATTTTCATAACAGAAATATGTATCTGTTGTATTTTCATAACAGAAGTTAAGAAACAGATATATTTGCTTGTAGAGCCATAAGGAATTCAATTTTTGCCTTAAAAAAAAATACAGGCAGAAGTGAGCTAGTTTGTGGTGCCCCTTCTATAGTGACAAATGGGAATTACAGGCTCCAGGGCATTCTTTTGAAGCTTCAGTGAAACACTTCTCCTTGCATCTAGTTGCAAAAATACAGTAAAATCTTACATAACTGGAATGAATGTACCTCTTCATTTCTGCTTCAGTTCAGTCACTCTATTGAATCCCTTTCTTATTCTCCTGAATTCTGCTCCAGCTCAAGTGACATTCTTTTTATTCCTGCATCATGCTGTGCTCTGCTCTACCTCAGAATTTCAGCACAAGCCATTCCTTCTGCCTGGAATTTCTTCACCAATTCTTTGAACAGTTGATTCCCTTCTCTCTCTTCAGGTCTTAGATTAAATGCGAGCTCCTCATTAATTTAGACCACTCAACTTTTACTAGTTGTTGTCATATTGTCATTAACTCTATCATCAAATCTTTTTTTTTCCTTGATGACTCTTCACACTTGATACTGATTTATTAATTTGTGTGTTATTGTATGTTATTCTCCATACCTCCTTTCTAGCCACCCAGGGACCAGTACCATATTTGATACATAGTTGGTGATTTATAAATATTTATACATTTAAGGACTTGGATTGCTTAAGACCATTCTGGGGGGGGGGGCAGTAGTGGAATTTTGAAGGAAAAATCAAATCATTTAAAATAAATAAATAGAAGTAGCCCCGAATGCTACATACTGGCCATGCCCAAGAATTGTGTGGTTCAGCTCATATTCCCACACTGTATACATGTTATCTTTAATATAATGAAAACTGATCCCTATGATAATAAACTTGAGATATACAAGATGTTCAGACAAAAAAAAAGATTAATTATAATCAATATACCATTGCATCCTCACCTCCCACACTTCATGTAAACACATCACATTATAGGTAGTATTGATCATCCCTGTTGTGAAGTACTTGATGCATAGTAGATGCTCAGTAAATATTTCCTGAATGCATGTACTTAATAATTAATTCTAAAATTTTAAGCTGAGAAACAAGCAAATAAATTTCAGAAGAATTTCTGATCACAAGGATTGAAGCAAAAATTATTTCTGAATAACTTAATCATTTGGAAAATGCATTTCACTACTTCAGTCTCAAAATACATTGTAAATAGAAGTAGTATTGTGATTTTCAGTGATGTTTTAGTTATACTGGTTTAAATAAAGTACACTTAAAGCAGAAAACGTGATGCAATGGCATCAAAAGAAAGTTTCCTCTGTGTTAAAAGAGGTGTATTAAGTCCAACTGAATTAGTTTAAAACCCAGTTCTGGCGATTGGCTGGGTCCCTGGGCAACTACATAGGGCCTCTAAGCCAGAATTTGTTCACTTTCAAAAGGGATAATACCACACCTGGTTTATCTGATTATCTGGAAATGGTTTCAAAATCTCAATAGCTCCTTGATGGCTCCCTAGGATCTTAAGGCTAGTGACATGGGGGATATTGTCAAGATCTACACACTAAAGGAATTGGCAGTTTAATGAGAGAATTAATGACTAGTAATTTTATGACAAACAGTTGCTCATTTTAAAACTAACATTTTATTAAAATGGTACGGAAATAACACCATAGCAAGTACTAGTTCATGTTAAAAATTTCAAACTCCCAAGTGAATCAATAAAAAACTGCATATTGTGATCATTTTCTAAAGTTTTGGTACCACACTTATGTCATTCCTAGGAAACAAAAATGGATGCCACTTGTGTGCATAATAACTCACATGATGGGCTTTTGAAGATTGCAGTAAAAGGTTTCCATCCCCCAAAATATCATTGTCATTGACTGCTGTGACTCCAATCCCCTAATACTACCATGAGAAAGCACTGGAGTTTTGTTGTTAATTGCAAACTAAGGAGTCCTAAGTCTGAACCATTTGAAACTACTGTTCTGTGTTAAAAACAAACAAATATAGACAATTTAATATGGTTCAACTTTTATATTTAATCTATAATCAAGCATTAACTTCTTACATGAAAACATTTATCATGTGATCCCACATGCTGTGGAGCAACTAAGCCCCTGCGCCACAACTACTGAGCCGGCTCTCTAGAGCCCATGAGCCACAACTATTGAAGCTCACGTGCCTAGAGCCCATGCTCTGCAACAAGAGAAACCACCGCAATGAGATGCCCGCGCACCGCAACAAAGAGTAGCTCCCACTCGTCGGAACTAGAGAAAAGCCCGTGAGCAGCAACAAAGACCCAATGTAGCCAAAAATAAATAAATACATTTATGAAAAAAGAAAAAGTTAATCAAGAAAACAGACTCAGAATTTCTTCATATATTTGTGGTGATTAGGTCTTAGCCAGACCTGACATTCCTGGTGTTATTCACCACAAGCTGATGAATTTACCTTTGAAGAATCTATCAGATAAAAAATGATAAGGAGAACGTCAAGATTTCTTCAGCATTAGGGTATATGCATAAAGCTGGTACTTCACACACACACACACAGACACCCGCTCACACACATCCAAATAACCTCACAAACCTGATTTAGAAAGAAATAGTAACTTTTGCCTATTGAAGCTTACTAAAAACAGCAAGCTATAGTTAATATTAATGATTCATATTTTCACAAAAAGAAAAATAAATTTAAGTACAATGGAGGCTGGATGTTTCTTTTCTCCACTTAATTCCCCAGGGCTTCCCCATTCTGGTTATTAAAAAAACAAACAAATAGAATATCCTTAATACACATCATTTAAAAAGTGAGTGAAAGTACTACTGGATTCAAATTAATCATAACAACAAAATTACAGTAAACCTAGTTCTGAATAGCCTTCCTTAGTTTAGCAATAAAAGTTTTGCTCTATTTCAATTAGGCACATCATGTCTTAAAAAAAATTTTTTTTAATGCTCGAAATGTTTTATTTTGCCTACCCGAGTTACCAGTAAAACTCCCTTTCTTTCTATCTAGCCATGCATCCTTCTCTCCTTCTGCTGAAGCCGAATTTGAAGGCCAGAGGATATACACATCTGCCCTGGGCAAATACAGTCAATGTTTCTTCCACAAACACAGGCTCCCATGACAACCAAACAGAAAGGGGAAAAAAAACAATGAGAAGCCAGGGATATTAAATTTCTCTTAGACCCACCATCTGATTCTCATTTGACCTACTGTCTGGGTCTTATTAAGCCCAGATCTCTTTTATTCCCATAGTCTTTTACAAGCTGGCCATATGGAATCCTAAGGGTTCATACTTGTCCATGTTACTGGACAACGATCCTAGCAAGGTAAGAGAGCATTTGTGAAGCCATTTTATTTCCATTTTTTTAGGTTGTTGGGTTCTTCTGCAGAGGCTATCAGCTCCAACTGTGTGAGCACACCTGTCCACCAGAGCGAGCCTTAGATTACTAATTCATTTCACATGGGTCGCCAAACTCATATCAAATAGCAGTAGCTCTTGCTTATTACTAGCTTAGATCAGATTCAAACTGGAGGCTCAAAGCTAAAAGGCTTAACCTCCAGCCCTTTCACCCTGGGTCACTCCCAATCTGTCTCTGGGGCACTTTTAATTAATGGCAGAGTGAAAAGGATTATAAATTCCAGCATTCCCATATACCATTCCTTATGGATGTCCAACTCACTGACAGCAAAGAAGGCTTTCCACTAACACGTATTTGTTCATGGGACTGTATCTGCACAAACCAAATTAAGTGGCGACATGAGGAGGCAATTATCTTGAAAATTCAGGCTAAAACAGAAATACTTCAAGTAAGGCTTGGGAATTTACCTTTCTGAGATTGGAGAAATCAGCCAGATGATGTCCTTGCATTAAATTTAACTTTGTATGTGCTGGTGCCAAAGGGCAAAGGAAAGTGGAAAGTACGGGTAATTATCCAGAGCCTTAAAACCCAGCTGTGCACTAGTGAGAGAGAAAAACATAGAAGAAAGCTGTAAGTAACCAGATTTATCTAATTCAGCATTTAGCCAAAATCTAAAGCTGCCTTGTGGTATAAATATAGTTAGGACTATTATAGAGTAGGAAAGCAGAATTGCTGGACACTAACTTTGCAGGTGCTCTATATATTTGTTTTCTAGTGGAATACTCCAAGGTTAAAGAAAGTGCTAGGACAACCTAATATCCTTTCTGAATCATGTACTTCTTTTGGCCATGTCCAGGGTGCTTATAGCTTAGGTTTAAACTGTTGAGATATGGTACTTAGAATCAGATAGTTGTGTAGAACACAATGAAAGTCTTTTTCTGAAGCTACTTCTGAGAATAGGTACCTGAATTAAGTGTACTAATACAAACACCAACCACATAGCTAAGCCTACCCCATGCTAGGTTCTTTCTCATGATATTAAATCTCACCTTGACAGAAATCATATTAGGGCAGTATTATTATATCTATTGTATAGATAAAGAAACAGGCTTATTTATAAGAATATTAATTCTTTGGTGTATATATATATTTTTAAAAAGCCTAACTACCTGTTATAGGTTGAATTGTGTCTCCCCCAAAAAGATATTCTGAAGTACTAGCCCTTGATACATGTGAGTGTGACCTTATTTGAAAATAGGGCCTTTGCAGGTTTAATCAAGCTAGGATAACGTCATTGGAATGGGTCTTAATCCAATATAATTGATGTCCTTACAAGAAGAGGAAAATTTGGACACAGACATAGAGATCTGGGGAGGATGCCATGTGAAGATGGAGGCAGAGACTGGAGTGATGCATGTACAAGCCAAGGAATAGCAAGGATTGCTGGCCCTCACCAGAAGCTAGAAGAGGGATGGAACAGATTCTCTCTCAGGAGAAACGAACCCTGCCAACTCGTTGATTTTGGACTTCCAGGCTCCATACTGTGAGATAATAAATTTCTATTGTTTTAAGCCACCTAGTTTGTAGTACTTTGTTATGGCAGCCCTAGGAAACTAATATATCACCCAAAAGAAGAGAGAAAAAATAAGTGAGTAGGTTAATTTTGTATAGTAAGCAAATTTGGAGGATGCTGGTATAAATCTCTTTTATGTTTCTTTAGGTAAACACAGCTAGAATATTTCCAGCAGGAAAAGATGTGTATCTGGGCTAGAAAGGGTCCCTTACAAAGTTTTATTTTGAGTTATATTCTAACGATTCTGACCACATAACTCCCTTACTGAAAAAAAATCTCAATAAGGGACAGCCTGTTAACTGTAGAATGAATTCTTAACTTCTCAACCTAGCAGTGCCCTGCATGGCATAAACTCTTCAAAGATGTCTAATAATTAGACATATGATTCTCCTTCTTTTCTATACTTATCTTGTGGAGCTGCCCCAAAACACTCCAGCTAAATGGAACTCCTGGCTGTTTACCCAGACATGCCTTCCTCTTATCCAGTATCTTTCCTTTACTCATGCAGGGGCCATTGTATTAAAGAATTGACTTTCTTCCCTCTTCACTAACCTCAACATATTTAAATCCTACTAGACATTAAAACTATCTGACAAGACATCTCCTGTGTCAATCCTTTACTGATCACAGTGACTTTGGGTTTGTTATTCTTCTCTAGCAATTTGTGGCTCTCTTGTGGCTTTTCCAGTTTTGTGCTTTGCCATATATTATTATGAGTATTTATCTTATATCCACTACTGTTTAAGAAATCTCTCGGATCAGGAGGTATTTCTGCTCATCTTTTAGGTTCTGCCCCTACCTCTGGCACCTAGCATAATGCCTTACGGAGAGTTGGTCCTCTATAAATGTTTGCTGAATTGATTTTTAAGTTTGAATTAAGCAGTACAGGATCTCTTGGGTTGAAAAATCACATTGCAGATGGCATGCTTGTATTGTTCAATATTGCTGCACCAATGGAGCAAGGCATATGCTGCAAATTCTTCATCTAAATGGTAGGAGCGAGGGAAGGAAAGGTTTTTCATAAAAGGTTATCTGCAATCAAAAGAAATAAGAGAAACAGGCAAATGCTATAGAATATTTTTCCTAACCATCTAGTGGCGATTCATTTGTTTGGTTAGCGTATCTGTTAGATTCCAGTGTTAGATTCAAAATAAAGTTAAATTGCATTGGCATAGTGACTTAACTCACTAGTGTGTTATTACTATGTAAGCAGGTGTACATGCAACTACAAATAAATGCTTGCTGATAGAATCCCAGCAGGGTTTCTGATGAGTTTTCATTTTGTTGAAACTTACCCAGGAAATTACTGTGTAAAAAGCTTTGCTATTACTTCTTTGCCTGAAATATCATTTAGCTACACCTGGCCAAGTTCATGGCAATTATACTAACTATACAAAAATGACATTCCAAATTTCTCATCAGCCTTTTATATTCATTTTCTCAAATTTATTACTGAAATAATAGAAATATACAAATACACACAGATACACAAATCCCAAAAGGCACACATTAAGACAATCTTAGCATTTAAAAGTCAAAATAACTTATAAAAAGAGGATAATTTAAGTTAATCTTTCCTTAGAATAGAATCTACACTATAAGTTAACTCTAAGCTTCAAGTTACTGCTTACTAATGGTATGTATGACATAAACCTTATGTGTCTTAATTGCAGCCCTACACATGCTTAAATGGGGGGAAAAAGGAAATAGTAAAAACTTTTACTGCATTATGTGATACATTAAAAAGCTGACAATAAAAATTGGGTCTCTAAATGTCACAGAACATAACCACATATATCAAATTTTTACCATAGCAAATTATGTAACATGATCAAACCCACCATACAGTCATAGCTGAGTTATAATGAATTTTGTTATACTTACTACAATACATCAGTAAGTTTGGGGTTTAAAAAATATTTTAGTCAACAAATAGCCATTGTGTGTCTCCTTTGTATGAGGTTCTCTGGGAAAGATTCAGTTTCAAAGAATATAAGATAGTTTCTGATTTCAAATTTTTCGCTCTATTTTGAAATGGGAAGTGAGACAATATTCACATTAAAAAAAAGATAATCAGGAATATATGGAAATGTATACCAAATGCTTGCTCCAAATAATGGCAGAGTGAGAGAGCCAGGCAAGGAAGAGGTTGGGGAAGTGTCCATAAGATAGAGTGACCACATGCCCTGATTTCAATGGAAGAATTCTAATTTATGCCTATATGCCTGGTGTAATAATTAATATGACCCACTTTTCCTCTCAAAAGTTCTTTGACTTAAGGACTTCCCTGGTGGCTCAGTGGTTAAGAATCTGCCTGCCAATACAGGGGACACGGGTTCGAGCCCTGGTCTGGGAAGATCTCACATGCTGCGGTGCAACTAAGCCCACGCGGCACAACTAAGCCCATGCACCACAACGACTGAGCCTGAACTCTAGAGCTCACGAGCCACAGCTACTGAGCCCGCGTGCCACAACTACTGAAGCCCATGCACCCAGAGTCTGTGCTCCGCAACAAGAGAAGCCACCACAATGAGAAGCCCATGCACCACAACGAAGAGTAGCCCCACTCACCGCAACTAGAGAAAGCCTGCACACAGCAACAAAGACCCAATGCAGCCATAAATAAATAAATAAATAAGTTTAAAAACATAAAGTTATTTGACTTAAATGATAATTATGTGTTCATTATACCACAGGAGCAAATAGGCAAGTGTGGCCTTGAAAGAAAGGTAGAATTAAAATAAGCAGAAGTGAGTGTTTCTGGAAATCTAAGACAGGTAAATGGTATATGCAAAGAAATGAAAAAGAATCATAGCACTCAATAGGTTGGATGAAGTAGCATTTTGTGCAAGGAAGCCTTGTTTTTGTTGAGAACTGCAAATAAGGCTGCATTGGAGATCTAGCCTTCTCCATCATGTCCTCCCAGATTTCTCCTGAGAGGACAATAGGGCTTCTCCCAGGACCACTACTCTATCCTGAATATGTGGCAGGAAGAGGAATCATCTGGGGACACATCACAATCTCACATAGTATCAAGTGTCTCCTGTCAAGTGTAGCCAGGTTTAACAACAAAATGAAACAAAACAAACAGAATGTCCAGTCAAATTAGAATTTCCTATAATCAATGAATAATTTTTTAGTATAAGATAGTTCAAAATATTGCCTGGGACATAAACCACAGTCCTTTTTTAGTATTACCCAATTATTGCATGAGCTATATTAAAAAATTGCTTTTTGTGTGAAATTCAAATTTGACTGGATATCCTGTATTTTATCTGCAACTGTAGTCCTGCCTCATTTCAGCCTTCAGGGATTTCTCTTGACTATTTCTGGGGTTAATGAAACTCTACTCCTTGGCCCAGAAGACCAACTTCCTTCACTTTCAAAGGTGATTTCTGTTTTGAGCTTAAGAAGTTTGCATGAGAAATTTTACAATTGTTTAGTGATACTTTTCTCAAATATGTCCTTAGGTCTAAGTTTATTCATTATATACTGTGAATTAAAACTCAAATCTCAATTTCTAATAAAGATTAGTTCTCTAAGGTGACTAACTATAAAGGTGCTTAATGATCTTCTGACACGAGTTCGATCGGTGCTTTTTTCCTCATCATTGGCAACTCTAAAATTTAAGGCAATAAGTAGAACCAGATGGAATCATGTTATATTTACTGAACTGCTGCATTTTCTCAGTTCCGTTTCACAGTGGCCCTGAGAGGTATTCTCCACATCATATACGTGAGTAAACGGGCTCAGGGAAGTTTGGGGATGCACTTCAAAGACTCCCCATAGCTAGTTAATGGTAATGGTATTAAGTTTTGAACCCAAAGCCCATGATGGCAAACTTAGCCAATTTACTTACACTCTAATATAGCCATCTTTAATACAGCAATGAACATTCCTTGTCATTATTCTTAAATGACTCAAAATTTCCTGAAATGCCAATAATATGTTGTTGCTTTCAGATTAAATATGTGAGTATTCTCTTCAGGTCTCTTCTCTTTTGATTAATATGATAATAATAAAAAAACAACAGTGACAATATGTAACACGTGTCAAGCACTGTGCTAAGTATGTTACATGTTTTACTTTACTCAATGTTATTAAACTGTCATTGAATGATTTTATTCAGTAATCAAGATTTCCTTAAACTATTTGAACCCTGAAAAATGACATCAGCTTACAATCTTCTGACACATGGATATAACCTTTTGACAGGTACCACAATAAATAAACTTTTACATCTGTTATCAGTTTGATGGACATACAGTTCTACATCAAGGAACAGACTTTGAAGGCTGAAAAATAACAATTCTCAATAATAAAAAAAGGTAAATTCTCCATGGCTAAAAATAAATACTAAAAAATATTCAAATGTTGAAGCACTAAGCTTTCTGTTGATAATTATAGGTGTTTATAAGAAATTATCTTAATGTTACAGTTAATAGAAAGGAATTCTAGAAACTCAGTGAACAAAGAGCAAATAGCAGCTGATCACAGAATTGCTAAAAACGTACAGTCTTCTTTTCAAAGAACAAGCTCTGGTCCAACATTAGTTACCCCTGGCCCTACCTAAAAGTCTTTGCAACTTCAGAGACACCTTTCTTGGTTTTCTTCCCTTGTGGCTACATGCCTACTGGCAGAGAGTGGGAAGTGTTTTCTCACCATTCTGAGCTATTCTTTGGTTTCTTCATTTCGTTTGTAACTACACCAAGCCCAAAAGACCCATTTCAAGTCTCCTTTTTGTTCCAGTCTTTAATCTAAATGGCCGATCTTAATCAAATGCAATGGGTTGTATAGGAAGTGTGATAACTAATAATTTACTTCACTTGTCAAGCATGGCTCACCTCCCATATATAACAATATCTATATTTGGGGGGTAACCCCTTTACTTTTAGACCACAGCATAATAATGCCTTAGCCACATAATTATCATAGTACTTAAACCAATTATATGTATGTGCAGTAACAGGAAAATAATGTTCTTCCATGATCACTAGAGAATATAATTAAGAAAAAAAAATTCTGTTAGGATATTTTCTCTTACAGGTAGTGAATCTGAGGATAACCTAAAAGTGACATAAAAATTAATGGCATTCATTGACATATTTGTGAACCGCTTAATCAAATGGCCCAAATAAATGAGAAAAGCATGGAATGAAAAACCTGAAAGTCAAACATGAAGACCCTTTCACTGAACTATTTTTGTACAGAATATCTACTTTTAGAGTTTATAAAGTAACACAGTACTTCATCTTATAGAAATTGAGATCAAGAAATAAAGAATTTTTAAGCTGCAGCACATATGTATAGAACATAGCAAAATTCTATTGGGAATTGTAAAGACCCAAACAAAAGGAAAAGTCCTGTAGAGATAGGGGATCACTAGAATGGAAAATATGTCTATGATCTGATGTTTGCAAGCGATACCATTCAATTTCACCATGCACCAGAGGCCCTGATTGCCTCTGTGTGTGAAACAGTAGTGCTCCTAGGATCTTCTATCCTTTTCCCAATTACTTGCTGGACTTATTCCCAAGCTTCCCATCCCTGAAAGTGGTCACTGAGATGCTAGGCGACTATTTATTTGGGATGTTGTCAAGAGGATTTCTGCACTGGTTGTGAGTGGAATTTAGACATCTTTTAAGTTCCTTTAAAACTTCAGGGGCCTATGATTTTATTGACTTTCCTCTAAATAATGGATATTTCATTTAAAAGCACATTAAGACTGTATCTACACGATACAGATGAGTATGTGAATTGTTTTGTCTTCATAGAAATAATATCTGTATAGAATCCTTGGTTTATATAAACTGAAATGATCTTCAGTTTGATCTTCCATGAGATGTGAGTTTAATATTCCCTAAAGAGGAAATTTACCTGTAATTTGAATACCACCACTGTCAAGAATCTCCATGAGTATGCAAATTCCAATTTGAGAGACATCACCTTCTCCATGAAGCTTTTCTAGATGCTTAGTTTTAACTCATCAAGTCCACTCTGAAATAGGTAAGTTATGTAATTCCTTGATTTTTATCCCAAATTGGTATGATAGCAGATGTAACCCTTAGACTATGTATTCAAGTGTTTATTACATGATATATGTACCTTATTTTTTTATATATATGTAAGGCTGACATAAAGTCCAAGGTCCCTCTCATGGGTACGCAAAGTTTCCTTGGCCTCACACAGCATTAAAGCATTGAAACAACCACCCACCACCATTGAGGTGACTCATTGGTCTGCACTGGTGTGATTACAATGTGCTTTGTCCTTTCTGATTTCTTTTGGTGACTCTGCTGCTTCCATGCTTATGTCATGACCGTTTTCTTTTTGATGCTGGTAATGCCTTATCCTAGGGTTCTGCCTCTTAATGCACCATGCACATAATGACACCCATGCAGCCATCTGAAGATTTGCCATCTCACTTAGAGACTGTCACCAATTTGGGCATGAATCTCTTCTAATAGTGAAACCAGTCTGACCGTAGTTTCTTTACAGTTTAAAGAAGTCTCTCCTTTTACTGTTCACAATTTCCTTCCACTCCAGGACACCTGACATAATCTCTTCAAAAGAAAGAACAGTTAATTTCAAGCAATTTCCTTTTTTTTCTGTTCTGCCTCAAGCCTTCCATGACTAGTTACTTCCTTGAAGAAGAAAAAAAATAGAGAAAAACCAAATATAAACTAACATCTCAAGAACGAAGTCTTCACCAAACCATTGTAGGCCATTTGCCTCTAATTAGTATATGTTATTTCCCTGTGAAGAATGTAATATCATTCTGTCTATTCATCTTTCTCCTGATGTTTCTCTTTGCCATCTATATAGCCAATATGGGGATATCCATATCAGTGTTTATGTGATAATAAATCAGTTTTTGGTATTTATTCTCTGAGGGTTGGGGGCAGGAAAAGGACTTAGTAGCTCCCTTTGTACAGGATCTAGCATTTATGTCTACACTTCTCTAAAACTGTTAAACCAGAAACACTTCTCTAATTTGAAGAAGAATTTCTGGGATAATAGTCTGCTCTACAAAAAGACAACACTCAGAATGGGAGAAAATACTTGCAAATGAAGAAACCAACAAGGGAGGAAACTTGCACAAACCACTTAGATAGCCTCATCCACCAGAGGCCAGACAGCAGAAGCAAGAAGAACTACAATCCTGCAGCCTGTGGAACAAAAAACACACTCACAGAAAGACAGACAACATGAAAAGGCAGAGGGCTATGTACCAGATGAGGGAACAAGATAAAACCCCAGAAAAACAACTAAATGAAGTGGAGATAAGCAACCTTCCAGAAAAAGAATTCAGAATAATGATAGTGAAGATGATCCAGGACCTTGGAGAAAAAATGGTGGCAAAGATTGAGAAGCTGCGAGAAATGCTTAACAAAGACCTAGAAGAATTAAATAACAAACACCTAGAAGAATTAAAGAACAAACAAACAGAGATGAACAATACAATAACTGAAATGAAAAATACACTAGAAGGAATCAATAGCAGAATAACTGAGGCAGAAGAATGGATAAGTGACCTGGGAGACAGAATGGTGGAATTCACTGCTGTGGAAAAGAATAAAGAAAAAAGAATGAAAATAAATGAAGACAGCCTGAGAGACTTTTGGGACAACATTGTACGCAACAACATTCGCACTATAGGGGTCCCAGAAGGAGAAGAGAGAAAGGACCCGAGAAAATATTTGAAGAGATTATAGTTGAAAACTTCCCTCACATGGGAAATGAAATAGCCACCCAAGTCCAGGAAGCGCAGAGAGTCCCAGGCAGGATAAACCCAAGGAGAAACACACTGAGACATATAGTAATCAAATAGACAAAAATTAAACACAAAGAAAAATTATTGAAAGCAACAAGGGAAAAATGACAAATAACATACAAGGGAACTCCCATAAGGTTAACAACTGATTTCTCAGCAGAAACTCTACAAGCCAGAAGGGAGTGGCATGATATATTTAAAGTGATGAAAGGGTAGAACCTACAATCAAGATTACTCTACCCAGCAAGGATCTCATTCAGATTCAAAGTAGAAATCAAAAGCTATACAGACAAGCAAAAGCTAAGAGAATTCAGCACCAACAAGCCAGCTATACAACAAATGCTAAAGGAACTTCTCTAAGTGGGAAACACAAGAGAAGAAAAGGACCTACCAAACCAAACCCATAACAATTAAGAAAATGGTCATAGGAACATACATGTCAATAATTACCTTAAACGTGAATGGATTAAATGCTCCAACCAAAAGACATAGGCTTGCTGAATGGATACAAAAACAAGACCCATCTATATGCTGTCTACAAGAAACCCACTTCAGACCTAGGGACACATACAGACTGAAAGTGAGGGGATGGAAAAAGATATCCCATGCAAATGGAAATCAAAAGAAAGCTAGAGTAGCAATACTCATATCAGATAAAATAGACTTTAAAATAAAGAATGCTACAAAAGACAAGGAAGGACACTAAATAATGATCAAGAAATCAATCCAAGAAGAAGATATAACAATTATAAATATATATGCACCCAACAGAGGGGCACCTCAATACATAAGACAACTGCTAACAGCTATAAAAGAGGAAATGGACACTAACACAATAATACTGGGAGAATTTAACACCTCACTTACACCAATGGACAGATCATCCAAACAGAAAATTAACAAGGAAACAGATGCTTTAAATGACACAATAGACCAGATAGATTTAATTGATATTTATAGGACATTCCATCCCAAAACAGCGGATTACACTTTCTTGTCAAGTGCGCATGGAACATTCTCCATAATAGATCACATCTTGAGTCACAAATCAAGCCTCAGTAAATTTAAGGAAACTGAAATCATATCAAGCATCTTTTCTGACCACAATGCTATGAGACTAGATATCAATTACAGGGAAAAAAACGTAAAAAACACAAACATCTGTAGGCTAAACAATACATTACTAAATAATCAAGAGATCCCTGCAGAAATCAAGGAGGAAATCAAAAAATACCTAGAGAAAAATGACAATGAAGACATGACAATACAAAACCTATGGGATGCAGCAAAAGCAGTTCTAAGGGGGAAGTTTATAGCAATACAAGCCTACCTCAAGAAACAAGAAAAATCTCAAATAAACAATTTAAACTTACACCTAAAGGAACTAGAGAAAGGAGAACAAACAAAACCCAAAGTTAGCAGAAGGAAAGAAATCATAAAGATCAGAACAGAAATAAATGAAATAGAAACAAAGAAAACAATAGCAAAGATCAATAAAACTAAAAGCTGGTTCTTTGAGAAGACAAACAAAAGTGATAAACCGTTAGCCAGACTCATCAAGAAAAAGAGGGAGAGGACTCAAGTCAATAAAATTAGAAATGAAAAAGGAGAAGTTAAAACTGACACCACAGAAATACAAAGCATCCTAAGAGACTAGTACAAGCAACTCTATGCCAATAAAATGGACAACCTGGAAGAAATGGACAAATTCTTAGAAAGGTATAACCTTCCAAGACTGAACCAGGAAGAAATAGAATATATGAACAGACCAATCACAAGTAATGAAATTGAAACTGTGATTAAAAATTTTCCAACTAACAAAAGTCCAGGACGAGATGGATTCACAGGTGAATTCTATCAAACATTTAGAGAAGAGCTAACACCCATCCTTCTCAAACTCTTCCAAAAAATTGCAGAGGAAGGAACATTCCCAAACTCATTCTATGAGGCCACCATCATCCTGATGCCAAAACCAGACAAAGATAGTTCAAAAAAAAAAAAAAAAAATTACAGACCAATATCACTGATGAATATAGATGCAAAAATCCTCAACAAAATACCAGCAAACAGACTTGAACAACACATTCAAAGGATCATACACCATGATCAAGTGGGATTTATCCCAGGGATGCAAGGATTCTTCAATATATGCAAATCAATCAATGTGATACACCATATTAACAAATTGAAGAATAAAAACCATAAAAAAAAGAAACCAACAAGGGATTAATCTCCAAAATATACAGACAGCACATGCAGCTCAATATCAAAAAACAAAACAAAAACAAAAAAAGGAAACAAAAACCAAAAAAACAAATAACCCAATCAAAAAATGGGCAGAAGATCTAAATAGACATTTCTCCAAAGAAGACATACAGATGTCCAAAAAGCACACAAAAAAATGCCCAACATCACTAATTATTAGAGAAAGGCAAATCAAAACTACAGTGAGGTATCACCTCACACTAGTCAGAATGGCCATCATCAAAAAGCTACAAACAATAAATGCTGGTGAGGGTGTGGAGAAAAGGGAACCCTCCTACACTGTTGGTGGGAATGTGAATTGGTACAGCCACTATGGCGAACAGTATGGAGGTTCCTTAAAAAACTAAAGATAGAACTACCATATGACCCATCAATCCCACTCCTGGGCATATACCTGGAGAAAACCATGATTTGAAAAGATACATGCACCCCAATGTTCATTGCAGCACTATTTATAATAGCCAGGACATGAAAGCAACCTAAATGTCCATCAACTGAGGAATGGATAAAGAAGATGTGGTACATATATACAATTGAATATTACTTAGCCATAGAAAAGAACAAAATAATGTGATTTTCAGCAATATGGATGGACCTAGAGATTGTCATACTGAGTGAAGTAAGTCAGACACAGAAAAACAAATATCATATGATATTGCTTATATGTGGAATCTAAAAAAAGGGGTACAAATGAACTTATTTACAAAACACAAGGAGAGTCATGGATGAAGAAAACAAACATGGTTACCAGGGGATAAGTGGGAAGAGGGATAAATTGGGAGAATGAGATTGACACATATACACTACTATATAAAAAATAGATAACTAATAAGAATCTGCTGTATAGCACAGGGAACTCTACTCAGTATTCTGCAATGGCTTATGTGGGAAAAGAATCTAAAAAACAAGAGTGGATATATGTATATGTATAACTGATTCACTTTATTGTACCCCTGAACCTAACACAACATTGTAAATCAAATATACTCCAATAAAATTTTTTTTTAAAAAAAGGGATGAGTACAGAATAAAATGTTGGAGATCACCATTTTGTTTCTCATGTAGGCAATAACATTTCTTGACTTTAGATATACTCTACAATTTCATCACTAGCTTTAGTTTCTCTAAAAGAACTTTGTATATGAATCATTTTACAAATAGAATGAGTCTTTCAAACATATACATAATGTATATTGAATATTCACAGCATATTTTCTCCTCAGATCAATTATTAAAACTTTGGTTAAGTTCAATTTCTGGACTTACTCTCTGTAGGTCAAAATGGACTAGTTATTTACATTTGATGCCTTATCTAAGTACAAGTGAGACAAAAATTGAGAAGGAAAGGAGAAAACAAAAGCTTTACAGTGTTAAACAACAGTATTTTGGAAAATATATATTTTTACCAAAAACATTTATTTGAATCCGTTTTGTATAAAGTCCTAAAGTAAAAATGGTGAGAAAAACTTATTCATGCTCTAAGCAATGTAGTTGAAGTAAAATACAGATATTAATGATAAGGGCAAATATTTATCCCAAAGCCTACTCAGAAGCATCTAAACAGTGGAATTATTCTATAAGATTTTTCAAAAATAACCATGTATTTTTAAAGGTGGACAACTGTAAAAATTGAGGAATAGTTTGAAACAATGTGTAAAAATCCACTGGGTTGTAGTGGATTGAGTAGTGTGTGATATCTTGACAGCCTGAATCCAGTGGTGAACATAGAGCATTTTTACTGTAATGGAGAATAGTAATGATGTTATGGTATTCTCACTGATAATATATGGATTTTGGTTGTTCTTGATTTACTTATATATTTTGTAAGGTAATAACATTTTTAAGGAGTTGAATTTCTCTTGTGAAAATTCATCTTATGTTTATATTCCATATCTTAATACATAAAGTGGAAAGAAAAAAAGAAACAAGAGAGAGTATAGAGAAAGCCTGTTACATCTGGTTGGCTGTTTCTGTCATTTAATCTTTTGGAGTTGTTTAAATTTCAAAAGAAACTTAATCCAAATCAGTTTGGGTCATAGGTATACAAATTGAAAATCAGCTACTATATAAAATCCAATATATTTTATATTAAGAATCATATTATGTAATATATAACACATATGTATCCAAAATATACATGGTTCATAAAATATTCTCATCTGCAGATGTATTTATAAAATAAATGAGTATGAATGAATAGGATGCAACTGACCTGCTATTGCTGGAACATTCACATTGTTACTTTCTTCCCACTTTCAATATTGGCCATGCACTAATTTTGCAAGTCTTTTCACTGCAGATACATTAGAAATTCATCATATGAGGGGATACAGAGAATAAAAAACAGGTAATATTATTTGTCTTAGAAGTATCAGAAGACACAGAAAAGATGAATAGATTAGGTTGTGAAACAGAAGAGTGAAAACAGATACACTGGCAAAGTGCAGAATCTGGCTCTGCTATAATACCACCATTGACTCTAATGAATTATCAACCCCTAAAGCTGGAAAGGACATGCAAGATAATTTTGTCCATCTTTTCCTCTAACATGAGAAAACCGAGATGGGGATAAGTTAGGTAATTCATTCCAAGTTCATAGTAACTCTTGATAGAATCAGGTCTATATCTCTTATCACACAAATTCTAAGGTTCTGTTTGAATTACAAGAGAGGCCTTAACAATATATATCATGGCAATGAAGTAGTACCTTGTGCATATTAGACACATATGCATTAAAATGCATGTACTAAATATTAGTTTTATGAAAACTCTTCATAAAATGGAAGAAAAATATCATTCTTTACTGAAAATGGTAGCATTTTATGGATATAATTTCAGATTATTTACCAATGGGAGAAGGGGAGGGGGAGAGGCAAGACAGGTGAAAGTGATTAATAGGGACAAATTACTAGGTATAAATTAAAAAGTTACAAGGATATAAATGTACAGCTCAGGGAATATAGCCAACATTGTATAATAGCTCTATATGAAGTAAAAACTATAAAAATATTGGATCACTACATTGTACACCTGAAACTAATATAATATTGTAAGTACACTATATTTCAATTAATAAAGAAAAAACACCAAATCAAAATTTCTCTTTTCATTCTCCTCTTTCCGAGTGTTCATAGTCTCATAACTTCATCTTTTCTTTAAACTTAAGAACTTTTAAAAAAAAAATTGTCTCTTTTTTTGCCATTTACTTAATTGGAAAAACAAGAGGTAATTCAGATTCTTAAGGTGAACATTGTTTCATTTTCATTTGTTCAAAAACATTTATACTGACACCTTATTTAAGACACGCCTGTGCTCATTTCTTCATCTTCTATAAGAAAATTTCCTGAGATTTGCTCTGTGCTATGAAACAAAGCCTAGGCAGCTGTGTCGATGCCCCAGCAATGCCAAACAGCCAATGCTGTTGTTCTCCTTCTCATTGCTGGGCCCTTGTTTGTTTGTTGTTTGTACTGAAATGGCCAGAAGGGACCTACCAGGAGTCCACCTACCATGCCTGAGCCCTCAACTTCATTCTCAACGTGAGTATAAGAAAGCCAAGTTATGCACACCGCACAGTCAGCAGCCCACACAAGTCACATCAGTTCCTACTGTGCAACTCTGAACAATTTTAAATATTCCTGTCGGGTCGCATTTTACACAACACTACCACAATACAGGGAATACATTTAGACATTTCCAAGGTGAGGGAAATGGATGTAATGATGAGGAATCAGAAACAGAATCACCAGCTGCCTGGAAGAACTACCCTTACAGAGAGCAGAAATCTTAAAAAAAAAAAAAAAAAAATCAATTAATAACTCAGTCAGTCTTCCATGCAGATCTTTGTAAAGAAAATGAGGCTATTTTGTCAAAATAATAATCATGTTTTCTAAGAGCTGTCCTGCTAAAAATATAGCTCCTCCAGAGAAGCAGCTACATGCTCTCTTTAAATAGCTCCTTTCGGCTTGCATCGCTGCTTGTCCTTATCTTAACTGAATAAGAACTGTCTAATATCCCTCTAAATGAAAGTAATTTTAGGACTCAGTCACATCGCACATTTGACATCCCTTCCAGATGTGATTATGTAGAACTATCTCTCCCATTTACAATAGGCAAAGGGGGTTTGGAGATGTTATGTAGAAAATCACTTTTTCTGGCCCTTCTGGGTTTGAAATAGGAGGGTGGTCCATACGACGTTGAATATAGGTGAGTCACATGCTGAGCTTTGAAAAGAGAAGCATTCTCCTGGTCTATGAATAGGAGCCCTGCATTCTCCTTTGAGGCTAACCGAAACCCTGTGATGAAAACCACTATATAAATGCAATAAGCCTTTGTTCACAGTACCGGCAGGTGTTGTTAAAGCCTCCTGTCCTAGCTCTGACAGTGTTCCAGAAACCTAACCTACCACAGACCTGTTATTCCCACAATAGAAAAGCCCTGAGCAGAACACAGTTAATTGTGCCAGATTGTGCAATTCCATCATGATGCTTAAGAGCCAAGGACAACAGATTCTTATGGTTTGATTTTATACTGATAAATGAATGTGTTTGGGTATGTGTGTGTGCATGTGTATGCATGCGTATGTGTAGGTATATATATCTCCACATATACGTACACACACATGTAATCCCCATAATAATGCTGGGCTTGGAATACCATGTCTAAATGCAGTGACTCTTAACATGTTTTCACATGATTGCAGTACAATTTGACGGGAAGTTTCTGAGTTAGCCCGGACTGTGAAGTACCTAACTCATCCAAGATCTAAGATTACTCGATTTTAATCTTTGTCAATATTCAGATCTATTTTTGTACAATTGAGTTAACTATACAAACAATTGCATATTCAGCATTTTCGCTCTCATTATTACCATCTTGAAACACAATATCTAGCTGCTCATCAAGATGGTAGAAAATACTACTGCAAAAAATTAGGTCATATCAGATAGGCACAGTCTAGGTAAAATGGAGAATGAAGACAATTAGGAAAATTTAGGGCAAGTAAAGACATTCAGAACTAATATGCAAATATAAAACTAGCAATTTAACTGATTACTTTATCTTCTAGAAAATTGCTTTAGCTGTCCCCCAGCCTAGGATTCTTTTTTCAGCATCACAGTTTTAAATATCTGTAGCACAGAAAGTTTTGCAGAGTTTGGATCTCACTGACTAACTAGCTTATGGATTTAGAACCAGAAAGATCTGGGTTCAAATCATTATTTCACCATTTGGTACATATGTGACATCAGATAAGTTACTTATCTGTTTTGTTTTGAGAATAAAGTGAGAAAATATATACCTGTGCTTATCCCAGTGCCCAGAGCATAGTAAATGACAAATTGTGACTATGAAATTTTTTCAGGGAGTCCTGCTCTGCTGTGGGTGTAGGGTATAAAGAAATCCTAAGATCAATGCATTTTTACCGTTTTCATTCATATGAAATGCTTTTACACAAATGATTTTTCATCCTAAGATGAATACATTTTGGTTTTTGTCAGTAAGGAGAGTAACTTTAACTTGTTAATTTACTTTAACAGAGACACATACAGCAATGACAAACAAGATAGAAGCCTCTCTCTTGCACAAAACTCTTAAGTTGGTGTCCAGAGAGTGAAAGTGGCTCTGCTCTATGAGGCCATGCAGGAGTACAGACTCCTTTGATTCTATTGTACCTAGAGTATCACCCTCATCCATACAATGGACGGGATTCCCAACTTCCTGTCTGTGTACTAGCCTGTAGAGAGGTGAGAAGAGGAAAGAGAGGCCAAGCTGCTTTTCTTAAAGTATATTACCTGGAAATTTTTCACTCCACTCTGCTTATATTATATTAGCCTGGAAATTTTTCACTTCGCTCTGCTTACATCGTATCAGCCAGATTACATAAGCACACCTAGCCACAGAAGCAACTGGGAAATGATGTCTATAGCCCACTATAGTATGTCCAGGCAAAATTTAGAAAGTCAATTACTAAAACAATTTGGAAGACAATTATGAATTTATTTCAGAAGATGCATGCATCAGTTATCCACTGCTGTGTAAAAACCATCCCACCACTTAGCAGCCTAAAACCGTATTTGTTTAGCTTGTGATCCTAAGAATTGAAAATTAAAACTGGGCTTTGCTGGGTGGTTTTAACCGGTCTTAGTGGGGCTCACTCATGTGGCGTAGGTCAGCTGCAAGGTTCAGGGGGTACGCTCCTCTTATCTTTCAGTAGGCTAGACTTAGCCTATTTGCTTGGTGACTGTGCAAGGCCTTTTAAGATCCAGCATCATAATTTGCAGTGTCACTTCTGCTACATTCTATTGGCCAAAGAAAGTCACAAGGCCAGCACTGATTTAAAAGGTAGGGAAACACGTTCCATCTCTTGATGGGGAGGAGCTGAAAGTCACAATATAGGGAGGGGAAGAAATTGTTGCCATTTCTGAAATCCATCACAGAGGGTAATAAAATTGGAGTTACTATTCATAAATTTACTATAGTATAAATATGAGAGCAACTTTATTGTGAAACATGTGATGTTACTTTGAGACAGATCAAGCTATTTAAGGGAGTATATACAAATGTTAGGTCCCTGAGTCACACATAGTTATGAACACATGCACAAGTGTGCATGATGTTTTTTTTCTTGTTTTTTTTTTTTTTTTTGCAATACGCGGGCCTCTCACTGTTGTGGCCTCTCCCGTTGCCGAGCACAGGCTCTGGACGCGCAGGCTCAGCGGCCATGGCTCACGGGCGCAGCTGCTCCGCGGCATGTGGGATCTTCCCGGACCAGGGCACGAACCCGAGTCCCCTGCATCGGCAGGCGGACTCTCAACCACCGCGCCACTAGGGAAGCCCGTGTATGACGTTTAAATCAGATTTAGACCTTCTACAGTGTACACCCAAGCCATGTGTTTAGCGGGTAGCTGATCTCTGCTTTGATGGCTGTGACTCTCTAGTAATTTGGGGGAGAGGAGAGACAAAATTATATCATCTCAGAACAAAATAAGTCAGGTAAATATTACAAAGCTGTGATGGAAAATTGGTCTGGGTATCAGAAGAGCTGAGTTCTAGTTCAAGCTAGGACTCACAAGTGATTTTCATAAGTTTGTTCATGAATTTGAATTCACGTTTCTTTGTGTAATTTTTAAAGGTTCGACCAAATTAAATCCAATATTCCTTCCTGTTTTGACTAGTTATCTATGAGTCACTAAGAATGATGAAAAAAGGGCTTCCCTGGTGGCGCAGTGGTTGGGAGTCCGCCTGCCGATGCAAGGGACACGGGTTCGTGCCCCGGTCCGGGAGGATCCCACATGCCGCGGAGCGGCTGGGCCCGTGAGCCATGGCCGCTGGGCCTGCACGTCCAGAGCCTGTGCTCCGCAGCGGGAGAGGCCACGGCAGTGAGAGGCCCGCGTACTGCAAAAAATAAAAAAAAAAGAATGATGAAAAGAAACTTGTTCTTTCAAGTGACTACAAGACTATGAATACAGGAACAAAAGGGGAAATACAAACGATTAGGCTACTTAGTGCCAAATGTCAAGATATTTGGAAACATCTAGATACTTATCTAAATTATGTAGGAGCCAAAACTGAAAAATTTATCTGTTTGCAAGCCGACTACAGAAACATTTTCTTCACCAGAAGAGACCAATATTATTATTATTTTTTAAATTATTGATCTAAGTATGGCAAATAATCCCATAATAATTATAATTAAAATGTGAACACGTATCTAGAAAAACATGATATAAATCTTAAGTGAATTTGTAATGAAAACAAATAATGGAGTTCTACATATGATCTTCTTATGTATTCATATTTGCAGGATATATAAACGTAGATAACATTTATTTTTTCCCCTCTACCGTGAGGCCCTAGGAATCAAACACTAATTAATGCTTCTTCTTCAAAACAGATACTAGAATGAAAAGTAATTTCTTAAGAAATTAAGAAGTGTTGTATAACACACAAGATGTGTTATGTAATCCAAAAAGATGACAGTAACTCAACAGTGATGCTGTCATTGGATATGGTTTCCAAACTCATATTCACAGCCACGTTAACCAACTACAGCTTGGGCAATGGTTCAAAATTTTAAAGAACTGTATAGATTGACCAGCCCCGTGGTTATCAAAATGTGGTCACAGGACCAGGACCTGCAGCATAAGCATTGCCAAAGAACTTGTCTGAAATGATAATCCTTCAGCCACATCTCAGACACATGGAATCAGAAACACTGAGAGGATTCTGGTATTTTAACAAGCCCTACTGGTGATGTTGATGCACACTGATTTCAGAACCACTGTTCCAGCCAACATTACTTAGTAAATAATCTAGGCAGGAAATTTAGAGATGTCTGGATAGAAAAAACTCATTATCCTTGTATCTAATTACTAGCCTTTTCTGCTTTAAATAGGTCACCAAAAGTTAGCTCCATTTTCTACATGAATGATGTGTCTGTACACATTAAGTTTCTCTGGCAGAATTCGGGTGACTTTGCTTCATAAGGAGAACACGGGCATATGCTTTGTATGTAAAAGGAACCTGACAAATATTTGTTGACTTCATTTATTATAATTTCACACCAGACACAAAGGGAATTCTTAAAAAATGCATTAAGAGGATAACTTAAGTATTCCAACGAAAAAGGGGCCACACAAAGAGCTACATTGTTTTCAAAGTGAAGAGAATCACATGGTGTTATTTAGCAAGCCCTTTTTAAAAACAAAGAGGTCACAACTCACAGGGTATCATAGGTGATTTTTCCGAAGTTAGACCAATATTTAGTGACAAAATCAGGATAGGAATTTAGGTTTCTAACTGAAAGTCCAGTATTCTCTTGTTTAAAATCCACACCTCCAGATGAATTTGAGATCTAGGGAAGTATTTTATTGTTTAACACCATCTATGACAAAACAATAACATGAAAACCCAGTAGAGAAATAAACCTTTATATGTATAGAACAATGGCAGAGGAAGCAATTAGTTCATGCAATGTGGAAGAAATAAAAATTTAGATTCTCCACAAAAGACCTGCTCTTTATTCTTTTTTTTAAAAGAGATATCAACTTTTTCCTTCTAAATCTTAAATAAGACATGACACACTAGAATGCAAAGGCTTTAACTGGAAGTTTTCTTTTATTTCTTAAAAATCCTTTAAGCATAAAGAAACCAAATTCCTTACCTAGGAAAACTCTTTTTATAATGTCAAAAAAGATAAATCCACAAAAGAGGGGAAAAAAAACTGTTGAAAGAGATTGTCATAGCAACCAGATAAGAACAAATTTGGCATACAAAGCAACCTGATTATTTCTCCTTTTTAATCAAAATTACATATCGTCAAGTTTGGAAGCAAAACAATTGGGAAAACAGTAAAAGAATTTCAACGTATATCGCATGCACATTAATGTTTAGTAACTCTCTCAGCACCTAAAGTAGGTGCAAGTATTAGTCAATCTGGGAATCACTTATTTTTCATAGGATTTCTTGCCTCATTTCTTCCCTCTACTCCATACATTTAAAAATCAGCAAACCTTGATTATTGTTTTCCAGAAATATTTTTTGAAATCATTTATTGTTTATATGCCTGTGAAAACTCCAACTTCATACTGCCTCAGTATTTTTAATCTGATTTTTTTACAATATGTATTGTCCCTAGTTAGTGCCTTATGGACTAATAACACTGACATAGCTTTCAGAAATGCTCATATTTACTTGGCTTCTTGATAACAGTGTGGTGTTTATAAGTCTTCTACTCTTAGTGAATTCTTTGTAACAAAGCATGGGACAGAAATCTGTATCTTGTGCACCAAGGTCAGGGCACCCTTTTCCCTTTCCATAGTTCTACGTGTCTGGAGGAGTGAGCTGATGAAATGTAAGTGCAGACTAGGATGACTCCAATCAAAGCGGCTCAGCGAATTTCCATGAGGGCAGGACATGTTAACAATATTTCTTGGGTTGGTAGCTCATTGCTGCCCTCTTCAACTTTGGTAAATTGTGAAAGATGTAGGTTGTCCTAAAGGCCCTAGGTAGATGCTTCCAAATTTTCCGAAATAGAATGCTCCTGCTGCAAAGAAAAGAACACTGATTCCTCTAACAAAAAATTAAATGGGGGCACCAATGCCCGGAAATACTTGCAACTTTTCAGAAATGAATTGCCATGAAGACAAACCTTTGACCTCTGTCTTTATTCCCATGCCCACAGATGGTCATTCCAGCAAAGTGAGGAGAAAAGTCCCAGTCTACCTCATGCCTAACTGAAAGCTGCTGCAACCAATGGGACATGGTTACCTGAAGGCATGAACAGGGAATGCTGGAGCCAGAACAAAAAAGAGTATTCATTATTCTCTTCCTTAGTGCACATCCACCTGTGACTTTGAATGAGCATGGAAAAGTTCTCCTCTGAAAAACAAACCTGTGGCTGCAACAGTGCCCATCAATCAGATGGCTAAATTAGTGCATCCTACCTTTGGGTGTCCTAACTGCAAGTTTGAGGGCCTATGGTCCTTACTGGAAAGAGTAAACAGAAAACTAAGCCAAAATGAATGTTGACTGCATTAAAAAATTAAGAATACCATGTACATACACTAACATAGAGGATCTTAGGTCAAATTTTATAGTAGAGTCTGAGACGGAGATTCTTATCCAATTAATTTATTGAAGAAGACTTCAACATGTCTCCTTCTTTTTTTTTTTTTGATTTTTTTGTTGTTTTTTAAAATTTCTTCCCAAGAATTCAATCACATTTTCAATAAAAATTATATTATTTTTCAGAAGCACTTTGTGTCCCTTGGTAGATTTATTCTACTAATTAATGGTAAAAAAAAAAAAAAGAATTACTGAAAACAAATATTGTGATAATTTCCCAACTGAAATTTGTACACTTGAAAGCTGACATTGTGATAAATAATTTCCCAACTGAAATTTCTACACTTGAAAGCTGATTTCTTCAAAAATAATTTTGCTCTATTAAAAAAGGCAATCATCAGCTTCACAGACCCAGACATGGACATGATAGGATTTCTTTTTCATAGGAAATTACTGTTATGACTGATTCTTGTTAACCCCGGGGGGTGGGGGGGAATCCAATGGCAAGGCCTAATCAGAGACTGAAACATACTGTTCTATTGTCTGAAATGATTATTTTTGTGTAGTAGTTGAAAGACAAATTAAATGTGTTAGAAAAGTGAAATATCATTTTCCCTCTTGCTTCACCAGGGTACCTCACTTCCTCACTTTAATTGAATTATCACTAGGTACCTTTGTCCCTTAACTCTCACATCCTGATAATTAAACATGTATTTCATATTTTGTTTTCATTCAGACTCACAGTGGAAGAGTGTCTGCTGGTGAGAATTAATGTGGCCTGTCCTAGAATCCCTGCCTAGTTGTATTTGCTGCCTCTACCATCCCATAGTGCCAAGGACCATGACATACACAATTTCCTGTCATGAACTCCTTTCCTAGGTGGCTTTTTCTGAAGAGCTATTTCCACCACTGCCCTCTCCCTCTTGGAAGGCTCTTGAAAGCCCTTGAAGCAGGGTAGGGACACGATGAGAATATTTGCATCTAGTAGCTTCTTTTGCTGGTTGTATTTATTTGTGCTCTTATGGGTACATGCATTATAATTTGACATCTGTATGCCCTGTAAAGTAATTACCACCACCAGTCTAGTTATCATCCATAATCATACATTTTATCCCTTTCACCTATTTGCCCACTCTCTTTGGTAACCACGAATCTAATCTCTGTATCTATGAGCTCGTTTTTGTTTTATTTTATTTATTTGTTTTATACTTTTAGATTTCATATATGAGTGAAATGATACAGATTTGTTTTTCTCTGACATTTCACTTAGCATAACAAATTCAAGATCCTTCCATGTTGTCACAAGTGGCAGGATTTCATTCATTTTTATGGTTGAGTAGTATTCCATTGTGTATATACACCACATCTTATTTACCCATTCATCCATGGATGAACACTTAGGTTGCTTGCATATCTTGGCTATAGTAAATAATGCTGCTATGAATATAGAGGTGCATATATCTTATTGAATTAGTGATTTTGTGTTCAGGATAAATACCCAGAAGTAGAATAGTTGGGTCATATGGTAGTTCTATTCTTCATTCTTTTGAGGAACCTCCACACTGTTTTCCATAGTGGCTGCACAAATTTACAATCCCACCAACAGTGTACAAGTTTTTCCTTTTCTCCACATCCTCCCCAACTTTTTCCATTTCTTGTCTTTTTGATAATATCCATTCTAACAGATGTGAGGTGGTATCTCATTGTGGTTTTGATTTACATTTCCCTAGTTCTTAGTGATATTGAACACTTTTTCATGTGCCTGTTGGCCATCTGTTAGAAAAATGTCAATTCAGATCTTCTACCCAATCAAGTTGTTTATTTTTTTGTTGTTGATTTGTATACGTTCTTTACACATTTTGAGGATTAACACCTTACTGGATATATCATTTGCAAATATCTTCTCCATTTCAGTAGGTTGCTTTTTTCTTTTGATGATGGCTTCCATTGCTGTGAAGAAGATTTTAGTCTGACGTAGTCCCATTTGTTTATTTTTGTTTTTTTTGCCTTTGGAGTCAGAGCTATAAAAACATTGATAAGACCAATGTTAATGAGGTTACTATATAGGTTTCCTTTTAGGAATTTTATGGTTTAGGTCTTATATTCAAATCTTTAATCCATTTGAGTTAATTTTTGTGTAAGGCATAAGATAGTGGTCTAGTTTCATTGTTTGCATGTGGTTATCCAGTTTTTTATTGAGGGGATTATCCTTTCTCCATTGTATGCTCTTTTATACTTTATTGTAAATTAATTATCTATGTATGTGGGGGGCATTATCTGGGCTCTCAATTCTGTTCCATTGTCTGTGTGTCTGTTTTTGTGTCAGTACCATACTGTTTTGATTACTATAGCTTTGTAGTAAAGTTTGAAATCAGGATGCATGATACCTACAGCTTTGTTCTTCTTTCTCAAAATTGTTTTCATTATTTGGGATCTTTGGTGATTCCATACAAATTTTAGAATTATTCATTCTAATTCTGTGAAGTATGATATTAGAATTTTGATAGGAATTGTACTGAATCTGTAGATTTCTTTGGGTGATATGCACATTTTAACAATATTAATTCTTTTAACACATGAACATGGAATATCTTTCCATTTACTTGTGCCTTCATCAGTTTCTTTCATCAGTGTTTTATTGTTTTCAGTGTACAGTCTTTCACCACTTTGGGTAGATTTACTCCTACATATTTAATTCTTTTTGATGCAATTGTAAAGGGGATTGTTTTCTTAATTTCTATTTCCAGTACTTTGTTATTAGTGTATAAAAATGCCACAGATTTCTGTATATTGATTTTGTTTCCTGCAACTTTACTGAATTCATTTATTAGTTCTAAAAGATGTTTGGTGGAGTCTTTAGCGTTTTCTATATATAGTATCATGTTATCTGCAAATAGTGACAGTTTTACTTATTCCTTTCCAATTTGGATGACTTTTATTTCTTTTTCTTGCCTAATTACTGTGGCTAGGACTTCCAATGCTATGTTTAATAAAAATGATGACAGTGGGCATCCTTGTCTTATTCCCGATCTTAGAAGAAATGCTTTTAGTTTTTCACTATTGAGTATAAAGCTAGCTGTGGGTTTGTCATACATAGCCTTTAATACGTTGAGGTATTTTCCGTCTATACTCACTTTGTTAAGAGTTTTTATTGTAAATGGATGTTAAATTTTTTCAGATACTTTTTTCTGCACTTATTGAGATGATCATATGATTTTTATCCTTCATTTTGTTAATGTAATGCATCACATTGATTTGCAGATGTTGAACCATCCTTGCATTTCAGAAATAATCCCACTTGATCATGCTGTATGATCCTTTTAACATATTTTTGGCTTTGGTTTGCTAATATTTTGTTGAGCATTTTTGTATCTATGTTCATCAAAGATATTGGCCTATACTTTTTTTTCTTTTTTTGTGGTGTCCTTGTCTGGTTTCAGTGTCAGGGTAATGCTGGCTTCATAGAATGTGTTTGGAAGGTTTCCTTCTTCTTCAATATTTTGGATGTGTTTAAGAAAATAGTTATTAATCTTCATTAAATGTTTTTTTTTTCTTTTTTTTTTAAGATGTTAGAGGTAGGAGTTTATTAATTCATTTATTTATTTTTGCTATGTTGCGTCTTCGTTTCTGTGCGAGGGCTTTCTCTAGTTGTGGCAAGCAGGGGCCACTCTTCATTGTGGTGCACGGGCCTCTCACTATTGCGGCCTCTCTTGTTGTGGAGCACAGGCTCCAGACGCGCAGGCTCAGTAGTTGTGGCTCACGGGCCTAGTTGCCCCACGGCATGTGGGATCCTCCCAGACCAGGGCTCAAACCCATGTCCCCTGCATTAGCAGGCAGATTCTCAACCACTGCACCACCAGGGAAGCCCCTCTTTAAATGTTTTGTAGTATTTGCCAGTGAAGCTATCTGGTCCTGGGCTTTTTAAATAAATTTTTAAATATTTAGTAAAATTAATTTAAAATTATGTTTTAAACATCTAAAATTATTAATTTATCTAAAAATCTCTAGGTAACCATTTAGAAAAGAGTAAAAGACTATATAACTAACACGTACCCTAAGAGAGGACTTAGGTTGAAGTCTTTAGAAACAGAACATGAGATGAGTATTTTTTGCAACTGATTTATTGAAGAATTAATTCAAGGAAACCTGTGAAGAAATAAGGGAAGCAGTACAGAGTCAGGGAGAAAGTAAAGCAAAGTTTAATTTGGGGAGTACTCTAGCCTCAACTTGATTCCACTTGGTATTCCTAAGCAGGTTTTTGTACCCTGCCATTTCAGTCATTGGTTGCCACTGCCTTGAGAGCATTATTTCCCAGGCACTTCCAGCCATGAAATCTCCCATTTGCAGAAATAAATTATTCTTAGAAGTTTGCAGCTCTAAGCCATTAGAAACCTACACTCCATGCAGGTGTGGGTTTGATATACTAGAGGAAGATAACTGGGTAGAGCACCACAGCATCTAATACAGGAGGAAAAAATGAAATAATAGAACACTTAATTAATCAATAAAAGTACAGAAAATATAAGGTAAAAAGATTACAGAGAATGTGGGACAAATAAAAAACAAAAAATAACATCTAAACCCAAATATTCAGTAATTATGTTAAATATAAAAATATTATTTTTCCACTTAAAACACAAAGAAGAACGGACTGGGTTAAAAATATGAGCTGCTTGCAAGAGACACACTGTAAATAAAATGGTGAAAAAAAATTTAAAGTAAAAAGGTAAATAGGTATTAAAATATTAAGCAAAGAAAGATGGTGTAGCTGTGCTAATATCAGAAAAAGCAGACTTTAGGGGAATAAGAATAAACAAGAGATAAAAATGTTATATTGTAATAATAAATGAGTTAAAAACCCAAAAAGATATAAAAAGTGAATAGCATAACCTTGAAATATATAAACTAAAAGTCAGCAGAATGAAAAAGAGGAATAGACAAATCCATAATGCTCCTATAACCATAGTGGGAAATTTTAACATGCATCATTCAACAACCGTTAGAACACACAGATAAAAATATCAATGAGGACAAAGATCTGACAATCAAAATATAGAATAACACACCCAATTCATAAAAGAATTCAACTTCTTTTCATATTCACATAGAACATTTATCAAAATTGACCATATATTGGGTCAATAAAGCAAAGATAACTAGAAAATCCCCTAATTTACATCATGAAATAATATACTTCTAAATAATCTTGACTCAAAGAAGACACTAAAATACAAGATAGAAAGCATTTTAAACTGGATGATAATAAAATTAGACATACCAAAAACTTACGGAATATAGCTAAAATCATGATTAAAAGAAAATTTGTAGCCTTAAATGCTTAGAGGAAGAGAAAGAATGAAAGAATGAAAAGTCAAATGTTTTAAGTTCCTATCCCAAGAAGTTAGGAAAAGAATAGTAAATTAAACCCAAAGGAAGGAAAAAAGGAAATAATAAAAAACGTAACAGCAGAAATTAACTATAACAGTGTACAATAGAAAATACAATAAATACAATGTTTAGTTATTTGAAAAACATAAATTATATTTATAGCAAGCTTGATCAAGGGAATAAACAGAGAGAGAGAGCAGAAGAGAATAAACTATCAACATCAGAAATAAAAAGAGAAACATAACTAAAGAAATTACACATTTTAAAATAAGAAGATATTTGAAACATCTTTACATTAAGTAGTTTGCAAATTTAGATAAAGTCAACAAATTTTTTTAACAAATTTTTTAAAAATTCCATTACACTAAATGTGAAAAGAAATAAAAAATTTGCATACTACAAAATCTATTTTAAAATAAGTTAAAAATCTTCCCACAAAGAGATATTCAAATCTAAATGGATTTACTTGTAAATTCTACCAAATATTTAATGAAGAAATAACACAAATATTATGTAACTCTTCTGTACTCTTTTATAAAGCCAGGACAACCTTTATCCCAAAACCTGAGAATAAGATCACAAAAAGTAAAGTTAACAGGCAATTTTTATCATAAATACAGATGCAAAAATTCCAGTCAAAAATTGACATATCAGGGCTTCCCTGGTGGTGCAGTGGTTGGGAGTCCGCCTGCTGATGCAGGGGACACGGGTTCATGCCCCGGTCCAGGAGGATCCCACATGCCGCGGAGCGGCTGGGCCCGTGAGCCATGGCCGCTGAGCCTGCGCGTTCGGAGCCTGTGCTCCACAGCGGGAGAGGCCACAGCGGTGAGAGGCCCATGTACCGCAAAAGAAAAAAGAAAAAGAAAAACATTGACGTACCATATGAATAGTGTGTGTGTGTATACATTGAAACCAAATTGAATTTATTCAAAGTATGTAAGGTTAGTTTTACCCATTTAATTCACTACATTAAAAGAATAAAGGAGAAAAAAATCTTATCTCAAAACATGCAGAGAAAGTAGTAAATAAAACTCAACATCCATTCATGATTTAAAAACGACAACAACTCTTGGAAATTTTTATGAATCTGTTAAGGGGTACCACAGAGACCACAGCAAACATGCTCTTAATGATAAAATATTTCAAACTCACTCTTGGATACTGAGAACATGATAAGAACAGCAAATGTACATAGATTGTATAATAACTCAAAACAAACAAACAAATGAAACACATAAGAACTGCAAAGACAAAAAGCTGTTCGTATTTGCAAGTAATATGACTAAGGACATAGGCTAGCCAAAAGAAGTCAAACAATAAGAATTAATAAGTAAATTTATCAATATTCCTAGATTCAAAGTGATTGAACTCAGCTATATTTCTCTAAAGCAGCAACAAGCAATTAGCAAAGCAAATTATAAAATTTATATAATTTTAATGGCACCAGTATTCACCAAATGTTCAGAAATAAATCTAACAAAGATGTGCAAGACTTCTACCAAGAAAACATCAAATATTGATGACAGAAATTAAAGAGGACTCGATTAAATTGTATTAAAGATGAACTAATAAAACAGTAAGTTATATGACATTTATTGTTTGGAAAAATGAGTATTGAAAAGATGTCAATTTCCCTCAAATTGACCTAAATATTCAGTGCAAAATTCCAGCAAGGTTTTTAAAATAATAAAATTAGAAGACTAACAACCAGGTTAGAAGCTATTTATATCCTGACTTACCTCTTGATTAGATATCATCATATTGCTCTTACTACCTTTATGTATCCTATTATTATTGTTTCTTTGTTTTTTTAAAAAAATTATTTATTTTTGGCTGCGTTGGGTCTTCACTGCTGCACATGGGCTTTCTCTAGTTGCAGCAAGCGGGGGCCACTCCTCGTTGTGGTGTGCGGGCTTTCTCATTGCGGTGGCTGCTCTTGTTGTGGAGCATGGGCTCTAGGCATGCGGGCTTCAGTAGTTGTGGCATGTGGGCTCAGTATTTACATACATCATAGTAATTATCAAAAACTTCAAGATATTTAAATATTCATAATTTTTAAAAGCATAATTAAAATTACATTTAATGTATCAAATTCTCTTAAATATTTTAGCCATCTTAAAGGATAAAAATGTGTAAAATATCACAGAGGTTACAGACTCATTACTAAACACTTTCACATAAACACTGCATTTAAACATGCAGAATATAAATGTGGTTCTTTATCATTATATTCATACTTTTACCTTCTTGAGGTTGTTCTAGGATTATTATTGACACTGTTCCAAGGACTGCAGCAATATTATATTTATGCCTTCCTAGGATTGCTACTACAATCTTGAGAGGCAAATAAATAAAATATCAGAACATCCAATATTCTGATTACCAGTCAAATGATTTATTTCCAAGTTTTTATTCTGGAAAATATCACATCTAAAAGATAAATGAAATATTAGGGTTAATGAACCCTTCATCTAGATTTGCCAATTTTTAACTTTTTGCTGCTTTTCTTTTTCTGTCTTTGTATGTGTGTACGCAAGCCGTGCTGAAAAGAAAATTGCAGACTTCATTAAACTTCGCTCTTAAATACATCAGTGTGGATGTCCTAAGATAGATTTCCTCACATAGTCATAAAGTCATTATCATACCTAAGAAAATAAAAATAGATGCAACAAAATTACCTAATATGGGTCCATATTTAAATTTTACAACTGACCCCCAAATGCCCTATATATCTGTATTGCTTGTTTTTGTTTCTTATTTTTCTTTAATCTAGTATCTAATAAGGTTCACATGATGCATTTAGTTTTTCTTTTTTAGTCTATTTTAATCTAGAAAACTTTCCTTTCATTTTTTGCTTGCTTTTCATGACATTAATTTTGTAGAGTCTAAACCAGAAGTTTTATAGAATGTCACATATTCTCGATATTTTCTGGTTATCTCTTGTGTTTTTTTCCCCGCAATTTTACACAGTAATTTTGTGTTTCTCTTATTATATATGTATAATTCAAATAGTGTCAGATTATTCCACAATTAAAGATGTTAAATTTGACAATTTTTCTAAGTGCTGACCCCAGATCTCATCATTTTAAAGGAATATTCTTTTCTTTTGTAATGACTAAGTAGTCTCTGGAGATACTTTGTGACTAAGTGAATAATCTCTCTTTCAGCAAACTTTCACCCAATAGTTTTCTTACCCATTGATTATCATCATCTGAATCCTATGATTCATGGATGGTCCTGAAGTAATTTAAAGATTAACCCATACAAATACATATATATAGCCAGACATTTAGACATTTTAAAAAGTTTATCTAATGGAAGAAGCAGATAAACAATATGCAATCCCAAGGAGTTATTTTAATGCTTGTGTTGTTATTGTTGCTAAGAACTAAATTTATATTGCTCTTAATAAAAGCCAGTCGCTAAGTCACTCAAGCTTAATAAATAAACATGTAAATGATCAAAATGCACAATATCTGAGGATCACTCTTTACATTCAAGTTAAAGCCTATTATGAGATAATTACAAACATATAGTACCTTTGTATTCCTCTATGTAATTTGATTGAACTTAATGCTAACTGAACTAATATGTAATGAGTTTTCTGATATTTTAAGACAGTGACTATAGGTTGAACAAACCAGTTCCCTTTTGGTTTTTCATAATTAGCAGATTGTTATGTGCATAATTATTTCTTTATGACCTACCATTAATTTATGAAGTATATTTTATACTCTTCACCTGACTGACCTCATTTATAATTGAAACAAACAGGAATATTTAACTGTACTTTAAATAAGAGATAGGTGGGGCATGGGAATGACATTTATTTATCACAAGTGAATACAAAATTACTTTGGGAATTTAAAAATACACCTTATGGAACAAGTCATTCAATAATAGAAACATCATGAAATGCCTGCCTCAAGAAACCAGAGTTTCAGAAATAATCTGTTCAGTGAAAATATCTCTGTTCTGATCTGTACAACACTGTCAATCCACATTTAGTTTCAGGATTGGGAACAATAAACAAATAAATATAACAGAAAGATAGAAATTTCCTCCACTTTCTCTCTTCTCTCCCTGCCTTTCCCTTCTCCACAGATAAACAGTTGAGCAGCAGATAATGAAAAAGAAAATATGGATATTTTAATAAATGATAACTAGCATTTATCAAGTGGATGTGATACATCGATCACAATGGTATTTTTTATTAAATGCAGAATCTAACTTAGCTTTCACAACTACTTTTTATGGTGGATGCTATTTTTCTGCCTATCTTACATAAAAAAAGAAACTGAGGATTAGAAAATGTAGTGGTTATTGCAACCTACTTATCCCTTCTTAAAAGAGTAACAATTTTGATCATTATCTAATCTTCATCCATGAGTCCATCCTATACTCATTTTTGAATAGGAATGATACCAGTAATTCTATATGGACAAATTCCTTAATTCTTAAGTCATAAAGAGAATTTGTCTAACAAGCTTCTGGGAAACATTTACGTGCTAATAGAAAATAGGAAAGAACTATTTAGCTTCTAGCTCTGAATATGATTGTATCTTCGTAACAACAGGATTATCTGTAGCCATCAACTGCAGTGATGATGAAACTATGATCCTGATAGATTACAGAGATGATGAAAAAAAAAAAGGCACCCTGCATCCTTGATAATATGTGTTAGACAATGAATAAACTAGTCCTAACAGCCACACGGTTGTCTAATGAAGTTTGAGTACTTGTCTAAGTCAGTTTGAGTACTTGTAACCAAAAATGTTCTAAATGAAACAGAGGTTTTTGTATTACTCAGGGTTCTCCAAAAAACAGACCTAATAGGATTAGATAGATAGATAGATAGATAGGTGATAGATATAAAGATGTACAGATATAGACTTATTATAAGGAGTTGGCTCATGAAATTATGGACACTGGCCAAGTCTCAAGGTCTGTCTGCAGGCTGAATCAGAAATCTGCAGACCCAGGAGAGCTGATAGTTTAGTTTCAGTCTGAGTCGAAAGACCTGAGAACCAGGAGAGCTATGACGTAGTTCCAGTCTGAAGGTCAGCAAACTGGAGACCCAGGAAGAGTTCACGTTTCAGTTTGAGTCTGAGGGTAGGAAAAAAGCCAATGTCCCACTTCTGAGTCTGTCAGGCAGGAAGAACTCTCTCTTACTTGAGGAAGAATGAGTCTTTTTGTTCTATCAAGACTTCGGTTGACTGCATGAGGTCCACTCACATTATGGAGGGCAATCTGCTTTACTCAGCCTACACATACAAAGTTTAATTTCATCCAAAAACACCCTCACAGAAAAACTCAGAATAATGCTTAACCAAATCTCTGGGCACTGTGTGGCCAAGTCAAGTTGACACATAAAATTAATCATCACAGAGGTGTTAAGGTTCACACTGCTGTTAGTAGCAGAGACCAGTTGCTCTGTCTCAAGGGCTTTCGCTTACAAAAATACTAGTAGATATTAACATATCTACTTCAGGGAGAAAGAAAAGATCTCTATGGTGAAATGTAAATAAGCCTGAAAAGTGTCTCTAGTAAAAATTACTATCACTATAAGTTTTCCTATTGGCTTGAATATTCCACCACTGTCATGACTAATAACGAGATTTCTTGAGAAGTATTTTGTGAGTAGTTGGTTGATTTTATTTGGAAGTTGACATGGCAGAGGCAATGTTGCTTCAAAAAGCTTCAAACCTTTAGTGGCTAGAATGACGACAATATCAATCAAGGAATAATTCAGGAGTCTTGCTCGGTAAATTTAATTTTGGATTCTAGTGAGACATGCATATGGAGATATCTAACAGACAGTAGCTAATCTAGTGTTCAGTTGAAAGATTAGAACTAGATATATAAATCTGTGGTCACAGAATTTACTTGTTTTCATTACTTAACAAATATATATAACAGCTTTACTGAGATATAATTCAAAAGCTATTTGAAGTGAACAATTCAGTGGTTTTCAACATATTCAGAGTTGTGTAACTATCTCTACAGTCAATTTTAGAACATTTCCATTACCTGAAAAAAGAAACCCTGTACCCAGTCACTTCCCATTTCTGTCCAACCCACAACCATAGGCTACCACTAATCTCCATTTCTAAGGGTGTCTCCCGCTCTGTACCTGGAAGAAGAGGATGACCAAATCTCTAGAAATTCTTATCAGTGGAGAAGGCGAAGACTTAAATCTGTCTCACACAATCACCCTTGTTTACTGTGTTTTTCCTGGTACCTCTCACTGACTCCCTGCCCCTCAGCATCCTCTTTTGTCTTTAACTGAGGATGGTGTTTAAGGTGAGGGCTTTGGCCATTGGATGTTACTTAGTTTTTCTGGAACTCTCCCATGTATACATGTTATTAAACTTTGTTTTGGTTTTCCTCCTGTAAAATTGTTTCATATCTATTTAATTCATAGACCAGCCAGAGGAACTTAGAAGGGTAGAGGAAAATTTCTTCCTTCTTGACACTTTCTAAGAAATTGGTCAAATTTAAGCATAGACTGGGCTCAAAGCAAACGAAGCCAACTTACTGCAGTACACTTCCAAGAAAGGATTTTCATGACCGTTTTATCTACTTCATCTAAATGGAAAATAGGAGGCACAGAAAGGACACCACTCTACCCAAACCACCTGCTCATTCTGTGTAGTCTTTTGGACTGAGGCAGCCCTAAGCTGAAGGAGAGAAAATCTGATTTTAAATGAAGTCCAGAATTTTTATTAAGATTTTAAACGGAAATTGTAACTTTGGAGTTTAGACTGTTTGCAGTTTAAAGTGAGAGTAGAATCTGGGTCAGCCATTTCTTAAGAGTGAGAAGATAAGCCAAATGTCCTGCCAGAATTTTCATCTTGGGCCAGGGGAAGGTCACCCTCACCAAATCAAGGTTAAAAGGATGCTGAGAGCAAACATAAAACTGCATTCTTATTATTACACTAACTGTACTTGTCCAGTGGTACTCAATAAAATATTATATCACCTTTACCATAATGTTGAGGAAAATTATGTGATGGCATGGAAAGTTTTTCAAGGTATATTTTTATAGAAAATCAAGTTGAAGGATACTAGAATTTGCCACTCCAAAATACACCTCTTTGGCATATGGATTATTTTGAGCTAAAGGCAATTCGGAACAAGTAGACATAAGAAAAGCTCTTTACCTCCCCCTAACTGCTTAAAAATAGAATATAAAATTTCTCCTTTTGTAAAGAAAGTTTACATTTGTAAATATGTCCCCTTATCAGGAAAAGAGCTGCTTCCTGAGAGAACTGTCTCCTCACCTAAGAGACTCTAAACTGCCTAACAAGACATCCCTTATTTGCCATATATTTCTACCTCTCACCTTTCCATAACTTGCTTTCTCCACCCAGAAGCCCCAAACCCCTTTTCCTTTGTTTATCCTAAGATGGTATATAAGCCTCGCTCATTTGGCCACCTCTTTGAGTCTTGATTCTTTGTGAAACTCTTGTGGGTTTTTATATATAATTAAAACTGTTTTTTCTCTTGTTAATCTCCTTTTATCAGTTTGATTGGCAGGTCCCAGCTTTTGAACCTAGAAGAGTAGAGGGAAAATGATTTTTCCTCTTCTACAAAGTTAAAATAATATGGCTTTTTGTTAAATAAATAGAATATTTATAATAAATAACACTGATTTATTCATTATGTTTGCATGTATATTCTAAATTGTCTGCACTGAACTTATGCATAATTGTAAGGAAAATATAATTTTTAAAGTACATGCACTTAGAAAATTGATCCATTGTTTACCAACTGTTTTGAGCCATCTCCCCATTACTATAATTTTTTAAATAATATTTAGGTTATTTCTTAAAATAATCCTATATAATATAAAGGGTTACATTTTTAAGATGCTTTATAGTTTAGAGCAAACAAATTTCACATAAAGTATCTCATTTCAGCTTTATAACAATTCCTTAATGTACACAGGTTAAGTGTCATGGCCATTTACATCTGGGTTCAGAGAAGGTAAATAAATCTACTGATGAGTGAGAATAGGTTATTAATAAGAACCTTTCAAATCTAAATTAACATACTTTTTAGTTGAGTACATTTCCTCTACTTTGGAATTGTTATATTCAAAGGAAACCTTGCATTTAAAAATATTTTCACATCCATTTACACCATCAATTTTATATCAAACAAATTCAAAGTATGTGAGCATCATAATTATATAGTTTAGTTCAAACAAATTGTCAGAAATGTTAAAATTTTAGTAAATGTTCTTGAGATTTATATGGACCATAAACTAAATATAAAAATATATAAAAATGAATATTATATCTATATAATATTTAATATATAAATTGAATACCCATGACATAGAAATGCCTAGAATGGGAAGTGGTTTTCACCAATATTCTTTTTTGTTTAAAAAAGCATTAATTCAGAATTTTATTTTTCATGTTATAATTTTTTATTGAAGTATAGTTGATTTATCATGTATTAGTTTCAGTTGTACACATAGTGATTCAATATTTTTTCAGATTATACTCTATTTAAAGTTACTACAAAATAATGGCTATATTTCCCACTGCTGTACAATATATCCTTGTTGCTTATCTATTTTATACATCATAGTTTGTATCTCTTAATCCTATATTTCTATCTTGTCCCTACCCCTTCCCCTCTCCCCACTGGTAACCACTAGTGCATTCTCTCTGTTTCTGTTTTAGTATATACATTTTTTGTTTCATTTTTTAGATTCCACATATAAGTGATAACAGAGTATTTATCTTTTTCTCTGACTTGTTTCATTAAGTATAATACTCTCTAGGTCCATCCACATCTTTGCAAGTGGCAGAATTTCATTCTTTTTCATGGCTGAGTAATATACATGTGCCACATCTTCTTTATCCATTCATCTGTTGATAGATACTTAGGCTGCTTCCATATCTTGGCTATTGTAAATAATGCTGCTATGAACATTGGGATGTGTGTATCTTTTTGAATTAGTGTTTTCATTTTCTTCATGTATATATACCCAGGAGTGGAATTGTTGGGTCATATGGTAGTTCTATCTTCAGTTTTTTGAGAAATCTCCATATTGTTTTCCACAGTGGCTGCACCAATTTACATTCCCACCAACAATGTATGAGAGTTCCTTTTTCTCTGCACCTTTGCCAATATTTGTTATTTGTGGTCTTTTTGATGATAGCCACTCTGACAGGTGTGAGGTGATATCTTGTTGTGGTTTTGATTTGCATTTCTCTGATGGTTAGCAATGTTGAGCATCTTTTCAAGTGCCTGTTGGCCATCTGCCTCTATCTTCTTTGGAAAAATGTCTATTCAGGTCTTCTGCCCATTTTTTATCAAATTGTTTGTTTTTTGATATTGAGTTGTATGAACTGTTTATATATTTTAGATATTAACCCTTTATTGGTCATATCATTTGCAAATATTTTCTCCTATTCATTAGGTTGTCTTTTGGTTTTGTCCATAGTTTCCTTTTCTGTGCAAAAGCTTTTGAGATTAATTAGGTCCTGTTTGTTTATTTTTGCTTTTAATTCTTGTGACTTAGTAGACAGATTCAAAAAAAATATTGCCACGATATATGTCAAAGAGTGATCTTCCTATCTTCTCATCTAGGAGTTTTATGGTTTTGGTCTTACATTTAGGTCTTTAATCCATTTTGAGTTTATTTTTGTTTATGGTGTGAAGAAATGTCCTAATGTCATGTAGCTGTCCAGTTTTCCCAGCATCACTCATTAAAGAAACTGTCTTTTCTCCATTTTATATTCTTGCCTCCTTTGTCGTAGATTAACTGACCATAAGTCAATTCTGTTCCATTGACCTATGTGTCTATTTTTGTGCCAGTACCATACTGTAGATCTGCAGTACAGTTTGAAGACAGGGCGTGTGATACCTCCAGCCTTGTTCTTTTTTCTTAAGATGTTTTGGTCCAATATTCTCTTGTTGGGAGTTACAGAGTACCCTCATCAAGCATGATAGCATAATAAATGCTTTATATTTTGAGGTAACCACTGTTAACAAATGTATGTGTGTGTGTGTGTGTGTGTATAAATACACACACACACACACACACACACACACACACACATCCTTATTCCAGGCTGTACAAATCCAAAAGGCAGTTTCAAGGCTCTTGAAAGGGGTCAGGACATGCCATCCTAAAATATACCAATTTAATATAAGAATTATTTTGAACTGAAGGCATTTGAATTCCTGGAATCCCTTATCCATCTAAAAGCAGAGCTTCCCCCCAAAAACTCAATTGTCATAAATCTCACTCCCAGGAGAAACTTTAATCTTCTTTTATCAGAAGAACCACAGCCAGACATTGTCATAGAAGATAATATTTCCCATATATTCTACTAAGGGTCTATTTACCTTTTTAAAAAAATCACTTGCTTTTTCATAATGCACTTTTTCCCTCTCCCTTTTCCCTACTAAGTTGGATATGTAGACTACAAATTCAAAGCAGCCAGTAGAGCTACTCCTCATTGGATACTCCTGTGTGTACATAAGGTTATAAACTTCTGTTTTTCTCTTGTGAATTGTCTTTTTTAGGCTAATTTACAAGGCCCTTGCCAAAGAATCTAAGATGGGTAGGGGCTTTTTGCTTCTCTTACGTTCTTTACAATAATTTTCAAAGATACAACGTCATTCCCCTGAAATTTGTCCTTAGAATGTACACACTTCACAGCATCACTTTGAGGGTCTTATTTTCCTAATCTGTAAAATGATGATAAAAAAACATTCTCCAGATAATTACAGGAGTCCTTCAAGAAGCAATGTGTGCAAATGATTTTGTTCTTTATATGTAAAAATATGTTTTTGCCTTATTATTATTGCTATTATCATTTCTCTATAATTTCCATATACTTTTCTATAAGAAAAATATTGTGGTAGTTAAAAACCAAGTCTCTTTAATCAGACTACTCAGGGTGAAATCCTGGCTCCACGCTTTCCTGGTGGTATTGACTTGGGCAAGTTATTTTACTTCTCTCAAACTCTTTTTTTCTTTTTCTTTTGTCTGTGCCACACAGCTGTGGGATCACAGTGCCCTGACCAAGAACTGAACCCAGGCCCAGCACAGTGAAAGTGCAGAGTCCTAACCACTGGACCATACCAGGGAATTCCCCCTCTCAATCTCTTTTTCTTCATCCATCAAGCAAGGATAATAGTACAACTTTTTTCAAAGAGGTATGGTAAAATTAAGTGAACTAGTACAGGAAGAGCATTCAATAAATGTTGAGCAGTTATGAAACATTAGTATTCACAGAAGCTGCTAGCAATACAGGCATGACTCTATTCCAGGCCCATTAAGTTTGGATGGAGTTACAAACATGGAAAGGGCAAGTAGCCAAGATCATGTGTAACTAGTGACATTTTGGTCAAAGAAAAGAGTCAAACTTGTTTTAGAAAATTACTGAAAAATTTGGAAAAGAAAGATATGAAGAAGTGGGAACACTCATCCCACAGAGCTATTTATCGAGGCCATCATTCTGGGGGGTGCAGATGCTTTGGGAGCCAGTGAGCCAGTTGGATTAAAGTGAAAGTTCTTTTCTGGTCTAAGAAAATAAGTCATCTGAATAGCCTCAGTGTGGTTTTCACAGGGGTGGGCAAAGTTGATTTGGGTCGTACTAACAAAAAGAAAATAACATTTACAACCACAAAAGAGAGTGTAAAACTCCAAAACTGGCATGATGAAATCAAGAATTGTGTAAATGGTTCATAATTCAGTTTCCTTCATATCACTCAACCCAGCAGGATCTATGACTGAGATAAAATTTCTTTCTTTCTTTTTTCTTTCTTTCCTCCCTCCCTCCTTCCTTCCCTCCTTTCTTCTTTTTCTTTCTTTCTTTCTTTCTTTCTTTCTTTCTTTCTTTCTTTCTTTCTTTCTTTCTTTCTTCCTCTTTCTCTCTTTCTCTTTCTCTCTTTCACTCTCTCTCTCCCTCTCTCTCTCCCTCCCTCCCTCCCTCCCTCCCTCTCTCTCTCTCTCTCTCTCTCTCCCTCTCTCTCTCTCTCTCTCTCCTTCCTTCCTTCCTTCCTTCCTTCTCTTCTTTTTAATTAACTGCTGGTTTTCCCTTTGGATTCATCAATCTTTTAACCTAAAGAGAATATCTGTGATTGATTATGCTACTACTAAACACTCTTTGTTTAAGTTTTGGTGGGAAATTTCTACTAACTAATAATTTGATGTGAGGTTCAGTTTATTTTATTCTTACTGCATAGTTTTATTTAGTCAAATCTTAGTAGACTCAGTGGTAAAAAAATTTTTTTAAAGCAAAGGAAAAAACGTTTTTTGTGTTTTGCTCTTTTTAACAGGGTCCACAATTTTAAATTACTTTCCTGTAAATTTGTTTTTATTTTTCCTTATAGGAACTGACTGCTGTCTAATAGAATTATGCAGTATTTATACAAAGTAAAGTAAAAACTGGATTCAGTGTATTACACTGTATTATAGTCCTAATTGTAGGACTGTAACATGACAGGTTAAAGCTGTTTTTTAAAAAAATCTTTGCTTTAGTATGGTACTGGCATAAAGACAGAAAAGAATAGAGAGCTCAGAAATGAAAACACACCTATATGGTTGACTGAATATTTGACAGGGGTGCCAGGAATACACAATGGGGAAAGGCTAGTCTCTTCAACAAATGGTGTTGGGAAAACTGGATATCTACATGCAAAAGAATGAAACTGGACCATTACCTTACACCATAGACAAAGATCAACTCAAAATGGATTCAAGATTTAAAGGCAAGATCTGAAACTGTAAAACTCTTAGAAGAAACAGAAGAAAAGCTTCCTGACATTGACTTTGGCAATGGTTTCTTGGATATGACACCAAAAGCAGAGGAAACAAAAGCAAAAATAGACAAGTGGGACTATATCAAACTAAAAAGCTTCTGCACAAGCAAACGTTAAAAATCATCAGAATGAAAAGGCAACTTATGGATAGGGAGAAAATATTTGCAAACCACATATCTAACAAGGGATTAATATCCAAAATATGTAAAGAACTCATATAACTCAATAGAAAAAAATTTTTTTTTAATAAAAATAACCTCATTACAAAATAGGCAAAGGTCTTGAATAGATATTTCTCCAAAATACATACAAATGACAAACAGGTGTATTAACAGATGCTGAAGGGGAGCAGAGTATGCCATTCCCAAATATACTACTTTGACATGTAGATTATTTTAAGCTGAATGCAATCAAGACCCAGCAAACTCAGAAAACATTTTACCTCTCCTTTACCCACCTAAAAGAATTTAGATAGCGGATCTGTACCAGAAAAGTAATTACCACCAGAGATAACTTTTTAATTAAAGACCTGCCTGCATGCAAGGCAAACTTCTAGTTATAAACATCTGTTCTTCTTATCATCCTCTGAATTGTTCTCCTCTTCTTTGAATCCCCAGGTCCATATCCCCTTCCTTACCTTAGGATGGCCTAAAAGCCTCAGTTGCCCAATTTGTCCTTAAATCTCATAACTTTGAGACTCTTATATATATATATAAACTTAAATTTGTTTTACTCCAGATTAACAAATTTGTTAATCTGTCTATGTCAATTTAATTAGACCAAACAAAGAACCTAGAAGGAAAAATTTCTCTCCCCTACAGTGCTCAACACCACTAATCCTCAGAGAAATTCAAATCCCAAATCACAATACTTTTATTACCTCACACTTGGTAAATGACTATTTTCAAGAGAAAAAGATAATAAATGTTGGTGAGGATGTGGAGAAATTGGAATCGTTGTACACTGTTGGTGGCAATGTAAAATTGTTTAATAACTATGAAAAACAGTATGGAGATTCCTCAAAAAATTAAAAATAGAACAACTCTATCATCCAGCAATACTACTTCCAGATACATATCCAAAAACTTTAACATCAGGATCTCAAAGAGATAGCTGCACTCCTATATTTAGTGCAGCATTATTCACAGTAGCCAAGATATAGAAACAACCTAAATGCCCACTGACAGATGAATGAATAAAGACAATGTGGTATATGCATACAATGGAATATTATTAAGCCTTAAAAATAAATGAATTCAGCAAGGTAGCAGGATACAAGATTAACATACAGAAATCAGTTGCATCTCTTTACACTAACAATGAAATACTAGAAAGGGAATGTAAAAAAAAAGTACATTTTAAACTTGCACCCGTGACTTCCCTGGTGGTGCAGTGGTTAAGAATCCACCTGCCAATGCAGGGGACACGGGTTCAAGCCCTGGTCCGGGAAGATCCCACGTGCCGTGGAGCAACAAAGCCCATGTGCCACAACTACTGAGCCTGCACTCTAGAGCCCACAAGCCACAACTACTGAAGCCCGCGTGCCTAGAGCCCATGCTCCACAACAAGAGAAGCTACTGCAATGAGAAGCACGCACACCACAATGAAGACCCAATGCAGCCAAAATAAATAAATTAATTAATAAATCAAAGGCCATTTAAAAATAAAATAAAATCACACCGCCAAAAATAAAATACTTAGGAATAAACCTGGAAGGAGGTGAATGATTTATACACTGAGAACTGTAAAACATTAATAAAGGAAATTGAAGATGATTCAAAGAAATGGAATGATATCCCATGCCCTTGGATTGGAAGAATTAATATTGTTAAAATGGCTCTACTACCCAAAGCAATCTACAGATTTAATGTGATCCCTATCAAATTACCCATGACAATTTTCACAGAACTAGAACAAATAATTCTAAAATTCATATGGAACCATAAAAGACCCAGAAGTGCCAAAACAGTCTGGAAGGAAAAGAACACAGCAAGGGGACTTCCCTGGTGGTCTAGTGGTTAAGACTCCATGCTTTCACTTCAGGGGACACGAGTTGGATCCCTGGTCAGGGAACTACGATCTCACATGCCATGTGGTGCAGCCAAAAAAAAAAGCAGGAGGCATAACCCTCCCAGACTTCAGACAATACTATAAAGCTACAGTAATCAAATGGTGTGGTACTGGCACAAAAACAGACGTAAGGATCAATGGAACAGAATAGAGAGCCCAGAAATAAACACACATACCTATAGGCAATTAATCTTCAACAAAGGAGGCAAGAATATACAATGGAAAAAAGTCAGTCTCTTTAGCAAGCAGTGATGGGAAAGTTGGACAGCCATTTGTAAATCGATGAAGTCAGAATACACCCTCACACCATACACAAAAATAAGCTCAAAATGGCTCAAAGACTTAAACATAAGATGTGACACCATAAAAATCCTACAAGAGATCATAGGCAACACATTCTTTGACATAAATCGTACCAATGTTTTCTTAGGTCAGTCTTCCAAGGCAATAGAATAAAAACAAAAATAAACAATGGGACCTAATCAAACTTACAAGCTTTTGCACAGCAAAGGAAACCATAAACAAAACAAAAAGACATCCTACAGAATGGGAGAAAATATTTGCAAATGATGTGACCAACAAGGTTTTTAATTTCCAAAATATACAAACAACTTATACAACTCAATAACAACAACAACAACAAAATTTTAAAAATGGACAGAGGACCTACATGGACATTTCTCCAAAGAAGAAATACAGATGGCCAGTAAGCATGTGAAAAGTTGCTCAACATAGTTAATAATTAGAGAAATGCAACTCAAAACTACCTCACACCAGTCAGAATGACCATCATTAAAAAGTCTCTACAAGGGCTTCCCTGGTGGCACAGTGGTTGAGAGTCCACCTGCCGATGCAGGGGACGTGGGTTCGTGCCCCGGTCCAGAAAGATCCCACATGCTGCTGAGCGGCTGGGCCCGTGAGCCATGGCCGCTGAGCCTGCGCGTCCGGAGCCTGTGCTCCGCAACGGGAGAGGCCACAACAGTGAGAAGCCTGTGTACCACAAAAAAAACAACCAAAAAAAGTCTCTACAAATAACAAATTCTGAAGAGGGTGTGGAGAAAAGGGAACCCTCATACACTGTTGGTGTGAATGTAAGTTGCTGCAGCCACTATGGAAAACAGTATGGAGGTTACTCAGAAAATTAAAAATAGAATACCATATAATCCAAAAATCTCACTCCTGTGCATATATCCAGACAAAAGTATACTTCAAAAAGACACATACACCCCAATGTTCTTAGCAGCACTATTTACAATAGCCAAAACATGGACACAACCTAAATGTCATCAACAGATGAATGGATAAAGAAGTGGTACATATATACAATGAAATACTACTTAGCCATTAAAAAGCCTGAAATAATGTCATTTGAAGCAACATGAATGCAATTAGAGATTATCATACTAACTGAAAAGAGAGAGACAATTGAGGGTGGATGGAGTGGGAGGCTGGGGTTAGCAGATGTAAGCTATTATATATAGAATGGATAAATAGTAAGGTCCTACTGTATAGCACAGCGAACTATATTCAATATCCTATGATAAACAATACTGGAAAGGATATAAAAAAAAGAATGTGTATATATATGTATAACTGAATCACTTGCTGTACAGCAAAAGTTAACACAACACTGTAAACCAACTATATTTCAATTTAAAAAAATAAATAAATAAAGGAAATTCTTCCATATGTGACAGCATGGATGAATCTGGAAGACATTATGCTAAGTAAAATAAGCCAGTCCCAGAAGGACAAATATTGCATGATTCCACTTATATGAGGTATCTAAAATAGTTAAATTCATAAAAACAGAGTAGAATGATAGTTGCCAGGGCTGGGGAGAGGAGAAATGGGGAGTTGTTTAATAGGTAAAAAGTTACAATTATGCAAGATGAGTGAATTCTAAAGACCTGTTGTATATATAGTGACTGTAGTTAACAATTTATTATTGTATAGTTAAAAATTTGTTACAAGTCAGAGAGAGAAAGACAAATATTGTATGATGTCACTTATATATGGACTCTAAAAAACTGATACAAATGAACTTATTTACAAAACAGAAACAGACTCACAGACATAGAAAACAAACTTATGGTTACCAAAGAGGAGCTGGGGGAGGGATAAATCAGGAGTTTGTGATTAACAGATACACACCACTATATCTAGATAAACAACTAGGACCTACTGTACAGCACAAAATAAATCATTTTGCTATACACCTGAAATTAACACAGCATTGTAAATCAAATATACGTCAATAAAAAAAAAGAGTAGATCTCTTGTGTTATTATGAAACAAAAGAAAAACAAAACCAAAGGGACAGAAGAAAGCTTTCGGAGGTGATAGATATGTTTATTACTTGGTTAGGGTGACGGCTTCAAGGGGATATGCATATTTCCAAACTCATTAATCTGTACACATGAAATATGTCCATATTTTTTTGTATACCAGTTATACCTCAATAAGACTGTTCAAAACTAATGATTTAAAAACATGTTTAATACATGGGGCTTCGCCTGCCGATGCAGAAGACACGGATTCGTGCCCTGGTCCGGGAGGATCCCACGTGCCGCGGAGCGGCTGGGCCCGTGAGCCATGGCCGTTGAGCCTGCACGTCCGGAGCCTGTGCTCCACAACGGGAGAGGCCACAACAGTGAGAGGTCCACATACCGCAAAAAAAAAAAAAAAAAGTTTAATACATGTATATATATGTGTGTGTGTGTGTGTGTGTTTATATTTAAAATTGAAGAAACCATCAAAAATTTTAAAAATAAAATTTATAATAAAAATTATTATAGTCAAAATATATCACCTCAGATTTTTCACACTGTGAATGAAAAATGTTGTCTGCCATATCAGTAAACAAAGGATCTCTTATAGACAGCCTATATATGGGTCTTGTTTTCGTATCCTTTCAGCAAGACTGTGTCATTTGGTTGGAACATTTAATCCATTCGTGTTTAAGGTAATTATCGATATGTATGTTCCTATGACCATTTTTTAAATTGTTTTGGGTTTGTTTTCTAGGTCCTTTTCTTCTCTTGTGTTTCCCACTTAGAGAAGTTCCTTTAGCATTTGTTGTAGCGCTGGTTTGGTGGTGCTGAATTCTCTTAGCTTCTGCTTGCCTGTAAAGCTTTTGATTTTTCCATCGAATCTGAATGAGATCCTTGCCAGGTAGAGTAATCTTGGTTTTAGGTTCTTCCCTTTGATCACTTTAAGTATATCATGACACTACCTTCTGGCTTGTAGAGTTTCTGCTGAGAAATCAGTTGTTAACCTTATGGGAGTTCCCTTGTATGTTATTTGTCGTTTATCCCTTTCTGCTTTCAATAATTTTTCTTTGTCTTTAGCTTTTGCCAGTTTGATTACTATGTGTCTCGGTGTGTTTCTCCTTGGGTTTATTCTGTACGGGACTCTCTGTGCTTCCTGGACTGGGGTGGCTCTTTCCTTTCCCATGTTAGAGAAGTTTTCAACTATAATCTCTTCAAATATTTTCTCAGGTCCTTTCTCTCTCTCTTCTCCTTCTGGGACCCCTATAATGCAAATGTTGGTTGGTGTTTAATGTTGTCCCAGAGGTCTCTTAGGCTGTCTTCATTTCTTTTCATTCTTTTTTCTTTGTTGTGTTACACAGCAGTGAATTCAACCATTCTGTCTTCCAGGTCACTTATCCGTTCTTCTGCCTCAGTTATTCTGCTATTGATTCCTTCTACTGTAGTTTTCATTTTAGTTATTGTACTGTCCATCTCTGTTTGTTTGTTCTTTAATTCTTCTAGATCTTTGTTAAACATTTCTTGTATCTTCTCGATCTTTGCCTCCATTCTTTTTCTGAGGTCCTGGATCATCTTCACTATCATTATTCTGAATTCTTTTTCTAGAAGGTTGCCTATCTCCACTTCATTTAGTTTTTTTTCTGGGGTTATCTTGTTCCTTCATCTGGTACATAGCCCTCTGTCTTTTCATCTCGTCTATCTTTTTGTGTGTGGTTTTTTTTCCACAGGCTGCAGGACTGTAGTTCTTCTTGCTTCTTCTGTCTGCCCTCTGGTGGATGAGGCTATCTAAGAGACTTGTGTAGGTTTCCTGATGGGAGGGACTGGTGGTGGGTAGAGCTGGGTGTTGCTCTGGTGGGCAGAGCTCAGTAAAACTTTAATCCGATTGACTGCTGATGGGTGGGGCTGTGTTCCCTCCCTGTTGGTTGTTTGGCATGAGGCAGCCCAACACTGGAGCCTACCTGGGCTCTTTGGTGGGGTAAAAGCAGACTGTGGGAGGGCTCACACCAAGGAGTACTTCCCAGAACTTCTGCTGCCAGTGTCCTCATCCCCACAGTGAGCCACAGCCACCACCCGTCTCTGCAGGAGACCCTCCAACACTAGCAGGTAGGTCTGGTTCAGTCTCCCCTGGGGTCACTGCTCCTTCCCCTGGGTCCTCATGCACACACTACTTTGTGTGTGCCCTCCAAGAGTGGAGTCTCTGCTTCCCCCAGTCCTGTCGAAGTCCTGCAATCAAATCCCATTAGCCTTCAAAGTCTGATTCTCTAGGAATTCCTCCTCCCATTGCTGGACCCCCAGGTTGGGAACCAGACGTGGGGCTCAGAACCTTCATTCCAGTGTGTGGACTTCTGTGGTATGAGTGTTCTCCAGTCTGTGAGTCACCCACCCAGAATTTATGGGATTTGATTTGACTGTGATTGCACCCCACCTACCGTCTCATTGTGGCTTCTCCTTTGTCTTTGGATGTGGGGTATCTTTTTCGGTGAATTCCAGTGTCTTCCTCTCGATAACTGTCCAGCATCTAATTGTGATTCTGGTGTTCTCGCAAGAGGGAGTGAGAGCACGTCCTTCTACTCCACCATCTTGGTTCCTAATCCGATTGTATTGTTTTAACTGACAGTCTTTCATCTCCCAGGATTGATCTCTGAGAAAGCCCTATGAAGAATCCTGATTTTATATTATTCACTGACAGTTCTTATCTTCGAGGACCGCATGGAAAGTGCCAGCCTGGTTATGCTGTCATTCCTCCAATGTCAATCCTTGAAAATGGTCCCTTATATAACACCTATTCTGCCCAACAGGCTGAATTAATAGCACTAACAAGAGCCTGCCAGTTGGCAAAAGAGAAGTCCACTAACATTTATGCTGACAGCCGCTATGCTTTTGGGGTAGCTCATGACTTTGGCATGCTTTGGAAACAAAGGGGATTTTTAACATCCTCAGGACAGCGTATTAAAAGTGGGAGGCAAGTTGCAGAATTATTGGATGCAATTTTGCTACCATGTGCATTAGCTATTATTAAGATATCAGGTCATTCAAAGGCTGATACCACAGAAGCAAAAGGAAACTCATTAGCTGATCAGGCCGCCAAAGACAGCAGCTCTGCAAAAAATAAAACGGTCAACTAACAGCTGTTTTCTCTTTTCTGACTCCCAGTAACTTTACTGATGCCCTGTTAAATTTTCAGGGAATGGCACGGAAAGGACAAAAGGATACTTGGAAACAAAAAAGAGAAAGGTTTGACCCCAGTAAGGTGCTCTGGATAGGCCCAAACAGAAAGTCTATCCTTCTGTTCGGAGCTCAATATCCCACTTTACAATACATTCATGAGTTAACTCACTGGAATCCTTATGAGATGGTATTGTGGGGCAAACAGTATTTTTTGAAGCCTTCCTTCACTATAGCTTGGAAGGTTTATTCTAGATGTACTAGATGTCCAAAATACAACCCAGGAAAGCCATTACATAGCTCTCAAGGAAGCTTTCCATTACCTGCAGGCCTTTTGAAATTTGGTAGATTGATTTTATCCAAATGCCTCCTTCTCGAAGTTACCAGTATGTACTTATTATGATTTGTATGTTTTCACATTGGGTTAAGGCATTCCCATGCAGAAGGGTCACTATTCAGTCAGTAGGCAAATTAATTTTAGAAAGGGTGATTTCTGTTTGGGGATTCCCTTCAGAAAGGACAATATAAGCTTGTTTCTAAGCTTATCATGGTATCTATCTTTGGATGAAGATCAGATATCCTGTGATCTACAACCAGGAAATTATTTATATTGAAAAGACATCTAAAAGACTCACTACAACCCAGATGGGAAGACCCTCACCACGTACTCTTAACTAGCTCATGTGCAGCAAAGCTAAAGGGAATTGACTCTTGGATTCATATTTCCCACTTAAAAAGAGCCCCTGCACTGAACTGGACTACAGAGAGGACTGCTGACCTCAAAAGCACCTTAAAGTGATGCCCAAATAGAGGAGAAATGACACTCACACCACAACGAGAAGATGACATCAGAAGTAGATGGCTTACCCAAGATGCTGGACCTGACCCATATGATCGTTTATAGTGCTTTCTTGACTTCTTGGACCTTTGCATATGAATCACATATTTTTCTATCATGGGCACAATCTTATGCTAGTTTTAAAAATTAATCCAGTTGTTGAATTTGTGACCAATTACCTATGTCTAGTACTTCTGAGATACCTTGGTGGACTTCTCTTCTCCAAGGCTCTGATTGGATAGCCCTTAGGAAATTTATTTTAGAAGAAAGAAAATTATATTCTGTTCAGGTTATTATTCATATTACTAGGTGTGATCCCCTCACCTGGCCAATTAATAATATCTGTTCTCACCCTGGCCATAAATATGAATTTTCTTTTAGGGTCACTCAAGCTCAATCAGAACAATGAGTTAAGTCCCAAGCAAAAAAATGTAAACTCTTGTTTATTAGAAGGAAACCTCCCACAATTATGGGATGGATTTATGTGGTTAACACCAGGCTATGGTCATTTAAGTTCAAAGGCTCCTCTATTTTGGGAACAATTAAATCATACTAAGGATAATCAGCTTAGTAATGTTAGGAAATTAGGCTGGGTGCCTTATGAATAATGCCTACATATTATTACCCTTAAACATAGTGATAGCTATGGAACTGACTGGGTCAGATGACCAGAGGTTCACTGGGTTGCACCTAATGCATCTCAGTGGATTTGTGGTACTAATTTATGGCCTTGGCTTCCACCAGCATGGATAGGAAGATGTACCCTAGGATTCCCTTGGACTCAAGGTCATATACATAATAATTTAGAGATGGCCCCAGCCAATTTACCATTGGTACGAGCCTGATGAATCAAGAGATCTGTGTTCCACTGATATGACCATTTAGCAGCTATTTTTGTGCCTTCAATAGGATTGGAAGATGTAATCAGCCATATTGAAGCCTTAACAAAATTCACTAAACAGGCTTTAAGTGATAGTAATCAGGCTTTTAGCTTACTGAATTCTGAGGTCTCTGTGATGAGAAAAGCAGTGCTATAAAACCGCAGGGCCCTTGATACACTTACAGCATCTCAGGGAGGCACCTGTGCTATAATTAAAACTTAATGCTGTGTTTTCATACCTGATGAATCCCCTAATGTAAAATATTTAATGAACCATATGAAAAATCAGATTTCTGCCTTAAGTGACTCACTCAGTAGTGTTGGCGACCTCTTCAAAAACTGGTTTGGTGGAGGAAGCTCTTGGCTTAAATGTTTACTTATGAGTCTATTAATGTTATTAGCTATATAACTTGTATTTTGCTTGTTTTACAAGATTATTGTCTCTTGTATTACCAAATGTGTGACTGAGCCTCCAACAAAAAAATTGATGACTAGGCAACTTGAAGCAGTCAATCAGATATATAGTTCTATATGAGATCAATGATTGCAATAGTGTAACTCTAGATATGGGAAGATACAACAAGAAGGATTTTTTTTTCTGGACCATAAAGACTAGTAAGATAGGTGGTCCAGAAAATTTTGGCTACTGGTAATAAGGCCTAGTCCAGTAATAGCACATTGAGTGGTTTATCAGTGAAATCCATGCCTGGTCTAGGAATGAGCATTCCTAGCACCATGGTACAAAACAGTCATGAAATGCTGCCCAAAGCATGGTAGAATTTATGACCAAGAGGAGGCACTGCCAACTAAAAATTGGCACTTGCCAACTGCCTCTACAAGAATTAAGTCACAAGCTGCTGTGACCGCTGACTTTCAACTCACCCTGAAAGAAGTTCAGGATGGAGATCAGGAATGAGGCACTCTGTGCTTTGAGAAAAACTGGAAGAACAGGCCTTCAGATAGTTAGATATTTTCAGAAGAAGATTTTATGAGCCCTGTTCTTGCATCTCCTCGTATCTAGAAAAGCACTAAAATCATAAATGGTGACTTCTGCTCCTGGTGACTAGCAGCAACCTTCTGCAAAACTGTGTGCTTGATTGCACATACCCCCTTTCACCAAAATCACATATATACTGACCTTCCCCACCACCTCTTCAGAGCAGTTTCTCAGAGCTATCTGAAATGCTGTCTACTGGGCTATAGTCCTGATTTTGCCCCAAATAAAACTTAACTGCAACTCTCACGTTGTGCTTTTTTTTTTTCAGTCGACAAGACACACAGGCTGCCCACTGCCAAGCCCTCAGCCACTGCAATCACCCCCAGTGGTGCTCCCTGAGGAGCCTCAAGATGGGAAAAAAACAGGATACTGGCCCTAGATACCTAAGGCTGTCAAAGGAATGATTTCAATGAGCCCAGACTCTTGCATCTTCCCATTCATAGAAAAGTACTAAATTCCTTCACTTAAAATATCTGTTTGTTTATTTTTTTTAATTAACAGTAATCTTGGGACTTCCCTGGTGGCACAGTGGTTAAGAATCCGCCTGCCAATGCAGGGGACATGGGTTCCAGCTCTGGTCCGGGAGGATTCCACATGCCACAGAACAACTAAGCCCGTGCGCCACAACCACTGAGCCTGCGCTCTAGAGCCCGCGAGCCACAACTACTGAAGCTTGTGTGCCTAGAGACCGTGCTCTGCAACAAGAGAATCCACTGCAATGAGAAGCCCATGCACTGCAACCAAGAGTAGCCCCCACTCACCACAACTAGAAAGCCCGCATACAGCAACAAAGACTCAATGCAGCCAAAAATAATTAAATAAAAACAAAAAAAAACAAAAAAAAACACAGTAATCTTTTGAAGTTCCAACTACCTGATCTTTGTTGCAAAAATTCTTATATATCCTGGCTTCTCCCTCACCTCTTGGGAGCAGTCCCTCAGACCTATCTGAGAGGCTGCATCTCAGGCTTAAGTCCTCAGTTTTGTCCACCAACTAAAACATAATTCTCAACTTTTAGGTTGTGCTTTTTTTTTTCAGTCAAAACACTGATCATAAATCAGAAGCATGAATTTGGAAGCTAAAAATACTTGAAGAAAAAAACTTCAAGGAGTACAGGACTTATTGCTATGTATTTTCCAGGAACATAAATTGCTCATTTCTTTAAATATCTGCCTAAGTTCACCTCTAATTGAATTATATTACTTTCCAACTCAGACAGAAATATACCTTTGCAATATTTTTCTTTTAGGATGTAACATTATTAATTAAATAAGAAGGTTGGCCTGTAGGGAAGGAAATTTTTTTTTTTTCCTCTACCCTCCTAGGTATAATGGATGGGGTCTGTGAATAAAACTGATAAAAGATAGATTCAAAAAGAGAAAAGGTGGCTCAAGGAGGCGAACAGATAAATGAGGCTTATATACTATCTTAGCCTAAACAAAGGATAAGAGGTTTGGGACTTCTGGGTAGGGTGGTCAAGTCTTGGGAAAGTGAGGGGGAGAAATGTATAGTAAGTAAAGAATGTCTTGTTATACAGATAAGAGTCTCTCAGGTGATGAGAGTTGTCTCAGAGAGTAGCTCTTTTCCTGGCAAAGGGACATTTTTACATTGGAAATTTATTTTATAAATATAAATTTCCTTAACAAAAAGACAATTTTTACATTATTCTTAAGCAGTTAGAAGGGTGGTAAAGAGCTTTTCCTGTCTGCTGGTTCATAATTCCCTTTAGCTCAAAATAATTATTATGCCAAAATGGTATAATACAAAGCACAACAGTCAGGGGCTTCCCAGCTGCCATGTGTGCTTCCTGCTGTGCATCATTCCACAATATTATTCTTTTCTTTAAATTATAACTCATGGACCATCTCCTTCTGAAAAGCCTAACAAACTTGCCTAACCCCTTTTCTGTGCAAACAAGGCAACCTATGATCCACCCTTCCATTTATTTATATATTTATAATTATATTTTTTACTGCAACTATGTGTATCTCTTCCTTGTCATTAGAGGGTGAATCCACTAAGCAGAGATCATACCTATTTTTTATTATACACCCTAAATGCATAGCTACCATGGACTCAATAGATGATAGCTGACAGCTGATAGGCAGAAATATGCAAATTTCACATAGAAGCTTGGATTTTTTTTTTTTTCTGAAATTCCTGCATAATGATAGGGATAGAATAGGATAGTTACACAGGTAGTTTTAGAAGTACCACTAGGGGATTATACATAGAGAGGGAAATGTAGGGAACTTTGGGAGACCACTGTAAGTTAATGATCGCTCAAGAAAGCTACTGGAACACTGTGGAACAAGGCAGGTTTACTTAACTATAAAGCCATCAATAAAAGCACAAGATATGCCCCAGGTCATTAAGTGAAAAAATGAGGCCTAGATCCTGCTGGTCAAGTCCAGCAAGATAATGATCCTTAGAACCAGGGACAGGAATATAAGGGAAAGTTGACATTCCAAAGTAGGAGGTCCTTATTATACTGAAACCTGAGATGATTTAACATATTTTAGTATATGTTACTGCCCTTCTGCTGATTCGAATAAGTTTCATGACAGTCCTAGTTTGACCTCATAGGGTCAAACACTCTCCTGCCTAATGTGAAGAAGGAGCTAGTGATGCAAGCCTGCTGTCTACTCAAAGAATGAGGAAGAAGGCGCCCTCCCCTCCCCCTACTTTCTTTGATTATAAAAATGTAGCTCACGTAGTTCTCAGGCAGAGCCCCCTCACTTGCCTGCTTGTATCCCTCACAAGTGTCCTATATAACTAAATTTATTTCTTGCCTATCACTTTGCCCCTCGCTGAATTCCTTCTGCACTGAGACACAAAGAATCTGAGCCTCAGTAAGTTCAGACAACAGGTGAGTGATTCTAATTAAAAGATCATGGGTTTAGGAAAGAAACACAAGAGAAGGAAAAGACCTATAATAACGAACCCAAAACAATTTAGAAAATGGGAATAGGAACATACATATCGATAATTACCTTAAATGTAAATGGACTAAATGCTCCCACCAAAAGACACAGATTACCTGAATGGATACAAAAACAAGACCCTTATATATGCTGTCTACAAGAGACCCACTTCAGACCTAGAGACACATACAGACTGAAAGTAAGGGGATGGAAAAAGATATTCCATGCAAAAGGAAACCAAAAGAAAGCTGGAGTAGCAATTCTCATATCAGACAAAATAGACTTTAAAATAAGGACTATTAAAAGAGACAAAGAAGGACACTACATAATGATCAAGGGATCCATAAAAGAAGAAGATATAACAATTGTAAATATGTATGCACCCAACATAGGAGCACCTCAATACATAAGGCAAATACTAACAGCCATAAAAGGGGAAATCGACAGTAACACATTCATAGTAGGGGACTTAAACACCCCACTTTCACCCATGGACAGATCATCCAAAATGAAAATAAATAAGGAAACACAAGCTTTAAATGATACATTAAACAAGATGGACTTAATTGATATTTATAGGACACTCCATCCAAAAACAACAGAATACACATTTTTCTCAAGTGCTCATGGAACATTCTCCAGGATAGATCATATCTTAGGTCACAAATCAAGCCTTGGTAAATTTAAGAAAATTGAAATTGTATCAAGTATCTTTTCTGACCACAACGCCATGAGACTAGATATCAATTACAGGAAAAGATCTGTAAAAAATACAAACACATGGAGGCTAAACAATACACTACTTAATAATGAAGATATCACTGAAGAAATCAAAGAGGAAATCAAAAAATACCTAGAAACAAATGACAATGGAGACACAACGACCCAAAACCTGTGGGATGCAGCAAAAGCAGTTCTAAGGGGGAAGTTTATAGCAATACAAGCCCACCTTAAGAAGCAGGAAACATCTCGAATAAACAACCTAACCTTGCACCTCAAGCAATTAGAGAAAGAAGAACAAAAAAACCCCAAAGCTAGCAGAAGGAAAGAAATCATAAAAATCAGATCAGAAATAAATGAAAAAGAAATGAAGGAAACAATAGCAAAGATCAATAAAACTAAAAGCTGGTTCTTTGAGAAGATAAACAAAATAGATAAACCACTAGCCAGACTCATCAAGAAAAAAAGGGAGAAGACTCAAATCAATAGAATTAGAAATGAAAAAGGAGAGGTAACAACTGACACTGCAGAGATAAAAGAGATCATGAGAGATTACTACAAGCAACTCTATGCCAATAAAATGGACAATCTGGAAGAAATGGACAAATTCTTAGAAATGCACAACCTGCCAAGACTGAATCAGGAAGAAATAGAAAATATGAACAGACCAATCACAAGCACTGAAATTGAAACTGTGATTAAAAACCTTCCAACAAAGAAAAGCCCAGGACCAGATGGCTTTACAGGCGAATTCTATCAAACATTTAGAGAAGAGCTAACACCTATCCTTCTCAAACTCTTCCAAAATATAGCAGAGGGAGGACCACTCCCAAACTCCTTCTACGAGGCCACCATCACCTTGATACCAAAACCAGACAAGGATGTCACAAAGAAAGAAAACTACAGGCCAATATCACTGATGAACATAGATGCAAAAATCCTCAACAAAATACTAGCAAACAGAATCCAACAGCACATTAAAAGGATCATACACCATGATCAAGTGGGGTTTATTCCAGGAATGCAAGGATTCTTCAATATACGCAAAACTATCAATGTGATAAACCATATTAACAAATTGAAGGAGAAAAACCATATGATCATCTCAATAGATGCAGAGAAAGCTTTTGACAAAATTCAACACCCATTTATGATAAAAACCCTGCAGAAAGTAGGCATAGAGGGAACTTTCCTCAACATAATAAAGGCCATATATGACAAGCCCACAGCAAACATCATCCTCAATGGTGAAAAACTGAAAGCATTTCCACTAAGATCAGGAACAAGACAAGGTTGCCCACTCTCACCACTCTTATTCAACATTGTTTTGGAAGTTTTAGCCACAGCAATCAGAGAAGAAAAGGAAATAAAAGGAATCCAAATCGGAAAAGAAGAAGTAAAGCTGTCACTGTTTGCAGATGACATGATCCTATACATAGAGAACCCTAAAGATGCTACCAGAAAACTACTAGAGCTAATCAATGAATTTGGTAAAGTGGCAGGTTACAAAATTAATGCACAGAAATCTCTGGCATTCCTATATACTAATGATGAAAAATCTGAAAGTGAAATCAAGAAAACACTCCCATTTACCATTGCAACAAAAAGAATAAAATATCTAGGAATAAACCTACCTAAGGAGACAAAAGACCTGTATGCAGAAAATTATAAGACACTGATGAAAGAAATTAAAGATGATACAAATAGATGGAGAGATATACCATGTTCTTGGATTGGAAGAATCAACATTGTGAAAATGACTCTACTACCCAAAGCAATCTATAGATTCAATGCAATCCCTATCAAACTACCACTGGCATTTTTCACAGAACTAGAACAAAAAATTTCACAATTTGTATGGAAACACAAAAGACCCCGAATAGCCAAAGCAATCTTGAGAACGAAAGAAGGAACTGGAGGAATCAGGCTCCCTGACTTCAGACTATACTACAAAGCTACAGTTATCAAGATGGTATGGTACTGGCACAAAAACAGAAAGATAGATCAATGGAACAGGATAGAAAGCCCAGAGATAAACCCATGCACATATGGACACCTTATCTTTGATAAAGGTGGCAGTAATGTACAATGGAGAAAGGACAGCCTCTTCAATAAGTGGTGCTGGGAAAACTGGACAGGTACATGTAAAAGTATGAGATTAGATCACTCCCTAACACCATACACAAAAATAAGCTCAAAATGGATTAAAGACCTAAATGTAAGGCCAGAAACTATCAAACTCTTAGAGGAAAACATAGGCAGAACACTCTATGACATAAATCACAGCAAGATCCTTTCTGACCCACCTCCTAGAGTAATGGAAATAAAAACAAAAATAAACAAATGGGACCTAATGAAACTTCAAAGCTTTTGCACCGCAAAGGAAACCATAAACAGGACCAAAAGACAACCCTCAGAATGGGAGAAAATATTTGCAAATGAAGCAACCGACAAAGGATTAATCTCCAAAATTTACAAGCAGCTCATGCAGCTCAATAACAAGAAAACAAACAACCTAATCCAAAAATGGGCAGAAGACCTAAATAGACATTTCTCCAAAGAAGATATACAGACTGCCAACAAACACATGAAAGAATGCTCAACATCATTAATCATTAGAGAAATGCAAATCAAAACTACAATGAGATATCATCTCACACCAGTCAGAATGGCCATCATCAAAAAATCTACAAACAATAAATGCTGGAGAGGGTGTGGAGAAAAGGGAACACTCTTGCACTGCTGGTGGGAATGTGAATTGGTTCAGCCACTATGGAGAACAGTATGGAGGTTCCTTAAAAAACTACAAATAGAACTACCATATGACCCAGCAATCCCACTACTGGGCATATACCCTGAGAAAACCAAAATTCAAAAAGAGTCATGTACCAAAATGTTCATTGCAGCTCTATTTACAATAGCCCGGAGATGGAAACAACCTAAGTGCCCGTCATCGGATGAATGGATAAAGAAGATGTGGCACATATATACAATGGAATATTACTCAGCCATAAAAAGAAACGAAATTGAGCTATTTGTAATGAGGTGGATAGACCTAGAGTCTGTCATACAGAGTGAAGTAAGTCAGAAAGAAAAAGACAAATACCGTATGCTAACACATATATATGGAATTTAAGAAAAAAAATGTCATGAAGAACCTAGGGGTAAAGCAGGAATAAAGATGCAGACCTCCTAGAGAACGGACTTGAGGTTATGGGGAGGGGGAAGGGTGAGCTGTGACAGGGCGAGAGAGAGTCATGGGCATATACACACTAACAAACGTAGTAAGGTAGATAGCTAGTGGGAAGCAGCCACATGGCACAGGGATATTGGCTCGGTGCTTTGTGACAGCCTGGAGGGGTGGGATAGGGAGGGTGGGAGGGAGGGAGACGCAACAGGGAAGACATATGGGAACATATGTTTATGTATGACTGATTCACTTTGTTATAAAGCAGAAACTAACACACCATTGTAAAGCAATTATACCTCAATAAAGATGTTAAAAAAAAAAAGATCATGGGTTCAAGTCTCAATCTGGGTTTTGTCTGGGTTCAAGTCCCGGCACATGGGTTCAAATCCCAATCTGACGTGCATGGTTTCAATAAGAGCATGAAGACACTCAGAGCTGGATAAAAAGCACACTAAAACTGGGAGGGAAACTGTCCAAAACAAACAAACATAGCAAAACAAAAACACCAAAACTATAAACATAGGACATTGACCCTTAGCTCCCGAGCTCTTATGAATTGAGTTCTCATGTCTCACCCCAAATAAGTATGACTATGTTGCCCCAGCCAATCAGATTTTTTTAAATTTTTCTCTTCCTTGTTCTTTATTTTTTGTCTTGTAAAAGCTTCCTGCCTTCCACCCCATTTTCAGTTCTCTGAATGGAGACTGCCTGCTTAATAAAGTGTTAAATAAAGTTTGTTTGTATCACCTAAATTTTCTTCTTTTTTCTTTTTAATGTATTCTGCCAATCTCTCTGCCTTTTGATTGGAGAGTTTAATCCATTTACATTTAAAGTAACTACTGATAAGGGTATACATACTTCCTTGCCATTTTGCATTATATCTCTTTTGTGTTTGAGTTTTTATACTGAAACGTTTTAATTTTCTTATTTTCTTTTGTGTATATTCTATAGCTATTTTCTTTGTGGTTATATTTAACATTCTAAAGTTATAAAACCCTAATTTTAATTTATACCAGCTTAACTTCACTTAAATTGTTTTCTTCAGTCATTTTTTTTAACAATACACTGATACATCTTTTGCAATTTTAAGAAATTAATAAAATTTATTACATGGATAAACAGAAGATCCCTTGACGGTGAGAAAAGCAGTTCACTTTTCTTTTAGAGGCAGTAGAAGGTAATGATTAAGAGCAGAGGTGTTGGCAGTAGTGTGCCAAAGCCAGCTCATAGTGGTTACAAGAGCCAATTGCTAAATATTGAGGAATATTTATGAGTCAGTTGTTAAACCACCCTTGATTGAAATCTGCTCTAGTGGAAGTACCTACACCACAGAAATGGGCAAACACTACAAACAAACACTCTTCTAGATCATGTGGGAACTAAGCCCAGCTAAACCAGGTATTACAGGAAAAATGAGGTAACTAATTGTAGAAAAATTATTTAAGCCTTCTGGGCCTCAGTTTCCTCAACTGAAATGGGCTATGGTGATAATAATGATAGAATCTGTTTCAGAGTATTATTAGGAAAGTATCCAAATTGAGTGTGCCATCTGTTTTCTACTGGGTCCTTCACTGACACACATGTTCCTCCAAGCTTCTGCTATTCCATCAGAATATGTGTATTTTTGTGAGGGACAATAAATCTTACCTAGTTGGTTACATTGAGAATGATAGTATTTCAAATTGAACAACATTTTGTGAGTTCATTATGCCTTCCTAATAACTCTCCAATCACAGCCCATATCTATCTGTCTATACAGGACAACCTTGAATTTGGGCATTAAAAACTTGAGAAGGCTAATATACCATTTAATTAGAAAATAATGCCTACAAAAAATTATTTTTCGGTAGTATATAATGTATTTAACACTTAACTAAGTTCCAACTAAATGCACAATTGTATTTCAAATGAAAAAAAAATATGGAAAGAAATGTGTCTTGTCTTCATGAAGCTTGGGCAGGTGGAAACTTTTCAGATTTAGAATCAGAAAATCCTAGTTTTGGTCTTAGTTTGCCACTATAAGTTTGCCACTATATATTATGACTTGTGGATAAATCATTAAAATCATTAACTTTAATCAAATATCTGAGGACTAGAGAGAAAAATATCTGTCATGTTTACTTACAAGCTTATCTTGAAAACTGAATTAGAGAATATCTCTATAATCATATTATAAGATACAAATCAATATAAAGAAAGGTTTTATTATTATGAAGCTTACTAGTAGTAATATGGGTATCTTTTTATTTTAAAAAAATATTCTAAGCCATCTGTATTCATTGGTTTAACAAGATCTCTGACTGAAAAGACAGGGAAACACAATGACCTTTAAGATTCTTCTGAGTTTTAAAGTTGTAAGATTTAAAGTTATGTTTGTTTGTTTTTTTTTAATGTGAACTGGCAGTATATCAGAGGAAAGAGTATTAATTTATAAGAAGTTGGAGCTGATATAAATAATTTGAGATTTTCAAGTAAATCACAAAGTGTGTAAAATGAATTAAGAGCAATTAATTTCTTAGATTTTTTAGGAACCAATCAAAGTACTCAAAATCCTAATGGAAAGATGTTTATATCCTAAGGGAACATTTTAATTGGTGAAGGTTATTAGCTTTACTTAATTGCAAAATTCATCTTAATCTACTGGCCAAGACACTCACAAATGTTAAAGAACAGCTAATTCAAGTAAATTAATAGCCTTACACTGGTAACAAAAGCCACAGGTAGTGTATTTACATAAATATTCTTAAAAGAAAAGCTGCTTTCTTAATCTTTTGAGTAGTTATTTTTAACTGAGTGATAACACTGCATAGTGGTTCAAAGCATCACAGATTCTGGAGTCAGACCATGTTCAAGTCATAGCTCAAGCACTTGCTAGAAGCATAACTTTGAGCAACATGCCTAGTCATTCTCTGCCTCAGGTTTCTTACCTACAGAATTTGGATAACTGTTATAATAACACATGTTGCATAGTGTTAGGAAGATTAAATTAGTTCAATTATACAAAGCACTTGGAACCACACACAGCATGTGCTATGTTATTTATTGTTGCTATTATAATGCAATGCCAATGCTACCTCCTTTTCTGCACTGTCTCAGCCTACTCCCCATTCCCATTCCCCAAAAAACATACACTCATGGAGACACTGGTGTAGCACTTTGTATTCCCGGTCTTAACCCTTTTTCTTTGATTAGTCTAAAGCGAAGGCTTTACTTCTTACCTATGTATAGGTATATGCCTACCTACGTAGGCATGTTTGTATATGCCTACCAAACACTCTACTAATAGTTTACATATATGACCTAATTGAATCTTTGCAAATACCTATAATGCAGGCATATTACCCTGTTATAGAAAGGAAAAAAGGAGGTTCAAAGTCTTGAAGTAACTTAATAGTGTTCACATATGCAGTGTGTGTAAAGCTGAAAGTTGAACACAGATCTGACAATTCAAAGACCAGTGCTCTTAAACTAAGCATTCTGATGAAATCAGAACAGCAGCGGCCTGCAAGAGGTGAGAGAAGAAACAGGATTGGTTGGAAAATAGTAAGAGGAAACAATGGGATAATGATTGGGGTTGGAGCGGACAGTTTTCCCTTTACTCTTCTGAGTTCTTGGCTGAGATGCATATAATAAAAGACTGATTAACAAGAGTAAAACAAACAGAAGTTTATTAACATGTAAACCTCAGGTATACATCATGGGAGATACCCAGGGAAAAATGAGTAATTCCCTGAGGTGGCTTAGAATTCAGGCTTAAATACCATCTTAATAGGAGAAGGGGAGAAGGGACGTAGACCTCTGAGGAGAGAGTAAATGATTTTCAGGAAAGGTAAATGGGCCTTTAGAAGAATAGGTGGGAGATATGATAGTTTGTAACAGTTTGTCTGGGTGTGGTGTAGACTTCTAGTCTCCTCTCCTTTGATAAGACTCAATCTTCCCTGGTTGATGAAACTTTCAGGGAGAGGATCTGTGACAACTGACCTCCTTTTGGAAGATCTGTCTTTAAGCAGGTAAGTAGCACTCAAAGAAAGCCTCTCGCTGCATTTGCTGCTTTTCAAGAGCCCATGGTTTAAAATAATCAATATACCAAAGCAGCAAATTCTGCTACCTTTCAATGCAAAATGTTCTGCATTTTGATTGGGATGGTGGTCACATGTCACATACATTTCTCAAAACGTGGCAAACTGTACACTTCAGATTTGGTACTTTTTTGTCAAACTGTACACATAACATATATGCATTGCATTGTATACAAAATATATTCCTCCAAAACTGTATGTTCTTTATGGTACTTTTTTTTCTTACTCTAGGAAGCCCTATTGATCCAAAATAATTGTTCTCTCACTGTTTTATTACTGCAGTTACACCAATTTTACGGTTGGTATTTACTTAAGTTCTCAAGTTTTTTCAATATTTATAGATCGTTCTACCAAAACGGATTTCTCGACAGCATAGAACATGTGTTTAATCTACTTTTTTCCCCAACAGTGCCTAGGTAAATATAAACTCATAGAGAAAGATGATATGTGAGGGAGGGGAAGAAATATTTCACATTTTTGGCTTGCACATTTCTATATAATCTGTTTATTCTTAAGTGGAGAATAAAGCATTAATAGGAAATATTCTTATGTTTTTATAGAAACAAAGATGAAAATAATTTGCAATAATTTATGAAGGATATTTCAATTTATTTTCTTCTTTACTGTGATTTTAACTGAAAATGCAAAGTTCCCCCAAGACGCACACATACACGTATGCACAAACACCCCAGCATGCACACACACACAAGTGGACACACAACAGCAGGGGTTGCCTCGATTGGAGAATAATAATTCCTCACATTGTCTTCCACTTACTTATAAAACAATAATGTGGGAAAGTCTTTCTTTTGAATTTGGCCCTGCTTTAAATGTACACAAGTGGTCATTTTAAAGCCTTGGATTTATCTTTGTTTAGCCAGAGGATGGCCATCAAAAACCAGATGGTCCTGCTGCTGGAAGACAAAGTGCGACATTAAGCTTTCTTTTTTATGCACCTGTAGATTTCCATGTATAGTTAGGAAATGGGAAAATAACAACAACAACAAAAACATGAGAAGATGTCTACAACACTCTCTTTAAAAATATATAAAATTTGGGCTTCCCTGGTGGCGCAGTGGTTGAGAGTCTGCCTGCCCATGCAGGGGACACGGGTTCGTGCCCCGGTCCGGGAAGATCCCACATGCCACGGAGCGGCTGGGTCCGTGAGCCATGGCCGCTGAGCCTGCGCGTCCGGAGCCTGTTGCCCCGCAATGGGAGAGGCCACAACAATGAGAGGCCCGAGTACCGCAAAAAAAAAAAAAAAAAAAAAATATATATATATATATATAAAATTTTATCCTCCACATGGGCAAGGCCTATGAAGATTCTATTGTATTTAAAAAAAGGCTCCTGTTTAATCTAGATCTATATTTTACTGTCTCTAGGATTTACTGTTTGTTTTTGGGAGAACTGTGTTTCTTGTGTGTGTGTGTGTGTGTGTGTGTGTGTGTGTGTGTGTGTGTGTGTCCCAAGTGGCTAGAAAGAATAAAGAGGACTATACAAGCGTGCATTGACTGGAATAAATGAGTGAGGTCAGGATTCAGAGTGCTAAATTTCATCCTAGGCAGTATTATAAAAATACCCTCACCCTCTCCCATATATTCTAGAATGAATAACTTGGACTTTGGATTATACATTACTGATGGATATTTTGTCCAGAGATTTTCAAGTGGAGGAAGAAGGATTAAAGCTAGAGTGAAAGCAGATGCTGTGTATTCCTTTAAAGCTTACAGGGGTGGGATGGATATTTACAACATAGAGGTTTGATGAGAGCACACTCTCTGTGGGTGGACCTTGTCAAGACTAGGATCTAGGATATGCGCCTTTGAAATGATCACTTCCAAATAGTTTAAATATTCTTTCTTATCTTATGATAGCAGTCTCACTTGGTATGAAAATATCTCTACCTTTTATTTGGTCATTTCATTCAGCAACTCCGAATTCTGTAAAGTCTCATGTCACAGTATAGCCTGGTGTAGTAGCAGTATGCAGAATTAAAAGAAGAGACAGTGAAGGGAAGTGTGGGTTACCCCACTTCTACCCATCCACTGGGGAAATTTAGAGAAAGTTTCCATAGATTATTACCAGCAGAGTAGGTAGCTATAACCCATAGGGGACCTGGAAATGTCTGGAAGGACCTCACATAGAGCAAGAGTTGCCATGGGGCAAGTCGGAAGTGGGCATTCAAAAGTTCCTTCCTTCCCAAACATGCTAAAGAAAGATTACCTTTGAAGGAAATAGGAAAGGTTACAGCTCTAAATAAATGAATACATTAAACATACAATATTTCATTCCTTTTAAATTTTGTCCTTTTTTAAAAAATCTCAAATTTTGTACTGTACTTTCATCTCTAAATGATAGAATCAAAGATATGACTCCTCAAAGAAATGGTCTGCAATAGGTTAGTCTCCCTAGGATTGCCCTAGATAAACCACAGTGGTCAACTGTGAAGAAGTAGTTGTACAGGTGGAATGTTGAAACAGAAATTGGACTCATGCAATTGTGCTTATTCAAAATATAAAGTGTCAGCATTGCCACGATTTTATTTTTATGACATGTCATCTGACAAGAAAATCACGTCCTTTCAACTCAGTGATGAATGAGCATTTGAGCCATGCAAATGTATTTTCCATTTGAACTTTGTATTTCTTTATTGTTTCAAATGACTTTGATTTTGCTGCCCTTCATATAGGCCCCATAGATTTCATTCAGGCGGAAGAAAAACTTCATATATTCTTCTTCAATTTGTATGGCAAAGGAACTTAACCTCTAAAAGCCTATTCGCTTCATAAAGAAGTCAAGAACCTGTTGTGTGCAAAGCATTAAACATCTTTGCTCTGAACTCGCTGATAATCTAGTCAGGGAGGCAAGGAAAAATAAGATAACAGTGCAAGGCAGCATATGCTAAATACATTCATTAAACTTTTAAAAATAGGTTCAAATAAATTTATTTCTCTTCTGCAGTACACAAGGAAGCAGGCTAGGCATCATAGGAGATAAAAAACATTTTTTTAAAAAAGGCAAGGTCCTTCCCTTTTAAGGAATTTCCAGTCTAATGAGGGAAAGACATGGAGAATTTGAATGCAAACAGTGATTTAGGAAAGAATAAATATGAGGATTAGCTAGTCACTCTCAGGTTTAAAAAGTTGAAAACTGGTTTTACTGTGTTTCCTTGAAAATCCTTGTCAAATATCACTGTTGGGAAATCCTTCATATGTGTCTTGACGTGGAGAATAAGCCAAATGAGTAATACCAATGACAGCTTCTGTTTACTGAACATCCCCTTTATGTGAGACACTATATTAGCATTTTCACTGCCTCTTTGGCCTTGAAGTGCTACATGCTTCCTGCAATTGCAATGTGGCCTCTCCAAGGAGTCTCTTAATTGTTTGGGGGCCACATAACTCTACAAGAATAGCATGTTCCTTTCTCAAAGAAGCTAAAAAGTGCCCCAGAGGATAGGAATAGTAAATGAAAAACTAAATTAAAAGTGTTTGTTCTAAATTTCTTAAAAATACTGCCCAGATAATCCTTTTAGAGGGATTTGGACTTGGGTGACCACAGAATGCTTGAGTGGGGTGACATCATGAGTTGGGCTTTGAATGGTGGTGAGACTGAAGGATGGAGTCCTGGGATTCATTTCAATAATGGCATTTGCAAAGCCTTGAGAATTGGGAAGAGAAGAGTCAGGAATCCTTGGCAGTTTTTATAAATTTTTTTTTTTTTTTTTTTTTTTTTTTTTTTTTTTTTTTTTTTTTGTGGTACGCGGGCCTCTCACTGATGCGGCCTCTCCCGTTGCGGAGCACAGGCTCCAGACGCGCAGGCTCAGCGGCCATGGCTCACGGACCCAGCCGCTCCGCGGGATCTTCCTGGACCAGGGCACGAACCCGTGTCCCCTACATCGCCAGGTGGACTCTCAACCACTGCGCCACCAGGGAAGCCTCAGTTTTTATAAAAATTTTGAAGTCAGTCTCCACTTCTTACCTGCAATTTGCCTTCTTATACATATAGTCCCTCAATTTCTTCATCTATAAAATGAAAAAAATATTGATATCATAATCTTTTATAAAATTAAATATTCAGTCAAAGAGCCTGCCTCATGCAAGGACTTTAAAAAAGTGAAAATAATACATTGGTAAATGAGTTTATTTTTAACAGTCACATAGTGCTGGGGGAATGTCATTGGGCATGACTTATGGCGATAATACTCCCTCAAGAGTATGCTGAGTTTTGAAGAGATGTCACACCCTATAATTATGTGAGCTTTGTTTATATTGATAGGTGTTTGTACTGCTTTGCAAAAATGCTACCACGTGGAGCATACAGCAACTTGACCAGTCAGTTGACAGTGTTCAGTTTGGGGCAGGTAAAAATATGGCTATCATTCTTAGATGCTCAATAAGAGTTGTTTCACTACTTTGGCAGGAGGGAAATAGTTTATGTTGGTTAGAGTATGGGGCCCAGGTGTGGGAGGGAACTGTGGAAGACAGGGCTGAAGAGGCATTTTAGAGGAGATTTAAGGAATTTCTCTGCCAGAGTGACAGATTTTCCCTATCACAGCCATCAATTTGCTTCCCCATCTGGGTCAATAAATATTTTCATCTTAGTTGTCAACTCCTCTATGAAGTCCTGATTCTTTTAAGTAAAACTGATCAGCTCCATTTCATAACATGGCTGAACTCTACAAACTTTTGTCATAGAATTTGTACTGTTGCATTTCACTTTGTTTATTACATTTTCTTCTTCCTACCCTGAATGGTGAATTCTCCTGTACATAGACTATATCTTATTCATATTTTTATCTCTTACATTTATATGAAATGTCATATAATAAGTTCTCAATAAATGCTCCTAAATTTCAGCTGTACTATTCAATTTATTTTGCTGTTGGAACTCCTAATCACCTCTTCCTGGACCCAAAGATAATCTTTTCCACAAATCTCAAAATCACAGTCTGGTCTGCTTCAATATAGAGAATTAAGTGCACACACACACACACACACACACACACACACACACACACACACACGTTTTCCCACATAGGACTTCTGTAAAAATACACTAAAAAAAAACTTACAAATGTTATTAAACCCAAACAAAGACTGGGGTTAAGGCATTAATGGATGAGAAATTTCAACACATTTCTTAAAGACTAAGACAAGTGGTAATGATGAAAAAAAGAGGAAATATTTTCTTTGCATATAGGTAGAGAGAGCTATAACAGAGGAGGGAGACCCTGTGCCCAGATAATATACCTAGAACAAGAGGATTCTGAAACAATGATATCCGATTATGCAGAAACCAGAAGGGGGACAGAAAACATGGGAATTGCTGAAGATCTTTATGGGGATTAATTTCCTCTAATCATCATCCCCTACTGTCTCCCATATAATAGATAGGTATTCATCTACAATCCAAAAACTGCAGTGTTCTTCCCTAAATAAATTGAACAAACTTTCTCGGTAGAAATAGGCCAGCTTGAAGCAAAGTCTTCTTTACCCTGGCATTTAGGTATCACACAGAATAACATCTGGCACTTTACCAACTCACCTTAAAGTAATTTGACAAAGTCTTGCCTTTGCATATAGAACCCCAATAAACCTTTCTACTGACCTCATTCTTAAATATAAATAAACAACAAAGGATAAATAGACTTTAAAGCATGAACATGATTTTGGAATAAATGGCTAGACTTCACTCACAGAGAAACAAACGTCAGACTGGCATCAGACTTCAGACTTCCAGGATGTAATACCTTCAAAGACCATGAAGCAATATCTTCAAACTTATAAGAAAATGTTTTTCGATCTAAAATACTGTATACAACCAAGCCAGCAGTAAAGAGTAAGGCAGAATAAAGACATTTTCAGACTCTTAGGTCAGAGAAAATTTACCAGTTTGCTTACAAAGTTAAATAAAGGTACTTAAGCAAATTAGTCAAAAGATATAGAGGAAAATTTATTTTAAAAACCCAGGGAAGTCGTGAAGGAAACCCCTTACACTCAGTCCTTGCTCTCCCCTGTTTCAATCCCTCTGTCCTTTCAGATTGTAAGTCCTGCATCTACAGTCACCCTAGTCCCACCACAAGATGCAGAAGCAATGCCCCTCTTAGATTTCTCCACTAGTCACTTTTATGATCCTGCCTTGGAAGCAGCACATGCTTGGCTTCCTAAATTCCTCTGCAAGGTCCAACTTGTCCACCTTTGCCAGTTGGTGGTTCGAAACTTTTCTATAATCATCCTACTTTGCTTTCCAGAACTTACTTCCCTAGCTCCTGCCACAATTTCATACATCCTAATTTCTGTAGTGAATCCCTTGTTCAATAATACTTAGAGTGGATTTGCTTCTCTAATTCAAATTGGATTGATACAGACTCCTTGGGAAGGAAGTGTAAGTCTAGTATACTACATAGCTCTACAGTGAACATAATTTACAGTCTTGTAATAAACTAACCATTGAATATTCATATTCAAAATTTAGAATAAACTTATGGAAAAATCATAGGAGATTGAACTATGATACTGCAACAGGCATGGCACTCAGAGTTTGGAGGCAAAATAGGGTAAGAAAAGTATGGTGAAGATCGGAATTCCTGATGCTTTCAATTCTATGATGAATAATAAAGAATTGAAGCATGCTGTATCAGGTTGTGGAGTGGACTGGTAAAAGAACTGGGAATAGTGATATAATTATTTGGTAAGAGAGAAAGGAGGAGAGAGGAGGGCAGTAGAAATAAACTAAGCCTCATTAATTAATCATAGGAGAAAAACAATATAAAAAGTCTAAAAATGATAAATCAAGAAACTGCAGAGCAAACATACTATTTGGAGACATGGATTTGACGACTGAAAGACCAAATATAGACACATATAGAGATAGTTACCTCTACAGAATCGTAATTATCTAATAAGATTGGTTCCTTTGGAAGAAAACTAGGAGATGGGAGTTGAAAAGACTTTCACTTTTCTCCATACCTACGTTTATAGTGATTGAATAGTTTCTCATACGTGTGTTAGTTTTTGAGGGCTACCATAACAAAATACCACATGTTGGGTGGCTCAAATAATAAATATCTATTGTCTCACAGCTCTGGAGACCAGAGGTAAAGATCAAGGTGCCAGCTGGGCTGGTTTCTTCTGTGATCTTTCCTTGGCTTGCAGATGGCTGTCTTCTCACTGTGTCCTCACTTGGCTTTTCTCTGTGTAAACTCATCCCAGATGTCCCTTTCTCTTCTTTTATAAGGACACTAGTCCTTCTCTTCTTTTATAAGGACACTATATTGGATCAGGGCTGTACTCTTATGACCTCATTTAACACTAATTAAGTAATAAGTAAATAAGTTTTAAAGGCCCTGTCTTCAGATACAGTCACATTAGGGATTCAACATATGAATTTTGCTGGGACAAAATTCAATCTACAATAATGTGTGAGGTGAATTAATTTATAATAAATAAATAATTTAATTTAAATCAATATTTAAAAGAAGCTGTATCTAGAGTGCAAAACTGGGTATGATGGGTGAGACAGGGAACTTGTTCATTTCATTTTAAGCCCATGCATATTATTTAATTCTCTTAATTTGGCATAAATGTTTTTATATGTTAAGTAATGAACCATAAGGCGAGAGAGTTCATCAGCACTGAGATCACCTCTGTATGGAACATCAAAGGTGGCTACACTCTCTTATTGCCTTCCGACTAGCAAAAGTTTTTCTCCTTTGTCCATCATCATGAGTTTGTTCTTTTTTGTTTATAAGTTTATTTATTTATTTCTTTATTTTTGGCTATGCTGGGTCTTTGCTGCTGCGCAGGGCTTTCTCTAGTTGCGCTGAGCATGGGCTACTCTTCGTTGCGGTGCGCAGGCTTCTCATTGCAGTGGCTTCTCTTGTTGCGGAGCACAGGCTCTAGGCATGCGGGCTTCAGTAGTTGTGGCTCGCAGGCTCTAGAGCGTAGCCTCAGTAGTTGTGGCTCACAGACTTAGTTGCTCCAGGGCATGTGGAATCTTCCTGGACCAAGGCTGGAACCAGCGTCCCCTGCATTGGCAGGTGGATTCTTAACCACTGCGCCACCAGGGAAGCCCCCATGAGTTTGTTCTTATTTTTTTTTCTCCCTTTCTCTTTCCCTCAGTGTTTTTAAACTGTGAGTTTTATGGAGATATTCTAATTTTTCTCAAAGTAGCATAAACTCCTTAAGTACTAGGATGCTACCAATCTCCCTGGCATCCTTCAACGACTGGAGTAGTCTGTACTAGGAAGAGCTTACAAATAAGTGAGAAAATAAGAAGAGATCAGGAGGAAAGGACAGACAATGCTAATGAAGGAATTTGCCAAGGATATAATCCCATCTTCCAATTTCCTTGTTCTAAAGAAAGCACATATACAAAACACAATATACTTCATGGTTAGGCAACTGGATCTGTGGAGTGAGCACAGGAGAATATGTTGTTAGGATTATCGAGAGACAAATAATAACAACGCTAAAGTGCAGAATCCAAAATCAATCATTCAACATTCAGCTGATACAGATAAATAATCAAGGGAGAGTTACAACAGTGAAGCCAGATCAATGTTGTTGAAATACAGAATGAAATCGGCAATAAACCCTAGGGTCTAGTTAGACTTTTATACAAATCTGATGTTCATTTGGCTCCCAGTCAGATGATTCTGGGAGAAGAAGGCAGATTCCAGGAGTCCTGAGGAGGGGTCTAGAGAGATCAAAGGTCTGAACATTTCAAGCCTAGAGGAATTGCTCTGTTCCATCGGATGCCCCATTTATAATGTAGAAATGTCAACACTCTGTTCCTAGGTAAAAGATGAATGTGTTTATTGTATTTGCATTCAAGGAATACTGACACTATGGTCTTTGTTGATGTTGGTATCAATTTCATTTTAATTCTAAATTCAGAGGAGTCAAAGATGAATGCATACTTTATGAAGGGGAGGCTTTATTTTAAATTTAAATATTTACAGTATTTGTCAGTTCAGTGTGCACCGAAGACATTGATCTAACTTCAAAAGTTTAGCACAGAAACTGACCTGACTGCTCAGAACATACTTAACCATAAAACAACACAAAGAATAATATTATGCTGTCATTGTTTCATGGTTCTGTGGGTACAAACTGCATTAATTTTATTTGAGTCCATGTCAAAACAATTATTGTAGCTTCAAACTACCAATTGAAATATTCAAGATCATTTTTTTAGTTTGCCATTTAATAGATATTTATTGAGATCTGTGCTAGGAGCTGTAGTGAAAGAAGCCACTACCCTCAAAGTCTGTGATCTACAGAGGCAAGACTCACTTATGTTTTAAAATTAGTAACAACACCAGAAACACTGCAAGTTAATTTAAAGTACCAGCCAACTGGCTCTCATGCTTCCCTCATCATACTCATATTTATTATAATTTAAGAAGAACTCAGGGGTTATATATCAGAAATAGAAAGGAAAATTAAGCACTTTTAACTTTTTCCTTCAAACATACAGTTCAAGTTATACTCCTCGAGATGAATATTAAAGATGGTGCAAAATGTTTTTCTTCACAATTTTGAAAGAAAATTATTTGTAGTTTCCTTCTCTCTGTCTTTTTTGTCTCTGCCTCTGTCTGCCTCTGCCTCTCTCTCTCTCTCTCTCTCTCCCTCCCTCCTTTGTGTGTTGGTAATGGGCTATCCACAAACTGTGCAAATGAGATAATGTGACTAAACTAAACTAAACTTAAAAATAACAACAGCAACAAAACCTGAGCATCCTGATTCTCACATACTCAATTATTTCTAAGCTAAAAAAGTATTTGTATTCTAAGTCTCCCATATCCCCCAATTTTTTAAAGTCCTAGGGCTTAAATAATCCAAAAGATGCAGGATCTTCTGACTTTTACCCCCAAGCAGGCAGGTCTCTGGGCTTCCTAGGAGTCTGAGTTGCTACTCCACTGTCCTGCAGATAGTAATACTCACTTGGAAGTCCCAGTTTTTGTTGTTTGTTAGTTTGTTTGTTTTGCTTTTGGCCACACACTGTGCAGCATGTGGGATCATAGTTCTCCAGCCAGGGATCAAACCCACAACCCCTGCACTGGAAGTGTGGAGTCAACCACTGGACTGCCAGGGAAGTCCTGGAAGTTCCAGTTCTTTCTGCAGTGGAGTCTCACTTGTTCAGGTTTCTGCACAGCCTAGGGTCTTTGGAAGGAAGACCCTCCTGCTCTCTTGGGGTCAAGGTTGTTGGATTTTCAGGTTTGTTTGTCAATTTATATGTCTATGGTCAACTAAGGTTCTCCACAGATAAGGATAAGCACTGCACTGGAGGAGTTTCCAGAATCAGTCATACCTTAGGCCAAAGACATTTTACCCATAACATAAAAATGCAAGGTGAAGTAGCAAATCAGATGTAGAAGCTGCAGCAAGTTATCCAGAAGATCTAGCTAAGATAATTAATAAAGGTCGCTACACTAAACAACAGATTTTCAACATATATGAAACAGGTTTCTATTGGAAGAAGATGTCATCTAAGACTTTCATAGCTAGAGAGGAGAAGTTAATGCCTGGCTTCCAAGCTTCCAAGGACAGGCTAATGCTCTTGGTAGGAACTAATGCAGCTGGTGACTTTAAGTTGAAGTCAATGCTCATTTATCTTTCTGAAAGACCTAGGGCCCTAGGGCCCTTAAGAATTATGCTAAATCTACTCTGTCTGTGCTCTATAGATGTAACAACAAAGGATGGATGATAGTATACCTCTTTACAACATGGTTTACTGAAACTTTTAAGCCCGCTGTTGACACCTACTACTCAGGAAAATATGACTGCTCATTGACAATGCACCTGGTCACCCAAGAGTTCTGATGGAGATGTACAAGAAAATTAATGTCGTTTTATGCCTGCTAACACAACATCCATTCTTTAGCTTATGGATCAAGAGGTAATTTCGACTTTCAAGTATTATTATTTAAGAAATACACTTCATAAGGCTATAGCTACCATACAGAGTAATTCCTCTGAAGGATCTGGGCAAAGTAAATTGAAAACCTTCTGGAAAAGATTCACCATTCTAGATGCTAGTAACAACATTGGTGGGTGAATAACAGACCTAAATGTAAAATACAAAATGATGAAACTCCTGGAAGATAACATAGGAGAAAACTAGATGACCTTCATTACAGCAATGAGTTTTTAGATAATATGACCAAAGGCATGGTTCATGAAAGAAATAATTGATAAGCTGGACTTCATTAAAATTTAAAATTTGTGGTCTGTGAAAGACAATGTCAAGAGAATGGGAATACAAGGCACAAACTAGGAGAAAATATTTGCAAAAGACATATCTGATAATGGACTGTTTCCCAAACTACACAAAGAACTCTTAAAACTCAACAAAAGGAAAATGAACAACCCAATTAAAATATGGGCCAAAGACCTTAAGAGACAACTCACTAAAGAAGATAACAGGTGGCAAACAAACATTTGAAAAGATGTTCAGCATCATATGTCATTAGGAAATTGCAATGAGATACCACTACACACTTTATAGGATGGCCAGAATCCAGAACACTGACAACACTAAATGCTATCAGGATGTGGAGCAACAGGAAATCTCATTTATTGTTGGTGGGAATGCAAAACACACAGCCACTTTGGAAGACAGTCTGGCAGTTTCTTAGAAAAATAAGCATACTCTTACCATATAATCCGGCCACTACACTCCTTAGTATTTACCCAAAGGAGATGAAAACTTATGCCCATACAAAAACCCGCTAACCAGTGTCTATAGCAAATTTATTCATAATTGCCAAAACTAGAAAGCAACCAAGATGTACTTCAGTAGGTGAATGGATAAATAAACTGTGGTACCAGACAGTGGGATAGTATTCAGTGTTAAATTCAGGGATAAAAAGAAATGAGCTATCAAGCCCTGAAGAGACCAGAGGAATCTTAAATGCATATTAATAAATGAAAGAAACCAATCTGAAAAAGCTATATACTATATGATTTCAACTACACGTCAGTCTGGAAAAGGCAAAACTATGGAGACAATAAAAAGATCATTGATTGCCAGCGGCTGGGGGTGAGAGGAAGGGATGGATAGGTGGTGCACAGAGGATTTCAAGGGCAGTGAAAATACTCTGTAATGGTGGATATGTGTCATTATCCATTTATCCAAACTCATAGAATGTATAACACCAAGCGTGAACTATAATGTAATATAAACTCTGGTCTTCCAGTGATTATGATTATTAATGTAGGTTCATCAATTGTAACAAATGTATCACTCTGGTAGGGGATGTTGATAATGGAGGACGGTATGTTTGGGGAAGGGGTTATATGAGAAATCTCTGGACCTTCCCCTTAATTTTGCTGTGAACCTTAAAACTTCTCTAAAAAAATAAAATAAATGTTAAAAAATTAAAGATTATTTTAAAATATCTAATAAAAAATCATGTGGTTATTACCATAAAAAAAAGAACATTGGTGGTTCATGGGGAGATGTCAAAATATCAACATTAAGAGGATTTGATAGGAGTTTATTATAACTCTCAGATAACTTTGAGGAGTTCAAGACCTCAGTGGAGAAAGTAACTACGGATGTGGTGGAAATAGCAAGAAAACTAGAATTCGAAATGGAGCCTAATAATGTGGCTAAATTGCTCCAATCTTATGGTAAAACTTTAACGGATAAGAAGTTGAAAAACTTCCTTTTGCATTAGCAAAGAAAGTGGTTTCTTCAGACGGAATCTACTCTTGGTGAAGATGCTGTGAAGATAGTTGAAATGACAACAAAGGATCTGTAATATACATAAGCCTAGTTAATAAAGCAGTGGCAGGGTTTGAGTGGATTGACTCCAGTTTTGAAAGAAGGTCTACTGCGGGTAAAATGCAATCAACCAGCTTTGCATACTATGGAAAAATTATTTGTGAAAGGTAAAATCAATTGATTCCACAAACTTCACCGTTGTCTTATTTTAAAAAATCACCACAGTCACCCCAGTCTTCAGCAACCACCACCCTGATCAGTCAGCAGCATCAACATCAAGACAAGATCCTCCACCATCAAAAAGATTACAACTTACTGAAGACTCAGAAAATGGTTAGCAATTTAAAATAAATAAAGTATTTTTTAATTAAGGTATGTATTTTTTTAGACGTAATGCTATCTCACACTTAATAGACTTAGAGTGTTGTGTAAACACAACTTATATATGCACCAGGAAACCAAAAATATTGTGTGACTCTATTGCAGTATTTGCTTTATTGTGGTAGTGTAGAACCGAACCCACAGTATCTCTGAGGTAAACTTGTAATTTTATCCTCAAAGCAGCCTGATTTTGATGTTAATTGTATAGTCATCCTACTTGATAGCAGCATTAGACAGAGTTGATTGATTTTTTTCGCTCACCAGACATTTTCTTCACTTGACTTACATTCTTCTGGCTTTCCTACTTTCTTAATAGACACTCCTCAGTCTCATTTATTCATCCCTCCTCTTCTCCACAACCTCCTAATGGAGGAATCTTGGGCTCTCTAATTGGATTTCTTCTCTTCCAGTAGGTAGCCACTGTTGAAATAGTTAATGTAATTACACTGAAAATGAAATGACAATGATTTATCACATAAGGGAGTCATTTCTCTTTGATGATTTTCCCTTTGTAAATGAGACTAAAGCAAATGGATTTAAAAAATATATATTTCAAAGGGTTTGCAAAAGTGTCAAAAATTATTTCTGCTTTATTTCTTTTCTGTCTTCCATCTTGGCTCACCTTCCCACTTCCATTCATAAAAATAAAATATTTCTAACATTATAGTGGTCAAAAATAAAAAATGCTCTGTTCAAACAAATGGAAGTATAAGATCAAGCTCTAACTTGACCAGTCCTCCAAGAGTGTAATTATTGATACTAAATTTCACTGTAAGTTTCTTCTAATAGTGGCTAAGCAAAAGGCTTAAAAGAAAAAAAAAAGCTATATATGTATCTGTAAAATGCAGATTGGTGCTTTGAATATTATGTATAATCTGCAACCTCATTCTCTCTAACCAGAGATTTTTCACATAATGAAAAGAAAATTGGTAGAGCATTGATTGCTCTAATTTTAAAGCAAGTACTTTTTTTCTTTTGTTTATTTTGTTGGTGAAAGGATAAGGGAGGCTTTAAGAGAGAGGCATGTTGGAAAGCAACCCTTGAATATAAATGTAAATTACAACATTCCCACAAATTGTAACATATCATTATCTCGCCCATTCTTTAAAGAAAGAAAAACAAGGCTAATAATCATCCAGTTACATATTGCAATAGAAGAGTTTTGGGTTTTTTATTAGACTATTATATTCACTCATTTATGAATCAAGATGTTTGGAGCTGGAGTGGCCCCTTCTGACATTTTGGATGTCCTAATGAGAAGGTTGCTACTCATTACTGGACAAATCTATTGTCAGTAGGCTACTCCTTGTCTACATCTTTTGTATTGCTGTTTCTCTGTATTTGCATAGTAAAAGTCTTGCTTCATTTCTTTACTGACTTGAGTCTATTCAGATACCAAATAATTTCATCTGAAATTGGAAGACAGAAGTCCAATATTCATTCCTTCATAAATGTCACCAACACAGATCAGAATATCATATGGATTAGATGCTTCTTTAATTCATAACTGTGGTCCGTTAGCACAAGGACTGAAATCTCTTTATATACATTAAATCTTGCTCCTTCAGTAGTATGTGATGTTTAGCTGATCTGTCAAAGTGTTTCTTTTATCACATTCCCACTGTCTATTTTTCGTACAAAACTGCATTGTTGAGCTTCTTTTTATTGATGCAAAGAAATCTTACATGCAATTTCCATCCCATTAACTGTTTGAAGGAGATAATCCACATTCTAATGGTGCTGAACAGTGAACCACAGCCAATTCTGAGTTGCTGTCTGATCTTTTGTTGAACTGCCTTTTTTTTTTTATTTTTGCTGTAAGCGTGCCTCTCACTGCTGTGGCCTCTCCCGTTGAGGAGCACAGGCTCCGGACGCGCAGGCCCAGCGGCCATGGCTCACGGGCCCAGCTGCACCGCAGCACGTGGCATCCTCCTGGACCAGGGCTCGAACCCGTGAACCCTGCATCAGCAGGAGGATTCTCAACCACTGTGCCACCAGGGAAGCCCTGTTGAACTGTCTTTTGATCCTCTTTGACATATCAGCCATCTTTCTCTTGAGAGCCTCCACTATTTGCCTAAAAAGATACCGGGCTAGATGTAACCTGTTTGAATGGAGAAATAGCTGCTGTGTTCAAATTATTTGCTATAAAAAGAGGTACTTTCAAATAGGATTTCAGTGGATAACTCAAGTATTATGAATGTGAAATACCTATGCTTGTTAATCGAGACTTTAATACCTGTGCTTATTACCAAACTTGTTAATCGAGACTTTATAGATGTCATTAAAAATATGGAAACTTTAATATTTAATGTCTCAGTTTTGAAATCAGAGAATCCTACCCTAGGTTTATAATTTAATACCTCTAAGTCATATGTGGATATATGTGGGCAGCTTCTTCATCTATCAACATATCATCATTCTATCATCATAGAATGGATATAAGAGGAAAATTAGTTAAGGTATGTGGAGCTGAAAGCCTGACACAGTAGGACTTCCACTGACATTGTATTTATTATCAGTAACTAAAATTCCAGGTCAGGGGACTCTAATACTGTCTTTCAGAAGTTCAGTGTGGACAGAATTTTAATTGCTGCAAGTATTATTCTTTGTCATTGTCCTTCCTATTTGACCAGTTTTTATGATGGTATTGATTTATCCTGGGATGAAAAGTATTGCTAACATGAGGGTGTGGGCCACCCAGGCTGTGACTTTGTAATTGTCTCTGTGCAAACAGGGACTTCCTGGTTTCTGCTACTATCTTCTCCATATGTATTTCTGCTCATATTTCTGATGTAAGAACACTTGCATACATCTGTAGCCAACATTTTATATTGTTCAAAGTAAATTTCCAATTATACCATCTTATACTGCCATAAATATATAATATGCTTGATCATCCAAGTATTTTTTTCCTCTTAAATATAGAGCTAAACCTCAAATTGCATAATATGGTAGATCTTAGTTCAAATATTCTGCTGACTTCGACTGCCACCATGAAATATCTGAATTCACACGCACATTGCCTCTTTTTAAAATAAATTTATTTGTTTTATTTTTGGCTGCATTGGGTCTTCGTTGCTGTGCGTGGGCTTTCTCTAGTTGTGGCGAGCAGGGGCTACTCTTCGTTGCAGTGCACGGGCTTCTCATTGCGGTGGCTTCTCTTGTGGCAGAGCATGGGCTCTAGGTACATGGGCTTCAGTAGTTGTGGCACACAGGCTTCAGTGGTTATGGCTTGCAATCTCTAGAGTGCAAGCTCAGTAGTTGTGGCGCACGGGCTTAGTTGCTCCACAGTATGTGGGATCTTTCTGGACCAGGGCTTGAACCCATGTCCCTGTGTTGGCAGGTGGATTCTTAACCACTGTGCCACCAGGGAAGTCCAGTCTTTCTTTTTGTTTTTTAACAAAAGGTAAATTACAGGTTAAATGAGTCTATTCCTAAGTAAATATATTTTATAGTTTTAGATTTCAAATCACCTACCAAATATTAATTTAGCAATTAAAAATACATTCAAGGTATATTAGAGAATTAGTTCTTTCTTTGCCTTGCTGCCAAAGTTTCAGTTAGTAGTTCATGACATCACTAACACCTAAAACTGTGTGGAACATATGGAGTCAGGATGTGGTTAGAAAGAACAGAAGCAAAATAAACCAATTACAAAGCTAGTCTTGAGCTCCATTTACATTTGAAAAATTAAGTACTTTACTAGCAGACTTCTGAAATCACTGAGTAACCTTGCAGAGCTGAAGCTTTCAAAGGAGCAAATAAATAAGAAGATGGGCAAAGAGGAAACATAAAAGAAAAAAATGTGAGAATTTCCAGGGAAGCAATAGATACAGTAAAAGCCGAGGATAAAATGTGCCTTTAAAAGGCATCTTGAGGTTAAGATTAAGAAGTTGTCTATCAATAGAAATGGTTTCAAAAGGTGGAAGAATATTAAACATCTGACTTATTTCTTCACATTTCAAATGTATCTGCTGCTGTGAAGACAAAGTTTATAATCAAAAACTGGAAATTTCAGATCTAAAAAGGAACTTAACAACTAAATAGTTTAGACCCTTTTGACAAATGAGAACTTTATTAAAAATGGAAGTTACTTACTTAGGCCATGGAAGCTATTGTCAGTTCTCCAAGATTCTCTATGACTTCCTTCCTTCTAACTTCTAATACTACCCCCCATAATGAGGCCAAACAAACTGAAATGTCAGAGTTTGGAGCAGAAAAAGGTTTATTGCAGGGTCATGCAAGGAGACAGGTGGCTCATGCCCTAAAAACTGCGAACTCCCCGAGGGTTTCAGCAAAGCATTTTTAAAAGCCAGGTGAGGGAGGGGAGTTGCAGGGTATGTGATCAGCTCATGCACAATTCTCTGATTGGCTGTTGCTGAAGTAACAGGGTGGTGTCAGAGAGTGGTGTCACATTATCAGTCCTTAGGCTCCAGGAAGCCTGGGGCTATGTGCTCATGGTCATCAAGTCGTTAACATCTTCCATTTGGTGGTGGTGAGGGGTTTTCCCATTTGTAAAACAACTCAGGAAATGTGCATCAGCTACTGTTACCTAGGTAACTCAGAGAGGAACTAAAGCAGAGGATATGGGGAAAGGACCTGTCCCAGGAAGGCTCCATAGGGTTCTGCTCAGTTACAATGCCACATTCCCCTCGTTATAACTATAGTCCAAATGTGACTCAGGAAGAATCAATCAGATATGTCCTGGGCTTTCACTTTGGACACTGAAAGAAAGTTCTTTCCTCCTGGGTTGCAGTCTTGGAGCTGTTAACACCCCTAAGTACCCAATCACAGGAGGTAACCCACCAGCAGTAAATAGCTAAGACTAACACACTGACTTTTTGTTTTGGGATTTTTTTTTTTTTTTTTTTTGCCTTTGTGTTCTGTTATGCTTGAAATCAGAGTCAACCCTGACTTGCAAATGTAAGAGCTGTTTATTTCCCTTCTGATTTGTGCAATTTTGGATTGAGTTTCTGTCACTCAACAAAGCATCTTATCTAAATGTGTGTCTATTTGCAAGTACATTCTGGACAGCATTTTTATAGCTACAAATATGTTGTCTTTGGCATATAAAGTGAGTCTTCTGACTCACTTTATAATAGTATTGATCTATTCTGAGATGACTCTGTGCCCATATAAGTGTTTCCAGCTAGTTTGAGAACCTAGGTTTCCTAAGGTCATTATCCTTTCATTGCAGAGCACATAGTCTCTTCCTTCACATTGTAGGGTGTTTCAGGAAAGAGTGGGGTGCAAGAGTATGGTCACATCCCAGGTTTCGGGCAAGTCCCTGGGACGGCTTCTTGGCTTTGCGCAGGGAAGAATTCAAGAGCAAGCCATAGTAAAGTAAAAGAATGTTTATTCAGGGACATACAGACTCCACAGACAGAGGGTGGGCCATCTCAGAAGTAAAGAGAGGCCCCACGGTACTGGGTTGTCTGTTTTTAGAGGGGTGGGTAATTTCATAGGCTAATGAGTGGGAGGATTATTCCAACTATTTGGGGAAGGGCAGAGATTTCGAGGAATTGAAATGGTTGGCCTCAGAACTGTCATGGCACTGGTGGGTGTACCATTTAGCTTGCTGATGTATTACAATGAGTGTATACTGAGGCTCAAGGTCTAGTGGAAGTCAATCATCTGCCATCTTGGACCTAGTTTTTTCTAACCAGTTTATGTCGTGTCCTCAATGGCTATCATTCTTTTAAAGGTTGTGCCCTGTCCCCTTCCTATCTCAAAGGGAGGAAATCTTTTTCTTCTATATTTCTAGTTACCTGGCTGGCCTATGGATCACAATGAAAAATCAATCAGTCAACCTAAGAAAGAAATGGAAAACTTTATTCAAGCGAAAATGAGGATTATAACCCAGGAACAGCTTCTCAGAAAGCTCCAAGAACTGTTCCACCTGTTAGAGGTCAAAGCACAATTACATAAGCTTTTGAGACAGAGGGCTATACATCAAATGATGTATCATTGGCAGTTTACATAATCCAGATCTACACATACAAAAGAGTAGTGGTCATGGGTCACTATGGCCCCTTACAAGATTAAGAATGATGGTTATCTCCTAAGGAGTTGTGATCCTTCATGATTAAGAAGGAATGTTATCTCCTAAGGAGGTCTAGTTAATGCATATGCACAGTACACACTAAAAGGGGGTGTGGGGGGGTGGAAGATGCCCAAACTGGCGAAGAAAATTTTTATGTTTAACTTTTTCTTGTCTTGCTATAAAATATGAAGTTTATTTCATTGTTGACAAAAGGCACACGAACAGGAGAGGGGAAAAAAGTTTTAATTATATGCATATACAGGAGACTTTCACAAAGAAATGAGACTCAAGGAGATGATCAGATGGTTGAGTTTTATATACCATCGTAGGCTAAACAAAGAAAAAGGAGGTCCTGGCTTCTGGATGAGGGAGGCAAGTTATTGAAACCAAGCAGTGCCCTGTGGGGTACAAATCCTTTCCATGTCCGCTGTTTCTTATTAGTAGGAAAGAGGCTTTATTCAGCCTCCTTGACCTTCCCTGAGTTCCAAAGGGCAGATTCAAACAATTGCTAATCAGAAAAGTGAGGGAATGCAGAAAAAAATGGAAGAGCAATCAAGAAACAATAGTGCCCTGATAAAGCAGGATCCTGGTTCCTCCTCAAGGAATATACATAACAATATCTTTGAGTTCTTCTGCAGGAACTAAGGCCCCCCACCCAAGTGGAGGAAGGTAACTTCAGGCTGAGCACAAGAGTCCTGGAGTACCAACCTGTCATCTCACCACTAACCAATCAGAAGAAAGTCTGCACACAGTGGAAGATAACAAAGACTCTGACACCTTCCCCAAATGATTAACTGCAATTCACTCCCCCTTTTTCCCTTTAAAAATTTTCAAGGTTGAGCAGAATCTTTGGAATTGGTTCTTAAACACGAGCCCACCTTTTTCCCAGGTGCTGGCCTCCTGAGTAAAGCAACCTTTCCTTTCTAACCAACACTTGTCTCTTGAGTATTGACTGTTGAGCAGCAATTAGCTGAACTTGGGTCTGGTAATATTATGGGAAGGTGAAGGAAGAAATGTATGGTAGATGAGGGATGTCTTGTAATGCAGACAGGAGTTTCTCAAGTGTTAAGAATTGTTTCAGGAGTAGGTCTCTTCCTGACAAAGAGACAGTTTTACAAATGTAAATTTCCTTTACAAAAGGAAAATTTTATATTTTTAAGTCAGTTAGGGAGAGATAAAAAAACTTTTTCTACATCTGCTCATTCTCCATTGCCTTTAGCTCAAAATAATCCTTATGCCAAAATGACTTATTTTGGTGTGGCATAGTCTGGTGCCCTTCAATATCTGAAATTCATAAAACTCTTGAGGACCCTTCCTTGTCAATCTCAAAAGTTGAAATTGGTCAAAGACCCAAAATTCTAGCTTGGTACTAGGTTTTTTCAAGCAGACAATTTATTACGCAGGTTTTCTTGGTTAATCTTCTCAACAGCCTTAATATATATTATAGATTGATCAGCTACATTTTAAATGTAGAACACCAAGATTAAATAAGTGAAAAAGTTAAAATTGACATTAAAAAACCTTTCCCTTCCACTATAGCATGTATAGGTCTATAATTTCTACTTTTCTATGACACTGTAGGAAAGGAAAAAGAAATCTTTTTACTTTACCCTTCTTAGGTTCTCTGGCTGGGTTCTTATAAATTAGAGTGGCAATGACAGATTGAGAAGAGAAAAACAGAAATGCATTAACATGTGCAACATGCTGTACATATGGGAGCACTCAGTGATGAGTAGACCTTGCACTTTTATACCATTTTAGGCTAAACCAAGGAAAAAAGTTTGGGCTTCAGGGGAGGGACTTGGGTGTGTGTGTGTGTAAATCATGAGAAGATGACCAGAAAAGTATAAACAAGGGTCATTTAGTATGATTTGTTATGCAGATTTAAGTCATTGCCTTCGTCATGGATGAATTGTTAAGGGTTCTCCTCTTTCTGTTATGGGAGAAGACATATTTACAAATGGAAAATCCCTTTACAAAAAGAAAACTTGTGTCCTGTTTTTAGAGCTTTTCCTGCATCTGCTGATTCTCAATGGCCTTTATCTCAAAATAAATGCCAAAGAGGTGTATTTGGAATAGAATAGCATATTCCAGTACCCCTCAGTATGATATATAAATATGAATATGATTTTATAATTGAATCTGGTTACGTATCTTCATCATCTAAAAGACTCATTATAACTGCATTTATACTTAATTCCCCCCCTTTCTATCAGTAAGTTGCTTAAAAGTTCTACCACATTAAATCTTTTCATTAAGTTAGGTGAAACAGCACTGGACTCTCAAGTGCTGCATTGTTTAATTATATCTCCTAAAATTCTAAATTAAAACCTGTCTCCTTCTGAAATGTGATTCTATTTTCTCAATACCCTATATGTTATATTCCACTAACATAAGTTTAAATATATATCAGACTAGGGATAATTTTTAGATAACTGCCCTTAACTCAAATTTATCTCCCAGAGAGATATACTAATTTTTTTATTCTATCAATTTGTATCCATTCCATTGTTTGTATATACAAGACCAATTTTATAATGTGTATATACATATATGTATATATATATAGTATATAAATATATATTATGAGACACTTTTTTAGTGTAGAGTTTTATCACATAAACAAGAATTTTCTATAAGCAGATATCACTTTTCAGTTGTTATTCATCTGAAAAATTATGAAATAAATGTTACTTATCCACAAAACATTACCATTTTTTAACAACCCATAGTTTGTAATAGTGAACAAGTATTTACTGAACAATCTCTAGGAATCATCATTTACTAGGAATCTGAGGTGACTTTCTCAAATCAATGTATGGTTTGTGCTGACTAATAACTCAGTTCTCAGCCCTGAAGTAAATGTTTCTGTTTTCAAAATAGAGAAAGTGAGTACATTGATCATTGGCATTTGAAATAACTTTGTTGTTATTAACTTTCTCCCTTAGAGTAACATCCCTGTCATTATTTTTCTAAAACAGAACTAAACTAAGTCCTCTTTGAAAGGCCAAAATCTAATGTCTACATGATTAGACTTAAAGTCATATTCAGTTTAACTACTCTATTCTAATTCTAATGAAAGACCTCTTTGGATTTGTTTGTTTGTTTGTTTGTTTTTAACCCATGCAGTAACAGCAGGTGGTTAAGTACAAAATAGTTTTAGATCTTCTACCACCAATGTTATTTAATAAGAATTAAGAAAAATTAAGAGACAAATTCCAGAAATATTGTTAATAAGATGTATATAAACACCTAGAAATTTTAAGTCAAATGTTATAACTATCATTTCAAATTAACAGTGAAGCTTATAAGAAAATTAGGGAAATATCCTAGGATTATAAATAGAAAAAAAATGTTGAAAATCACAGCACTAAATCTGGTGGGAAGACTGATGGTCTGTGTCAGTCTGGGTCATCTTTGGACTTCTGCAAGATGGAAGTTTGGAATCAAGATTCCCTACAAAAATTCCAGACTCCTCCTCAATTCTTCTAAGTGCTCACTCTCAGTAAAAACCATAATTAATAAAAAAGGAAAGAAGGAAGGAAGGAAGGAAGGAAGGAAGGAAGAAAGAAAGAAAGAAAGAAAGAAAGAAAAAGAAAGGAAGATGACAAGGAAGTTGTCACTCTTGGCCTGGGTTCATAAGGGAGAAAAAAGTCTCAACTAGGATGCCATAATCAGAGATTCAGCTTAAGAATCAGACTAAGGATTCAGACTTAGAATTTATGTAATCTACATAGTCAAGAAATTCCCCCAAGACAGTAACAACCCCCGCCACCACCGCCAAAAAAACAGTTCCAATCTGGTGATAGCTCAAAGGCACTTAGCAGAAACAAAGAAAAAACTCTTTGAAGAAACAGGCCCTCAATGCAAACTTCAAGAATTCCAATAAATAAAGTTCCACTTAAGAAGAGTACACATTCTTTTAGTCCCAGACACTGTGCTTGATATTGGGGATGTACAGTAAACAAAGCAGACCACAAATCAGTCCTCATGGAATATACTGGTCTTTTATTTTAAAATAATTAATCTAGATTTTGTGTCCAAAATTGATTGGGGAGAATCAAAATAAGAGGATAAATTAATCAGGGTCTGTTGTAATAATCCAAAAAAGAGAAGACAGTGGCAGGACCAGATTAGAGATAGTGAAATTTTAGAAAATATTTTGAATATAGAGACAGTAGGATATCCCTCCTCTGTTGAGCATGGGACACCAGAAAAAGAGAGAAATTCTTGAAAGATGAAGTCAAGATTTTTGACGTGAACAAAAAGTCACAAAGCATTAAGTCACAATTAACTTGAGATTGGAGGAAAGGGAGAAAAGTAGATTTAAGAGGAATAAAACTGAATTTCAGAAATATGTATTACATTTCAGATGCTGAGTGTTATGCAAGTAAATATGTTGAATGAGCATTTGGATATGCGAATTTAGAACTAGGTGAAGAGGTACAGGCTGGAGATGGAAATTTGGAGTCGTCAGTGTATGAATGATATTTAAAGTCTGAACACGACCATCTGGGAAGTAAATAAAGGTACATAAAAGACTCAGCCTGATAAGTAGTCAGGAAAGTGGGAAAAAGATCAGATTTTGGAGAATTGTAGGGAAGAGGAATTGATCAACTACAGCTAATCCTGCTGTAAGCCAAGTAAAAATGAGGACTGAGAACAAATCATGGATTTAGCAATGTGAAAGTAATTGATGACCTTCATAAGAGCTGCTTCTTTAGACTTCTGGGGGAGAAAGCCTTATCATAATATAATCTAAAGAAAACTGAAGACAAAATAAGAAATTAAATGTAGACAAATTTTAAAAACTTTTACCAAAAAGAGAGAAATGGGACAGTAGTTGAAGAGAATTATGGGTCAAAGAGACCCTTTCTTATAATGAGATAAATTATAGAATACTTCTATGTTGATAGAAATGATTTTATACTTAAAGAAAAACTGATTAATCCATAGGAAATGGAGCAATTACTAGGGCCATATTCTTAAGTAGGCAGAGGAAATGGGCTCAATTGAACAAGTAGAAAGGTTGGTCTTAGCTAAGAGCATGTACAATTGAACCATATTGTAAGGAGAGAGGGCCAAAGCATGTGGACTCAAACATAGGTAAGTTTCCATATATAATGGGGAAGCTTGTGAAAAATGTCTGATTAATTACATTTTTATAGTGAAATAGAATGCAAAGTCACTAGCTAAACTGAAAATACATTGGTGGGGGGGCAGGGGTTTGTTGAAAGTTTGGAAAGAAAAGAGACTATATAAAATAGTTGTCTAGAATTATGAATGGATGTGGGGAAAATGTTGGAAATCTCTCTGGACCCACTTGAGATTAGTGGCCATGCTTTATAGTGAGACCATGTAACACGGTTGTGTGTTTGGGATTTTTTTGTTTGTTTGGTTTTGTTCTGTTTTGGGGTGTTTTGTTTTAGTTTTAGTTGTTTTTTTTTTTTTTTTTTTTTTTTTGCCAGCCATATTTAGCTGTGTGGCATAAGTATGGAATACGTAGACAGTAAACTTAATCAAAACTAGAGTTTTTCTAGGCAAGTGTAACTAAAAAGCAAGAAGAAACAAGACAGATGAGGGTATGTACAAGGGAGTGAAAAGTGGTTATCATATCATGATATACTGTAATTTAAAGCTGGGTAAGCAAAATGAATTTATGAGGGTGATAAAGAAGAGTAAAAAGTTATGAAATCAATTTATTTAGGTCCTGATGACATTGTATGATTTTAGGAATTAGTATAATAAGGCAGTGAGTTGGAAATTCAGAAGGTGATAGATTTAGAACAGGATGATTGAAATTGAGATTATGAAATTCTTGTAGCCACTAGTAATGGTGAAATTTGATGTATAGTCATTAGATGAGGTTGGGTGAAGTACGAAATTAGTGCAGAAGAGGAAGTCAAAAAATAAGAGTACAGAATATTGGAAGAATCATCTATGGGAATAATGAAATCATCAAGAACAGCAACAGGAACAATGATGGAGGGAGTAACAGAGTCACAAAAGTTAAATTTTGTGGAGGAAAAGGAAATTATAGCAGTAGATAACAACAAAAATGAACGCACTGGGTGTACCATTTACAGAAAAATATAGGACACCCAGTTTAATTTTAATTTCAAATAAAATATATTTGGGGGGATATAATTATATTGAAACTATTCATTTATCTGAAATTCAAATTTAACTTGGCATCTTGTGTTTGTATTTAGTCTTCATCTGGCAAACTTAACTGGGTGGTATAATTTTATGTACAATTCAAAGTTTGAGGGTTCTAGGGAAGAGAAAGCACGAATGATATGTAAGCAGCCTTAAGGATCAATGAAGACAATTTCCCCCTTTCTGGACCAATACTACAATGAATTTGTGAGTAAACATTAAGAACCAATTTTCAATTAGAGCAAGACGGTAAAGAGATCCTTCAAAGAAGAATCTGATGATGTAGCATATTTGGGGAATGACAAATCATGAGCTCTAGAGATCAAAGTGGAAGGGTTTAAAGGATTGAAAGAGATGTAAGATGAGGTTAATAATAAAGGGGTTGGCTTGAGCAAAATGGAGATTTGAATCCAGGGAATGACCTTAGAGTCCTGTGTTTCTTGTGGTGATGGATACAAGCAAGGTTATAGATAACAGTGATATTATTCCTGTGGGTTTCAAAGAGCTAGCAAGAGTTGAGGGGGAGAAGGGGAGAGGGAAAATTCTTTCTGGAGTGTCATCAAATTCTTCTGGGTATCATCTCTTCTCCTCTGGTAATGTGGAAACTGGAGAGAAGGTGGAGTTCTTGAACTTTAGCTCTTGGTGGAGGAAGGGGTGATCCAAATGAACTCATGGAATGCAAAAGCAAGATGGCCAGCTCTGTCCCCAGGAACCAGCCTACCCTGCACAATAAAAAATTAGGATTGATTCTCCAATAAATTTGGATAATTGAACAGCTTACTAGCAATTTTTAATGATTAATATGATTGTTGAGATACATTAAATTAATGAGAGGTTAATTGTCTCCTTCCAGACTGGAATGTAAGGTCCATGAGGGCCGTGGTTACATCTGATTTGCTCAACAATTTTTCCTTAATCACTAGAACAATGACTGGCCCTTAGTTTGTAATGGTTAAATAACTATTTAATGAATTCAGTCAATGAAGGAACCAACTGAACTATCCAAAAAAATGTTTTTTAATTACAAGATATGAGAAGAGATGCAGGTTTTGAGACTGTACCAGAAAGAACAAGTAAAAATGAAAAAAGTAGAGACAAATTTATCAGCAAAAGTTTTAAAAAGAAAATCTAACAGAAAAGACTAAACTGAAGATTAAACACCGTTGAATAAATGAGTTAGTAACTTGGTAGATAAACCTAAAGAAATTAAATAGTATGTAGAACAGAGAGATGAATCATTGGAAAACACAGAGGTGAGGTTGAGAGGCAAGAAGTATTAAAATTTCCAAATCACATAAAATAGATACTTCAGAGGAAGAAAATATGAAAAAGAAGCAATATCTAAATATACAATGGTTGATTTTTTAAAAAAATTGGTAAAAGATAAATCCTCAGACTAAGGAAGAAGATGGGATCCTGAGAAATATAGGAGAAATTTATTCCACATTATACACATGGTAATAAAACTGCAAAATACTAAAAGAAAAAAAGAGTACATTTTAAAAGTAACCAGAAAGAAAGAGAATAAGCAAACAATCATTATCACCAAAGAAAATAGCAATAATGACCACTGTCAAAGAATCAGGAAAATGCAAATTAAAATGAGATACAATTTACACACACTACACTGGGAAAATTAAAGTGTGACAATTTCAAGTTAAAAATAGAATGTAAAGAAATTGAATTTTTAAAATATAAATGACTAAAATTTCTTTTGAGAGTAATCTGAGAGTAATTTGATCTTATAACTCAGCACATCCACATCTAGGTATACACTAATTAATAACATTTCATGCACATGTACACAAAATTTGTGAACACAAATATTTTTCTTGCAGGACCATTATTCTAAGGCAAAATGGGAAACATCCTAAATGCCCACTAACATGAGAAAGGATAAATTAATATGAAAATATTCATGCAATGGAATTATGTGGAATTACATGCAGTTAAAATGCATGAACTGGAGCTACATTTATAAAAACTTAAAAACCCAAAAACATCATGTGCATTTATATATATATATAGATGCAGTACTTGCCTATATATATACAATATTAGATCATTTATATAAAGCATTTAGACATACAAAAAAAGATTACTTTTTTTTTCTAAATATGCATGTGGCATGTAGTATAGACATTTGGTATAGTGTAAGAACATCCACAGGAATGATTCAGGATAGTAGTTACCTGAGGAGACAGAGAGGGGTGAAGAGGGAAGGATACACAGGGAATATCACTCTGTAAGGATTTTTGTGGGAGAAAATCTGAAGCAAGCATGGCAAAATATTGAGTCAGCAAAACAGGCTGGTGAACGATACTGATGATTGTTGTATTATTCCCTATAGTTTCTTAATGCTTGAAAACGGTTATAACTTTGGCTTAAATTCTTCATTATGAAAATAAAAATAACGTCAACCATTTTCATGAATTGTATGCATCAATCTTTTGACTTTTTATTTCTCTTCCATTTACAGTTCCTACAGTTACTATGAGAAAGGCTTTTTAGTCTGTGGACTATCAAGAGTTCAGTTACATTAAGTGTTATTAGATGGTAAAAGTTACTCTCCTTTAACATCTCACAAACCATGACCGGTCTCTCTTCCATTTTTTAGAGGGTAATGTAGTTTAATAAACATAGGTAAGCTCATTAGACTATTTTTTGTGTTGACTTAATCAATATATCGTAGAACTTAAAAACGCTGGCAATTCTTAACGCTGGATTCCCCTTTGAAAGTATCTACTTTAAAAATCTAGGTTTGGGTCAGAATACATATTAAGGTTAAGAGGTAATCCAGGTACTGGCCTAAGGACAAGAGATTACTTTATGGCATGTGACAATTTCGAGCCTGTTTTGCACAAAGGTTTGATGGTTCAGACTTCACCCTATGATACACAGCATGCTTTTAATTTAGGATGGTTAGAGTTTAGTGGTGCTAGCAACATGACCTTTGCCTAGTTTCTTGAGAAACAAAACAAAACATAACAGAGAAACAAAATTGTTTTAAAGAAGTGTTCAAGTTCCAAGCTTATAGATCCCAGATAGATGGGGAATCTCTATGACTGTTTCCAGAGGGTGACTCTTGAGACAATTAAAGCCAATGACAATGAAGAATGAAATAGAGGGATTACAATAGTGACAGGTAAAACGATCTTCCCAGAGAGACCTGCCATATCTCTAGCACTGAATCACATTATTTAGTTACAAAAAAGCCTTTGTCATCAATAATTCATAAACAAAACAACTTTCCCTCCACTATTCTCTTTTCCTATTTTTTTTCTTTTTTCAGTTTCTCCCTGAATAATCTTCATTTATCTCATGATTCTATGTCCTTAAAACAGACTGTTACATAATTTAAACATATTACATAAATTTTTGTAGACATAGACATACTTACTCTAAAATCTATATGGAAAAACACATGCCCTAGAAGAACAGAAACCGTCTTGATAAAGAAGAATAAAGTGAGAGAAATCATTCTATATACCTAATCTTAAGGCCTACTGTAAGCTACAGTAATCAAGACAGTGTGACACTGGCACAGGGGTAGCCACATAGATCAGTGAAACAAAATAGAGAAACTATAAATAGACTAGCACAAATATGACCAACTGATTTTTGACAAATGGGCAAGAAACAATTCAATGGTGGAAGGACCAATTTTTAACAAATTGTACTGTAATAATTGGATTTCTGTATATGCAGAAAATAATTAGTAACCTTAACATTATACCTTATACAAAAATTAACTCAATATTAATCATGGACTTAAGCGTAACATGTAAAATATAAAACTTTAGGGAAAAAAAAGAAAATCTTCAGGATCTAGGGCTAGCCAAAATGTTTAAATGTTTTGAGACTAGAAATACTAGAAAATATTGACAAATCAGATTTTATTAAATTAAATAATTTTGCTCTTAAAAAAAAGAATGACAAAGTAAGCTACAAACAGATAATATCTGCAAGCCACGTGTTCAATAAGGGACTAATATATGAAGAACTCTCAAAATTCAACATTAAAAATTAAAAAAAGCAATTCAAGTACAAACTGGGCAAAAGAAAAAGGCATGAACAGACATTTCGCTAGAGAGAATACTGTACACAGATAGCAACTAAGCACATGATAAATGGTTCAAAATCATTAGCCATTACAGAAATACAAATTAAAATCACAATGAAATATCACTAGATACCTCTCAGATGACTATAATGAAAAACAGTGACAACAAAATGCTTATGAAGATGCAGAGAAACTGGATCAACCATACAATCCTGGTGGGAATGTAAAATGGTACAGTAATTCTGGAAAACAGTATGTCAGTTTCTTATAAAACTAAATATGCAATTACTATATGACCCAGCAATTGTACTCTTGGGCATTTATCCCAGAGAAATGGAAATTTATGCAAATACAAAAAGCTGTACTGTCTGTAATAGCCAAAAACTAGAAAGATTACATATTTCCTCCAATGGGTGAATGGTTAAAGAAACTGTCATCTATCTAGTCCATGGAATAGTACTCAGCAGTAAAAAGGAACAAATTATTGATACGTGAAACAACTTGGATCTATCTCTGAGGGATTATGCTGAGTGAAAAAAAAAGCCAGTCCCCAGAGTTTACATACTCTAGGAATTCATTTATGTTATAGTTTTGAAATGATAAAATTATAGAATTGTAGAACAGATTAGTGATTGCCAAGGGCTAATCACAAGGGAGAGGGTGGGTGGAGAGGGATGTGTGGTTTTAAAAGAGTTAACAGAAGAGATTCTATTGCGATGGAACTGTTCTGTGTCTTGACTGTGGTGATGGTTACAGAACTTACACGTGAGATAAAACTGCATAGAACTAAATACACACATACAAACACAAATAAATACAAGTAAAATTGGGAAAATCCAAAAAAGACCAGTAGATTTTATCAATGTTAACATTTTTGTTGTGGTATTATACTATAATTTGCAAGATGTATTATTGAAAGAAACTGGGTAAAAGGTATACAGAATCTCTCTATATTATTTATATGTGAGTTTACAGTGATCTCAAAAAGTTAAAAAATAAAAAAGCATGTCTGATGCTATAATTATAAAAAAGTCATTTTTCTTTCATAACTGAAAGTTGCCAACACTGGGACATATTATGGCAACTACTTGAGATGGTTCAAAATATTTCCTTATGTCACTCACTTCTATTGGGGTCAAGTATAGTAACAGTAGAATCATTGTGAATTTGCTCAGTGATAGATAGCTAGGATCTGACTGTGCTGACAACTTTGAAATAACCTTGAGGCAGAATACTGTGGTTCTTTTGAGAAGAAAATCTGTGCAAACCCAGGCAATAAAGTGTTCAAATTTAGGTGTGCTACCTGCAACTTTTGAGAGTAAAAGGGAGTTGATGAAAGAGAAATTAGAATTGATGAAAGTTGCTAGGGGCTGTCCAAAAGTCAAGACTATTTGATTAGTTATAAACAAGTCACTGAGACTGCTCCTTTCCCACTTCCAATTCAGAAAGGAACTAAAGTGGCTCCAAAAAACAAAGTTGCTTTTGTGACTACTGTACCAGTGATCACTCCAAAGCTATCGGTCATCTGTCCATAAAATGAGCAGATGTCTTCCACAGGAAGACAAGAATTACATATTTATGTGATGGGAGTCAACTTTCATGTAAAAGGATCCAGAAGTCATTGCCCAAATAGATTCTGATGCAAACTGTGAGACTGACAAGGGCACTGCGTTTGGTTTCAATACCCAGTGATGGCTTTCCAGGTACTCCAATACTTCCACTGATTTCAGTGCATTCATAGGAGGATCAAAATGCCTGCTGGTTTCAGTTAAGGTAATGAAGACGCATTTACATGTAGTTTTATATATGACTTCATGTCAGTGTTTTTAGAGCATATACTGTGTATGAGGACTGGAATTTATGGTATGCTTGGACTTACTCTTATAACTATTTCATGATAGAGAGCTGAAGTTCATTTGTAATTGCTACCTAACATTTAAAACAATGTTCTTTGATGAACTTATGTTTACCGGGGGGAAGGGTAGGGGGAAGGGATAGTTAGGCAGTTTGGGGTTGACATGTACACATTGTCATATTTAAAATGGATAACCAGCAAGGACCTACTATATAGCACAGGGAACTCTGCTCAATGTTATGTGGCAGCCTGGATGGGAGGGGAGTTTGGGGGAGAATGGATATATGTATATGTATGGCTGAGTCCCTTTGCTGTGCACCTGAAACTATCACAACATTGTTAATTGCCTATACTCTAATATAAAATAAAAAGCTAAAAAAAAGTAAAAAAGGAACAGTCTCTAGGACCTTATGAAGTAGCCAAAGACCTTGTTCCCCCTCACACATTTCTTGACTATCTTTGACTTCCGGGTGCCTACTAATATTCCTTGATGGCAAAATGGAAAATAAAATTCTCTTAGGATACCAAAAAAACCAAAATGTTCTTTGTTCTGACTTTATTTATAAAAGAAATGGTTTAGGGTCCTTCTTTAACAAAGAAAATGTCATCACTTTTCAGTTTCTTATAGGATCCTTAAGTAATTGTCCATCAAATAAGTCAGTGATGATCCTTTTTCAGAAAAACCTGTTGTTTCCAGCTTTAGCATGCACATTTGCAAATAATCAATTTCTACTTAAGTTTAATTGAATGAGAACTAAACAAGTGGGCTCTATTTTTTAATATATTTGCTATACTTCGTGTATGTCACATGAACTTTTTTTTTTAATCTGAAATCATGCAAATGTCTTTCTTTAAAATACCAGAGATTTTACTCTCCTATAAAATTTGCGTTGTTAGGAATATATAGCATAAAAAGAACCAAATGCTATTAAGGTTTTTAAGCTGTCAATTAAATTCTGCACACTACACTTATTCTGTTCCCATTTGCTAACAAGGAAAAGTGCAAAGTCAAACATGTTCTTACAAAAAGCACTATAAGCTGCATGTAAATTAGCCCACTTCTCCTGAGGATCTATCTTCAATTTGATGGTACATTTAAGTGCTTGCTTTCATTTAGAAGAGACTGAAATATACATATAGGAATTGAGAGCAGTGAAAATGCCACTTATCCAAGATTTTCCCCAGGAATAAAAGAATCAAAACAGATTATGCTGTCTCTTTAAGGCAGCTACTTGATTAATTAAACAATTAATTTCTATCAGGATATACAGACAGTACATGTAGAAGCAAATGCTGCAGGCAGTAACTGACCAGAAAGAAATACTAAACTGGCAATTTTATTGAATAATTTTTCTGTTAAGTGATTCAGTGTCTCTCTTTTCTTTCTTTCTTGGTTCACATACAATACTGATAACTGCAGATGAGGTTAGACTCAACAACTATGGCTACTTACCATAAATTTGTAATTTTCCAAAGAGTAGGAGCTCTACAGATATGTAATTCAGGCCAAAAAGTTCCACTCATTCTTTCTACTTTAGTTCAGGATTTGTGGACACAACCAAACATTGTAATATTTGTCATTATGGCATGTTTTATCAACATTACCTGTATCATAGCCATCTCTACAGTGGTTTCCCAACTGGAACCCATTGTGGACAAGTGACTTTGACATGCATGGTTACATAGAGGCTAAAAAGCATAATTTCTGCTGTCAAACACACCTAAGTTTAGATCCTAACTCTCCCCCCTAACTAGCTATACCACAAAGGGTAAGTCACTAAACTACTTTTGTAACAACAGAACCAGCCCAAACTGGCCCTTGTCCTGTTTCTAGCAAGACGCTGAGCTGTTCTTCAGAGACAACAGAAACAAAACTGCAAGTCATGCAGGTGAAGCACGAGCAGATGAGAAAATCTTGAATTCATATAACACCTGGAGTCAAAGTTTCTCTACCTGCCCCACGGAATAAAAGAACTGGGACATGACCAGAACTTGAACACCGGAACCCTTTCAGAAGCAAAGGGTCTGTTGTTCGGGAAGATGCGGTGCTAACACGCCCTTTTACCCTATCTTACCATAACGACCAGGTTCCAAAGCCCTCCAGTTGAAACCTGCCTCACCAGTGCTTCTGCATACCAACCTTCCTCTCCTAACTCATAAAAATGGATCGAACCCCAGAGGGGGGAGACAGATTTGAGCAGTGCCTCCTGTCTCCTTGGTGGTTGACCTTGAAATAAAGCTTTTTCTTTTCTCAAAACCTGGTGCCATAGTATTGACTTCTGTGCATGTCCTGCAACGAGCCCTTGCTGGGCTCCAAGCTTGTTTCCTTTTCTACACAATAGGTATGACCTTACCTAACTTATCAATAAAATAATATTTATAAATTTCTTTTAGTCCCGAAATTTAAAGAAAAGTAATAGATGTCAGCTCTTTTTATTTTAACTTGCCTCAGTTGTGTGTCACATCCAATAAACTCTGAAGAGCAACTCTGTGATGAAAATAATTTTAAGTAACACTAAACAGGGTAGGTGAGACTTAGTTTGTGTATCAGATTGTATATTGCTTGCAAAAAATTGGCCCTTCTCTTTTCTGTGAGAGAATACATCACCCCATTGAATTTGGGTTAGGTCACTTGACATGCTTAGGCCAGTGAACATGAGTAGAGATGACTAAGCTACTTTCTAGCAGAAGCTTAAACAGGCATCAAAGCTACCACAAGATCTCTTGATTTTTTCCTTCAGACATGAGAACTGGCATGTCCCTCCTAAGGGGACTCCTTCAGCCTATGTCCTAGAGCAGAGCTGACCAGAGATAAGCAGCAACCAAAGTACAGTAGTCAGTATATAATTAATGTGAATGAGAATAAGTGTTTGTATTGTACGCCACTGAGATTCTGGTATTGTTTGCTATTTCAGGAAAACTGACTAATACAAAAATTGATACTTAAAAGTAGGGGACATGGGCTTCCCTGGTGGCGCAGTGGTTGGGAGTCTGCCTGCCGATGCAGGGGACGCAGGTTCGTGCCCCGATCCGGGAGGATCCCACATGCCACGGAGCGGCTAGGCCCGTGAGCCATGGCCGCTGAGCCTGCGCGTCCGGAGCCTGTGCTCCGCAACGGGAGAGGCCACAGCAGTGAGAGGCCCGCCTACCGCAAGAAAAAAAAAAAAAAAAGTAGGGGACTGTATAACAAAACTCTGAACTATGTGGCTTTGGCTTTGGGGTCAGGTGTCTGGATTGAGAAAATTGTTATTGCAGTCTGGAAAAATAATATCTCATAATATGCAATGGCAAAACAACTTGGATGGCGAATGATAGGTGTGATAAACCTGGCTTTAGTCAAAGAATTTGCAAAATTCAATGTTACCAATATCCCTTGGTTGCCAATGGTTGCTTTTCACAAAGCATGACGAAAAAGAGGTGTTCTCAGATCCATCATTTTTCAGGAAACAGTGAAAGGTGAGAAGAGAGAATTTAAGTTATTTTAGGACTTGTTGAAAGACGCAAATATTCATCTTTTGAGCAGTAAACGTTGGTTTAGATTCAGTCTTTGGGCAAAGACCAAATCAAGGGTGAAATCTTCAAACCCCTTTTCAAAGGCTCTGATTGGATTAGGGTGGCCCCTAAGAAATCCTTTCCATTACACTGAATGGCTGAGCAAAAAGAGACCAAGTATGTGGACCCCGCAATATGTGGCCTATAATTATCTTTAGAAAAAGGACTGTCCCAAAGAGGCTGTGGATTGGCCATTGGCACATGAAGCTGATTGGAATCAAATAGATAAAATGAAACACAAGAAAGACTGGCTGTTTGAAATGTAAAATGACCTTTGGCTTCCAAATTTTCTCAGGCAGGCAGTAGCCTAGACAAGTGCTCAACCTGTAAAGAGAGTGTATTATACTAACCCCTCTTATGATGTAGCCATGAAAAATAATATTAGAAACTACTGTCGGGTGGATCCAAGCAAATGGAGATCAATGGACTCGGAGTCTACTCCCAGCTAAGCGAACCACCAGGGCCTATTCAAGAAATATTGCCCATGACCAAGGTAAGTGCTCCAAACAAGTTTTCCCAGAGGGATTTTTTTTTTTAAATGGCCATGCATCAGTGACTGCCATGCATCTTCATTTCTTCCTCTGTGAAAGGAAGTAATTGATGTAGTTACCCTCTCTTTGTTTTGCCACTGGATATGAGTTGTAGGAAGCAGAATTTTCCAACCTAAAATATGGCTCTTTAGTATATTGTTTGTTTGGCTGCACTACAGGGCATGCGGGGATCTTAGTTTCCTGACCGGGGTAGAACTCATGCGCCCTGCTGTGGAAGCGCGGAGTCTTAACCACTGGACTGCCAGGGAAGTCCCTAGCATATTGTTTTAAGCTGGTTATTTTCTGAGAAACAGAAGACATCAGAAAGGCTCTAAAAACCAAGTAGGAGTTGTCCTTTTGTAAGAAACATTTACATTCCTAAAGGAAATCTCCACTGATAAAGGTGTCTCCCTCTCATAATTAGAGAATGACCAAATCTCTAAAAAACCTTAACAGTGCAGAAGGCATTGACTTAAATCTGCATCACAATCATCCTTGTTTGTTGTGCTTTTCCTGGTAACCTCCCATAACTGACTCTCCTCTCTCTCAACATCCTCTTTTTTCTTTGGCTAAGAATGCTATAAAAGGTGAGAGTTTTGGCCATTTTGGTGAGTTGCTCAGTTTTTCTAGGTCTCTCCCATGTATACATGCTATTAAACTTTGTTTTATTTCCTCCTGTTAATTTGTCCCATGTCCATTTAATCCTTAGGCCAGGCAGAAGAACCTAGAAGGTTAGAGGAAAATTTCTTCCTCCCCAGCAGGGTGTTGGACTGAGGGGAGGTAAATAATATGTCTTTTCGGGTCATGGGATTCTAGATCATAGTATCTGATATAAAGGATGACATGAGATCCCAGAACTAGAATTTGATGTCATGATTGGATGAACCTTTTGGGTATTCTTTTGGGGGGAAGATCTGGATGTGTTTTGAGTACAGAAAGGAGAAAAATAAATACTCATAACTGAAAAGACAGCTCACAGTAGACTTCACATACTTAGAGCCTTCCTCCCTGTGGGAGAAGAATGTCTTCACCCTACTGATATGTATGTGGACATGTGATATGCTTTGCCAATGAAATGTGTTGTGCTGTGCTGGGGAAGGAAGAACTTTTCCTCTACCCTTCAAGGTTCCATATGTCTGGTCTAAGTATTAAAGTGACATGAGACAGATTAACAAGAGACTTTGCATTTTACTTGTAATAAAGTTGAAACTTCTTACGTAGCCTAGAGAGTCCTTCTTACGTAGCCATTATCTTGCCCTCTCCCTCTCTCTGATCACAAATCTTTCCATACTCCCGCATTTCTTCCTGGGCAAGATGCACTAGGCTGTATTTATTTATTTATTGTCCTTCAAACTCACTGAATTTATTCCCACCTCAGGGATCTTGTACTTCTGGGTATAGTGTTTCTCTCCAAAAATTCACATTGCGCATTCTAGGTCAACATTAAGTTCTGAACTCAAACGTCACCTTCTCAGTAAGGCCTTTTCTAACGCCTTCCCCAGACATGCTTTGGTATATTATACTCTTTCATCTTCCTCATAGTACAAAGGTATTTATCTACTTGTTTATTGTTTTTCCTCCATCAACTTGAACTGGAAGTTTTAGGAAGACAGGGTGCTTATCTAATTCACTTTCACAACTTGCAGGGCCTAAAACAGTGCTTGGCATATGATAGACACTCAAATATTTGTGATGGAAATTCCTCCATAACTAATGCATACTGTGTTAAATTTACAAATTCCCTAAGTGCAAATAATGAGGAAACAATTACTCATTCCCTAAACATCTGAGTTTACTAGTCTCTTGACATAGTATTCATAGCACTAGTGGCTGTGAATACACCTGCTGGGAAAGTTAATAGCCAAAATAATAGGGAAACTGCTACATATGTTAATTTCTTTGCTAAAGATATATATTTAATGACTAGCAAGTCTGTTAATTCTCAATTTCAATTAGCATGCAATAAGTATTCCAAGAGATGAAAATATACTAGCAGTTTTTATTTTATTTAATCCATAAAATAGAATATACATAGCATACTATTTTAATCTTCTTTTAATGGAAGATAAAGGCCAAAAAATTTTCCTAAATGTCAAATTTGTTACTATATATATTTAACAAAAGCTATTCATATAACTCATCAAAAGGAAATAAGACAACATATTAGGGGTAGAACAGGTAATTAAAAACTACATAAAATTACATAATTTTCCTGAAACTACAAATTATATATGGCAAAGAAATGATAATGAAAATATTTTGTTTAATATAAGACTTTATATAAAAATATTTTAAAATACCATGGCACCATAATTCTATTACAGTTTACTTATTAATCTCTATTCCTAGACAAAAAGAAATTTTTAATGTTCCTTGCACTTGACATCTGAGAAAGGCCCAAGGTTATTTAGTAATTCAGATGTGAAAAATTATGATGAAATCAACCCTGACTTTCCCATTGCAAAGTTAGATTTGCACAGCATCAAGCACACACTTTTCTTACATGTAGTAGTTGCTCAGTAAATATTTGTTGCATGAAGGTTGATTGAACACTTAATTAACTGTCTAAAAACCTGATTTTAGGAATTCATTTTACCCTCTTTGTCTGTGAAATCTTTGAACTGGTAGCAGAGAGGGCTTTTTTTCCTCTCACAGCAATGCTAAGAAGTGGGAAAATAAATCCAAATGTAGTATAACTCAAAGAGTCAGGTTCAATGTCTCTCACATGAATTTGACACTAAGTAGATCTTTATTTTATTATTCCACCTTTTTTTCCCCCAATGGCTTTGTGCATAAGTCTTTTTTTTTTTTCTGATTACTTTTTCAGTTGCAATACACAAAACAAAAAAGAAAAATAAAATGTCTTTGGGGTTTAAGCCCTCCATATATACTCTTTCTTAATGCTACTATCAAACAAACTTCCATTCCCTCCTGTTCATTTATTGAAGATTTTGGGGCCAGTTCACAGTCTAGTAGACCTTTTTTTGCTCTCTCTTAAAGAGATTTATATTTCCATGTATACGCAATCTGATAAACTCACCTTGATATTTCTACAACTTCTTAAATTCAGTGGCCTCACATATCCTCTACATCAATCACCCATCCTCTGGTCCACCTTCCTCTAAGATGTTCTAACACAAAATCTGAAGATCCAGTAGTCCACTCCCTTACCACCATTCATATGTCTTCCTGTTCAACTCCTGAGTTCTTTCCTATCCCCCCCCCCAACCTCAAGGACCTCATAGGGACCTTTAATACTTTGACCCCTCCATTTTCTTCTTTGTGAGCAATTCATAAGCTCTATGATCTCTCAGTTTTATTTTAGCCTCTATTTCGTCCCTATTTAGTTTGGACCTCAATTTTATTATAAGAACAGTAAGCCAAGCTATATAGAAGCATGTCTATTTTTGTTTGTTTGTTTTTACACCTTCCTACATCTCCTTTTTTTCATCCTCCCAGCAAAACTGCAAGGTAGTTAAGTACTGCTAGGAAATCACACAGTTCTAAATAGAAGGATCTCTATACATTCTTGGCCTCCAAACCAACTTCAGTGGGGCTCTAACAGGGTTTTCTAACTGCTAATCCTAGAAACATTGTATGACCCATTTCGAGGATCTCTCTGCTTCCTTTAACTAAACGGATTGTCTCCACTTTCTTCAGATTTTCTATTCTATGGTCTTCTGATATTGCATTGCTCAGATTTTCTTTGCGTCTTCCAACTTTTCTTACCTTCTCTTCTTGGCAGACTTCTATCCATACCTTTAATGGTAGTATTTCTCTCTTCCTCAGTCCATGCTCTACCCACTATACAGGTTCTCCCTGAGTAAGCTCATTCACTTTTTACATAATGGTAAATTACAGATCTATATTTCCAACTGAGATTTTACCGTGAATTCAGACTTGTATATCCAAAAGCATGCTGAATATCTAGTTCCACCTAGAAGGTCTGCAATACCTCAGACTCATCACACTTTACCTGGTTACTACTCCAATATCCATTCAACATCTTTGGCTGGTACCCTGAAAGGCACTTTTGTCTCTTTCTTCTCCTTCGCCTCCCATATTCAAGAAGTCAGTAAGTCCTGTCAAATTATTCCTATAAATATTTTCCTAATCTTTGTCTTGTCCATTTCTACTGCCTTCATACTGTCTCAGTCTTTCTTCTCCTCTGGCTTGGCAACTATTATATGATCATTATTTCTCCTGTCTTCTCTTTCTTCAGAATGGTCAAAATGATATGTGTAAAGAACAGTCTGGCCAAGTCACTTCTGCTCCTAATATATTCCCTATGGGGTAAAGTCTAATACCATATTTACCCCCTAATTAACTTTCCAGACCTTTTTCTCTCTTGCTCTTACCTTGTACACCATACGGATATATACCAGGAGTGTTATTATATACTATGTAACCACACACCCTCTCCTATATCCAGTCCTTCTTCTAGAAAATTCTGATTCAGCTTTTCTAACTCAGCTCAGAAATCACCTTCTCCAAGAAGACTTACCTGACTTCTCTATGGTTTTGTCTCAGCCACACGGATTAGGTGCCCAAGTGGTATCCTCAGTGTCCTGAGTATATGTTTATTTTTGTATTTGCCACATTGTGCTATAGTGCCATATATATATATATATGGGCTGTGCTGGGTGGCTTGCAAGACCTGTGTTCCAGGACCAGGGATTGAACCCAGCCCTCTGGCAGTGAAAGTGCCAAGTCCTAACCACTGGACTGCCAGGTAATTCCCTACATTGTGCTACAAACATATGTTTTATGTCTATAGCTGTAAACAGAAAATTTGTTACTTCAGGGTAAGTACTGTTTCTTATTCTGAGCACTTAACATAAAATGTGACAAAAGTAGAAGATTTAAAAAATATTTATTGAACTATTTAATACTTCAAGCATGCCAATATTTATCTGGACAGTCTGTTCAACTATCCTCTCTCTACGAATATGCTACATTTCGGTGGATTTGGGGCTGTCTGGCATGTTTTTTCCCCATCTTAACTAAAGGTTGAAAGTGATTCAGGCTTGCCTAGTCATGGATTGTTTTGGACACAATGGTTTGTTCAGAGATAGCTGCTTGACTAAACTAAGGCCAACCTGAATTTTTCTCAGATGTGACATATGAAACTAAGGGTGAGGCATTCTTTTCCACATGGGCTGCTAAGTTGGTAGAATGTGAATTTGTAGCTAATGGTAATAGCCATCTCCACCTGCCACAGAGGAATTCTTTTTGCAGAAGGAGACATGAAACCAAAAATTAGAAGGAAGCAGAGCTGAGAAACAATGAGATACAGTCCTGTTGATCTTGTGTGAACCTTAAAAGCAACTGTGTCTGAAATCACATTCTCCCTGATACTTCCCTGTTATATAAGCCAATGACATCCCTTAAGCTAATTGAGTTCGTTATTGATAATTTAAAGTAAGACTGACATCTAGAGCATCATTTAAAGCATGCTTTGATCCCCGAGTCTTCTCTAAACCTCCTAGCCCACAATATATAACTCCCTCTGGGTTCCATGGATCAATTTTCTATTGGCATCTTATATGTAACAATTAAGGTTGTCCAAGTAGAGGCAGAGTCAAGAGATGAAGTTATAGAATCATATAATTTCACACACACTTAAATCTATCCATACCAGGAACCAATGTATACACCTTGGTCTTCACCTTAGGTGAGGCAAAATGTGCTTACTTGTTCTATTTTTCTTCTTTCTTAAAATAATTTGAGTTGTATTTCTGCCTTTCACTTACAACTGAAAGAGTCCTGATGAGTATGCATGGACCTCAAAAGCTAGAGCCCCTGCTCTCAAGGAAGTTCTAGACCACTGACCACGGAGGAGAAAGACCTGTACTACAGTGTTCTATTCAAAGCGGCATGTAAAATGAATTGAGAGCCTAGAAGAAGAATTGATCATTTAAAATAAACTACAGATAAAAGCTAGAATAGAGGAACTATGGATAAAAGTTAGAGTTTAGACACAAAGAAACCCAGTAAATGCATAATTCATAGCTTTTGAATTAGTAAATAAAACCTGGAAAAATTGTTTTAAGAGGATATTATCTGGTTTTCTTTCAAAATCATTAAACCGTTTTCACTGAGAGAAGAGTATATAGAGAAAGCACCTCCTGTCTGGGCATAGAGTGGGTCAAGAGTAGTCCTCCCAAGTGGGCTTCTTTTGCAGTTGTCTCAATATATCTTAAAAGTAACAGTGCCCCTGTAGAAAATATATAGCTCTTAGTACATCCGGTGACAGGAATTGTTATAGCTAAGGGGGAAGACCATGTAAGCCTGTCTATTCTCATAGGTCAAAACTAAACTAACCGCCTTCCCCCTTGCTCTTTCTTCTGTATTTTCAATCTTAGCAAATGACACCATGGTGTATTTGGCACTAGAGCTAGAATATTGTAAGTCATTTTATATCCTCCCATTTCCCTCTTTCCCCACATCTGTTTTCTAACTGTAGTTTGTTCATTTCAATGCATCAGCATGAAAGCAGCAATATCTTCACAACCCGTTTCTTTCCATTCCTATTGCCTTAATTCTGATGTCACCACCTCTCTTCTTTATCTAACTGCATTTCCAGAGAGAAAGGCTTGCAAGAGTAAGCATGGATGTTTGTGAGCTAGACCAAGGGTAAATAACAAAAACCAAACAATACCAGAAACAATTGTGTGGAAAGAAAACACCCAGGTCAAATTGGAAAAAAAAAAATAAGGTGAGGCAATGTTTTGGTTTGGATTTAAGCATGGAGAAGGGGGTAGAGCAAGGTAGGATTAAAGATACGGAAGCAACCTAAGTGTCCATCGACAGATGAATGGATAAAGAAGATGTGGCGCATATATACAATGGAATATTACTCAGCCATAAAAAGAAACGAAACTGAGTTGTTTGTAGTGAGGTGGATGGAGCCAGAGACTGTCATACAGAGTGAAGTAAGTCAGAAAGAGAAAAACAAATACTGTACGCTAACACATATATATGGAATCTAAACAAACAAAAAAAATGATTCTAAAGAACCTAGGGGCAGGACAGGAATAAAGACTCAGATGTAGAGAATGGACTTGAGGACATGGGGAGAGGGAAAGGGTAAGCTGAGACGAAATGAGAGAGTGGCATGGACATATATACACTACCAAATGTAAAATAGATAGCTAGTGGGAAGCAGCCGCATAGCACAGGGAGATCAGCTCAGCGCTTTGTGACCACCTAGCTGGGTGGGATAGGAAGGGTGGGAGGGAAACGCAAGAGGGAGGAGATATGGGGATATACGTATATGTATAGCTGATTCACTTTGTTATACAGCAGAAACTAACACAGTAATGTAAAGCAATTATACTCCAATAAACATGTTAAAAAAATAAAGATATAAGAAAGAAAACAAGCAGTAGTTATTCTCTGAAGAATGCAAATACGAGGTGATCTGGATTAATTCTGAGGCTGGTGGCATTAACTATGGGGACCCATATGCACTTGCATAATTGAGCCACATTCATTAGTGTCTTGGATAAGGTGGACCTGCAGGACCTTTGTTTCAATCCCCCCACCTCCACTGAATTTTCCACATTACTGAGAGTCTTGCCCCTCAGTTACCTGTTCATATTTCTCTCCTATTTAAGACCATTAAGTGGTTTTCTAATGGCCACTCTCAGCATGAAAGCCATGCTAATAACTATCAACTGATCTTGATCCTTAGTGCCAGTGAAACAGAAAAGAAGGCACTGGCAACATCCAAGACAGGAAGTAGTATCAAGTGTGACCAGTCTGTGCAACACACTATGTGTACAATCACTGTGGCTAGAATAGCCAGGTCTATGGGAGAAACAACTGCACTGAATTGACCATAATCCTCCAGCTCCCTTGCACTGGTCATGCAGGGCTGCTATGTGAACATACTGCATCTCTTATTATGCTTGCTACATTTATGTCCTTAATCAAAACTCTGATTTTTTTTTTCTTCTCCTGAGATTTTATATAATTTCTGTTGGACCACTCAGGAAAAAAAACTAAGAAATGGATTGAGGAGCAACGTCTAGGTCCAAATACCCCTTCCTTCAAGAGTGGAGAATCATTATACATTCAGCAGTGGAAGCCACATTAGCACACTAAATAGGGCCAAACGGCCTCACGCACAGGTCTCTTCAGCCTCTTTCCCCATCAGTTGAAAGAGGGTGGTCCCTCCCCAGCGCCTGGTAGGATGGTGACTTTGGCACTTGTATCCAACAGAATCATAAAAGTTTGAGTCCCTCCCCTGCTGGAAGTTCCCCAGCATATTCAGATGGGTGATTACTGTCTTTGTCCCTTCTTGGGGACAAAGAGATCTTGGCCTCTTGCCCATCATCTTTCTCCATAAAGCAGCTAAATGTGGATTGGAAAGCAAGGGAGGGAGAAAGTGGCTTTATGCCAGTAAGCATGTTCTATTGCCAAATAGTTGTGCCCTCTCAAAATTCATATGTTGAAATCTTAATGCCCAATGTGAAGGTGTTAGGAGTTATTAAAAGGGATAGGGAGGTGCTTAAGTCACAAAGGCGGTGCTCTCATGAATTGGATTAGTGCTCTTGAGCTCACTAGCCCCTTCCACCACGTGAGTACATGATCCGAAGTCTGGGACCTGGAAGGAAGCCCTACCTTGGCCATGGTGGTACTCTGATCTCAGACTTCCAGACTCCAGAACTGTGAAAAATAAATTTCTGTTTCTTATAAGCCACCCAGTTTGTGGTATTTTGTTATAGCAGCCTGAACGGACTAAGACAGCACAGAATATTTACTTGTGATTTTGAGCTGAACTGGGACTGCTGGTGGTTCAATTAAAGAAAAAAATGTTCAGTACTGTCTGTTCATGCAAAGACTTACATCAGGAGGCAAGGTCATCATTATTATCACAATCTACGTCAGTTTTGGGGACACCCTGACTCAACGACTACAGCCATACTGCTTTCAGCTAGATCTATGGTGTTTACTCTTTTGGGCTGACTCAAGCTTGACTTACACTTTTTGTCAAGGGGTGCACCTATCTAAGGTCATTTGCTTCCCATTGTCATGATAGCATCTCTTAAATATCACTTGGTTTTAATGTACAGACTGGAGGGGTTTTCCAGGGTAGCAGCTCTGACCACAAGAACTTATCTAGACGTATTTGGGTCATTTCTCATTCTCCAGTGGGTGACCTTCATCAGTATTTTTGATACAATTCTCCCCAGGAGCCTCGGAATACTAAGCAAACTGTCATTTATGGACAAAGCATTATTTATCTTAGAACAATCTCCTTAAGAAGACCAAAGCTCCCTTAGAGCACATAAGACCCCCCTGCCCAAAACCCTGAGACATTATTTTGGATAAAGAGTTCAAGGAAGGCCACAGTGAGGAGATATTTTAGAAAGATCTGATTAAAGTATGAAAATGAACCATGTTGGTATTTGGGAGAAGTGTGATCCAGAAAGGAAAAGAGCAAGTTCAAGGATCTTGAGGCAAGAGCTCACAGGGTATATCAGAGGAACAACAAAGAAAGTGGGACTGGAATGGTGTGAAGGGAGAGCCGTGTGGCAGGCAATTGTTAATTCCAATACAATGTCTAAAGGATGAACTATCAAAATATCAATCATCATGAAGTATGATTCATGATTACACTTCAATATTCATCCATTAGAAAGTCATAATGTTGTATGTTTTTTCATATTTATTCACTCATATCCTCTCACTCTTCCCTGTTTTACCTTCTCTGTCTCCTTCTCTTTTACTTTTCCTCTTTGGTCTTAACCTTTAACCCTAGTAGGGGATTACGCTTTATTAAGTTTAATATTTATGGTGTGTTTGCTCAGAGTGTTAAATGCACTTTGTTCCAATACTAAAAATGGAAAGAATATGCCCACTTCCTTTTGAGAATGTGGAAGAAGATGTCAGGAGATGCAAAGGTTAACACGTATGTGAAATCGAGAATGATTATATTGGCCGCTGAGTAAACAAAGAAAAGGAGACAGCTCTGCTCTCTTATTGTAATTGCAAATTTATTTTTTATAGTTTCTACAGTTTCTATTTTCCTTTAAACTGCCTTAATCTGTCTTCCTGCTGTGACCTATTTCCAGTAATGCATATTCAGTATAAAAATAGTAGATCAAATCATATCAGAATTCAAGCTACTCCTTGTCGTGCAGAAACATGTACTTCTACATAACACTGAAATCACTTTCCCTCATACTAATTATTTAATTTCCATAAAACACTGAGAGTATTCTGCCATTAAGTCTTCACATTTAAAACTTGTTTTGTAATATTTTAATAGTTCTTTTAAACAACATAGTGAGGAAATACACTTACTATTTTATAGATCCAGCAATTGAGCTGTTGGAAAGTTAAAATATTAATCTAAGGCCATACAATGAGGTTATGTTTATGCTTATAACCAGAGTGTCATTTCAGTTCAAATGAGAGTTGACTGAATGAAAAATTCATCAGTCAAACTGACATGACCAAAATGATCAACTGTTAGGATTGACCATTCCAGGCTGCTATTTCTCAAACTGTGGCCCACAAATTGTCTGCATTGAAATCTCTACAATGTTGATTAAAACACAGATTCTGTTTCTTACCACAAATCTACTAATAAAAAGATTTCCAGGGCTAGGGCCCAGGACTCTGCATTTTAAACAAGTATCCCAGATGATTCTTGTAGATGCTAAAGTTTGACAATTATAGTTGTTAGCAAAGTACAATTAAGGTATTTCTTGAACTTCACTTTTTGGGAAAGTAACATTATAATAAGACCTGGGGGTCTAGTATCCAGTCAGGTGGAAATTACTGATGCTACGTAAGCCGTGGAGGAGTGAAGCAGAGCTTGCCAAAGGTTTAACAATTCTGGATGTTCTTTCAGACATTAAATGCAGCTCTTCAGGCTTCCTGCAAAAATCTGAAAATGTTCTCTTTATTTGGATTTCATATATGTAACAAATTGTCCCCAAGGAGCCAAACTGTGGTGTACATATATGTGTATGGGTAATTAAGGAAAAATAAAGTTCTGTAAACTATTTAATTTTTTGTGTGTTTCAACTATTTAATAAGACCACAAAATGTAAAAAACAGAGATGATTTCACTTTTTCCTTAAGGAACATCCAATGCAATTTCCCCAGTAATTGAAGAATACTTCTGACAACATCTTACCGGTAGTAAGAGCTAATAACAACTGCAACAGTAACACTAACGTGTACCCTGGTCTTACATGAAAAGTGTGTATCATACTTCACAATGCAGCCCATTCCACTGTTTTACAGTTCAAATTATTAGGAAATGCTTTGTTATATTAACCTAAATTTGATTGCTTATGATTTTCATGGTACTCTGGTGGCAAATAGAAAATGCTAATTTCCTCATCACCTCTCAGCTGGAGTATTTCCACCACAGGCTCACTCCCACCCAATTTTTCAGACAATGCTGACCAAGACAGGAATTATATTAACAGCTACAGTCCCCAACAAACGGTCAAACATTACTGCTGCAACTATAGCTGTGAAGTGCAGTAAGTCTGTGATGAGTCCTAGATATCCTAGACCACTTGTTCAAAACCTTTTAGCTCGCATCCTTTTCATCTCCACTGAAGCTTCTTGTCCTCATTAGGATGTCTGTTGCCTTCATACCTCTCATGCTCTCTCTCTCTCTCTCTGTTATTCTTCCTCCTAAGTTTACTTCTTCTCTTAGCTAAACTGGACATATTCAGTGTACCAATTCTTTCTCTTACCAGGATATTCACGATTCCCTACCTTGAATCAATACAACAATCTTCTTTTTAACTCCGGTAAGCAATCACTGCCAATTTAGAATTCTACTGCCTGATGCAAAAATCGCTTCAATTACCATATTCACCATAAAAATTCCTTTGTTTACTCATTTGTACACTCATTCAATAAATCTTTACTGACTACCTACTCAGCATCTAACATGCCTGAGGCAGACCTCTGTATATTATCGGATTCTCCTGCCCATCACTTCCTTTTTCAGCAAATGACTTAGACTTCTTTGCAAAGAACATTGATGGAAGCATGAATCCTGCTAATTCTATCCATTCCCCCCAACCTATCACCATAAATTTAAATACAGTTATTTCTGTTTTTAAAATGAGAATTTGTTCCAACACAATTGACACATTAAGAAACAATTTAAGCATAGCAAATTTTATGTTTGCTAATGCACGATTTCATTCATGAGAAACACCAGGTAAGCACAGAAAGCTGCACTAAGTTGAACAGAGCTGCATTGAAATAAATGAAATGCACCCATGAACACACCTTGAACATCTATCAGCTCAGTCTCCCCATTGTGTTATAAGCCACACCCATCCACATCTGGCATTGCTACTTTTAGGCCAAAGTTAGCTAAACCTCCTTCCGCCACTTCACAATAACTCTCAAGCTGCCACCCTTCCAAAATCTACTTCTACAAGTAAATTTCTTTTTTTTTTTTCAAGGTAAATCTGTCATATTTATCATAGTGTCTTGTGGGATGGTCAGTTTTATGTGTCAGCTTGGTTAGGCCACGGTAGTTGGTCAAACAGAAGTCTGGACATTGCTATGAGGTATATTTCAGCTAACATTTATATCAGTAGACCTTTAGTAAAGCAGGTAACCCTCCATCATGTGGGTGGGCTTCAACCAATCAACTGAAGGCCTTAAAGGAAAACAAACTGAGGTTCCCGAGCCAGAGAGAATTTGGCCTCCAGACTGTCCTAGAACTTGAGTTGCAACATCAACTTTTCCCTGGTTCTCTGGACTGCCATCCTGCCCTGCACATTTTAGACTTGCCAGTCTTCTAACAGAGAGAGACAGAGACAGAGAGAAACAGATAGATAGATATACACTATTGGCTCTGTTTCTCTGGAGAATCCTGACTAATATGGCTGGTGACTCTTAGGAACATATATGAAAGATTATATGGACCTGACTGCATCTCTGAACTCATTCTTATTGTTTTCCAGCCATTTCCAAGAACTGGGCACTTCTTTTGTATCAGACAAACTTTTTCTTCTCTGTTCTATATTCCATCTCTTCCTATTTCCACTGGAATCTTGCCATTTCACTTTTTCTTTTTTCCTATCGTGTTTCTCTCTTTCGTTGTAGTTCCTTTCCTTCATAATGTAAGCTCAGACCACAAGGGCCAGAAGTTGGAGAGGAATGGAGAGCTATTAGGATAGTTTTATCTTAGCTCATAGAAGATAATAATGTTATAAAAGCAAAAATAAACAAATGAGACCTAATCAAAATTACAAGCTTCTGTACATCAAAGGAAACCACAAACATAATGAAAAGACAACCCACAGAATGGGAGAAAATATTTGCAACTGATGCAACAGACAGGGATTAATTTCCAAAATATACAAACTGTTCATACAATGCAATAACAAAAAAACAAACAACCCAATTGAAAAATGGGCAGAAGATATAAATAGACATTTCTCCGAAGGAGACTTACAGATGGCCAATGGACACGTGAAAAGATGCTCACTAATTATTAGAGAAATGCAAATCAGAACTACAATGAGGTACCACCTTACACTGGTGAGAATGGCTATCATTAAAAAGTCTACAAATAACAAATATTGGAGAGGTGGGTGGAGAAAAGGGAACCCTCTTACACTGTTGGGGGGAATGTAAACTGGTGCAGCCATTACGGAAAACAGTATGGAGGTTCCCCAAAAAAGTAAAAATAGATTTGCCATAAGATCCAGAAATCCCACTCCTGGGCACATACCTAGACAAAACTGTAATTCAAAAAGATACACACACCCCTAAATTCATAGCAGCACTTTTTACAATAGCCAAGACATGGAAACAACTTAAGTGCCCATCAACAGATGAATGGATAAAGATGTGGTATATATATACAATGGAATATTACTCAGCCATAAAAAAGAATGAAATGATTCCATTTGCCACAACATGATGGACCTAGAGATTATCATACTAAGTGAAGTAAGTCAGAAAGACAAAGACGAATACCAGACAATATCACTTATATGTGGAATCCAAAATATGACACAAATGAACACATCTACAAAACAGAGACAGACTCACAGGCATAGAGAACAGACTTGTGGTTGCCACAGGGAGCGTCGGGGGAGGGATGGATTGGGTTTGGGATTAGCAGAGGCAAACTAGTATATATAGGATGCATAAACAACAACGTCCTACTGTATAGCACAGGGAACTGTATTCAATATCCTGTGATAAACCAGAATGGAAAAGAATATGAAAAAGAGTATATATAGGTATAACTGAATCACTTAGCTGTACAGTAGAAATTAACACAACAGAAATTCTTCAGCTTTAGCTCCTTAATGATCTCTCCTCTGAACATTTAAAAATTTATAAACCTAAAGGTCATAGAGTCAAATGTCTTCCAAACAGTATGATGGAAAGTTCTGCTTTCTCAATGTACTCATCACTTCCACTACAGCAACAACATTTTCAGTGTTGATAAGTGTACCATTCGGCCACAATGTGTAGCACAGCAGACCCTGATGATGCCAATGAACTCTTCATGGTTTCTTAATATAGCCCACTGGGTTTATGTGGAATCAGCAAATTAGAAAATTACTGTAACATTTAGTTGTATTAATTCCCTCCAGGCTGATTCAATGGCATATATAGCAAGATGAGATTTCCATGTGACACAATCAACAGTCACAATGAACTGAAAAAATCAAATTACCCTAAACCTTAAAACTCCTAAAATTGATTACTACCTTCCTCAGCTATGCTATTTTCTGCAATGAAAACAATAAATACTTCTTAGCTACCAAATCCATAAAAACATCTTTCATTTCTCGCGGAGTGAATTTTCTTTCTAAAGAACAACTGCATATAATGCTGAACAAAAATAACAAAAACTGGATTTGAACCCTGGCTTTACTATTTACTAGCTGTGTGACCTTGAACAAGTTACTTAAATGATCTGCGTCTCTTTCTTTATGGATAAAATAGGGAAAAAAATACTTATTTTTAGGGTAGATGGAGGATACAAAGCAAATATGTATTTTAAGTACCTAATACAGAGATTGGTATTTATTATGTACAAAATAAAATAGCAGAGTCTTTATAATGTTCAAAATATAAGTACATACTATATTTGTACTGTAAAATCATTTACAAAATCAATGTATGCAATCTGACGTATACGTCAAAGGAAAACATTGTTACTTTCTCTCATAAAATCAACATATGCATATTTTAAAATTTTCACAGAATTCAGAAGTGAATATGAGAAATAAAAGAAACTCTGTTTATATCATTCTCAAGATGATAACCACTATTAACGATTTGCTAAAAATGCTGTCAGATATTTTTATGAGTACATTTTCTGCTAAAAAGGGAGCCACGTTATAGGTATTATTCTGTAACTGTTTTTCACTTAATTTGTAAGAAAAATTTCCTAGTCACTTAGCCATCTCTAATAGCAACTGAGTACTTATTTGTGTTTATCACATAATTCAGGAAGAACTTCTGTCTTTGTTTGTAACCAGCGCAAGAATCCTAGGAAGAGAGAGAAGGCAGCCTTTGCTAAGAAAATGCTACAATAATCCCACTGTAAGATGGAGAGTGGCATCCTGGCTGTCAGGCTGGCAACTGGAAGTCCAGAGGAAGACGGCATCTCCCCTCCCTGAGGAGGGAGGAGAACATGGATGCCCTGGAGAGGTGAAGAGTGAAAAAGACCAGATGCAAAGAGGGAGGAGCTAGCAGAGCTAAGGGGTGTGTGTGTGCGTGTGTGTGTGTGTGTGTGTGTGTGTGTGTGTGTGTGTGTGCGCGCGCTGGGAGGGGGGAGTACACAGAGAAGACCTGCCTAGCAATGTGGAGATGTGGCAGAGAAGAAAGGAGAGACATGTCTAATGGAATGTTTCAGTAACTCATAGGCCCTGTGAAGTAAAACTAAAAATAGCATAATGTGCTTTATATGATTATTTTGTTATGGAAACTGGAAAAGGGATTGGTGAAGGGTGGGAAAAATGATAGCCATATGTATATTGGGGAGGGGAGTTGATATCTGGATAATCAATTGAAAGAGTATAATTTATTTAAGTGATGTCAAATAGATGACACATCAGTCAAAAAGAGTCCTTAAGAAGGACACTTTGAATATGTATCTTTGCATTTACTTCTCCCATTGGTTTATTAGGTTTACATAGCTAATTGACACACTTATTGACCTGTAAGTCAGGTTATATACCTTTCCTACTATCCAAGAATCCCCAAAGATGTTCAACCTCTTTCTTCCTATAAGAATTCCATTCTAAATAAAAAGTTCATTCTTTGTTTCCCAAATACATCATGAAATTTTTTATCTTTGAATTTCTTACTCATAGTTAACCAAACATTTATGAATATAAATTTTATGAATTTCTATGAAAGCAATGAATTTAAATTCTATACTTTCTTAAAACTTAAGCTTAAGATTTATTATCTCCATGAGTCCATAATGATTTCTTTCTTATCAAATTCTTTGTCACTTGTCACTTGCTACCCCTTGATTTGGGGTGCTTGTCATATTGTACACATTTCCTGTCTGCAAAACTGGACCATGAAGTTAGAAATGCCATCTCATCGACGGGACTTATTTTAGTACTCATTCAATGAAAGGCTACCATAAATATTTATCTTAAAACACTCATATTTTGAATTTCATATTTAATAATTTCATACGTAAAGGATTTCAAAAAGGAACCATATCCTCAAATTGCTGAAACATTATGATTGCCCCCAGAGGAAAATTTCTGAGTTGAATAATAGTTTGCATTTTGTTCCACACAATTCCTGTTACAAATTCAGGTTCTGAAAATAATGATTAAGAGACAGTTAATAATAACTGTATATTTACTACCAGAGACTATTCTTAAATCCTTATATAATTATTATATTTAATCCTTACAACAGCCAGTGAGATACGCAATACCATTTACTGAAATTTATTGTTGAATATACTAAGGATTAAAATATTGTAAATAACATACCTAAGAATATACAGCTAGTAAGTACTAGAGTTGGGAATCAAATTCAAGAGTGCTTGACTCTAGTTTTAAACCAGTATTGCAACTAAGCTTAAATTGAACTACACTTCTTAAAGAGCTTGTGTTGACTCATTCTTCAAATAATTTTTTAGATTAATTTGCTCTAATAAAATAAGAGGCTGAAGTTAGTTTTGCTTTGTGAGTTAATATAATGAAGCAATATCCTCTTGAAAATCCTCTAGGATTTAAAATAAACTCTAGGTAAAAGGCAGACAAATTAGCATAACATTCATATTAATGCCTCCCAAAGTGTGTTACACAAGAAGTCAATTCTTTGGAATCTATGCAGTGCTAGATATATTATTTTCAAAGGGGCTTTGGTTACTCATTATGGTGATGGATGACTGTGATGAAAATATCAACATATGTCTAAGTTTTTCCTTCAGTATTTCTCCCATAAATATAACATAGTGATATAGAATGAAGATTATTTAATGAGACAAGCAATGGGATTATTTGCAGTGGTTGCAAGTAAATCTGATTTTCAAATTGTAAAGTGTGACATTCCTCATGATATTACCTACTGATTTTATTTGACCTTACTATTGTTAGAATTAAGAAATGTCTGAACAGACAACAACTAGTTCAATAGTTTTCAATAAACTGACCGTGCCTCATTATAAAATGATGTATACACCAAAGGGAGACAATTTTCTTAAGGAGAGACAATTTTTTTAATACATATGACTAATGGATTAGATGTAGCAGACCGTCAGTGCACAGCCTGATAGGTGTATAGAATTTGTCATCAGCTATCAAAGCTATACTTAATTATCTAACACACAGATACCTCAAATATGAGAAAATGAGTACAGAAAAATTCAGTCAATTTAAATATATAAGAAAATATTTTGTAGATATAATTCTTTGTACTGTGCTTTGTACTGTGGTTCAATTGTCCTGAACATCACACATAAGTGGGTTGAACTTGAAGGTGCACAAGAGAATAAGTTGAACTATCCACACTTGCAGTTAGCAAAGTTGAGCGCATTTTATATTTTACATAAATAAATACTGTATTTCTAAGTAATACATAATATTAAGTTCCAAGGGAGGTTAGGCAAGAGCTAGAAAGTGGCACATCCAGCATATGCAGTATGGCTTCAAGTTCCATACTTGTAAATGCTCTGACGCTGCCCCTCCTGAATAAATTTAACCAATTACTGTTCACAGCTCTAGGCCATCCTATATGCTCAAATTATTCAGCCCTCAATTCATTAGAGTCAGAATTCCGCCTCTCTGAACTGTTAGTAAATTCCTAATTGAAAATCCTATGTCTAAGCTCCTGTCTTTGCGCAGCAAATACTCTGGAATATTGGATTTTGAGGAAAGGCAAATCATCTCTAAATGAGTTTCTTCACCATAACCTTGGTCAGATAGGAGACTGGTCAGAGACTCCTTCGAAACGCCAAGTTCATCTTGGAGTAATCAGTTAGAATGTGAGGCGTGGTAGGAAGAGCTATCTAGTGCTTGGGCTGCAATTGACGACTTTCCCACTTTCTAACTGTGTGATCTCAAAGAACTTAACATTTCCTACCTTGGCAACAGCCATAAGTGAAGGGTATGGTCCAATATCTGATAGGCATTAAAACGGCAGCTTCTGTTTCTCAAAGAGTCTCTGTGTTAACAGGACCAAATTAAGATTAACCCTGAGTCTTTATCATATTCAAATGTCTAATGATTTGAGGATGGATTGATACATATATTTTTCATCTTTCTTATAAAAAGAAAAATTATTCCCTAAAGAATTGATTCTATGATATTAATTTTTGAACAAAGGAATTTATAAGAGGAATGCTTGTTCCTTTAAGCACAAGGAAAATTATAATATAATATAAATCTGTGAAACGTACAAGTTTGTTGAAAAATCATTATTGAGAGCATTTCTCTTTGGCGTTTTGAATCCATGTTAAGTGTACTTTCTTTCTTTTTAAAAATAAATTTATTTATTTATTTATATTCATTTTTGGCTGCATTGGTCTTCTTGCTGCACACGGGCTTTCTCTAGTTGTGGCGAGCAGGGGCTACTCTTCGTTGTGGTGCGTGGGCTTCTCACTGCGGTGGCTTCTCTTGTTGTGGAGCATGGGCTCTAGGACTGCGGGCTTCAGTAGTTGTGGCACACAGGCTCAGTAGTTGTGGCTCGTGGGCTCTAGAGTGCAGGCTCAGTAGTTGTGGTGCACTGGCTTAGTTGCTCCGTGGCATGTGGGATCTTCCCCGACCAGGGCTCGAACCCGTGTCCCCTGCACTGACAGGCAGATTCTTAACCACTGCGCCACCAGGGAATCCCTTAAGTGTACTTTCTATCTCCAAACAGGAAGCAGTTGTTTAGCCAGGTTTTTCACAACATATATATTCACAAAATGCTGCAGAGTTAGAAACAGTCTCTTGCTTGTGAAAGGAAATGTTAAATATAGTTACTAAGATGAGCCCTGGATCAATACATCAGTATAGTTCAGGTTTCCTGATTTCCAGAAAGATGTGAAGCCTGATGTGAACTAATACATAATTGAAGTTATAAAGAGAAGCCATTGTTACTTAGGGGCATTTTCCTCAGAAAAGTATTGTTTCCTCTCCCACAAATCATGCCTACTATGTAGTTCTGAAAAGTAGCTTTTGCCAGAATATCCTAATGATCAATTTAATCTCTAAAGACCCTTCTTCACCTTTCATTCCTGTTAGTTAAAGTGATTTTATGTGTCAATTTGACCAGATCACAGGGTCCCCAGATAGTTTATCAAACATTATTCTGGGTGTGTCTGTGAGGGTGTTATGGATGAGATTAACATCTGAATTAGCAGCCTGAGAATAGCAGATGACTCTTCTCCAGTGTGGGTGGTACCCATCGAATCAGCTGAAGGCCTGAATAGAACAAAAAGGTTGACCCTCCTGCAAGTGAGGGAAGTCCTCCAGCCAGATTACATGAGCTGAGACACTGGTCTCTTCCTATCTTCAGATTTGAACTGAAATGTCGCCTCTCCTGGGTCTTGAGCCTGTCAGCTTTCAGACTAGAACATCAGCTTCCCTGGTTCTCAAGATTTTGGACTCAAACTGGAACCACACTATCAGTTGTCTTGGGTCTCCAGCTTGCTAAGTGCAGAGCTTGGGACTTCTCAGCTTCCATAATCATGTGAACTACCTTATAATATTTTTTTAAAATTTTATAATGTATATCTATTTCCTCATATAATTTAAAGAAAGAATATATAATAATATAATCCTTATAATTTATATTTACACAATATATATTTCTCCATACATATTATCACCTATTGGTTCTCTTTCTCTGGAGAAGCCTAATACAGTAAGTTATAGACGCATTTAAGTAACATGGCTACATAACAGAAGAATTTCCTTTCATCAGATAACTTGAGATAAAACAGCTCCTTGTTCCCAAATATGAGTTTAATTAATTTGTATTTTTGTCCAATAATGTGATCTTTATTTGGGAAAAATGTTCCAGTTTAGAAAACATTACAATTTATTTATTTATCTCTATGTAGAAATTTATTGAAAGATTGGATTCTTCTTGCCACTCCACTTCAGTTTTTCTCCCGCTTCCCTATCAAACTCAAGGGTCATCAGGAGTTGCAAAAATAGTTTTTACTATTAACCCAAGAAAAACAGAGAGTTTTGCTCAAATGTACTTAAGAGCTTTTGGAGCTATTGGCTATTTATTAATTCTATGCTCTACCTAAATTATTATAGATCGATAACTACAGTTTAATAAATAGTTACTGATCCCTCCTTACTTACATAATTATGGTCTATAGTAGAAAATAAAGAGAAATTTGACAGAGTGCCCACATTCAGAGGCTGCATTAATCACGGTTCTCTAGAGAAACAGAACCAATAGGTTTTTACTTATTTATTTACTTTTTATGAGGAATAGCTCATGCAATTATAGAGGCTGAGAAGTTGCACCATCTGCCATTTGCAGTTGAAGACCCCAGTGGTGTAATTCAGTCCAAGTCTGAAGATCTGAGAACTAGGGGAGCCAACGGTGTAAATCCCAGTCTAAGGGCAGGAGAAGATAAGATGAGATGTCTTAGCTCAAACAGTGAGGCAGGGGAAAAGGACACGAATTCCTTCTTTCCCTGCCTTTGGTGTCTTTCAGGCCCTCAATAGATTTAATGATGCCAACCTACACTGAAAAGGGCAATCTACTTTACTGAGCTAAAATCTCATCTGGAAGCACCCTCACAAACATACCCAGAAATAATGTTTAATCTGAACACCCTGAGGCCAGTCAAGTTGATACATAAAATTAACCATCGTAGGAGGCTGAAATAACTTATTACCTAGTCTCTCCTCACTCTCATTTTTATTTAGTCATTTGATTGCTTGATTGTAGTAAGTGTAATACATGAATTCACTAAATTCGCAACACATAGAAAGAACCCTCCTTGACACCAAATCCCTAAAGACCAGTTGATGAATATGGGCAAAGGAGGAGGGTCAAGATTTTGTTGCTGAACTGACCTGGGCACCTGCCAATTGTAGAATATACCTGCAATTACCTGGGGAAAATGTGTGCACGATGACTTTCCCACAGGGGCCAGTGGCAGCAAGACTTTCTCTTAGTAAGTTTTTCATCAGTAGACATGAACAAATGGGAAAGAAAAAACTAAGCTGAATTTGTCTTTAAACCATAAGGATTTTTATTTTATCCTTTTTCTATTATAACCTTGTTTTTGTTTCTTTACTCTTGGCTCTTTATATTGTCTTGGTACCTGTTACAAAATTTATGTGTTACATCTAAAAGTGTTACGAGTCAGATTCCAGGTTCTAAAGGATGACTGTGGTCTGCATAGCAGAGTGGTGAAGTACAAGGGCTTTCTAGTCAAATGAACATGTATTTGAAAGACGATTCTACTTTTTTTTACAGGTAAACCTATACTTAGGTTTCTAAATTAAGATTGGAATAAAAATATTACTAACCTCAGGATTGTGGCAAAAACTACATTCAATGATATAAAAGGCGATGGGGTCATTCTACATACCGGTTATTCTCTGATTGTAGGAGGGGTGAGATATTATCCCCTAGTAGAGTGTTCAGAAGGTGCAGAGAGGGGATGAGTGACTTATGTAACTTCAGTTGCCTTTCTCCCTTTGAAATTTCATGCCTTAGACTCTCATTTCTACATTATACCAACACAAAGATAGGGCTTCAGATAAACACCATACCTAAATAATATTTAGTTACTTATTCATTTTCTGGATAAGACTAATTGAAAGAGAACAAAATTCATTTAATCCTTAAAAACACAGTTAATGTCACTGTTTGCAGATGACATGATACTATACATAGAGAATCCTAAAGATGCTACTAGAAAACGACTAGAGCTAACCAATGAATTTGGTAGAGTAGCAGGATACAAAATTAATGTACAGAAATCTCTTGCATTTTTATAAACTAATGATGAAAAATCTAAAAGAGAAATTAAGGAAACACTCCCATTTACCACTGTAACAAAAAGAATAAAATACTTAGGAATAAACCTACCTAGGGAGACAAAAAACCTGTATGCAGAAAAATATAAGACACTGATGAAAGAAATTAAAGATGATACCAAGAGATGGGGAGATATATCATGTTCTTAGATTGGAAGAATCAATATTGTGAAAATGACTATACTACCCAAAGCAATCTACAGATTCAATGCAATCCCTATCAAACTACCAATGTCATTTTTCACAGAACTAGAACAAAAAATTTCATAATTTATATGGAAAGACAAAAGACCCTGAATAGCCAAAACAATCTTGAGAAAGAAAAATGGAGCTGGAGGAATAAAGCTCCCTGACTTCAGAGTATACTACAAAGCTACAGTAATCAAGACAGTATAGTACTGGCACAAAACCAGAAATATAGATCAATGGAACAGGATAGAAAGCCCAGAGATAAACCAAGGCACATATGGTCACCTTATCTTTGATAAAGGAGGCAAGAATATACAAAGGAGAAAAGACAGCCTCTTCAATAAGTGGTGCTGGGAAAACTGGACAGCTACATGTAAAAGAATGAAATTAGAGCACTCCCTAACACCATACACAAAAATAAACTCAAAATGGATTAAAGACCTAAACGTAAGGCCAGACACTGTAAAACTATTAGAGGAAAACATAGGCAGAACACTCTATGACATAAATCACAGCAAGATCCTTTTTGGCCCACCTCCTAGAGAAATGGAAATAAAAACAAAAATAAACAAATGGGACCTAATGAAACTTAAAAGCTTTTGCATAGCAAAGGAAACCATAAACAAGACGAGAAGACAACCCTCAGAATGGGAGAAAATGTTTGCAAATGAAGCAACTGACAAAGGATTAATCTCCAAAATTTACAAGCAGCTCATGCAGCTCCATATCAAAAAGCAAACAATCCAATCCAAAAGTGGGCAGAAGACCTAGATAGACATTTCTCCAAAGAAGATATACAGATTGCCAACAAACACATGAAAGGATGCTCAACATCACTAATCATTAGAGAAATACAGATCAAAACTACAATGAGGTATCACTTCACACTGGTGAGAATGGCCATCATCAAAAAAATCTACAAGCAATACATGCTGGAGAGGGTGTGGAGAAAAGGGAACCCTCTTGCACTATTGGTGGGAATGTAAATTGATACAGTCACTATGGAGAACAGTATGGAGGTTCCTTATAAAACTACAAATAGAACTACCATATGACCCAGCAATCCCACTATTGGGCATATACACTGAGAAAACCATAATTCAAAAAGAGTCATGTGTCACAATATTCATTGCAGCTCTATTTACAATAGCCAGGACATGGAAGCAACCTAAGTGTCCATTGACAGATGAATGGATAAAGAAGATGTGGCACATATGTACAATGGAATATTACTCAGCCATAAAAAGAAATGAAATTAAGTTATTTGTAGTGAGGTGGATGGACCCAGAGCCTGTCATAAAGAGTGAAGTAAGTCAGAAAGAGAAAAATAAATACCGTATGCTAACACATATATATGGAATCTATAAAAAAAATGGTTCTGATGAACCTAGGGGCAGGACAGGAATAAAAACACAGACATAGAGAATGGACTTGAGGACATGGGGAGGCGGAAGGGTAAACTGGGATGAAGTGAGAGAGTAGCATGGACATATACACACTACGAAATGTAAAATAGATAGCTAGTGGGAAGCAGCCGCAGGGAGACCAGCTCGGTGCTTTGTGACCGCCGAGAGGGGAGGGATAGGGAGGGTGGGTGGGAGGGAGATGCAAGAGGGAGGAGATATGGGAGTATATGTTTATGTATAGCTGATTCACTTTGTTACACAGCAGAAACTAACACAACATTGTAAAGCAATTATAGTCCAATAAAGATGTTTAAAAAAAAAACCAACACAGTTAAACAAGTTTTCTACCTTCATTAAATACACTATCCTAAAACAATCTCAGAGGTAAGTTAGCATACATAAACAAAACCACAATTTTTAAAAAACCTATTCTAATCAAATATAATAATATTCCAAGATATCTTCATCTAGTTCAACAATATACAGGAGGACTAAAATCAACTACCAAAAAGAGCAAAAAGAGAGCTCTGAATAAGGGCTTCTGCCATATCTACCTACATCATAGATATCCTTAAGGTGAAGGGATCAGGGGGTGGGGGGAATCTGGCGAGAAGCCAAGAAAGGGAAGGAATGCCAATGTTTTTACTCATATATCAAATCTGACTCTCAGAGTGTAATGGAGAATAAATGATTCACTTGTCATCTGATTGACAGTTGACAACACCACGGTAAGATCTGTCAGCTCAGGGCTGGGAATGAGAGTGTCTGGCATTGGGGAGAATGGGGGGAAATCCCTTAAGGCGAAAGCTTTTGTTTTTGGAGCAGACGGCACGGAGTTTTCTAAATGTTGCACTGCAATTATAGCAAAGGTTTTAGCCTACATGGTCTGATACTACAGTTGGGTGAGATGGGTGAAATCTGAGGGGACATCCTATAGAGAAACTATGGAAAAGAGTAAAAGGAAGGCATGGGGCATATGGCAGATAAAGTGGCCAAATGAAGACCAGAGAGATACATGCAAAGACAAACATTATTTTAAAAGTTTTGCATACCTGGCTTTTTTCAGGTGCAATTATTATACAAGTGTAACTAAAATAATCTAACATGGAATTATTTTTCCTTCTTGCTATACATTCATTCATACCATTTCTATGACTGTTTAATCATAAGAGGTGGAATACCAACTGCATGGATACAAATGCCACTCTGAACAAACTGAACCTGTGCTGAAAAAACATCTACCCCTGGACTTTTCAGGTGTGTCCTTCCCTCTAAAAGAAATTAAGTAGCAAATCAGAGCAAGACTTACATGATTGAAGATCCCACTGACCTTTTAAATCCTGACAATTTGATCTTTTCTGGGTATTTCCAATGGCACTATCACTATTAGTAACCTATTAGAGTCATGTTTTATACTTTGTTCTTAGACTCTGTGTCTGACATTTTTCTCTTTAATTTCTAACCAACAGAAGGCCCATAAAGAACGTTAGGAGAAAGGTAGCTCTCCTCTGAGACTTGGCATTAGAAGAAAAGGTCTGTTTTCGGGTCAGCCACTCAGGTAGAATTACTCTCCCAGGGCAGCACTATTTCTCTGAGGGAAGGTGCATCTTCCCCTGTTGCCCTTCCCGGGAGTAATGAGATACACAGGTCTGCAACGCCAGCCACCTTTTGGGCTCACCACCTAGTTTATCCAGGGGAAGTTTACTCTGGGAGCAACTACAACTACAAAAAGGGAGCTACTCTGATTTAGATGGTGCTGAAACAAAGGCGAGGGCTTCTCCCTCCTGTCTCATTTGATCATTTTTCATGCTTTACCTCTGCTTCTAGGCACCAATTTATCTTTTTTTCCCCCTACAGGCTGTGCTTTAAGTGTTTTCAGTTCTAACTGTAACGTGTCTTTGAACCAAGAAGATTTACTTCTCTCCTGGTTCGTTTCTTCCTCTCATTTCTGTTTATTTTCTCCCTGGCTCTTACAGCTTTCCCCTTGATAATGTGAGTGCTGCCTCTATATTTTCATCTATCCTCATCTCCTGCCTGTGAACTCCTTTAATAAGAAGTGTCTAGTGTAGTAGAGACAGGGGGATTTGGCTGAAAGATCAGGCTGTGTGACCTTTGGCATGCCAATTAGCTCCTTTAAACAGCAGATTTCTCTCTCTAAAATGAGGATGTTAGATTCAATTATCTCAGTGATCATCCCACCTCTAATTTACCGGGATTTCGTGTGTTCTCACTGTGCTCAGTCTATCATGCAAGCTCAGTTCATGTGAATTTGTTTCCTATTGCTGCCGTAACAAATCACCACAAATGCAATGGCTAAAACAAGACAAAAATTCATCATCTCATAGTTCTGTAGAGCAGAAATCCAACATGGTCTCACTGTACTAGTATCAAGGTGTTGCCTGGGCTATGCTTCTTCCTGGAGACCCTAGGGGAGTAGCTTTCAAGAATTCAAGTGACCAGATTGGGCACATTTTGACAATTCAAGATAATCTCTTGATTTCAATGTCAGGAGACATTAACCTTAATCACCCCTGCAACGCCCCTTTTGCCACGTAAGGTGACATATTTACAGGGTGTGGGCACCTTGGGGGGCCATTATCCTGCCTACTACAGCATGTCACTTGCTAACAGAAGCATTTTATGTCTGGTAGCACCAAATGAAGCCAAAGCAATCAGATACCTCTTCCCTTTTCTGCTTTTCTTGTTTCAGAAGGCATCCTGGAATGACCCAACTCATCTTCAAACTATCAGTGTCTAGAGTATCTACTTCTGAAGCCGTCCCACACTGTCTTTCAGATTAGCTCTTCCAAGAATCCCCATTCCTGCCTAGAGCTGTCCTGAATCTCTATGGTCCCTGCTCAGACTCACAGTGTGCTGCTAATTATATTCCAAGGACTGCCTCTTCTGTACCATCTTGTCAATATTCCAAATTAGCTTTCCATTATTGGTTTCTGCTCCTTTTGATCTTTGGTCACTCTAAGTGGCTGCTGCTTTCTGATGATATACTCTATGTCCCTAATGGGGACAAACCTTGACACTCAAATTTTGGTTTCCTGATGGGCTTCTAAAGCCTTGAATAAAAACAGCAATTCTTACCTCTAAACTTTCTCTTTTGAGATTCCTGCTGTATAAAGCTGTTTGTTCGCCATCTTACAATTTTTAATAACTCCATTTTGGATTTATATTTTGTTAGTAAAGTCTGATGGTGCAACTGAAGCATGTACTGATGGCTTAGAGCCTTGGCTTACTGATATGCTGATTCCTGCTGCTTCTCTACCTCCCTGGGATGGGTTCTCTGCCACCTGCTCCCCCATCTATGACCAGTCACTTGTACCATCCTTCTCCCTTGCAGAGCCTGGATGTGGGCAAAGAGAGAGTTGACATCAGAGCCCAGTTGTAGGGTGGAACCCTGGACATCAATGAGGACCTGCAGTGGCCCAGCCACTAATCCTGCCCAGGGAAAGGTGACTTTCCTTAGCAAATAAAAAACCACCATGACAGGTAAAGTAAGAGACAGCAAAAAAAAAAAAAAAAAAAAAAGGAAAAAAACATTTCTTTCCTGCTTTTTGGACATGGTACCCTGCATTTTCATCTTGTACCAGGCTCCACAAATTATGTAATTTGCCCTAATATTTTAGCTCAAGATTTCTGAATTTGAGCACTTTTGACATTCTGGACAAGACAATTATTTGTTGCAAGTTACTGTCTTCTAAGTTGCAGAGTATATAGAAGTATCCCTAGCCTCTACCCACTAAATGCCAATAGTACCCCCTCTGAGCTGTGGCAACCCAAATGCTCCCTGGGAGGAGAGTAAAACTGTCCCAGTTGAAAATCACTGGTTTGGTTTCTGGAAACTTAATTCTCACTTTTGAGCTTCCTGTTTGAGGAAGGTGCTGGTATCTATGCTCTAAACTTTAAGTCAAACTATTCTTACTATCAAATATTGAGTAACATCACAGGTTCTAGAATCCAGCCTGGATTTGAAACCTAGTTTTGACCTTGATTAGTAGTATTACTGTGAGCAAGTTACTTAATCTCTGCAACCTAGTTTTCTGACCATTAATTAAAAACAATAGTAATAACAGTAACTACAACAAAAGTTTGTTGTGAGAATTAAATGACATAATGTATGTAAAATTCTTAGCACAGTGCTTGGATTGGCACGTAGTGAGTAATCAATAAGTGATATTATTATTATTGTTATTACTATTAGAATCAACTCTATCAGTCCTAGAAAACTTGACACTGCTGGTTCCTTGGAAGTAAAAACTTCTTCCTTTCACTGATTTTCATTGACCTGTTCATTGTTCAGCACAATCACTAGTAGTTTTGTCCTTAGATAACGTCTTTGTTTATTGTTCTAAGCTAATTTTAGAAGCTTTCTTAGAGGTCATGGGGTCCTGATAGCAGAAGCCAACATAGTTGTGTGATTTCTTTCTTGCAGGGCAGCCCAAATGCCATCTCATCACGTTTTATTCCATTTGAATCTCCTGCAGAATTGCTGTTTACATTGTGAGGGCTGACTGCAATTCTCAGGTCATTTACAGAGCAGAAACTGGCTGAGACCAGTCTAGTGAGAGTCTTTCCACTTCATCCATCAGTCTCCTCTGATTCTCTCATAGGGCTCCTTCAAAAGCCTCCAATCCCAAGAAAGGCCACTTTCGTAAGATAGTAATTCAAATCATATGAAAGCAATTGGCTGTTACTTTCAAAAGGAGAAAATGTTGATTTCCTCACATGCATAATAATTACCAATAAAAATCATGCTGACAAAGCCTATGTGATGGCTTAAGGAAGAACCTGTGAGGATATAGCACAAGAAAAATCCTCTTACAAATTACACCACTTACAGATATGCAGAAAGTTAAAACTAATAGTGACTTAAAGTAACATTCCTCAGATAAAGCTGCAATAACATATCATTCCTATAAAAGTAAATATTTGGATTAAATATAGACATCATCATCTTTACATATGCATACACACAATGTAATCTCGAATCTTTTGCATAAAGCATCATTATTTAGAGCAATAAAAGCTTCAGCTCCTTCTTTCTGGCTTTTTTAGGCCAAATAATAGGCTGGAAGTTATTCAGACTGACCGAAGCACTAAGTCATTTAAGGAAGTACCTTGAATCAATTGCTCATGTTCAAGTTCCTTGAACATTTTTTTCCAACAAATTGAGGTTTTAAAAAAAGGAAAACTTTCAACTCAATAAACCAAACTGATTTGGCTAATCCCTTCATCTCCTGAATGGTTTACTATTATATTCATAGAAGGAGCAGAGGTTTTGTTAAACATGTTGGCAGGTGGATTCAGCTGAGATTTGTGTGTCCATAGCTCTCTGCACATGACCCATTACTGCACTCACCAGTTTGTACTCTAATTATGTGATCAATGTCCATCTGCTGCACTGGACTGTCATCTCCTTATGCCAAAGTGCCTGGCATAGGTTAGACCTCAAAACATATTCACTAATTTGTGAATTGTCTATGCTTCAACAATTTCCACCTGGTTGAATATTAAAAAAAACAATATTAATGTAAATAGTAAAAAAATGGAAAAAATCAAAGGACTAAAATGAAAAAAATCAAAGGGCCGTAGATAAGTCATATACCTCTTATTTTGAAAACTGCTTATAAACTCACTTGAAATGAGGATATACAGTTCAGATTTTTTTAAAAGCACTAATACAGAAACACAGAAATCATTTTTCCTTTTGAAACATAAGAAGAAATTTGATCATGAACCAAAATGCTTGAATGGAACTGAAATATGCTTTTTACCTGCTGTTAAAGAATGAGCCTGTATCTTAAAAATTAGAATGTAAAATTAGAAACCTCTTATTATTAAAAAAATTATGCTCATCTTGGTTGTATTTTGGGTAAGAACTTTTTCAAAACAGATGACGTTCCCTTCATAACCTAAAATGTTTCATGCATACTCATTTAGATTCCTAAGAGGATCTCATTATCTCATCCAAAAAAGAATTAATGATCCTTAATGGTTTCCAATGACACTTTGTCTTTGTCCCTTTCTCAACTGTGCAGATGACTTTAAGCATACAAATGTTCCTGCTCATGCTTTGACCTCTAAAGTCTCTTGCATGATCACAGGATTAAAAAGAAATCATTTTTCCTACACTGACATGAATTTTGCATTCTTCTTTTATTCGTGTTTAAAAAAATGTACCTGGGCTTACTTTATACATTTGTACCTTATTTTTAGAATTAAAAAACAGCAAAATAAGAAAGGGATACTTGTTTGGTCATAGAGAAAAACAGGGTACTGATTATAAAGGACCCTCTAAGCCCTTATGGGGATTTGAGATCTGTTTCTAAGAGAAAAGGGAAATCACAGAAGAGTTATCAGAAATGAGCAAATCAAACAGACCTGGGTTTAAATACAGTTTCAAGTCCATACAGTTTCCTCAACTCTTCAATGGGCATACAAATAGTAACTCGCTCAATAGATTATAAGAATGAAGTGAATATAAATGATTTATATTTATATGACACCTAATATGCATGTACACATATTAATATATCCAGTTCAACAGTTTATTTAGAAGTTCATACTATGTGTAAAAATGAACCATTGATGATCGAAAATGATCTGGAGTGGGGAGAAGGCATGATCTGATTTCATTCTTCCTCTCACTCCACTACGTTACAGTAGAGACTCTATCCTGGTCTGATTCTGAAACGAAAACAATGTCTCTCTCTCCAAGTCCTAAATCTTCTGTTCTTGGGTGGTTAAGCGGAGGGAAGACAGGAGACAGCTGTCTCCTTGCATTCCTGGGCATCTGCCTGGATTGAGACGGCATTTCTGGTCTCACACTAGCTGTTTTTATCTACACCTGGCATGTAGTTTCATGGTAGTCTCAGAATGTGTGTGGTTTTCTTTGAGCAGATACATTTTCACTTCACTCCCATTCAAAACTGAGTACTCCCTCAGAGAATGGCAGCTACACCTCTGTATGGCCTGACAATGGTCCAACCCCCAAGTCCTCCATGGATGCTGTGTTGCTTTGTTCAGCTGTCACCAAGAAAGTTCAAAAGTTTTTGCTTTTTCCTTTATCCACTGTGCACCTTCCTGTAGAAACATGTCAGCTGCTAAGGTCTTTTTAAGAAACCTGGTGTGAGAAAGGCACTCTTTTCTTCCCAGGCATTCTACACCAAGTTACAAATGACCGGGGAAAAATTTCCCTCCAACTCTCCCAGCTTTGAAATCTTTGGGTAAGAAGCATGAACCGTACTCTAAATTCATACACATCCCTAAAGGGAAGCTATCAAGCTTGCTCAAGAACTTCTTCATCTTGTTCCTCCCTGTTATCATTTGAGTAGGCTTGCAGACTGCAACACAGAAAGCATCCAGCCTAGGGCCAAGAATCCAGTCTTCCCTTCTTTCTGGGATCTCTAATCCCTCTTGATGATTCTCCCTGAGCATAAGTTCCACTGACTAGTGAAAGTGTAGGGGCAGGAGAGGTTAGATATTTTCTCATTGAATAGTTCACTTCCTTGAAAGCAGATGATACCAGATTCTGATTCTCCTCTCCTCTTTCCCACCTGCAGGTACCTCCTTATATGATATAGGAGGGTTAGATGGTAAGGAGAGCAGGGCCTGTTCTGCCTTGTTCTGATGAAAATATGGAGGAGTTTTCCACCTAGTCATTTTTGGAGTAATTGAGCTACTTCTTCACCTGCAAATGGAATAATCTAGTATGCAGAACAAATATAAAGAAGCAGCTATAATTTGGGTACTGGAAGAGAACAGAAAGGAGTAGGTTGAATTTTTTTAGCTAAAGCAATGGCTCACATCAGAATTAGGATAAACAACAACCAACCAAAGGGGAAGACAGGAGCATGCCACCATAATAATCTGTATTTACTCATTTGGGCTTGTGAACAACTAATTTTTCCAAGGCTGCTTCATTTTGTGTACAATATAGCCAAGACATTTTAGAGTTAAGGAGTATCATCAAAATCCATATGCAACATTTATTCCCTTTTGCATCATGAAGACATGGATTCCATGTCACAGATGAGACTTTCTTCATCACTTCATTGGCTTTGTTTTGGGAATCCTGCTGCTTACTCATTTAATTGTTGGCATGGCTCCTGCTGAATGCTAGAGCTGTGAGGGTGACAGAGTCACGCAAGTCATACATTTTTCTGTTAGAATTGCTTTGTTTTCCTAACAGGAATGAAAGCCAAATCATATATTTTTAAAATATACTTATACAATCATATTTCAATTTCTCTTTTTCTTCATCCTTATTTGGGGCTTTTATTATTTAATTTCTTAATATCTCAATTTGATGACTTGAAACCGTCACTCGCAAACCATGTACTTACAGTTGCAAGTAGTCAGGGAAAGTTACATTTTGTATTATCCTTAGGCATTATAAATTCCTGAGTGTTATGCAAAGCATTACTAGAATGATTTGCACAATGGGGGGTTCCGTTTTTAATAAAAGTGACTCTTATTTTTAATTATAGCAATTAAGATCTTCTTATTGGCAGGAAGAATACCGCTTTGCAGTCTTAAGGCTTTGTTTCTGCGATTCCACTGCGCTTAGAATATATCCTACCCTTTTGTGTATGGTTATTTCTAAGTCTCAAGATTATTGAACCTAGATTAGTAATATGTAGAAGGTAAATTCTTCAAAATATGTCTGAGGAACTGTTTTTATCTAAATAGGCTCAGTTTCTCATCGTATCTTATGAAAAGAAAAGAAAAAGCAGCAATGCCTGAGGAATGAATACGTCTTTGTGGAAACCTTGGTTGAAAATATTTTGTCACTATAACGTATTGTGAATGGATATTACACTTCAGGTTGGGTACATACTTAAACAATATGTTTTAAACAAACGACATTCATTTTTTTCACTCTCTCTGTGTGGTCCTCTTAAAGGAGAAAACTCATACAGGAATTAAAACTGCCAAAATGCCAAGTCTGTGACAGTTCTATTTCTGCGGCAGACCTAATTAAACCTGAAATTTTCCAATATTTTCACTGACATCATTTATGTTGTAATTAACAATTTTTACTGATAAAGACAGTTGTTTTCAGATGAAGTCTTTTAGCTTGTTGTGTTTAAAACTACAAAACTGAAATAATAAATCTATAATTACGAAAATTTCCTAGCCACAAGTTTGTACATGAGACTGCTCTACATCTGAGCAAAAACAAAAGGTAATTAAACGCAGATGGGAATAAGATTGCAGAATCCTAGAGCACTGCCTAGTGTTTCTATCTTTCTGGTATATTTTAACAATATTTGCAATTTGGCAAGTTATTTAGATGATAGCATTATTCTAAACCTATAAAAAATGCATCTTTTTGAGCAGGTGGTGCAGCAAACTACAACAGTGTATATGATGAGGAATCAGAGAACTATATATAAATATTATGATGACACCTGGAAGTCTGTAAAATTTATATAAAGTAGCATAACAGTTGGGAATATGAATCTGTAGTCTGACATACATACACACACACACACACACACACACACACACACATTCTTAGATATAAAGTGTTGGGCTAGGTAATATACATATTTGATGGATAAGTAATTAAACATTTCTTAATATTACAATACTTGCAATGTATTTTTTTAACTTCCACGTTTTACCTAAATTCATTTCAATAAGAAATATTATGAGGAAATAGAGCCCCATTTATAGTAGTTTTCTTTTAAGTGGACCAAGGTTGGAATAAATGGAAAAAAAATTGACATTTCACCTTATCGGTCATCGTAAAAAATGAGAGAAAAAGACATGGCTGCTACAGAATGATTTGATCTGTTGTATTGATGGGTGGAGATAAAAGTGCTGAGAACCATACCTCAAGTTGGCACAGCTCACTGAAAGCAAATTTGCTGTGAATGATGATAATTTGTACTGAAAGAAATTAGTGCCAATTTGATTAGGAATTGCCCTTCTGTTCAGACTGCAGTGGCTCATATATCCTGTCGCAGTTACAGCTTTATCTAGGATTTAGGAGTACAACAAAAAGAGAGGAAAGAGAATGATTACAGAGAGCATTCTACTCCTTTGATTTGTAATTTTGGGGGGAGCCAAGAGGAGGAACAGAAAATTGATGGTATTTACATTTCATGAAAAACTATACATTTTTTCCACCTGCAGGGCATTATGATAGTTTATCTTAGGCTCAATGCATGAAATGAAAATGTTTCTAGCTCTTGTTTTCCCTTCATCTTACAAGTAAGAATAATTGATCAATTAAAAAAACACTAATACAGAACATACTATAATTTGTAAAGTGCTTTCACAACTTTTATTTTACTTAATTTTTACAACAACTCAAAGTTATAGGAACATTGACTCACAGAATCCAAGTCCTCATGACAAGTACACTTTACTATACTAAACTGTTATGCATGTCCCTCCTAGGGGAATGAATCACCATTCCAGCTCTAATTTGCTCTACTTCCATCAATAAGTCTGCATAGTTCTAAGTTGCTGAAGAGACTGTGTAAACAGATCTCACTCAATACATTCTTAACCATTATATGTCTGTGATAACAAGAAAGTGCTGACCTTCCCTTTATTAATAGATGACAAAGTTCTTATCCCTCTCCCTTGAATTTTCAAATACAATTTATGCATATTTGATTGAAGCCTATCCAATTTTATTCAATTTGTGATATAAATCAACTAAGAAATCAATCGATCATCAATCTTTTCTTAAAATATTGTGCAAGGTGGGCAAGGATTAGGTGGTGGAGAAGAGGAAGTAAAAGAATAGCCTTACCTGGGCATTTACAAGTCTTACTTTCTCCATTTATGTCTCTCTCAAATATCATCTTTCCAGAGAGGCCTTCAGTTGCCACTCTAAATAGCCTAGAGCCATACCTTCACCCTAACCCCTGCCAATAATACGCACACCATATACTCAGCCTTTTTAAATTTTTGTTTAGAGCAATTATCACAACCTACATTTCACTAGTACTTATTTATTTGCTAATTGTGTCTCTATTAGAATGCTTTCTCCATGGGGTTAACCATTTTGTCCTACATCTAAATAATGCCTGGCACATGTTACTACTAATAACTAACACTCAAAGAGTGCTCACAACATCATTCATTTACTTAATTTAGAATGAAATAGGTACTACTAGCTTCTCCATTTCAGATATGAGAAACCTAAGGCACAGAGTGGTTAAGTAATTTGTTCAAGGTCATACAACTAGACCTGGTAGAGCTGGGATCTGAACCTAAAAAGCATGGCTCCAGAGTCTGTACCTTAACCACTATGTTGCAGACTCTGAAAATATATGCTTGATTAATAAATTGATAAATACAATTTTATTACTAGTGAAGTTTTGAGTATATAACACACTTTGTTTAAAAAATACGAGTATCTTTCACCTATGACCTTAGCCAAAGAACCTATTAATTAATTTGGAGCCTGAAAGAAGATGAGAGTTTATTCAGATAATTTGTTTAAATTTTCCCTAAGCCACATGGTCAAGAAACTTTATAGCTGGTGTGTGTTTGTGTGTGTGTATTTTCCTTTATAGACTTAACTAATCTCCTATAAAATGAGAACTGTTGTTAGCAACTTGTTAATTAGAGTCATGTTTACCCTGCTAGAAAAAAAGGAAACATCAATTTGATTATTTAGAGTTATTATTTCCCATGGTAAAAGTCCAAGAACTTGAATTTCAAAACTGGCAAATTATCTTGTAGGTCTCTGTCAGCATTCTACTTGCAGTCAGGATGGAAATTGAGAAATTTAGTGGACATTATCAGTTTTCACAATAGAATTGTCATCAGGATCCAAAGACTTGATGATGAGTTTTTCTCTTTGCCTGGAGTTCACAGTTTAGTAATAGCAGGTGTATGATATATGTGTTAACTATATACAGGTTTAAAATCAAAAATACATTGTTTTAAGTGCTTATAAAAAATGTGATGACCATTGCTTTCTCCTGTAACCAGATGCAGTTTTAAAACATATTCAGCTTTACTTATCAACAACTAAACTTTAAGGGGAGTCTAAGCTTCCACGTGAATCTCATTTCTGAAAGTCGCTTATCTTTTGTTGTTCTGCCTTATTCCTCTGAAGCTGGAGTCTGGGTGATGTACTTTTCTGGGCTTCAGCCGTTGATCTGCTCTGCTGCTCTGAACAAGATGAAAAATGAACTGCAAAATCTTTGAGAGTAAGGGCTACCTGGAGTTGTATTTATTCAACTTACAGCTCTAACCCAAAGGAAGGCCTTAAGGATTGGAGAAATAAATAAATTAAAAAAATAAATAAATAGAATATGCCAGTTCCTTCCACCATAAGTCTTATTCACTATTATCTCAATAACAAGGGTTTCTACTGTTGATGTTTTACTATTTGGAGTATTCGGTCTATAAAAGCTCTGATACATTAAAAAAGTAAAAATGATGGTTTAATATTTAATATGGGATTATTTATTTATTTTATAACAAAGTGCCCACTGCCCATGTCTTTAGATAAAGGGTAAATAATACATTTTATTTTCAGTATAAATAAATCATATGGACTCAATTCATACTACATTTTACCAGTAACAATATGACTACATTTTAAGCTACATACAAGGCAGAAAAGCTAACATTTGCCAAGTTACTCGTTACATCCAAAACAGTTCTTTAATATAGTACTTAGTAAAAAGGCTTAAAAGCATCTGGTTCAGAGCGTGACATTTCATAGGACCTAAACATACAATTTTTAATTGGATTGGCTGAAAACACTAAACATAGAGAGATTTTTTGAATGATAATGTATTTCTTGTCACTGAAGGAACACTTAATCTCGAGCGAACTTCTAATGCATTCTTCTTTCTATTTACACAAATTAGCTGTAGTGTAAACACACACAACACACTTTAAAAGAAAAAGTAAGAATGGAGTAAAAAGTGAATCTGCTAAAAGTATTTTAAATGCCTTTAAGCTGTTTCATTTCTTTTTTTTTAAGCACAGCACTCAGTCAGTTAAAGTAAGTTAGTATTGAGTGTAATTCATTCTTGAGCTTATCCCAGGTTTAATAAATAGGGCACTGCTGGGATGGTAGGGTTCAGAAATATAAATTGCCCTCTTGAAACAAAGCCACATTGATTGTTCTGACTCCAGTAAAAGATGTCATAAAGGCGATGGGTGTGGATTCAGAAATCTCATCTCCAGCAATAAAAGCTTAGACCAGAAACCCATAAGCTTCCAGCTACCATCTGTAAAGTCAAGTCTACCAGCAAGTAAAGAATTATAGTCCCTGGGACTTCCCTGGTGGCGCAGTGGTTAAGACTCTGCACTCCCAATGCAGGGGGCCTGGGTTCGATCCCTGGTCAGGAAACTAGTTCCCACATGCATGCCACAATTAAGAGTTCTCATGCCGCAATTAAGAGTTCGCATCCCACAACAAAGGAGCTGATGAGTTGCAACTAAGGAGCCCATGTGCTGCAACTAAGGAGCACACCTGCCACAACCAAGATCTGGTACAACCAAACAAGTATAATTAATTAAATAATTTTAAAAAAGAAGAATTATAGTCCTGTAAGAAATTATTAAACTTCTATATTTTTTTCATGTTATTTGTGATTTTCTGTTTTCTCACAGTAATCAACAGAAAACTCTTAATAAGTAATAATGGTTAACATGTTGAGCATTTATTACATGCTGGACACTCTTCTAAGACACATTAGGTTCAGTTCTTATAAAAACCTTATGAGAACATTTAACATACCACAGGCTAATTTTCAAAGAGGATGGATTAGGGAAAAAATCACCAGCTCCTATTCAACGCTGGCTATCCTTCCTTGGGTCACTTCTGACTCCATGACCGTGCATATTCCTCCTTCAGTTTTGTTAATATACTCCTGACCCCCACACATTGGTTCCTGGCAAGAAGTAAACACACAGCAGGCTTGTAGAAAGAGAGAACGAACGTACCTTTCTACTTTATGTTACATCTGGCATCAGGCAGGCTCTATCTAATCCCACCTAATCCAAAAGCTGGATCACCAGCTCCCTCTCATCTTTGGTTCCCATGCAAGTCCTTTCCTACTTTGCCGGGCACATGCAGACCAGTTTTCTCCTGGCTTTTTTCTGGCTCTCCTTTCCCTCATCCCTGGCGCTATCTCCAGGCATCTGTTCTGCCAAGAGAGAAGCAGAGTGTTGCCTGAGAAAGAAAACTGAGAGAAAGAAATGAAAGTTGCCAGAGAGCCCTCTCCAAAGGGCAGAGCAGTTTTAGTGAAGGCAGAAGAAACCAGAGTTGCAGAGTGGTCACCTGTCAAGTTAGACGCCACCCCTGTTGCACTAGCCGCAGCTCCAGCTCCAACCCCCAACCTTGGCCCCCACCAGGTCATCCAGTGTGACTGACCCTGCTTCTACTAAGCGCTCTGCAAGAGGACACAAAGTTCCTAGCTAAGAGGGGAGCAGCCAAGAAGGAAAGAGAGAGGAGGAGAAGGAGGGAAGAACTCATAAGACAAAAGGGAGAGAAATTGGCTCAAAGATGGTTGAAGAGTGGACTCACAGTGAGGAAGAATTCTGGCATTGAGAAGCTAAGGAAGCCAAGAGAAGGAAGAGCAACTTCAAAGGCAAGCAGAAGAGAGAGAAAGAAGCAGCAGGGAGATGGAACACATTCAGAAATAGAAAGAAGAAGCTTGTGTTCCAGGGGAAGAGAAGATCCCACTGGAATGACAGAAGCATTTCTAGAGAGAATAGGATGGTATGAAGACAAAGAAACAACTTGAGCAGGTTATGAAAAGGACTAGAAGGAGGGAAGCTGAAGATAAAGCTGTCAATCTAAGAAATGGACATATAGGCAAGGGAGCTAGCAATGGAGGAACAACATCTCCGCTTCCATGTGAGACAAACTCCAGGGAATGGAGAAATAGCAGCCGTCTTAGAGTCACTGTGTTCCAGGTACTCCCCAGGCTATAATCATAATCAAATGCAACCAAAATTTTTCATGAGGTTTGCCTGGTGGACAAAAAATATCTTTCAGATATTGTTAAATTTAAGATCAAGCCAAATCAGCAGGAAATTATCCAATGGGAATCTTACAAAAGCAGTTTCAGCAGAATTAAGAGACAGAAACAGGATAGGAGCTAGTTGGGGGTTCATCTAATGGTAAGGGAACCTGTGACAAGATTATTACTTTGAAAAATGTGAATGAGAGAGGAGGAGGTAGATACTAGACTGAGGATGTAAACTCAAAGGAGAGTTGTGTTTCTTTGGTTTGCCTTGGTTTTTAGAAAAAGAAGAGGTATAGCATATGTGTACAGGTTAAAGGCAAGAAGACAGTAGACAAGGAAAGACAGAAGCTACAAGAGAAGCAAGAGATAACTGAATGAGGAAGATTCAGGAAAAAGTAGAAGACGGGTACATGGGGAGACTGTCTTTGAATAGAAAGAAAAAGAACTCACTCTGTGAATGACTCTATGAACCATTCTATGGTTCTGGACAAAAAGGGCTGTTAGAAAATGTGAGGTAGGTGATGGACATGAATTTAATGGGAGGCATGCTATGTCTGAGTTTTCTCTGTGTGCTGGAAGGCAAGGGCATCAGCTAAAGGAGGGGTGGGTGGGAGTCAGGAAAGGTGGAAATGCTGGGAATACATGCTAAGAGAAACTAGATAGGGAGATGGCAAAAGACAAGTAACAATGACAAGCAGTATTAAAGTTTTAATAAATATTATTGGATACAACAATTCATAATTTATACATATATATTTCCCTGTGTTATTAGATATTAGGTAATATATTTCAGAATATTTGGTAAGACATTGACTTGGATTTGATACACATATGTAGACTACGAGGTTACTTCTTTGACATGATAAAACTGTCTGTAGGGCTTTACACCAAAAATGCCTTTCTTACTACCCCAATTTCCTGCATTAATAATTCACTCATTTGTTATGAAAAGCTTTTCAATTCAAACAATTTCCCCCTAAAATTCCCCTAAAACCTTGAGCATTATTAGCTGAGGACAAAGTCCTAGAGTAATGGAAGACTACTGTCTTCAACAAAGAGCTCGTCCCTAGGGAGAGAAACCAGGTGCGCTTTGAAACAGGATTTGGAGAGATAGACCCTGAAATTGGACAAATAGCACTGTATTTTGATGGGGGCTACTTTGCTTTTCAAATCTTTTACTTCTGTGAAAATCTGAGATTCTTACCTAAGAACAATTTGATAAACAGTTAACACACTGAGAATTTTTTTTTTAACGTCAGAATTATTTTTCCCAGAGCTTATCCACCTCTGTTGAAGTCATGGATATATTTGTCTTTGGATTTCTTCTATTGTGTAGACGTTACTAAGTGTCATCCGTGTGTGTGTGTGTGTGTGTGTGTGTGTGTGTGTGTGTGTGTGTGTGAGAGAGAGAGAGAGTGTGTTTCTCTTCACTGAATCTACAATACAGGAAACATTGATTTTGTTGTCTAAAAGAATACTATATCCTCAACAGAAATGATAACTTGCCATTTATTATGAAATTTGACCTCTATGTTACAGCAATGAAACTGCTGAAGATCAATGTGATATCTTGGGAAAAAAAAAAAAAACATTAAAAATCAAAGTTGATGAAGGTCACTCTATCTTATAATTCTCTTTTGTACTATTTCCAGTCACCAGGAGAAATTAAGAAAGGAAAGACTAACATTTTTATTCCTTCTCTGAGAAACAATGACACTAGAACAGACTTCCTGTTTTAGCAGAATAAAACGGTGAATCTATGGCTATACACAGCAGGAGAGCTAAAACACTTTGCACAGTTAAATTAGGATGCATCCCAGAGAACAGGCTTGGGAGATTTAAGGATGAGGCCAAGTACTTGGGCAGAATCAATGCAAAGGTAATCACATTTGCCTTAATGCAGAGCAAAAAAGTGAGAGCAGCCTGAAGGATGAGATAGAAGTAAAATGGAGTGAATTAGAAGTTGAAACACGGAATAAGAGGGGGCCTTGTGACTATAAACCTCTAAAAATCACATATATTGGGGGATGGCCTTCCCAGAGTACCAGGGTAGTGGACCCAGCCCATTTTATTTCAGTGTCATAGGGCAAGATGACTTCAAGTGATATCTAGGTTACTTCTCTAAGTTATAAGCTTCATGAAGTTTTAAATCACTAAAACATTTTAACTTAGTTGGGATATCAGTGCCTTATTGGTATCATATGTTACACGTTTTATGTTACTTTCTAGCAGCCCCCTTTTTTTCATGGGGGGGAGTCACTATTACACATTAAAAATGCAAATGAGTATGTATGTGGCTCATCTCCACTTAAGGAATGTAACTCCTCAACTCAGCTTCAGCTCACATGTTCTGTATCTTGGATCTCATTGCAATGACTAGTGAGTGAACTGAAGAATTTTCTGGAATGTGGTTAGTTTAAATACAAATATCTAAATACTATGTCTAATATAGACTTCGGTAAATGTTACCCACTAATGAACATCATTATGCCTCGTGAGAAGTGTGTGATATAAATGGATCCCAAACTAGTTCATATTATACCTTATTTTTTTTCAGTGTTTATTACATTGTTCAGCAGGTATTTTAAAAGTGAATATTACATGTGAATTTCAACAGATTTGGTATTGGCATCTGTATTTCTTAAAGAAGAAGAGAGAATAACATTTTTAGGTAATTCAAACAAAACATACACAGAACAATAAGCTAATACATTTATTAAAAGTAGCTTGTTTAACAGTGAAGAAAGAGAGATTTAAAAATTATCTAATCAACTTTATAAAATGACAAACATGACAGATGAGTTTCTTACTACTTTCCTTCATATTTTTCTACAGACTCCTCCCTCCACACACCCCCGCAAATTATGACTCTTTGAAAGAACACACATGCATTTATCTTCAGTCAAGAGCCTGAGTCAAGTCTGGAAACATAGACTTGGTGGTTGTGAGGTTAAAAAATAAATAAAATTAGTTTTTAAAACAAAATAATAATTTGCTGTGTTTCCTTGATCTAATTTCTCTTAGGGTTCATACCTCATATTACCTCACAGATAAATTAGGAAACAAACGCCGTCTCCTATTTTACAAAATTGTAAGCTTAAAATGAAAACACTGCTCAGAATCTCTCAGTGAATAGCTCTACTCCCCATAACTAAACTAAGCATTTGAGATAATGCATCAACTCTTCAAGATCATAGTTTTGTTTAACATACATAACAACAATGCAGTGAGTGATACCTTGGGGATTCCCCATTTATCTGAAGCACATGCATTTATATCAGAGTATATGTAAAAGGGTTAAAGTAAAACTATCACATAAATATTTATTTAGGAGAATTTATTTTTGAAGGTGGTAAAAATGAAGTCTTATGCTGATAAGAGGGGTGAAAAGCATTAAGTCAACTGAGTCAATATTTGAAGAGGGAGGGTGAATACCAACTGCCAATTTGCTAATCAGCTTTCATAAATGTCCAAGATGACTGTCTTTCATTGAGAATGCATTTCAGTCTTTGTTTATTAAATTTCAGATGGTTTACTAAAACTGCCAACAAGAGGACTAATTGATGCCAATTATAGTGTCTTTCTCAGAGGAATTGGAATGAGTCCACACATTCATTTCACACACATGACTCATCTGCCCTCAATTTAATAATGATGATTAGCCACCTTGATACCATTATAGATAAAAATACAATCCCTGATTTGTCTTGTATAATATCTCATCTGACATTAGATCCAGATATTAGTCATACTGATATAACAGATTTCCCAGAATTTGGATTTAATTTTCAGTTTTCCCAGTATTACCATCTCTGTAGGAATGCAAAATTCAATTTCATAAGAAACAAGAATCTAATTTTAAAATATTATCGAAATGCTACTGTTAAAAAAGTCTTTTTATAGAAAATTCAAAAATAACACAAGCTGTGCTACTATAGTGCACGTCTGAATTGACAATGCAAGAAGCATGATTTTAGTCTAATTCTGAATGACAGTTGCTATTTATGATGCTGCTTTTTTAATGTAAATAACTGATCATATCCCCAGAAGTTAACGTTCTACTTCACCAAGCCCTATTGAAATACTCACTCCTATATATGAACGTCCTGCTTCTTCAAGCCTTATTGAAATACCCACTTCTATTTAAAAGCTACTACACATCTCTACAACATCACAATGTTTTTATTCTTATAGGCAAAGAATGAAATTCTTAGACTGCAAAAAGAAAGTCTCTCCCTCATATATTCTTAATAAAAATTGGTAGGGTTATTCCTTAAAATGAAGTAAGAGAACAGAGGATAAAATCTACCATTTATCATATTCTACTATATGCCAGGCATTACACTAAGTATTTTATATGCATTGTCTAATTTAATCCTTAGAGAAAATTTAGTTGAAGATATGGTGATCTCTTCTCAAAGATGAGTAAATGGAAACTAATTCTCTGGTGACATCATTATGCAATGGAGAATAGAGCATAGAAATGAAAGGAGGCCTGGGAGGATGACTTGTAGCAACTACAGAATTTAAATGGTGGATGACTTTGCTTCGAGTGTAAAGGTTTTCATACGAGTTCAAGTAATTATATACATGCTCAAGCAAATGTTATGTCAATTGGGTTTCTTGTTTTTCACTTGAAAACGTGAAGAAATTTAATTTATTTATTTTGGTTCTACATACAGTGTATGATTTTGGTACAAAGGGTAGGCAGATTTTCTCAGCTAAGTAAAATTATATGTTTTAAATCCATTATCCCACTATCACCCAAATGCCTTCTTGGGAACACAATGTACACAAGCAAAGTCTAGTAAAAAAGGAGCCGGAGTCTAAATTTCTAAACATTTAGAAGAGGAGAAGATCCTGGGGATCAAAAGTGGTCAATGCTACCTGAATAACAGGGAGACTACCAAAAATCATAGTCAAAATTGGTGCTTGCACGTTACAACCATCGCATCTCCTACGTTAAGGTTATTTACACCTTCTCTTTTTCATGGGATTTGCAATAAATTTGGAATATTGAAATGCCTTGTCTCGCTTTGGACTAATATTTATACTTTATCCTATAGAATAAACTCTTCCTAATAATAACATTGTATGAACTCTCTTGTGACGCAAACCATCATATTATCTAAAATTTTTGTATTAGTAGACTTTAATACATCATTTGAAAGGGTGTACTAATGGGTTATGGCTAAATTTATTTTAAAAAATAATTCACTTCAAATAATCATTGCATATTAATAAACTCCCTAATAGTTATTACCCTTTTACATGTCTCCAAAATAGGTTTTAAAATTTTAATTGAGAGCGTTGAGAACGTCCTTGCAGAGTTCAATGGGTTTGTTAGTGAGTGATTCAAGTAAATTTCAGTTTATATCTTTCTGCATGCCTCATCTTTTTAAAAGTAGATCAAAAATATCTTAATAATAAAACAGATATGCCCATAGTATCTGCATGGTTTCTAAAAGAAAGGTAGTGGATAAGCAAAATGAGTAAAAGTCCCTAAGCAGGATAAGTGCTCACCTTATATAGTTCCCAGACATTACAAAATCAAATTGAGTTAAAAAAGATGAACTATGCTTTTGAAAACTTAAATCAGCCATTGTTTTATTTAAGAATTTGCCTGCTGGATCAGTCTTGCAAATTCAAATTTGTCACAAGAGCAACAAAATCAAAACAACAAAATACACAAGTGCATGTCTTTGACTTTAATTCTAATTTTACTAATTTCACTCAGAGCAACAGTTCACCTACTCTGCTCTTTGCCTGTTATTGGCAGGTGATGGTACCATTTGTGTCCATCTTTCTATTAATTTCCAGCTTAAGTAGAAGAAATCCCTTTGTCCTGAGAACCCTGGCATAAGTTACTGAATGAAGAGTACAGACATACAAAAGGATTTACTTCAGGGTCTAATGAAATCTGACAAGCTTTTCTAGGAATTTCAGGATAATTTTTTTCATTAATTAAGATCAAATATGGAAACATTTGCCAAGTGATTTCAAGAGTTATGTTAATGAAGCCATGAAAACGTTTGATGTCTCCATAGATAAGGAAAATAATGCTATGATACAGAGGAGGGATTTTTTTTTTTTTTAATGCCATCACACAACTTTGGACAAATGAATCAAGTGAATAAATGAATGAATATACAAAGAATTGAACGAAGGTTAAGCTTAGCATGGGAAAAGAGAGTTTAATTATAGTAAAGGCCTTTTAAAATATCAAATATCATAGCAGAGCTGAATAAAATGATTTTCTCCTAAGCTTATTTTTTCAAAGACAATATGTATCGGACATTGTACATTGTATCCTGAAAGCCTTTTTTTTTTTTTAATATTACAAAATGTCTGTAGAGAATGAAGCCCCAACATATTGGAGATGTTATTTTTAACTGTGTAGTTTATACACTGGGAATTTGACATAAAGAAAAAGATTTCACTGTTGTAGTAGAACATCATTTTGAATGTCCAAAAATCCTCAAAGGACTTGGTAACAAGAGCCACTCAGTATAAAATATTCCATGTACTGTGATATACTGGGAACTGTTCACTAATGAGAAGCAGAAAATAATAAGAAATAAATGTAGGTGCTTAGAACATTTGCCGGAATTGCCAGAGGGATAAAGGGAAACTCTGATCCATATGTTATGGGAAAGAATAACAAGATGTTTGTCTAAAAGCGACTTTTATCGGAAGTGACTTAAAATATCCACCTATTTTACATCTAGTTTCAACAGACTGTTTCACTTTTAAACGACTTCAACATGAGATCAACATTTATGACAATAAATATCTAAGGCCTGAAATAATCAGTTAGCTGGCTAAATCAATAAGCAGCAATATTAGTTTAAACAAGGAAAGGAAATATAGTGATTGTATGATATGCTCTACAAATTTGCAAGTCATTAACAATTTAAATATCACTAATAAGGATGAATTTAGTGATTATTGAACACATTTACTACAAAATGGGCAGTTTATTTCTAGGAAATACTTCCATCATCAATAATCAGCATATGTCAATCTTCTAATTTATAAATATATTTTAACTTATTTATTTAATTTATAATCTAATTTTTATATATGCAGTATAAATACATTTTTCTTCTAATTTCTGTGAAACCTCACATACCTTTCTCATAAAATATTCATTAAAATACTTTTTATGTACTTGATATAACTGGTAATATTTATGTAGAAGTAACTGTAACTTTGCTTTTCTTATAATTTAGAGAAGAAATTTAGAATTTAAAGGAGAATTTTTTGATTGAATAAAAATAAAGAAAGGTTATATATGGAATAATGAAACTTTAGAACAAAAACTCAGTAGTTAAGGTACAATAAAAGATAATAGGAAATTCTTACTGAACAATTTTACTAGCCTCTTTGCATCATGATGATAATATACAAGATATATTTAATGCATTTTACACTGATGTTTTATACCAGACATAATGGTGACTACAATAGTATCCAATAAAGAATATAGAGGCACTAGGCTAAGGACTGTAAATGCACATTAATCCTCACAACTTAACACATCTACAGTTAAGCCCATTTTACAGACATGGACACCAAGTTGTAGACATGATAAAAGAATATGATGTTAGTTAATTAGAGGCACTAAAGCAGGGATTTTTAACCAATGCTGTCTGAAGCCAAACCCTCTGTTCTTTCCCTACCATACTGCTTCCTGCAATTACTTATTCCACAAATGTTTATGGTTTGTCTAGTATGAATCAGGCATCATATTAGGTGCCAGGTACTACGCTAGGTGCTAACAGCTAAGGAGGTAGAATGTATGCAAAAGGGTATGCACTTTGCCACTAGACAAACTTGAATTTAAATTCCAGTTCACTCACTGTAAGACCATGGACTGATTATGTAACTTGCTAGGGTTGTGGTTCCTCCTTTATAAACTGGAAATGACAATGGAATCTTCTTCATAGTGTTGCTATGAAGATTAATTGTTATGAGTGTTAGGTACTTAGCACAGTGCCAAGACATGATATATGCACACACAATAGTATATGTTATCATTGGCACGTCAGAGTCATTATGAAGGTTAAATGAATTGGCATTATCAAATTTTTGGCACATCAAAAATATTGGTTTTAAACTTTCCCATTCTACTAGAGAAAGATATAATACATACTTATTGGATCAAATAATTATCATTTTCTACAACACTAAAACCATGGATGATAAACAGGAAATTATAGACATAGCTTATTGAAAATATAATTATTATAGACCAAACTGCTTATGAATCCAACCTGTTTTATAGATTATATAAAAATAAGTGAATAGAAAATTATTATCTAGAAGAGGCTTTTCTGCACATTAAAAAAAATGTCTTGCATTTTTTGTCTCATATTTAAGTTAAGACCAGAAAGATTGAGCTTATCTTATTTGGATTCAATAAACAATATTTATTGAATGGGCATATGATTCTCTTTTCAAGATAGAGTGTGCATGTGTATGTGACTTTCCAAATTAGGCTAATTCAAGAAGAATACATATAAGAGGAAGAGAGTCAAAGAGAGAATAGAATAGGCAAAAAAAAAAAAATTAATAATTTTGGTTTTGGGAAAATTTTTTTTATCTTGACATTAAAATTAATAAAATTGTTTGGTTCTAGATGTTTTTGGCCCTGGAGTAATGGGATGTCTCGGGCAAAAACGTTAGAAGACCTGGGTCTGATTCTGCCTTTGACGCTAAATCAGTGAGAGCAAAGCTCCTCATTTCTTTGGGATCCTTTGTGTGGATAGTAGTGTTGTCTAAAATGTATTGAGCACTTACCATTAAGTCATTTATTCTTCCAAGTAATATTATTCCATATTACAGATTAGGGACTTTTGACACTGGGAAATTTTTTAAATGTCCTGAGTCCAAAACTACTTTGTACTGCAGTCTGGATTCAAATCCAGACAGTTTACTTCCAGGGTTGTACTCTCAACCAATACTCTGTGTAAAAATTCTGAGTTTCCAGAAACATACAGTCTGCCAAAACTGAATCAAGAAGAAACAGAAAATTTTAATGGACCGAACACTAGGAGTGAAATAGAATCTGTAATTTTAAAATTCCCTGCAAATAAAAGTCCAGGGTAGGATGGCTTCACTGGGGAATTGTATCAAACACACAAAGAAGAATTTATGTACATCCTTATTAAACTATTCCAAATGACTGAAAAGGAGGAAATACTCCCAAATTCATTCTATGAAGCCACCATCACTCTGATACCAAAGTCAGACAAGGACACTACAAAAAAAGAAAATTACAGACCAATATATTTGATGAATATAGATGCAAAACTCCTCAACAAAACATTAGCAAACCAAATCCAACAATATATAAAAAGGATCATACACCATGATCAAGTTGGATTCATTCCAAGATCACAAGCACAGCTCAACATATGCAAATCAATCAGTGTAATACATCACATTAAGAAAAGACAAAAACCACAGGATCATCTCAATAGACTCAGAAAAAAAGCATTCGATAAAATTCAACATCCATTCATGATAAAAACTCTTGCCAAAGTAGGTGTAGAGGGAACATATCACAACATAATAAAAATCATTTATGACAAGCCCACAGCCAACATAATACTCAATGGTGAAAAGCTGAAAGACTTACCTTGAAATTCAGGAACAAGACAAGGATGTCCACTCTCACCACTTCTATTCAACATAGTACTGGAAGTCCTAGCCACAGAAATCAGACAAAAATAATAAATAAAATTTATCCAAATTGGAAAGGAACAGGTGAAATAATCACTCTTTGCAGATGACATGATACTCTATATATAGAGAATCCTAAAGACTCCACACAAAAGCTATTAGTACTGATAAACTAATTCAGCAAGGTAGCAGGATACAAGATTAATTACAGAAATCTGCTGCATTTCTTTATACTAACAATAAAATATCAGAAAGAGAAAGTAAAAAAAAAAAAACAATCCTGTTTAAATTGCATTAAAAAAAAACTTGTAATAAACTTAACCAAGAAGGTTAAAGACCTGTATGCTGAAAACTGTAAAACACTGATAAAGGATACTGAAGATTATTCAAATAAATGGAAAGATATCTTGTGCTCTTGAATTGCAATAATTAATATTGTGAAAATGGGCACACTACCCAAAGCAATCTATAGATTTAATGTGATTCCTATCAAAATGGCCATGACATTTTTCACAGTACTAGAACAAATAATCCTAAAATTCATATGAAAATATAAAAGACCCAGAATTGCCAAAGCAATCCTGAGGGAAAAGAACAAAGCTGGAGGTATTAACCCTTCTACACTTCAGACAATACCAGAAAGTTATAGTAGTCAAAACAGCATGGTATTGGCACAAAAACAGATATGTTGAACAATGGACCAGAATAGAGAGGCCAGAAATAAACCTGCACACCTATGGTCAATTAATCTACAATAAAGGAGGCAAAAATATACAATGGTAAAAGTGGTGTTGGAAAGCTAGACAGCTAAATGTTAATCAATGAAATTAGAACAATTTCTCATACCATACACAAAATAACTCAAAATGGTTTAAATAACTAAATATAAGACATGATACCATAAAACTAGAAAACAACATAGGCAAAACATTCTCTGACATAAACTGTAGCAATATGTTCTTAAATTTGTCTCCCAAGGCAAAAGAAATAAAAGCAAAAATAAACAAATGGGACCTAATCAAGCTTAAAAGATTTTGCACAGCAAAAGAAACCATTAACAAAACAAAAAAGACAACCTATGGACTGGGAGAAAATATTTGCAAACAATACAACTGACAAGGTCATAATTTCCAAAATATACAAAAAGCTTATACAACTCAATATCAAAAAAAACAAACAACCCAATCAAAAAACGGGCAGAAGACCTAAATAGACATCTGTCTAAAAAAGACATACAAATGGCCAACAGGCACATGAAAAGATGCTCAACATCGCTAATTATTAGAGAAATGCAAATCAAAACTACAATGAGGTATCACCTCACACTGATCAGTCATCAAAAATCTACAAACAATAAATGCTGGAGAGGATGTGGAGAAAAGCGAACCCTCCTACACTGTTGGTAGGAATGTAAATTGATAAAGCCACTATGGAGAACAGTATGGAGGTTCCTTAAAAAACTAAAAATAGAACTACCATATGACCCAGCAATCAGACTACTGGGCATATACCCTGAGAAAACCATAATACAAAAAGAGTCATGTAGGAGAGATCATCAAGACGGCGGAGGAGGAAGATGTGGAGATCACCTTCCTCCCCACAAATACATCAGAAATACATCTACCTGTGGAACAACTCCTACAGAACACCTACTGAACACTGGCAGAAGACCTCAGACATCCCAAAAGGCAAGAAACTCCCCACGTACCTGGGTAGGGCAAAAGAAAAAAGGAAAAACAGAGACAAAAGAATAGGGAAAGGACCTACACCTCTGGGGGGGGAGCTGGGAAGGAGGAAAGGTTTCCACACACTAGGAAGCCCCTTCACTGGTGAAGACGGGTGGTGGCGAGGGGGAAGCTTCGGAGCCACGGAGGAGAGCACAGCAACAGGGGTGCAGAGGGCAAAGTGGAGAGATTCCCGCACAGAGGATCGGTGCCGACCAGCACCCAACAGCGCAAGAGGCTTGTCTGCTCACCAGCTGGGGCAGGTGGGAGCTGAGAGCTGAGGCTCCACATTCAGCTTCAGAGTTCAGATCCCAGGAATAGGACTGGGGTTGGATGCGTGAACACAGCCTGAAGGGAGGCTAGTGTGCCACAGCTAGCCGGGAGGGAGTCCGGAAAACAGTCTGGAGCTGCCGAAGAGGCAAGAGACCATTGTTTAGGAGTGCACGAGGAGAGGGGATTCAGAGCACCACCTAAACGAATTCCAAAGATGAGCGTGAGTCGCGACTATCAGCACGGACCCCAGACACAGCATGAAATGCTAAGGCTGCTGCTGCAGCCACCAAGAAGCCTGTATGCGAGCACAAGTCACTATCCACACCTCCCCTCCCGGGAGACTGTGCAGCCCGCCACTGCCAGGGTCCTGTGATCCAGGGACAACTTCCCTGGGAGAGCAACTGACGCACCTCAGGCTGTTGCAACATCACGTAGAACTCTGCAACCACAGGCTCATCCCGCATTCCGTACCCCTCCCTACCCCCAGCCTGAGTGAGCCAGAGTCCCCTAATCAGCTGCTACTTTAACCCCGTCCTGTCTGGGCGGGGAACAGATGCCCTCAGGTGATCTAGAGTCAGAGACGGGCCCAAATCTAAAGCTGAAACCCAGGAGCTGCGCAAACAAAGAAAAGAAAGGGAAATTGCTCCCAGCAGCCTCAGGAGCAGCAGATTAAATCTCCACAATCAATTTGATGTACCCTGCATCTCTGGAATACCAGAATAGACAACGAACTATCCCAAAATTGAGGCAGTGGATTTGGGGAGCAACTGTAGACTTCGGGTTTGCTTTCTGCATCTAACTTTTTCTGGTTTTACATTTATCTTAGTTTAGTATTTAGCATTTATTATCATTGGTAGATTTGTTCATTGATATGGTTGCTCTCTTCCTTTTTTTTTATATATAGATATATTTTTTGCCTTTTACTCTTTTTGTAGGTGTGTATGCATATGCTTCTTTAGGTGATTTTGTCTGTATAGCTTTGCTTTTACCATTTGTCCTAGGGTGCTGTCTGTCCATTTTGGGATTTTTTTTTAATATAGTTTTTAGCGCTTATTATTGGTGGATTTGTTTTTTGGTTTGGATGCTCTCTTCTTTCTTTCTTTCTTTCATTCTTTTTTTCCTCCCTTTTCTTCTGAGCTGTGTGACTGACAGGGTCTTGGTGCTCCACCCAGGTGTCAGGCCTGTGTCTCTGAGGTGGGAGAGCAAAGTTCAGGACACTGGTCCACCAGAGAAATCCAGGCTCCATATAATATCAAATGGCGAAACCTCATCCAGAGATCTCCATCTCAATGCTAAGACCCTGCTACATTCAATGACCAGCAAGCTAGTGTGCTGGACACCCTATGCCAAACAACTAGCAAGACAGGAGCACAACCCCACCCATTAGCAGAGATGCTGTCTAAAATCATAATAAGGTCACAGACACCCCAAAACACACCACCAGATGCAGTCCTGACCACCAGAAAGACAAGATCAAGCCTCATCCACCAGAACACAGGCACCAGATCCCTCCACCAGGAAGCCTACACAACCCACTGAACCAACCTTAGCCACTGGGTGCAGACAACAAAAACAATGGGAACTACAAACCTGTAGCCTTCAAAAAGGAGACCCCAAACACAGTAAGCTAAGGAAAATGAGAAACACACGGCAGATGAAGGAGCAAGGTAAAAACCCACCAGACCAAAGAAATGAAGACGAAATAGGCAGTCTACCCAAAAAAGAATTCAGAGTAATGATAGTAAAGATGAACCAAAATGTTGGAAATAGAATGGAGAAAATACAAGAAATGTTTAACAAGGACCTAGAAGAACTAAAGAGCAAACAAACAATGATGACCAACACAATAAATGAAATTAAAAATTCTCTAGAAGGAATCAATAGCAGAATAACTCAGGCAGCAGAATAGACAAGTGCCCTGGAAGATAAAATAGTGGAAATAACTACCACAGAGCAGAATAAAGTAAAAAGAATGAAAAGAATTGAGGACAGTCTCAGAGACCTCTGGGACAATATAAAGTGCACCAACATTCGAATTAGAGGGGTCCCAGAAGAAGAAGAGAAAAAGAAAGGGACTGAGAAAATATTTGAAGAGATTATAGTTGAAAACTTCCCTAATATGGGAAAGGAAATAGTCAATCAATTCCAGGAAGCACAGAGTTCCACAAAGAATAAATCCAAGTAGAAACACGCCAAGACACATATTAATCAAACTATCAAAATTAAATACAAAGAAAAACTATTAAAAGCAGCAAGGGAACCCAGCAAATAACATACAAGGGAATCCCCATAAGGTTAACGGCTGATCTTTCAGCAGAAACTCTGCAAGCCAGAAGGGAGTGGGAGGACATATTTAAAGTGAGGAAAGGGGAAAACCTACAACCAAGATTACTCTAGCCAGCAAGGAACTCATTTAGATTTGATGGAGAAATTAAAATCTTTACAGACAAGCAAAAGCTAAGAGAATTCAGCACCACCAAACCAGCTTATAACAAATGCTAAAGGACCTTCTCTAGGCAGGAAACAAAAGAGAAGGAAAAGACCTACAATAACAAATGTAAAACAATTAAGGAAATGGTAATAGGAGCATACATATTGATAATTACTTTAAATGTAAATGGATTAAATGCTGCAACCAAAAGACATAGACTGGCTGAATGGATAAAAACAAGACCCGTCTATATACTGTCTACAACAGACCCACTTCAGACCTAGGGACACATATGGACTGAAAGTGAGGGGATGGAAAAAAATATTCCATGTAAATGGAAATCAAAATAATCCTGGAGTAGCAATTCTCATATCAAACAAAATAGACTTTAAAATAAAGACTATTACAAGAGACAAAGAAGGACGCTACATAATGATCAAGGGATCAATCCAAGAAGAAGATATAACAACTGTAAATATTTATGCACCCAACATAGGAGCACCTCAATACATAAGGCAAATGCTAACAGCCATGAAAGGGGAAATCGACAGTAACACAATCATAGTAGGGGACATTAACACCCCATTTTCACCAATGGACAGATCATCCAAAATGAAAATAAATAAGGAAACACAAGCTTTAAATTTTACATTAAACAAGATGGATTTAATTGATATTTATAGGACATTCCATCCAAAAATAACAGAATACACTTTCTTCTTAAGTGCTCATGGAACATTCTCCAGGATAGATCATATCTTGGGTTACAAATAAAGCCTTGGTAAATTTCAGAAAATTGAAATCATATCAAGTATCTTTTCGGACCACAATGCTATGAGACTAGATATAAATTACAGGAGAAAAACTGTAAAAAATACAAACACATGGAGGCTAAACAATACACTACTAAATAACCAAGATATCACTGAAAAATCAAAGAGGAAATCAAAAAATACCTAGAAACAAATGACAATGAAAACACAATGACCCAAAACCTATGAGATGCAGAAAAGCAGTTCTAAGCAGGGAGTTTATAGCAATACAATCCTACCTCAAGAAACAAGAAACATCTCAAATAAACAACTTAACCTTACACCTAAGGCAATTAGAAAAAGAAGAACAAAAAGAAACCCCAAAGTTAGCAGAAGGAAAGAAATCATAAAGATCAGATCAGAAATAGATGAAAAAGAAATGAAGGAAACATTAGCAAAGATCAATAAAACTAAAAGCTGGTTCTTTGAGAAGATAAACAAAATTGAAAAATCATTAGCCAGATTCATCAAGAAGAAAACTCAAATCAATAGAATTAGAAATGAAAAAGGAGAAGTAACAACTGACACTGAAGAAGTACAAAAGATCATGAGAGATTACTACAAGCAATGATATGCCAATAAAATGGGCAACCTGGAAGAAATGGACAAATTCTTAGAAAAGCACAACCTTCCGAGAGTGAACCAGGAAGAAATAGGAAATATAAACAGAACAATCGCAAACACTGAAATTGAGACTGTGATCAAAAATCTTCCAACAAACAAAAGCCCAGGACCAGATGGCTTCACAGGCGAATTCTATGAAACACTTAGAAAAGAGCGAACACCTATACTTCTCAAACTCTTCCAAAATATAGCAGAATGAGGAACACTCCCAAATTCAATCTACGAGGCCACCATTGCCCTGATACCAAAACCAGACAAGGATGTCACAAAGAAAGAAAACTTCAGGCCAATGTCACTGATGAACATAGATGCAAAAATCCTCAACAAAATACTAGCAAACAGAATCCAACAGCACATTAAAAGGATCATACACCAAAATCAAGTGGGGTTTATCCCAAGAATGCAAGGATTCTTCAAAATATGCAAATCAATCAATGGGATACACCATATTAACAAATTGAAGGAGAAAACCATATGATCAACTCAATTGATGCAGAAAAAACTTCTGACAGAATTCAACACCAATTGATGATAAAAACCCTCCAGAAAGTAGGCATAGAGGGAACTTACCTCAACATGATAAAGGCCATATATGACAAACCCACAGCCAACATCATTCTCAATGATGAAAAACTGAAACCATTTCCTCTAAGATCAGGAACAAGACAAGGTTGTCCACTCTTACCACTGTTATTCAACATAATTTTGGAAGTTTTAGCCACAGCAATCAGAGAAGAAAAAGAAATAAAATGAATCTGAATCGGAAAAGAAGTAAAGCTGTCACTCTTTGCAGATGACATGATACTATACATAGAGGATCCTAAAGATGCTACCAGAAAACTACTAGAGCTAATCAATGAATTTGGTAAAGCAGTAGGATACAGAATTAATGCACAGAAATCTCTTGCATTCCTGTACACTAATGATGAAAAATCTGAAAGTGTAATTAAAGAAACACTCTCATTTACCATTGCAACAAAAATAATAAAATACCTAGGAATAAACTTACCTAAGGTGACAAACGATCTGTATGCAGAAAACTATAAGACACTGATGAAAGAAATTAAAGATGATTCAAACAGATGGAGAGATATACCATGTTCTTGGACTGGAAGAATCAACATTGTGAAAATCACTTTACTACCCAAAGCAATCTACACATTCAGTGCAATCCCTATCAAACTACCAATGGCATTTTTCACAGAACTAGAACAAAAAATTTCACAATTTGTATGGAAACACGAAAGAACTGAATAGCCAAAGCAATCTTGAGAAAGAAAAATGGAGCTGGAGAAATCAGGCTCCCTGACTTCAGACTATATTACAAAGCTACAGTAATCACAACAGTATGGTACTGGCACAAAAACAGAAATATAGATCAATGGAACAGGATAGAAAACCCAGAGATAAACCCAGGCACATATGGTCACCTTATCTTTGATAAAGGAGGCAAGAATATACAAAGGAGAAAAGACAGCCTCTTCAATAAGTGGTGCTGGGAAAACTGGACAGCTACATGTAAAAGAATGAAATTAGAGCACTCCCTAACACCATACACAAAAATAAACTCAAAATGGATTAAAGACCTAAATGTAAGGCCAGACACTCTCAAACTCTTAGAGGAAAACATAGGCAGAACACTCTATGACATAAATCACAGCAAGATTCTTTTTGACCCACCTCCTAGAGATATGGAAATAAAAACAAAAATAAACAAATGGGACCTAATGAAAAAGGCTTTTGCACAACAGAGGAAAACATAAACAAGATGAAAAGACAACCCTCAGAATGGGAGAAAATATTTGTAAATGAAGCAACTGACAAAGGATTAATCTCCAAAATTTACAAGCAGCTCATGCAGCTCGATATCAAAAAAACAAACAACCCAGTCCAAAAATGGGCAGAAGACCTAAACAGACATTTCTCCAAAGAAGATATACAGATTGCCAGCAAATACATGAAAGGATGCTCAACATCACTAATCATTAGAGAAATGCAAATCAAAACTACAATGAGGCATCACCTCACACTGGTGAGAATGGCCATCACCAAAAAATCTACAAAAAATAAATGCTGGAGAGGGTGTGGAGAAAAGGGAACCCTCTTGTACTGTTGGTGGGAATGTAAATTGATACAGCCACTATGGAGAACAGTATGGAGGTTCCTTAAAAAACTAAAAATAGAACTACCATATGACCCAGCAGTCCCACTTCTGGGCATATACCCTGAGAAAACCATAATTCAAAAAGAGTCATGTACCACAATGTTCACTGCAGCTCTATTAACAATAGTCAGGACATGGTAGCAACCTAACTGTCCATCAACAGATGAATGGATGAAGAAGATGTGGCACATATATACAATGGAATATTACTCAGCCATAAAAAGAAACAAAATTGAGCTATTTGTAATGAGGTGGATAGACCTAGAGTCTGTCATACAGAGTGAAGTAAGTCAGAAAGAGAGAGACAAATACCGTATGCTAACACATATATATGGAATTTAAGAAAAAAAAAATGTCATGAAAAACCTAGGGGTGAAACAGGAATAAAGACACAGACTTACCAGAGAATGGACTTGAGGCTATGGGGAGGGGGAAGAGTAAACAGTGACAAAGCGAGAGAGAGGCATGGACATATATACACTACCAAACGTAAGGTAGATAGCTAGTGGGAAGCAGCTGCATAGCACAGGGAGATCTGCTCGGTGCTTTGTGACCGCCTGGAGGGGTGGGATAGGGAGGGTGGGAGGGAGGGAGATGCAAGCGGGAAGAGATATGGGAACATATGTATATATATATATATAACTGATTCATTTTGTTGTGAAGCTGAAACTAACATACCATTGTAAAGCAATTATACTCCAATAAAGATGTTAAAATGAAAAAAAAAAAAAAAACTAAAAATAGAACTACCATATGACCCAGCAATCCCACTACTGGGCATATGAGAAAACCGTAATTCAAAAAGAGTCACGTGTCACAATGTTCATTGCAGCACTATTTACAATAGCCAGGACATGGAAGCAACCTAGGTGTCCATTGACAGATGAATGGATAAAGAAGATGTGGCACATATGTACAATGAAATATTACTGAGCCATAAAAAGATATGAAATTGCGTTATTTGTAGTGAGGTGGATGGACCTAGAGTCTGTTATACAGAGTGAAGTAAGTCAGAGAGAGAGAAACAAATACCATATTCTAACACATATATATATGGGATCTAAAGAAGAGAGAAGATGGTTCTGAAGAACCTAGGGGGAGGACAGGAATAAAGATGCAGACGTAGAGAATGGACTTGAGAACACGGGTAAGGGGATGGGTAAGCTAGGACGAAGTCAGGGAGTGGCATGGACATATATACACTTCCAAGTGTAAAATAGCTAGCTAGTGGGAAGCAGTCGCATAGCACAGGGAGATCAGCTCGGTGCTTTGTGACCACCTAGAGGGGTGGGATATGGAGGATGGGAGGGAGATGCAAGTGGGTGGAGATATGGGGATATATGTATACATATAGCTGATTCACTTTTTTATACAGCAGCAACTAACACAACAATGTAAAGCAATTATACTCCAATAAAGATGTTAAAAAAATATATAAAGAATAGCTAACATCAAAAAGTCTACAAATAGTAAATGCTGGAGACAGTGTGGAGAAAAGGAAATGCTCCTACACTATTGGTGGGAATGTAAATTGGTGCAGCCGTTATGGAAAACAGTATGGAGGTTCCTCAGAATACTAAAAATAGAGTTACCATATGATCCTGCAATCCAACTCCTGGGCATATATCCTAAAAAGACAAAAACTCTAATTTGAAAAGATATTTGCACCCTAATGTTCATAGCAGTGCTATTTACAATAGCCAAGACATGGAAACAGTACAAGTACCCATCAATAGATGATTGGGTTAAGAAAATGTGGTATATATATTCAAATATATACAATGCAATATTAGTCATAAAAAAGAATGAAATATTGCCATTTGCAGCAACATGAATGGACCTAGGGAATGTCATACTGATATGTGATATCACTTATATGTAGAATCTAAAAAATAATACAAATGAATCTATATACAAAACAGAAACAGACTCGTAGACATAGAAAACAAACTTATGGCTACCAAAGGGGAAATGGAGGAGGGAGGGATAAATTATGAATATAGGATTAACAGAGAAAAACTACTATACATAAAATGGATAAGCACCAAGAATTTACTGTATTGCACGGCACAGGGAACTATATTCAATATCTTGTAATAAGATATAATGGAAAATAATCCGAAAAACTGTATATATACACATATAACTGAATCACTTTACTCTATACCTGAAACTAACACAATATTGTAAGTGAAGTATATTTTAATAAATTTTTTTTAAAAAATTCAAAAATTTAAAACATGAAAATTATGTTAGCTGATGATCAAGATTCTTCACAAATTCTGTTTTTCAGGTGTAATAAGTGGGGGTAGAATCTTTAATTCTTAAGAACAATTCTCATGGGATTTTTTTTTGATTACTTTCAGAGAATAACTGCAAGTATTTTTTACTAAGGGATATTTTACTCTTCTAATAGATTTTCATAGGAATATGATTTATTTTCCTGTAGAGCTTTCCCTCTTTAATATCAATATGCTTTGTTATAGATTTTAAATGTTTTATTATTTTTTTAATATCTCCATTGCTTATTAGTTTCTGATCATACATATAGGTTTGAGAGAAAAATACAGTCCCTAATAGTATGGTATATTTTACACACACACACACACACACACACACACACACACACCACTCACTACTGGTAGATGAAACAATCTAGAATTTCAGATGCCAAAGCCTATTCATCATCTATTGACAGTTTCAGCCCTATTCCTGAGAGTTGGGAGTGAGGGAGGAGATAGGGTGTCATTCTAATTTTCATTCATTTGCACTTTTATTTGTTTAATTCATCATGTGAGTGCGTGAAGCCTGTATTTTAAAAGGAAAGAAAAGGGGTAGCCTATTCACTCTCTCTAGGTATATGCAAACCTCTTGAAACCAATTAGATGTCAACAGAATTGTTAATTATCCTGGGGTCACCACCTTTTGTAAAGCCTTTCAGAGTAAAAGGGGGGTGTGGCTTAGCTCACAGCAAGGTTAAAACAGCCCTCTAATTGACAAATTTTATACTCAGCAGTTGGGTTGGCTAGAGAGGTTAAATCACATTTACTCTCCTTCCATAAAAAAACATGGATGGACTATTATGTATACCTTTCCTTCATTTATGAAGCAAATACCTATTGATTCTCTGATTTTGGCTTCAGGGATCCACAGTAAACAAAAGAGGCAGCCATTGTCTCGTGAAGCTTATATTCTTTCTTCATGAGAAAACACTGTCACTTGCAAATTTACAACAACTGAGAGAAACCTATTGTAGGATATGTCACAAAACTCTAAGTCTAAAGACTTTCAAAGCCTAGGCTGCTTTGTTTCCTAATTCTGAACATCTAGAAGAAGAAAGTGCTATACATTCACTCAGGCTAGAAGAATTAACAGACTCCTCCTAAGTCCAGCCCACATCACCAATAAAACACCCGCATTCCCCAGCTGCATTACCAATTCCAAGATTTCCACTCCCCTATGAAGGGACCACCACCACCACCTTCCTATTACCACTGTCAACTAAAATAAAAGTGCATAACTTGAGGGTTGTGAGTTTCATTTTTATTTGGAAACCTTACTGACGACAATAGCCTGGGAGACAGCCTCTAAGTTAGCTCTGGGGAACTGCTCCAAAGAGGTAGGGGAGAGGCCAGTGTATATGGTGATTTTGGCTAAGGGGTACATGCAATCCAGCATACATCTTGGTGGAAGGTTGTGCTAGGCATGAGTAATAGATATCTCAGTTAATAATTTTAACACTTTTCTAAGTATGAGAATATGCAAGAATCCACGTTCATAAACATATTTCCTGAAATATATCTAACTATCTAAAGGCCAGTTTTGCCTGTTTCTCAAAGCACAGAGTGCCTCATGCTGTTCTTTGTCATAAATTCCTTTCAGAATGTACTGTAGGTCAGTGATTGCAGTGGCTAATAACTTAATCTGTGTAGAACCAGATGGTGAGTGGCATTCCTTGTTTTATACCACTATCATAAAATGGAACATGGATTACACTGGAACCTACACTTTCCCACAGAATCAGTTAAGCATTATTCTTAGAAAAATTTGAAGTACCATTAGTCATTTTAATATTTAATTAATTTAATATCTTTCATTGGCCTTAACTATGAAATGGGGATAATACTATTTCTTGCCTACTTAACAGTGTTAGTATAAGGCTTAAAAATAAACTCTGTGTGAAATTAATTTGAAAATCAAACAATAGTCTACAAATATAGAGCATTTAAAAATCACTATGCTTTCATTCTACAAACTGGAAATAATAACGCTTATAATCCTCCCAGCATAATTGTTCAGCGGAACAGCAGTTTTCAAAGTGTGATCCAGGAACACTTTGTAGTTCCCCACATCATTTAAGGAGTCCATGAGATCAAAACTATACAGATAATACTACTACAAAGAATTATTTGCTTTTTTCAGGCTCATTCTATCATGCCTGTATAGCGCATTTTTCTATAAGCTGCATGGCACATGGTATCGCAACAGATTAAATGCAGAAGCAGATATGACACTCTGAATAGTAAGGAGCTTTTCCAAAATATTTTTTTTAAATGCCTCTCTCCTCAGCACTTATTTTTTGTTTTGGAGAATTATTCAAAAATTTCCTAAAATGTGTTATTTATATTAATATGTATTGAGTTTATTATTGTTTCTTTTGAATGAGGTTATAAATTTTTTTTTAATTTCTCAATTAAAATTTCTCAATTTTAATTTCTAATAGAGTGACTTTTGATAAATATAACATATATATATATATATATATATATAACCTATATATACACTTTAGAGGTCCTCAATATTTGTTTAAGAGTGTAAAGGGGTCGTGAGGCAAAGAAGTTTGAAAAACACATGGCTAAAAGAATATATGGAAAGAAACTTAGTATCTGTGATCATCACATATGTAAAAAATATTGAAATAATCACTGTGTTAGAATTAAGAAGATATCCATGAATTGACCTATATAATTTACTAGCTCTTCCATACTCTATGTTCTAAACAATCTATTTCAATATAAAAGTTTGTAATACAACTTGTTCTTACATAGGGGTCTGCTGACATTTATGTACACTTAAAAACTAATGGGACAATGTTAAATAATGGCAGAAAATATAAATGAAATTCATGTCCACAACTAACCTAATATTACTGCATTATTTAGGATGTGAAGAGTGTTAATATTCAAACACTTTCTCTCCGGGGGAAATGCCATATTAGTGGCAAGTAAATCTCTGTCACGCACTTAAAGAAATTAAAAGTTGAAGAATGGGGTTATTCAGGCCCTTCCCCTCTTGCTCTTGGGGATATTGGATCGGCAAACTTGGTACTCATATCTGGGGTTTTGAATCCTAAAACAAAAAACAAAGACAAAAAATTCACAGCGATGGTGGCAGTGTTGAGAATTCAGCTGTGAGCTGGTATCTGTCTGCCCTGCAGCAGTGGTGGCTATGTGTCCAATGATAATGGCTTTACTACTAAAGACCTGATCTTGGCTCTTTTCTCATCAGCCTACTCTCCCTTGGTTCAAGTCCAAAATCCGAGTCCAATTCTATAGTTTTCCCCTAGATGCTGCAAGTTACCTCATATCCATCAAGTTATCATCTTTCCTGCTTATTTAACCAGGATTGAATTTTTGTAGTTTGCCACCCAGAATCCTACAAATCCTGACTGCGCACTTAGATAGATTTGGGCATTTAATTCTCTAGTTCTGCTATGTATAAGCTGAGTGAACTTAGGTAAATTATTTCACCTCCTAAAATACTACAGATGATAATAATCTCTCTGGTTCTCGTTTATTAATCTGTATATTGGGAATATTTTTATGAGGGTCAAATGAGGTAATGCACATAAAAACTTAGCACAGTGTCTGTGCATTTGCAATGGATTTGAGATATGGTCAGAAAAAAAGCCCACTTCAGAAACAAATTTACTCTAAAATTCACATGTGTGAATACAGAAAGCAAAATATATCACTCATATTATTTTAACATGTCCTTTCCTGAGGGAATAATGTACAGTTTAATAAAAAATGACCAATGACTTTTCTACTAGACCCTTGATTCCTTTAATCCACTTCTGTTGGCATCTTGAGTCACCATTTCTCCTTTTTTATTGGAACCCATTCTGATGTTTTTTCTCAAAGCAGTCCTTTGGTATTTTGAATGGGATAAGTCTTGATTATACAGGACTGCCCCAAGCATAGCAGGAATTTATCATCACTGACCCTTGCCCACTAAATGTATGACAACCCAAGGGGACAGTTCTGTCCCCAGTAGAGAACAATTGTAAATCTTGATTGTTTTATAGAACATTAGCACAGTAGCCTACTTCAAAATACTTCAAAATGATTATGAAAAGTGAACATACTTATTAAAATTGGTAATGTTCCCAGACTGAAAATTAGTATTTTGAGGAACCAAATACTGAAACATCATAATGGTCTTAGCAAATTACAGAGGTTGACAAATAAAAAGGGATTCATTATTCTATGTACAAGTTTAAAGTCACTGAAGAAAAACATATTCATAATATTGTGAGAAACTTTGAGAACACACAGCCAAGTTTTCCTCCGAAGTTGAGGTGCCTCAGAATTGCCTATATGGCTTAATATAAATATGGGCATTAAATTATTTTATAGGATGATTAAATTGGAATCCCAGAGAGTAGGCCAGGGCATGAATATTTTTACACAACAAAAATATTGTTTGTAAATGTAGAATGCTTTAAAGTTAATGGATTTTGTAGGTTTTCCTCATTCAACATAAATAATAAAAAGGTTTCTATTGATACGACACAATTCATCAGCACCTACTATGTGACTAGCACTATGATGCTATGAAAATGATGATAAACAAGATATATCTCTGAATTCCAAAGGCTTACCATTTTAATTGTGGGAAACAGACATTAAATAATTGATGTACAGTAATGTGATAAGAATTTTAAAAGCCAAAAAATAGGGGAGGGAGCTGGTAAATACAAAACAAGGACCAGAACTACATCCTAGAGGATCAGATGAAGTTTGGTGAGGGATAGATGTGAGTTAACATGGCAGAGTGTGGAGTTTTGATCTTCATACAAAAAATTTTGCGGTACACACAAGGAACAATCGACTTTGAGCAATTATAAAAGAATGACATCTGTATTGGTCAGGAGGTTAGAGATTAATATAATCGCATGTGCTAATCATTCTGTTGTCCTGATTAAATTAAATCTCTACTTAACTAAAAAAAGGATTTAAATTTGAAAGCATTTTAACTTGAAAATGCAAGCAGAGATAGCAGATACAATATTTATTAGAACAGATAGGGGTTCATTCAGTTAGGAAAGCAATATTGAATTTCCCTAGAAGATTATTGCATATTGCCCAATGAAGTATATGTCAACTTTTCCCTTCTTTCTTCTTCCCTCCCTCCCTCCCTCCCTTCCTTCCTCTCTTCCTTTTTTTTTCTTTCAGCTCATACCACCATATTACAAAGCACATCCAAATTGTAATGAAATTGTCATTGCAAATTTAAAAAAATTATATCAAGATATATCAATCTATAGATCTAGTTTTAACTATAGTTTTTCACTAATGTGCAAAAAATACTCCCCTTATAACTGCCAAAATACCCCGTTTTTCATGTATTTGTCAACCTAAGAGACAAATAATTATCCTGACATAAGAAGATATTGCTTTTTAACAATTAGCAAAATTATAAAGAACAAGTATCAAATAAACATGTGGATGACTTATATTTATATTATTTTCTGTGACTTTTATAATAGACCAAATTTCAAGTTTTTTCCCCAATGTTTCCCTTTTTTTACAAGGAGTAGGAAGAATGGTGCCATGTGATATAGCATATAACAACACATATATGTTGGGATCTTATACCTCATGGTTAATATAATGAAAGTAATGAACACATTCCCCCAGAAAAATGCACATATGCATAGCTGGAAATCACATTAAACAGTTCACAGATGCCTTGGTACCTATTCCAGGTAAGAAGCGTCATCCAGGGAAAGAACATGAATTCATCTAGGGATGGATTCCAGAACTACATATCTGCCTGACTGTAGACAAGTTACTTATTCTCTCTGTCTCAGTGGTCTCATCTGTTAAACTGGAATAGTAATTGTATCAACCTAATGAGACTGTTTTCGAAATTAAATGAGGTAAGACCCCAGCATGTTATTTGCTATCATTGTCATCATCATCACCATCATCATAATCAATTATAATTATCTCTAAAATGGGACTAAAATTAACACCACCTCATAGGGTTGTGCAAAGAATAAATAAGGCAAATTATGTAAAATATGTGGTTGTTCATAGTAAGCACTCAGTACAATTTAGCTATTATTGTCATTTTGGTTTATTCTCTATAATATAAACTTGAGAAAATGGATGCTGTGGCTCTCTGTATGTAACAGGGAAAGCTTTTCTTACCCTTGGCCTGTGATATAACAAACAGGGCTTTATAAACTATGCTGGTTTTTAGCAAGAATTACATTTCCAAACTGAATTCTTAAAAAAATATTTCAAACAGTGTAAAACGTAACTCATGCAAATATGAGGTGAACATGTGTCAAAAATTTTATAAAAGTCATTAATTAGTGAGTAAGACTGGTTCAAAGGAGAATTTGAGAAACAAAGGTGCAGCCAGGGATGCTGAAATAAATTTTCTAATGCAAAATTGGTTAGTATCCTATAGGAAAATATTATGTAACAGGTGCTTTCTGTTCTAGATGGGTATTAATTGTAGATTCAACTTCTTTAATAGACATAGGCCTATTCAAATTGCTTACTTCTTAGGAGGCTTTTGGCAAATTTTGTCTTTCAATAAATTGTTCCATTAAATACAGGTTTTCAAATTTGTGGTGTAAGTTGCTCATAATATTTCTTTACTATTCTGCCAATGTATGTAGGAACTGTAGTGATGTCCTTTCTTTCATTTCTGATATTAGTAATGTGTTTCTTCTCTCTCTCTTTTTTTGTTGTTGTTGTTAACCTGGCTAGAGGCTTATCAATTCCATTGATTTTTGTCAAAGAACCAGCTTTTGGTTTTGTTGATTTTCTCTATTGGTTTCCTGTTCTTAATCTCATTCATTTCTGCTTTAGTTTTTACTATGTCTTCTCTTCTGCTTACTTAGGATTTAATTTGCTCTTCTTTGTCTAGTTTCCAAAGGTGAAAGCTTAAATTATTGATATTATTAGATCTTTCTTTTTTCTAAATTATGCATTTGATGCTATAACTTTCCCTCTAAGTATTGATTTGCTGCATCTCACAAATTTTGATAAATTTCATTTTTTTTTAGTTCAAAATAATTTTTATTTCTCTTGAGTATGCTTCTTTGTCATTATTGTTTTTTAGAGGTGTTTAATTTCCAAGTATATTGGGCTTTTCCATTTATCTTTCTGTTACTGATATCTATTCATTTCCACTGTGGTCTTAGATCAGATAATGTATTATTTCTATTCTTTCAAATTTGTTAAGATGTGTTCTATGACCCAGAATGTGGTCTATCTTGACGAGTATTCCATATAACCTTGAGAAGAATATATAATCCTCCATTCTTGGATGAAATAGTCGATAGAAGTCAATTATATCCAGCTGATTGATGGTATTGTTGAGTTCAACTATGTACTCAGTGATTTTTCTGCTGCTCATCTGTCCATTTCTGATAGAGGAGTGTTGAAGTCTCCAACTATAATAGAGTATTCATCCTTATTTCTCCTCGTGGTTCTATCAGTTTTTGCTGAATTTATTTTGATATTCTGTTATTAAACACATAGACATTAAGGCTTGTTATATTTTCTTGGAGAATTGATCCCTTCATCACTATGTAATGTTCCTCTTTATCACTAAGTTTCCTTGCTCTGATGTCTACTCTGTCTGAAACTAATATAGCTACTTCCAGTTTCTTTTGATTAGTGCTAACATGATATATTTCTGCATCCCTTTTTTTTAATTTTTATTTTATATTGGAGTATAGTTGATGAACAATGTTTTGATAGTTTCAGGTGTACAGCAAAGTGATTTAGTAATAAATATACATATATCTATTCTTTTTCAAATTCTTTTCCCATTTAGGTTGCTACATAATATTGAGCAGAGTTCCCTATGTTATACAGTAGGCCCTTGTTGATTATTCATTTTATTTTTTATTTATTTATTTTTATTTAATCTTTTTCTTTTTATATAAAACATTGGCTGTATTCCCTGTGTTGTACAATATATCCTTGTATCTTATTGTTTTTAATACAGTAGGTTCTTATTAGTCATCAATTTTATACACATCAGTGTATACATGTCAATCCCAATTGCCCAATTAGCACACCACCACCACCACCCACCCGCAGCTTTCCCCCCTTGGTGTCCATACGTTTGTTCTCTACATCTGTGTCTCAACTTCTGCTCTGCAAACCGTTTCATCTGTACCATTTTTCTAGGTTCCACATATATGCGTTAATATACAATATTTGTTTTACTCTTTCTGACTTACTTCACTCTGTATGACAGTCTCAAGATCCATCCATGTCTCAACAAAAGACCCAATTTCGTTCCTTTTTATGGCTGAGTAATATTCCACTGTATGTATGTACCACATCTTCTTTATCCATTCCTCTGTCGATGGGCATTTAGGTTGCTTCCATGACCTGGCTATTGTAAACAGTGCTGCAATGAACATTGGGGTGCATGTGTCTTTTTGAATTATGGTTTTCTCTGGGTATATGCCCAGTAGTGGGATTGCTGGATCATATGTTAATTCTATTTTTATTTTGTAAGGAGCCTCTATACTATTTTCCATAGTGGCTGTATCAGTTTACATTCCCACCAACAGTGCAAGAGGGTTCCCTTTTCTCCATACCCTCTCCAGCGTTTGTTGTTTGTAGATTTTATGAAGATGCTCATTCTAACTGGTGTGAGGTGATACCTCATTGTAGTTTTGATTTGCATTTCTCTAATAATTAGTGATGTTGAGCAGCTTTTCATGTGCTTCTTGGCCATCTGTATGTTTTCTTTGGAGAAATATCTATTTAGGTCTTCTGCCCACTTTTGGATTGGGTTGTTTGTTGTTTTAATATTGAGCTGCATGAGCTGTTCATATATTTTGGAGATTAATCCTTTGTCCGTTGATTCACTGGCAAATATTTTCTCCCATTCTGAAGGTTGTCTTTTCGTCTCGTTTATGGTTTCTTTTGCTGTGCAAAAGATATTAAGTTTCATTAGGTCGCATTTGTTTACCTTTGTTTTTATTTCCATTACTCTAGAAGGTGGATCAAAAAAGAACTTGCTGTGATTTATGTCAAAGAGTGTTCTTCCTAGGTTTTCCTCTAAGAGTTTTATAGTGTACTGCCTTACATTTACGTCTCTAATCCATTTTGAGTTTATTTTTGTGTATGGTGTTAGGGAGTGTTCTAATTTCATTCTTTTACATGTAGCTGTCCAGTTTTCCCAGCACCACTTATAGAAGAGACTGTCTTTTCTCCAATATATATTCTTGCCTCCTTTGTCATAGATTAGATGACCATAGGTGTGTGGGTATATCTCTGGGCTTTCTGTCTTGTTTCACTGATCTATGTTTCTGTTTTTGTGCAGTACCATATTGTCTTGCTTACTGTAGCTTTGTAGTATAGTCTGAAGTCAGGGAGTCAGATTCCTCCCACTCCGTTTTTTTTCCCTCAAGACTGCTTTGACTATTTGGGGTCTTTTGTGGCTCCATACAAATATTAAGATTTTTTTGTTCTAGTTCTGTAAAAAATGCCATTGGTAATTTGATAGGGATTGCATTGAATCTGTAGATTGCTTTGGGTAGTAGAGTCATTTTCACAATGTTGATTCTTCCAATCCAAGAACATGGTATATCTCTCCATCTGTTGCTATCATCTTTAATTTCTTTCATCAGTGTCTTACAGTTTTCTGCATACAGGTCTTTTGTCTCCCTAGGTAGGTTTATTCCCAGGTATTTTATTCTTTTTGTTGCAATGGTAAATTGGAGTGTTTCCTTAATATCTCTTTCAGATTTTTCATCAGTAATGTATAGGAATGCAAGAGATTTCTGTGCATTAATTTTGTATCCTGCAACTTTACCAAATTCATTGCTTATCTCTAGTAGTTTTCTGGTGGCATCTTTAGGATTCTCTATGTATAGTATCATGTCATCTGCAAAGAGTGACAGTTTGCTTCTTCTTTTCCAATTTGTGTTCTTTTTATTTCTTTTTCTTCTGTGATTGCTGAGGCTAGGACTCCCAAAACAGTGAGAGTGGACATCCTTGTCTTGTTCCTGATCTTAGAGGAAATGCTTTCAGTTTTTCACCACTGAGAAAGATATTTTCTGTGGGTTTGTCATATATGGTCTTTATTATGTTGAGGTAGGTTCCCTCTGTGCCCACTTTCTGCAGCATATTTATCATAAACGGGTGTTGAATTGTGTCAAAAGTTTTTTCTGCATCTATTGAGATGATCATACGGTTTTTATTCTTCAATTTGTTAATATGGTGTATCACATTGATTGAATTGCATATATTGAAGAATCCTTGCATCCCTTGCATAAATCCCACTTGACCATGGTGTATGATCCTTTTAATGTGCTGTTGGATTCTGTTTCCTAGTATTTTGTTGAGGATTTTTGCATCTATATTCATCAGTCATATTGGTCTGTAATTTTCTCTTTTTGTAATAACCTTGTCTGGTTTTGGTATCAGGGTGATGGTGGCCTCATAGAATGAGTCTGGGAGTGTTCCTTCCTCTGCAATTTTTTGGAAGATTTTGAGAAGGATGGGTGTTAGCTCTTCTCTAAATGTTTGATAGAATTCACCTGTGAAGCCATCTGGTCCTAGACTCTTGTTTTTTGGAAGATTTTTAATCACAGCATGAATTTCATTACTTGTGATTGGTCTGTTCACATTTTCTATTTCTTCCTGGTTCAGTCTTGGAAGGTTGTACCTTTCCAAAATTTGTCCATTTCTTCCAGGTTGCCCATTTTATTGGCATAGAGTTGCTTGTAGTAGTCTCTTAGGATGCTTTCTATTTCTGTGGTGTCTGTTGTAACTTCTCCTTCTTCATTTCTAATTTTATTGATTTGAGTCCTCTCCCTCTTTTTCTTGAGGAGTCTGGCTAATGATTTATCAATTTTGTTTAACTTCTCAAAGAACCAGCTTTTAGTTTTATTGATCTTTGCTATTGTTTTCTTTGTTTCTATTTCATTTATTTCTGCTCTGACCTTTATGATTTCCGTCCTTCTGCTAACTTTGGGTTTTGTTTGTTCTTCTTTCTGCAGTTCCTTTAGGTGTAAGGTTAGATTATTTATTTGATATTTTTCTTGTTTCTTGAGGTAGGCTTGTATAGCTATAAACTTCCCTCTTAGAAATGCTTTTGCTGCATCCCAGAGGTTTTGGATTGTCGTGGTTTCATTGTTATTTGTCTCTAGGTATTTTTTTTGATTTCCGCTTTGATTTCTTCAGTGATCTCTTGGTTATTTAGTAACGTAGTGTTTAGCCTCCATTTGTTTGTGTTTTTTACATTTTTTTCCCCTGTAATTCATTTCTAATCTCATATGGTTGTGGTCAAAAAAAATGCTTGATATGTTTTCAATTTTCTTAAATTTACTGAGGCTTGATCTGTGACCCTAGATGTGATCTATCCTGGAGAATTTTCCGTGCACACTTGAGAAGAAAGTGTAATCTGCTCTTTTTGGATGGAATATCCTATAAATACCAATTAAATCTATCTGGTCTATTGTGTCATTTAAAGCTTCTGTTTCCTTATTTATTTTCATTTTGGATGGTCTGTCCAGTGGTGTTAGTGAGGTGTTAAAGTTCCCCACTATTATTGTGTTACTTTCAACTACCTCTTTTATAGCGGTTACCAGTTACCTTATGTGTTGAGGTGTGCCTATATTGGGTTCATATATATTTATAATTGTTATATCTTCTTATTGGATTGATCCCTTGATCATTATGCAGTGTCCTTCCTTGCCTCTTGTAACATTCTTCATTTTAAAATCTACTTTATCTGATATGAGTACTGCTACTCCAGCTTTCTTTTGATTTCCATTTGCATGGAATATCTTTTTCCATCCCCTCACGTTCAGTCTGTATGTGTCCCTAGGTCTGAAGTGGGTCTCTTGTAGACAACATATATATATGGGTCTTGATTTTGTATCCATTCAGCAAGCCTATGTCTTTTGGTTGGAGCATTTAATCCATTCACGTTTAAGGTAATTATTGATATGTATGTTCCTATGACCATTTTCTTAATTGTTTTGGGTTTGTTTTTGTAAGTCCTTTTCTTCTCTTGTGTTTCTCACTTAGAGAAGTTCCTTTAGCATTTGTTGTAGAGCTGGTCTGGTGGTGCTGAATTCTCTTAGCTTTTCCTTGTCTGTAAAGCTTTTGATTTCTCCATCGAATCTGAATGAGATCCTTGCTGGGTAGAGTAATCTTGGTTGTAGGTTCTTCCCTTTCATCACTTTATCATGCCACTCCCTTCTGGCTTGTAGAGTTTCTGCTGAAAGATCAGCTGTTAACCTTATGGGAGTTCCCTTGTATGTTATTTGTCATTTTACCTTGCTGCTTTCAATAATTTTTGTCTTTAATTTTTGTCAATTTGATTACGATGTGTCTCGGCATGTTTCTTCTTTGGTTTATCCTGTATGGGACTCGCTGCACTTCCTGGAGTTGGGTGGCTATTTCCTTCCCCATGTTAGGGAAGTTTTCGACTATAATCTCTTCAAATATTTTCTTGGGTCCTTTCTCTTTCTCTTCTCCTTCTGGGACCCCTATAATGCGAATGTCATTGTGGTTAATTTTGCCCCAGAGGTCTCTTAGGCTGTCTTCATATCTTTTCTTTTTTTTTTCTTTATTCTGTTCCACAGCAGTGAATTCCACTATTCTGTCTTCCAGGTCACTTATCTGTTCTTCTGCCTCAGTTATTCTGCTATTGATTCCTTCTACTGTAGTTTTCATTTCAGTTATTGTATTGTTCATCTCTGTTTGTTTGTTCTTTAATTCTTCTTGGTCTTTGTTAAACATTTCTTGCATCTTCTCGATCTTTGCCTCCATTCTTTTTCCGAGGTCCTGGATCATCTTCACTATCATTATTCTGAATTCTTTTTCTGGAAGGTTGCCTATCTCCATTTCATTTAGTTTTCTTTCTGGGGTTTTATCTTGTTCCTTCATCTGGTTCATAGCCCTCTGCCTTTTCATCTTGTCTATCTTTCTGTGAATGTGGTTGTTTTTCCACAGGCTGCAGGATTGTAGTTCTTTTTGCTTCTGCTGTCTGCTCTCTCATGGATGAGGCTATCTAAGAAGCTTGTGCAGGTTTCCTGATGGGAAGGACTGGTGGTGGGTAGAGCTGGGTGTTGCTCTGGTGGGCAGAGCTCAGTAAAACTTTAATCGCTTCACTGCTGATGGCTGGGGCTGGGTTCCCTCCTTCTTGGTTGTTTGGTCTGAGGCAACCCAACACTGGAGCCTACCTGGGCTCTTTGGTGGGGCTAAAGGCAGACTCTGGGAGGGCTCACGTCAAAGAGTACGTCCCAGAACTTCTGCTGCCAGTGTCCTCGTCCCCACGGTGAGCCACAGACACCACCCGCCTCTGCAGGAGACCCTTCAACACTAGCAGATAGGTCTGGTTCAGTCTCTCCTGGGTTCACTGCTCCTTCCCCTGGGTCCCAATGCACACACTACTTTCTGTGTGCCCTCCAAGAGTGGAGTCTCTGTTTCCCTCAGTCCTGTCGAAGTCCTATATTCAAATCCCACTAGCCTTCAAAGTTTGATTCTCTAGGAATTCCTCCTCCTGTTGCCAGACCCCCAGGTTGGGAGGCCTGACGTGGGGCTCAGAACCTTCACTCCAGTGGGTGAACTTCTGTGGTATAAGTGTTGTCCAGTCTGTGAGTCACCCACGCAGCAGTTATGGGATTTGAGTTTGCTGTGATTGCGCCCCTCCTACCATCTCATTTTGGCCTCTCCTTTGTCTTTGGATGTGGGGTATATTTTTTGTTGAGTTCCAGTGTCTTCCTGTCAATGATTGTCCAGCAGTTAGTTGTGATTCTGGTGTTCTCACAAGAGGGAGTGAGAGGACGTCCTTCTACTTCACCGTCTTTGTTCCTGATTATCCATTTTAAATATAGCAGTGTGTACATGTCAATCCCAAACTCCCTAACTATCCCTTTCCCCCACTCTTTCCCCCTGGTAACCATAAGTTTGTTCTTTAAGTCTGTGAGTCTGTTCCTGTTTTGTAAGTTCATTTGTATCATTTCTTTTTAGATTCTACTTATAAGCAATGTCATATGATATTTCTCTTTCTTTGTCTACTTACTTCACTCAGTATAACAATCTCTGGGTCCATCCATGTTGCTGCAAATGGCACTATTTCATTCTTTTTAATGGCTGAGTAATATTCCATTGTATATATGTGCCACATCTTCTTTATCCATTCCTCTGTTGATGGACATTTAGGTTGCTTCCATGTCTTGGCTATTGGAAACAGTGCTGCCATAAACACTGAGGTGCATGTATCATTTTGGACCATGTTTTTCTCTGGATATATGTCCAGGAGTAAGATTGCAGGATCATATGGTAGCTCTATTTTTAGGTTTTTAAGGATCCTCTATACTGTTCTCCATAGAGGATATATCCCTTTATTTTTATTCTGTATGTATCTTCACACTTAAAGAAGGTTTCTTGTTGACAACATGTAGCTGGGTTTTGTTTTTTGATCTACTTAGAAAATTTCTGTCTTTTAATTGGTCCATTTAGACTATGAATGTTTAAAGTGATTATTGATATAGTTGGATTAATATCTACTTAATTCGTTACTGTTTTCTACTTGTTGCTTTGTTCTTTTTTCCTATTTTTATTTTTCACTCTTTTTCTGTCTTTGTGGTTTTAATTGAGCATTTTAAGTGGTTCCATTTTCTTTCCTTTATCAGTATGTCTGTTAAGCTTCCTTTTTTTAACTTTTTAAAAATTAGTTGCCCTAGAATTTGTAATATACATTTTCAAATAACATTATACTGTTTCACAAATAGTATGAGTACCTTATAACAAAATAATCCCAATTTCACCCTCCTGTCCCTTGTACAATTGCTGTCATTTATTTCACTTATACCTAAGCATGTGTTTGTGTTTATTTGTATATTTATTATACATATCCATATATAATTGAATATTGTTATTAATATTATTTTGAACAAACTTTATATGTCAGATCAATTAACAATAAGGGAAATAAAAGTTCTTATTTTACCTTAACTTATTCCTTCTATAATGTTCTTTCTTTTTTTATATAAATTTGAGTTTCTGACCTATATCAATTTCCTTCTCACTGAAGATCTTCTTTTAACACTTCTTGCAAGGCAGGTCTACTGACAACAAATTTCATCAACTTTTGCTTGTCTGACCAAGTCTTTATTTCTCCTTCTTTTTTTTTTTTGGCAATGAAGTTTATGATACTTCAAATAGCACATTAAAGCACACAGAAAACTTTATATAATTCCTATTGATAATACTAGGATGCAGAAATTTTGACTATCCTCATTTTTCAGACGAGCACACTATATTTCAGAGAACCAAAACTAATATTTGTCCAAGATATCAAAACAAGAATGTTGCAGAGTCATGACAAAATGAGATTCTATGATTCCAAATCCAAGCTCAAACCGAGGCCAAAGTTAATACATGAAATCAAATTATACTGAGTGTATACTGAGTAGTCTTTCAGACAAATGATCTGATGTGTAGTATATGAAAATCAGTACAAAATGGACCACTTTTTTTTTTTACCATATCACTAAACTGGAATGGTTATTTTCTCAGGATGCTGTTTTTTAGCACATATATGCAAATAATAAAGAAGCAAATGTGAGATGGAAGAAAAAGTTATGATGACCCAATAAGAAAAATATACCAAACCAAGCCAAACTGGAGGAATATTAGTTGCCAGTTCCTGACTAGTCACCATAACTTGAAAGCATCAAATTCAGAGCCAAATATTCCAAGGACGCCTAATAAATCATCATTTTTTTTTTTAAAAGAATGAGCAGCTATAACTTAAGATAGCCACATTTCTTGGGACTGCTGTGAGAGACAGCTCCCAACTTCTAAAATCAGACATTGAGCTATTTGAGGAGACATACTGTATGAGGTTTGCAGGTTCTGGTTTAAGTTTTCCACACTCCAATTTCAGAGTTCTCTTCAACTTCATTCTGATTCTTTACATCTCAGTAGCCATCAAATCCACTTAAGGGAGTTTCCCATTGCCTCTTGATTTTCACAGCAACCAACAGTTGCTCTAAAACACCAGAATTGTCTCGGAAATGTCACCCCTACTTTCATTCTCCCCTATGCAGCTATCCCACAAAGCTCGGATTTTGTAATTCCTTGACCAAATCCCTTCAGACACCTGATGGAAAAATTCAACATCCTCAACCTGTCACAGGACCTTACATTAATGTGGCCCAAACCCACCTTCTCCCACAATTTCCCCCCTTTCTCTTTTATTTTGGAAGGATAATTTTACAATATACAGAATTTTAGGTGGGTGGGGTTTTTCTTTCAACACTGAAAATATAAGTAAGGTGCCTTTCTCTTCTGCCTTCTTTCAAGATTTTTTCTTTATCTTTGATTTTCTGAAGTTTGAATATAATATGCTTAAGTATAGTGTTTGTTGTTGTTGTTTGTTTTTTGCATTCATCTTGCTTAGGGTTCTCTGAACTACCTGGATATGTGGTTTGGTGTCTGACATTAATTTGGGGAAGTTCACAGTCATTGTTGCTTCAAATATTTCTTCTGTTCTTTTTTCTCTTTCTTCTCCTTCTGGTATTCCCATTATGTATATGTATTAGTTAAGGTTCCTCAGAAAAACACAGCAAAGAAGATATATGTTTATATATATATATATATATATATATATACACACACACATATATATGTATATGCATATACATATATATATACACACACACAATGAAATATATATACACAATGAAATACATATATATGTATATATGTGTGTATATATATGTGTGTGTATATGTATATATAGAGAGAAAATAAAGATATTTATTTTGAGGAATTGTCTCACAATTATGGAGACTGAGAAGTTCCACAATCTACTGTCTATAAGTTGGAGACCCAGGAAAGCCAATGGTATAGCTCAGTCTAAGAAGACCTTAGAACCAGGGGAGTTGATGGTTTAAGTCTCATTCTGGGGACAGGAAAAGAACAATGTTCCAGATCAAGCAATCAGGCACAAAGGGGAAATTCTCCCTTCTGTCGCCTTTTTGTTCTGTTCAGGCCCTCGGTGGATTGGATGTTGGCCTCCCACACTGGGGAAGGCAATCTCCTTCATTTAGTCTACTGATTCAAATGATAATCTCATCCAGAAACATACTCATAGACATACCTAGAAATAGTGTTTAGCCAAATACCTGGTCACTTCATGATTCAGTCAAGTTGACACATAAAATTATCCATCACAGTATATGGTACAACTTTTATAGTTGTCCCACAGTTCTTAGATATTGTTTATTTTTTTTTCTCTTTGCTTTTTTTCTGAAAGATTCTACTGACATATCCTGAAGCTCAGAAATTCTTTGCTTAGCTGTGTCCAGTTTGTTAATGAGTCTATCAAAGCATTTAATTTCTGTTACAGGGTTTTTTAATCTGTAGTATTTCTTTTTCATTCTTTTGTAGAATTTCCTTGTCTCTACTTACATTCTCATCTATTTTTACATGCTGTCTACTTTATCCATTTGAGCCTTATATTAATTACAGTTGTTTTAAATTCCTGATCGGATAATTCCAACATCCATGCCATATCTGAGTCTGATTCTGATGCTTTCTCTGTCTCTTCAAACTGTGCTTTTTACCTTTTATGTGCCCTGTAATTTTTTTCTTATTAGCTAGATATGAAACACTGGGTAAAAGGAACTGCTGCAAATAGACCTTTAGTTTTTTTCATTTTTCTTTTTTTTTTTTTTTTTTTTTTGCCTCACAATTTGTGGGATGTTAGTTCCCTCACCCGGGATCAAACCCGGGCCCTTGGCAGTGGAAGTGAAGATTCTTAACCACTGGAGTGCCAGGGCATTCCCAAGCAGATCTTTAGTAATGTGGTAGTAAAGTGGTGGGTGGGGAGCGTTCTCTAGTCCTGTGATTAGGCCTTAGTCCTTTAGTCACCCTGTGCCTCTGTGCTTCTCAGTTTCCCCCTCCCTTCGGTGGAACAGGAGGGCTCAGGTGGGCTCGGTTTGGGTATTTCCCTTTCCTCAGTCAGCTGGGTTCTGATAAAATCCCAATAGTTTAGGCTCTGGTGAAATAGGTTCTCTTGAGTAAGTGCAGGCCTCGTTAAGAAGAGTAGAGTGCTCCAACATATTTCAAAATGGTTCTTTTCCCCATCCTCCTACTGGAAGCGCAAGGGAATTTTTCTCTAATGTTCACTGTGAGAACCTGGTAGGGCTCCTGGAGTTAAAATTCACAGAAGTGTGTGGATCTCCAATGACTGAGTCTCCCTGGCCGTTTTATCTCTAGACTTGTTTACACTGAGCCTCCACAGTTTGTCAATTACATTTCAGGTTTTCCTACCTGGCACTGATTCCCACAGAGGTTTCTACTCCTGGGTTTTGCTCTGATAAGTTGTGAGTCTCTGTATCTGCCTGTCTGCCTTTCTAATTATGGGGAAAGTGGTTTGCCCTGTGACATCACTTCTTTGACAGATCCAAGAAGAGTTGTTGATTTTTCAGTTTGGTCAGCTTTTTACTTGTATTTTAGAACACAGTGACAACTTCCAAGTTCTTTACATGCTGGACTGGAGTCCTTCTGTGGCTTTTACTGTGTGGTTTTACTGTCAAACTCTCCCACTTGTATATAGTTCACACATTCTCTCCAGATTGACCCAGAATTGCCATTGCCACTTCTAGAACTAGGAAAACAATTTTTTAAAATCTAAACATGCTGTTTTTCTGGTTATATTAAATAGAAATACTATTATTAATGGAAAAATGCTACAAGTACAGCATCTTTTCTTTCATAAAGAGTTATACATGTGAGGAAAAAAATCTATGCATTTAAAAACCATTTCTTCTTGTTCTTAGGCACTAAATACTTTTCACCTCTTTAAATGCCATACCCACCTATATGTAGGCACCATAATAAATTCTACTCTCAATTATTTTTGAAAGCAGTTTGTTAAGCAGAGGAAAACTGAACTGTAAAATTAAAACTTCTAACATCATACTGTTACCTAACAAAAGTTGGGTCTGCTCACCTGCACACAGTAAAGCCGATCTACGGAAACTGGGTTGTGGTGAAGGAAAATGCAGCATTGATTGGCCGGGCATCAAGCAAGGAATCTGAGACAGCTAATACTCAAAACACCCAAACTCCCCACTGGGTTTCAGAAAAGCATTTTTAAAGGCCAGGTGAGGGAGGGGAGCCCCAGGGTGTGTGATCACCTGATGAAAAATTCTGATTGGTTGATGGTGAGGTAACAGGGCAGTGTTACAGGGGTTAACACTATCAATCCTTAGGCTCCAGTAGGCATGAGGGCTATGTGCCAATGGTCATCAAGTAACTAATGTGTCTTCCATTTGGTGGTGGTGGGGGGGGGGTTATTTTTTATTTATTTATTTAGAATTTTAAGGTTTTTTTTTATACAGCAGGTCCTTATTAGTTATCCATTTCATACATATTAGTGTATACATATCAATCCCAATCTCCCAGTTCATCCCACCATTACCCCTGATGGGGGTTTTAGCATCTGTAACACAACTCAGGAAATGTGCATCAGATACTGTTATCTTGATACTTCAAAGAGGAGCTAAAGCAGAAGATATGGGGGAGGGGTCTGTTCCAGGAAGGTCCCATGGGGTCCTGCTTGGTTACAATACTGGAGTTACATAGAATTTTATCCAGGTAATGTAGAATGTTAATATATTTACATTTAATTAAGCATGTCAATGGGAGTAATTTCATAGTGACATGATATCTAATTTTAGTGACTTTAGCAAAGCAGCTTTGTCTCTTATTTTTGTCCATTTTGTGTGTGTGTTTGTAGCTTCACTGTCCTATACATAAAGATCATCTTAATCTATTTTAAAATATTCAGACACCTGCAGCAGCACATAGTCATAAAGCTCTTTTATTATCAAGTTATTCATCCCTCAGCTTGTCTTCATTATAGGTCTATTGGAAGATTTCCACCCTCAGCCCCATTCTCTTAGCAGTTAATTAAAATATTCTTGCTATTGAAATGCACTGTATAGTCTCTATGAATTAGGGGATGTCAAATATTGTAGTTTGCTTAGAGTAGCTAGGATTCAATTTTTTTTTTTAATTCCCACTATTTCATACTTGCTGTGATTTAGAAAAATTGCTGATCCATCAATTAATGCAAATTGTATAAAGGCTTCTATAATTTAGGCTTAAAATGCCAGATACAGCCACGGAGCTTTGTATTTTCATGAGCTGCAACTTAAAATATGGGGTTCAGTTTTCATTTACCTAATGTTCCCCAGTAATAAAGACATGTCTATTAAGGACATCTGTTACAATTTTGTAACCTCTAATTTTAATGGGAAATAATAGAGTTCATGTCTGTAAGATTAGAGGTTATGGACTATGTCTTTACACTGGTTTGGCGTCCTTGATATAATGTTCTGCCAGCCAACCTAATATATTCAATTCACAAAGGGCTCAAAGTCTTGGTTCTGCAGGCCAAAAAAAAGGAAGAAAGAAAGAAAGAAAAAGAAAAAAAACTTTTCTATCTTGTCACTTTGCACATTGCCTTGTTGAAAATCTGTCACCACCTGCTAGAAAATTATTTGTTTCTCTTTTTTTAAAAAAAACACATCATGAAGAGACAAGAAACCAGTGAATAATTACACAGTAAAATATACTTTATCAACTGACTATAAGGGGAAGAAAGGAGAGGAGAGAAGGGTAGAGATGGGAATCTCTAAAGCTCTGCATGTTTCCCAAGGCCCCCGTGGAGCCCACGGCCTCTCACTGATGTTCAGGTTTTAGATATTTTTCTCTAGGCAGGGGGTGGGTGATGGAGGTGAGGGGGGGACCGAACCTTTCCCTCCTCTTTCCTCTCGAACTGACAACCTACAGATAGTAAAGAGAATGCATCTGAGAAAACAATTATATCTGCCAACGTCAGCAATTGCAACAATGAAATTCTCTTTTTCTCTTTATTCAAGCCTAACTTAAGAATTCCCTTTTGAATCCAAGTCCTTAATGCCATTTATGACTCTCACGTGTATTTATTTTAGCTGACTATCTTGCATTTGCCATGCCAAGAACAATCTCGAATAAAAAAGATCCCTGTCACTTTATTCAGGCTTCAACAAAAAGCAACCAAGCCAGTAAATCACTAAATGGAACTACCAACTTCCTATGAAATGCATGAATAATGCCTTAGCAGTCTGCTCACCGGAAAGATTAGAATGGGAGTGAACACAACCCTGTAAAAGTATGCCTAGGCAAGCTGAGCCCAGAATTCTATCAAAATCAATTTCTCCCATTTGACATCCAAGTATTTTGAAATGTTCTAACAGGAAGCAACAGAATCAAATTTCTTTCCAGCTTGCTTTCAGCATAGAGGAAGTATGATACCCAAACTCACCAAGTTTTAAGTACTGCTGAAAGTCCAATGTTAACTTGAAGCCACCTTGACGGGGAGAAAAAGATGAAGGTAAACATTGGTGGTAAACAATGAAACTGGCAAAAACTGAGCAAGTCATGTTTCACACAAATATGCTTTTTTTTTCCTTAAGCTGGGTAAAGTTGGAAATGACCTTGAACCAGTTCTGTATTGGAATATAAGCAAAGAAGGTAAATTATCTAAGCAGATTACCCTAAGATAGCGACAAGATTATGGAATTTTCAATATGTATAGAAAATTGATGAATATAATGAGAACAGACAACTCCTATTTCGAATTCATCATCCTCTAATAACTGTCCTTACCTACAAGCTCATTCATCAAAACCATAAGAAAATCTCGTTTACATGTTGCTCTATGTGCTTTACCCCACCCCCTCATAGAAGGAAATAAAAGTCACTCAAATGTGTTCTTTTTCCTGTTTAGTCACACTGTGCTTTTAGTTACTTTCTCTCTTTAAGTATAAGCTGAGTTAAAACATTACATGTTGTCACTAAATGTATAAATGACCACCTTTCATATTTCTAAATGAATGTCCTACTTTGTGTTTTATCTTCCTCAAAAATATTTTTATGTTAAATTGATTACCTCCCACCAAAATGACAAAGAAACTTTCAGATTCTAGAGAAGAAATAAGATGAATTTTTTTATGGCCTACCTAATCAAACACAATTCTATTCAATTTTCAGGTAAATTATATTGTCTTAAAGTATTCCAAAACTCTCAAAAACTCTGTATGTTTTCCCGAGTTTGTTTCAAAATGGTTTAATGGTAATAGTAACCAGAGTTTTCACATTTTATTAATTAACATTCTTATCTTGGATGTTTAGAAGACTTGACTTTCTTTTATTGGTAATAACAGAGAACTTAAAAATTAAAAATAAATAAGAAAGCTAGGACATTATTTTCAGGCTCATGTGGCTCTTTTGGTGATTTATAGATTAATCAATCATCAATGGGATTAAAGGCCATTTACACTAAACAAATTGCTTATGGCTGCAGAAAATTGTGTTTTGAGATTTAGTGATAGGGACTATAAACTGCCAGTCATGTTATTAGACATATAAATCAGAGAGTTACTGAAAATTGATTAGCTGACTCCAATTTTTCTGAACACGTTGTTACTGTAGCTTATTATTTTTCTTTCCCAGGTCAAAAGAGTTCAGCTCTACAACTGAGTGAAGGAATGTGCATTTCTATACCTAAGGCTAATAATCAGGGGTTTTGTTTATGTTTTTTCATTTCTACAGTATATATTTTGAGATCAAGAAAACTAGGTTTTTGCCTTCATGTGAATACTGCAGTGTTTGTTTGTTTGTTTTCTATTCACTAGCTGAGTATAATTATTCCAGGTGTGGAAACTAGTATAGTTTAATAAAATAATTGCAAAGTCTTGTGTTTAATGATGGAATCACATTATAATAAACCCATAATGAACACAGGCCTCATCCTCCTCCTTTAGCACTCTTCTAAGATCATAATTATATAACCTACTTTTTTTTAATTTTGCGGTACGTGGGCCTCTCACTGTTGTGGCCTCTCCTGGATGCCGACTTTGAGTTCTGGATGAGTATGCTAGTTTGACTGACAATTCTCTCTTCCAATAGCAATATATCCCATGCAAAGTTACTAGAATATCCTTACGTACGGCCATCATTGTATTATTGCCCTGTTAGAAAATTTCAATGTCTTTTCAATTATCTACAATATAACTTTCAAGAATTCCATTTTCTCAAACTATTCTTTACAAACTCTATTAGAACCAGCGATAATGTACTTTGCAGAACAGATAAGTTTCACGACCATATCACTAGCTAGCCATCAATAATAAAAAATTATCAAGTAATTTAATTAACCTAAAACCAAACATACTTGCAAATTACAAATAAATTTCAAATATATCACTATTAAAGAATACCCCATTCTCATCAGCTCCATAAATTCAACACCTTGAAAACAAAACAGGTGGCTGATAAGAGAAAAGGGGTGCTCTTCTTTCCTGATAACTCACGATTGAGCCACACTGCTGGGCAGTGTAGATATACAGGTTAAGGTGAGAATCTTTGTAGTTAGAGAAAGCTGGGTTCAAATTTTATCTCTTACCTACTAGCTATATTATTGTGGAAAACACTACCTGTTATTTGATGCATGTAACAATTTGTGGCTTGCATTTTGCAAAAGACTGATGTAAAATCATAACTTGGTCCCTTAATCTCCAAATATATCAAGAGCTCATGCTCCCAAAGGAATATACAATTTTTGAGCAAAGATGTAGAGCAGAATGCTAGTACAGTTTCTTATATATTCACTCTGTATTTAATCATCATAAATGTCATGACTTGTGCTTAAATATGCAAGCTGAAGTTTCAAACAGAAATACATATCCAATTAATTCTGTCACAAATATAAATACCAGAGAACTATTTCAACATCCAGAAAAAAGAGGGATTTTCAGTTATTCTTGTTTTTTTGTTCTGATTCTTAGTGTTAGCTTTTATAAGAACTTTAATTAATCTGACCTCTCCCCTTTCAGTACACAGATATATGCAAAGGGAATATCCAATTTTATGTATCCTTAAATATTTTTAAAACAAACATGAATATTCATATTTTACCTTTCTATCACTTGGTTGCAGAGTAATATTTGATTCATACACAAGACCTTAGGATGCTGGAGGCAATAGGCTTTCTTTCCTCTCTTTTTGCCTTTTTTTTTGAACCATGCTATGAGTAATTTCCTCTGAACAGAGGTTTTTCAAAGTTCTGTTATGGCTAAAATGTCAAAAATGTTGGTAAATGTTCTGACGGTTTCACTAAACCACAAACCTTTCTGCAGGTTTTCTTTCTTTCTTTTTTTAAAATTTTTAATCTGTATTACGTTCCCCATGGGTACACTACTTCATATGAACTGTTTTTCCAATGAAATAAAATAGCCCCTTGGTTCAAGGAAATAAAAAGATGTTGTTATTCTTAGACATTACACCAACATTTGCTTTGGTTATATTATAATAGAATTTCTTTTATAGAAGCCAGCTGAGGGAAAAAAATACTTTCAAAATTATAACAGAGGAAATCCCTCCAAACTATATACTTTTAAAGATATCTATACATTTGAGGAGGTATGCGCTTGGAATAAGCTCAACACTTCCAGCTGTGATAAATTAGACTAGTATTTTCTTTTTTTATATATAAATTTATTTTATTTATTTTTGGCTGTTTTAGGTCTTCATTGCTGCTCACGGGCTTTCTCTAGTTGCGGAAAGCGGAGGATACTCTTCATTGCGGTGCGCAGGCTTCTCATTTCAGTGGCTTCTCTTGTTGCAGAGCACGGGCTCTAGGCGTGCGGCCTTCAGTAGTTGCAGCACGTGGGTTCAGTAGTTGTGGCTCGCAGGCTCTGAGGCGCAGGCTCAGTAGTTGTGGCACACGGGCTTAGTTACTCCGAGGCATGTGGGATCTTCCTGGACCAGGGATCAAACCCGTGTCCTCTGCATTGCCAGTCAGATTCTTAACCATTGGGCCACCAGGAAAGTCCCAAGACTAGTGTCTTTTGGCTGTCAAATATTTTCCTTTTTCTCCTTCTGTTTGAACAGTTTTTTAACCAAGGAGTTGATATTTTTTGGAACTATAAAATATATCAAAGCCAGGCATAGTCATTAGCACTGGGAGACCAAGGGTGGAAAATAATTATTAAAACCTTCTTGAGAGTTGAATAACCAAAGTTGATTTTGGACTCTGTAGTTTGCACCTGACTAGGATTAATAACAACTCAGAATCCCAGTGATGCATAGGTACCACATGAAGGTAGTCAAGTCACAGATACAGAGGCCAGCCTTCCTTGGAAGACTCATCAAACTTGCCACAGTGAATGTGGAGGGAAAGACCTTTGCAGTTTCTGCAACACATTAAGCCATTATTAATTTTAGCCTATATTCCTCCTCCCTGCCCCACCAAAAATCTGTTGATTGGGTGTTGCTTGGTTTAATGTTCCTTTACCTCTTTTTATTTTCCTATTTCTGAACAAATCCCCTACCCCATTTCCTACTTGATATTAAGGTAGAGTTTAGAATGAGTAAAATTCATATTATCAACTCTGTAAAACAAGACAGTCACCAGATATTTAGTTCTTGTATCCTCACACTGAGCTGAGGTCAGCTCATTAATCTTCTATTTTCACCCCAAGATTCCAAATTGACATGCTTATGCAATTTAGCAGTTACAGAAATGATTAATAGGTTTCTCTGGTGCTAACCTAATTGCTATGACACTAAAGACAAGAACATTACAAAAGATAAAGCATTGAGATCAGAATTCCCTCCTTTCTAGGAAGCAATCAGCTGTTAAAGGCAATTCTTGAACTCCTTTGAGCAATAAACAAATTGCTGTTGCCAAGTATGGTTTTTGCTTTGCTGGATTCAACTGGAAGACAGTCTCATTAACATATCCTCATGCCCAGCTCACTATTTTCTATCCTGTCCACAGTTTCTGTTATCAAGCTTCTCCAGACAGAAAATCCTTCAAAAAAATTCTAAATAATATTTTTGTATTTTACCTCCACAGTGTCATATTTTCACATAAGCCATAGTCTTGAATTTTTGTTTAATGTACATTGAATGAATATGTAGATGTAATATTTAACAAATAAAAGTGGAGTGGGAAAAAGTCAATAATTTGAAAAAGCCATGCATTAGCCCCACTGTGTTGTAGGATAGCAGAATATGCCATTCCCAAATACGACGTTTGGGTATAAGGATAATTTTGAGCTGAAGGCAACTGAGAAGAATCAGATATAAGAAAATATTTCTGCCTTCTCCCTATTTGCTTAAAAGGAGGACATGAAATTGTAAAGGGGTTCCTCTCCTTTTCTTTATAAGGAAGGACAAAAGTTAATCATTGGAGATAACTCTAGACCCCTGTGAGCCCAAAGATAGCACCAGAAGAATCTACATAGCAAACTTTACTAATTAGCTCTATCTTCCTTATCTCCATATATTTGCCTTCCCACAATTTGCCTATTTTTTTTTCCTTTATCCTGTCATTACTCTAAAAATGTATGGTTCTTTTGTTAAGATGCTATATAAGCCCAAGTTCTAACAACCACTTTGAGTTACTCATCACTGAGTACTCCCATTTGTATTTGACATGCACATGCTAATAAACTTTTGTTTTTCTCTTGATAATCTGTCTTTGGTTAGGCTAATTTACAGGAACCCAGACAATGAACCTAAGATGGGTAGAGGAAAAGAATATTTTCCTACCCTACAGTGCTATCTATATATTTCCAAGAAAAATTGTTTCCCGTCAAAGTACCCAGAATATTGTTTTCATTATTTTATTTGGCTTTCTCTGTTTAGATGACCTAATCACAAAATGTCCCTTGGGTTACAAAGTACCAAAAAAATACGTACTACAAATTGAATTATCAAATATCTTAATTTATCCAGTGTTTTTTAAAAGTTCAGTGTTTTTAAAATTTTTACATCAAGTTGAAATACAGCTTTTAATCCCTTAAATGAACACTGGCAATTTCTAGAACAAACTGAAGTCTCATCTTAGGCTATCTTCTCTTTATCAAAACCAAGTTCATGAGTAGATTCCTGTATTTTATATTTAAGTCCCTACACAGCAGTGATAGAAACATTCACTTCTAAATTGAAAAAATGTGTATGTGTTGATATTGTTGGCTACATGTTCATTCATATCATCTTAACATAATCTGTAGTACCTGTAATTTTCCCCTAAAATAGAGTTTGTCAGTTAACAGAAAAATATTTTCTTTCCTTTTGTACCTTGTGATTCTAATACTTTATTAAGCTGTTTAAAAAAGACATTCTAGCCTTCTTTAGGTTCTCTACTTGGTGGCATTGCCACCACTGAGTTTTTATTATGTAAATTATTGCAATCTGGTTAGCTCCTTCCATCTTTTTTCTTAACAAAAGGGGTCTGCAAGTGCTAATCAAAATGCTGCAATTTACATATTAATGAAGTTTTTGTAATGACATTTCCTTCATACACAGAGTGAGCAAAAGGGAGAGTTTTTATCTTTTTTATGAGAAAGCAACCACTAAATTTTGATCTTATGAAGTATCTTTGAAACTTTCCAAAGCTGATTGGAATGGCATTTATGTATTTTAATCAGATACAGAATGAAAACACAAAGTATTTGTGAGCTTCACACGTGATGTTTATAAGCAATAATTTTTTGTATACATTCATGCACTTGCACTTGTACGTTTGGCAGTGAGGATGCTGTGCACAATCAAGTCCTAATCATTTTCAGGAAAGGAAAAACATTCCACTAAAAATGAGGAGAGACAAGGAGTGTTCAAAGGCTATGTCAGAAGTGTCCAGCTGTCTTCATAGAATCTAGGTGATATCCTGGTGCTAGAAAATCCAGAAGAAACATTAAAACAACTAGAAATGTCTATAATTGCTCTAAGCCCACATATGAAGATTCACAAAAATAGAATAAGTGGATAAAAGTAGTTAAAACAATCTTCTTAATAATGAGATACTCTGATTATAAAAGTACTTTAACTCTTTAGAATGTGAAACTAAAAACCAAGCTGTAAAAATAAATTAACAATCTGTCACTAGAATGTAGTCTCCCACAGATAATGTACTCATATGTGAAAAGACAGAGATTCCAATATTAATCTTTATTTAGTCAATGACATTCTTTGGAAATTCAGGCAATGGGTCAATTTGTGTTCTTTTTAAAATTGTCAAACAAGCATATAGGCAGAATATTTGTAGTGGGAATTATTTTTTAAATCCATAGTACTCTGAAAGGAGATATATATATATATATATATATATATATATATATATATATATATATATATATATATATATATATACACACACACACACACACACACACACACACACACTAAGGGAAGGAAAAAAAAAAGAGAAAAAGTGCTCAAACATTTTTGTGTGAATTCTTGATTGTATTATTAAAAGTATTTTACATGAAAAATTTATTGTCACTAATTTGAAAATGGCAGTGCTTTTCTAAATCTTATTCCTTTTTTCAGAAATTGATACAAAAATTAGCTTTTTTTTTAGGTATTTCTAACGATAGTGATTTAGTAGTTGGTTTGTCTTCTCAAAAATGATTTCACGTTATAAAAGACATTTTGGTATCTAGGATCAGTAAAATTTCTAATTTTTGATTTTGAAGTTTAATAAATCTTAAATTAGTAATATTAAAATTAATGCCTCATAAATATAGGTTTTAAAGCTGAAAAATAAAAATGAATGATTATGCATTTATAGGTCAATATAAGTTGGCTTCAATAAATAAGTTAGATGTTTATTTAGAAAATGAAAGTTAATGAGAACATACAACTCCTGTTTCAAATTCACGGGAAGATACCTCAATAAGTGAAATAAGGCAGGTCTTACTTCTTTCCACAGCAGGACAAGAACACCCATTCAATTAGATTAGATGACATCACGCCAAGAGCCATTAGTCCAATCACTGACTTGTGCCTGCAAGTGCTACCATTTAGATACATGGAAACACTTCCAGTCACATCTGGCCTCTTGGGCATGTGAGTTGACACAAGAATGCTATGGAAAGAATGAAGGCTCCTGCCCAAACTGTTTACCCCAAATCCTTTAATATAGTGAGGTTATTGCTTTTAAAAAGGAGAATCCTTAAACCTATGAAACTCTCAGCTGTGCATATCCAATCCACAGAAAGTTTATTTTTCTTTCTTTTCTTTTTCACTTGAGTGAGTTGGTTTCTGAATAGCTTCAATCTTGCTGCAGGCCTTTGAACTGTTGATTGCTCATGTTCAGGCATTGATTTTAGGTTGTACCAATTTATTAAAATTGTATTTAATTTCAAAGAACCTCCATCACTTGCTGGAAGCTCAGTTTGTGTGGAAGTGGACAAATGACTTCCCTCCAGAAAACCTGACCTCTTCTTTTTTGTTTTTTAATTTTATTTATTTTTTTTTTGGCTGCATTGAGTCTTTGTTGCTGTGCGCGGTCTTTCTCTAGTTGCGGCAAGCGGGGGCTACTCTTCGTTGTGGTGTGCAGGCTTCTCACTGCGGTGGCTTCTGCTGTGGAGCATGGGCTCTAGGCACGTGGGCTTCAGTAGCTGTGGCTTGCAGGCTTCAGTAGTTGTGGCTTGTGGGCTTCAGTAGTTGTGGCTCGCGGGCTCTAGAGCACAGGCTCAGTAGTTGTGGCGCACGGGCTTAGTTGCTCCGCGGCATGTGGGATCCTCCCGGACCAGGGCTTGAACCCGTGTCCCCTGCATTGGCAGGCGGATTCTTAACCACTGTGCCACCAAGGAAGTCCCAACCTGACCTCTTCTAACCACGGGTATATATAGGCCTTCCAATGACACAGAGTAATTATTGTAATCTTTTGCTGGTTATTCCACAAGTCACACAATTGTTTCAGTCTCCAAAGGGGAAAAATATTTGGCTTAATTTTGTTTGCCATTTTTTTCTATCTCAATGCAAAACATGACTAAATGAATATACTTGAGCTATTTAAAATATATTAAACTATGAACTCCAAGGACCTGAATGATATACAATCATTAGTTATCAATCTTATTTTTTTTAAGTATATTGTCAACCAGAATTAAAATGACACATTAAAATGTGTGCATGGGCTCACACACATACACACATGCACATGCACTCACAAACTACAGTAAGTCAGTCAAACACTAGACAGACACAATTATTTTCTAATTCTTTCTTTGTAGTCACCAAATTCTGAGCCACTCTTTGTTTGATGACTTGGCTCTTTTATGAAACTTCACTGTGCCTAGTCAGTTTATCTAAATATTATGCTGTGATCATTTCTGGTACTATTTGATTAGTACATACAACAGCTGTAACTTGTCAATATATGTTTCCTAAGAAGGTGTGTTTTGGCTTATTTGTTTTTAACTTAATTCAAAACAGCCCTCTCCTTCACAGGCCCTCTCCACAATTCCTGCATACACAGGAGCATCTCTAAAACAGAGTCAAAGTTACCCTTTTGTAAAGAACGTTTACATTTATAAGGGAAATCTCCATTTGTAAGTGTCTGCCTCTCTGTACCAGGAAAAGAAGGATAACTCTAAATCCCAAAAAACTCATCAATGGAGGAGGCAGGGACTTAAATCTGCATAACAAACCTTACTCTTGTTTACTGAGCTTATTCTGGTAACTTCCCAAAACTGGCCTCTACCACCAGTGAAGCCCGAGCAAGACTCTGTGGGGCTTCTGAGCATGGAAGCCTTTCTGTCCCCCTCTAGCCCCATGACCCTCCTTGAATTCCAAAGGGCAGGTTTAAACAGTTGCTAATCCAGGAAGGAAAGTGATGCAAAGACAATGGAGGGGCAGCCAAGAAACTATAGTGCAGCCTTGGGGCAGGGTCCTGGTTCTGCTTCAAGGGATACACCTTACAATGTTTGTCTTCTCAAAAATGATTTCACGTTATAAAAGACATTTTGGTATCTAGGATCAGTAAAATTTCTAATTTTTGATTTTAAAGTTTAATAAATCTTAAATTAGTAATATTAAAATTAATGCCTCATAAATATAGGTTTTAAAGCTGAAAAATAAAAATGAATTGATTATGCATACATAGGTCAATATAAGTTGGCTTCAATAAGTAAGTTAGATGTTTATTTAGAAAATGAAAGTTAATGAGAACATACAACTCCTGTTTCAAATTCATGGGAAGATACCTCAATAAGTGAAATAATAAGGCAGGTCTTACTTCTTTTCACAGCAGGACAAGAACACCCATTCAATTAGATTAGATGACATCACGCCAAGAGCCATTAGTCCCATCATTGACTTGTGCCTGCAAGTGCTACCATTTAGATACATGGAAACACTTCCAGTCACATCTGGCCTCTTGGGCATGTGAGTTGACACAAGAATGCTATGGAAAGAATGAAGGCTCCTGCCCAAACTGTTTACCCCAAATCCTTTAATATAGTGAGGTTATTGCTTTTAAAAAGGAGAATCCTTAAACCTATGAAACTCTCAGCTGTGCATATCCAATCCACAGAAAGTTTATTTTTCTTTCTTTTCCTTTTCACTTGAGTGAATTGGTTTCTGCTTCTCCACCTGTCCACCTGTCCTTAACTTACAGTTCTTAAACTTTCATTGACTAGATCTCATATAGCAGCTGATTTTTGTAGGCACAGCACAAGCCCCTGCCTAATTCCTAATGTGTGGGCTCTCTCTATATTCACAAGAGCATTTTGGAATGGAAAAGCATGAAAAAGACATTACAGGGATAATTTTTAAATGTTCATTTTAATAAACAAAAGAGAAGTAAATCATTTATAAACTTTACAGTTTTAGCTAAGATTACTCATACCACTACTGATAAAAATACACCAGTACAGGTGGCACTGTGAGTGAGCCCCACTGCTCTACCAGTCCCATTAAATCACAATCTCGCAGGGTACGAACCTGGCACAGTATTTTGAGAAAAGCAGGTCAACAGTCTTATTACCACCTCCTCATTTCTACTTACTTCTGATTCAACTGCAATCTGGCTTCTATTTCCATCACTCCACCAAAACTCTACTGTTCAAGGTCTTACTTTAAATTGCCAAACACAAGAGGCGTCCTACATATTAAACACAAAGTATATGTCACTTTTCATATTCTCACTCACTTATCTTCAGGACTTCAGCTACCATCTGAGTGTCCATAATTTCAAAATCTGTACCTCTAACTTAGTTCCCACTCTGGCACTAAACACAATATTCATATATTCAGTGAACATTATCTGAGCATTCACTATTTGCCAGACATCCTGTAAGTTTCTCAGACTCTAAGTATTCATACATTAATTAATTGTGTTTCCCTTCTCCCTTTCCCTACTCATTCTCCCCAAACTCAAAACATCAGTATCTACAAAGAAATATGGCAACACAACATAGTCCATCTTCTAAAACAGAAACCTGGGGTAAGTTTTCTTGGTTCCTTTCCTTCTCTTTCTACCAGATACAATTGATTATTAAATCAGATTTATTCTAAGTTGTTAGTATCTTTTTAATCTATTTCCTTGCCTTATTTACATGACCAAAAAAGTCCAAGGGCTCATCTTGCTTTTCTTGGATTTTCCCAACTATTTTCTAACTAATTTCCCAAGGATTGTGTTGTCTGCCTCCTTCCTTTCTAAACACAGTCACTGCATTGAACTCTTTAAAATCATAGTTTAATAATATTACTCCTTCTGACTGAAGTCTCCCATTGCCCATGGTAGCATTTCCCAAGGATAATTTACTTTGTGAGATATTAATATATGTTCTATAAAAAAGATTGATATAAACAATATTTTTTCTTCTCATGTAAAGTGTTTGTGTTAGAAAACTATTATCATGCTACAGTTGATCTTAGGAAATGGCTTTCCAGAATAGAGAACATTAGGAAGTTGCATAAGAGATCATTTTATTCATGAAATCTGTGCACTGATGACAGGGGCAGCAACGTGTTATTAACTGCCATATATTGCACTGCCTATTTGGTTATAGCTGCTTATATTATATATCTTAATATTTCAAAAAATATTTTTGATATTTGGGTTTTATTGTATATAAAAGTATATGACTCAAATGTTTATTATTTCTGAGTAACTAATTAGTCCTAAAGACCATTTTTATTTGCTGTCTACTGTAATCTAAACATACATATTATCCCATATGTTGGTTTTCCTCCAATATGTTATGATTTTTAAAAATATTTCCATGAACAAATGAGTTTTGCAATATTGGCTATCCATATGGAATCCAAAGGCTCTTCATTCTTTGTTTGCCTTCCTGAACAGTCAGGCTTCTCACACTTTCCAGCTGCAATATCCCATTCTCTTATACTTCTCTTTTTTGCACATGACATTCTCCCCAGTTAGTACTATTGGTTAGACTGATCCTTTGAGTCTAGTTTGGTGCACATCTGGAGAGCCAATGTATCCGTTCCAGTCCAAAAGCCAAAGTCTCAAAACCTAAGGAGAGCCAGTGTTTCAGTTCCAGTCTAAGTACAAAGACCAGAAAAGACTAATCTTCCATCTCAGGCTGTCAAGCAGAAGTTCCCTCTTAGCATTTTTGTTCTTTTCAGTATTTTTATGGCAATTATTATAAGAGCTAATCTTTTACTATGTCAGTAGCTGGTGTTAAGCAAATGTCTGGGCACATGCAGAAAAACATATTATAAGAATATCTTTGGAGATAACCAGAAGGGGAAGTGGTTATCTTTATCCAAACTTCAATCAAGGAGTATTATGTCCCTAGTGCATTGTATCTCTAGTGCACAAAATAACAACAGTTGTCTTATAGCGCGCATACGTAATTATTTCTCTTCTTATACGTCGAGCAAGGTGACTTAGCTTCAAGGGTCACCTTCCATTCAAAACCATCCTGGCTACATGTTTGCTAAAGCTATTAACTCACAGCAAACAAAAGCTGCACTTCTGTATAAATGTACAAAGCCTTGAAAAAGCTTTCAGTTTTGGACAGTCACAATTGAGTTATTTGTATAGGTATAAACATCCATCAAAGACCACCCATTTCTCTTCATAGCTCAATGCCAACCAGTTTACTGGTTGTTAAATCTGAGTAACAAGGATGTTATTAGCAGCTCTTGTGATTGTACTTTCTTTATTGCTTGCCAAAATGTGCTCAGAATTAAACAGGATGAAAATTTAGATACGAGATTCTGATACACAGAATGTAAGTGAGACATTTGTATAGAAGATAGTGTATGGACATTTGGCAGAGGCTAAAGAGAAACCTTTTTTGTTTTCTGACCTCACACACTTCTCTATATATTCATTGACCTTTAATTCTGCAGTGACTATGACAGCCATCAATATGGAATTTTTTACTTTTCTATAATCAGAGCAATAAACCCATCTGTATTTAATTCCTCCTTTTCTTTTCTCACTGTGGTTACAATACAGTGTCCTTTCTTCTATGAAAATTCACATTTCCACCAAAACTGTGGATCTCATCTCCACTAGCTGTCACAGGTTTAGCTGTCCTTAACTATCCCACCTAAAGCACTGCTCATTATTTTCAGTGTCATAGCACTTATCAAATCTGACATTATTTTGCCTACATGTCCACGTTTCCCCTCATCTATAATTAAGCTTCATGAGGGCAGGGACTCTGTCTAGCTGGTATTATATCCTCTGGTAATATATTCTCCAGCACATATTGCCTGCCTGGAACATTGTAGGTGTTCAATTTTTGTTGAAAAATAAATGATTGAATAAAATGGTTACTGTGTTCGAAGGGATTACAAAGTTGGTTAACTAACAAATTCTAGGGGGTTTGCCAGGATTAATTAGGTTAATAGGTATAAAGCATATAAAAACAGTGTTCTATTAACATTACCTACTATTAGCAAATATTAATACAGTTTTCATGAAATAATGAACTAGACTTTAATGCACTGGGTATGAGGCAGCATTCTGGGAATTACTTTGGAAACAATCAAACTTAAGATTTATTGTCAACCTATATGACTTTGAAATGTCCCTGCACATCAATAGTGTGGACCTAAGGATATCTTCATTTCTTTCCAGCTCTAAAATTCAGCCCCTTTGCAGTTTGAGTCATTACAAAAGACATAACATCATTGTGGCTAGAATTAATGACAAAGATTCCAAGAGGATCTGTGATGTGAAATAGGCTTTTTAAAACACAAAAATTAGCTAGAACTGTCCAGATAAAAAACCTACCATGTAATGCAAAAATGGCTGGGATCCTCTTCCCACTTTCTTGGAGTTTAGAGTCTGATAAGCCTGGATTTAAATGAATAATCAGAACACAGTGAGATCAGTGCTAGACTATGAAAAATATACGTAGGAGTTGCTGTTGAAATCTAGGAGAGAGAGAAGTTAATTGGCCTGAAAGATCTGGAAAGTCTTTAAAATCCTGGAAAAGGGAATAGAAGTTTCCTACATAAGTAAAGAGTAAATGTTATCTAGAGGGAATAGAGTAGACACACATTCCTTCGAATGTTTGAGAAATGATAGCAGTTTAGAGCATATACTGTTTGAGACAAGGAAAGAAAGACATGACAATTATATAAAATCAGGCAGGAAAGTGAGATTGGGAACAGTTTATAAAGGGTCTTATTAATTTGACTCAGTTGAGGACCTGTGGTGGAAAAAAAAACAAACAAAAGAAAACAACAACAAAATATTCTAGCAATTATAAGCAGATTAAAAGCTTACAAAATTGAATGAAATGGGCTCTAGGCTATTTCTAGGAATGACTCCCAAAACCAAGCTGTTGCCCTAAAACAAACAGACTGCCAGATACTTCCACTACAAAGATGGTGTTATTCAGGAGAGGCAGAGAAGAGCAATCCCGGGTCTGCAGCCATGATGAGTCATGTGCAAGTCCCACATGGGAAGGGAAGAAGAACAGCTTTTATAGAGAGAAAAAGGAAGTTTGAGGGCTACAGTGAACAAACAGTCAGCCGTATTTCATTGGTTGAGTTCTTGCCAGGAAAATGGAGGAGTCGTTCTTCTTCCTGTTGGACTCTGATATTATTTCAGGGTGTAAGTGTTCCCCTCCTGATCTCCCAGCTCTATTTAATTGAAGTTTCTGCTTATTAATTTTTTACAATAGCAACACAGATTCAATACAAAGATAAGCAAGCCATTGGTGGAGCCACCATAATGGCCTCTCAACACTCATGAAATTGTGACACCACTACAAACAACCTAATTATCTTTACTGCCATACATGATGGCAGAAAACACACCAAGGTGACAGAAACACGAATAATCAATAGTGGTTACCTTCACTTCCTCACCTGCCTCTCCCCCTTCAGTCCAGGCTATCTTCCCAGCACTGTCATGTCACCTTTCCAAATGCCATGCAAAAATGGTATTTCTAACTGGTGGACCTTAATTTGCATTCAGAAGCCTAACCCCAAGGAACTTTGAAGACAGAGTTTTTAATCTCTATAGTATAGAAGTTAGGGTAGAATTAAATTAGAATAAATGTGGGTTCAATCCTGCATATTTACTGCAATAATAAATATGAAGTTTGAACTTTATCTTGTAGGAGATGGGATTTAAACCCGAGGAGTTTCTAGGACACATCTGAGAAAAGAGTAGAGTTTCCAGAACAGATTTGAGAAAAGAGTAGAGGTAAATTGTTGGTAGAATGAGAACGTTATACATGTAGGGAAGTGAGGAAACTGGATCAAAGAAAGTTAAAGATTAGGAAACAGAGTGATCCTCAAATTTGGGAGGGTTAGAATACAGGTAGAATAAATGGGATTTGATGCAGATAGTAGGAAAGCTATTATCAGGTCTTGAGTGGAGGAAAAGCAAGACGTTAAAAGTGCTTAAGGAAAACTGCTGTTAAGTTAGTGCATGCTGTAAAGAAGGAGAGACTTGGAACTGGTTAGAGTAAACTACATCTGCCAAGTCTGAGAATGTCAGGGAAAGGTCAGATTTTGTGTGGTGTGTGTGTGCGCGCGCGTGTGTGTGTGTGTGTGTGTATGTTTCTTATCTGTAGTGGTTTTAAGAAATGTCAAATGTGATCTTTTGTTCATCCAATACAAATTGAGAATGTTAACTCTGCTCTGCATTCAATAAATAGATACTCATTTCTATTCTCATTTATAGATAAGGAAATGGAGGCACTGAGAATTTAAGTAACTTGCCCAAGGCCACACAGCTAATAAGTAGTAGAACTAAGTTAATGAAGATGACTAAGGTATCTTCGGTAGTACTGTCCACCTTTGAGTACATTTCACACATAGAAATACAGACAAACACGGTATTTGTTATGATAAATTCTAATGGGATATATTCATACTTGTTTTTGACCTGCAAAAAAATATATATTTTTTTGTATTCAGGCCAAATCAACTGTGCGGGATTTTTTTTTTTTTTTTTGCGATACGCGGGCTTCTCACTGTTGTGGCCTCTCCCGTTGCGGAGCACAGGCTCCGGAAGCGCAGGCTCAGCGGCCACGGCTCACGGGCCCAGCCGCTCCGCAGCACGTGGGATCCTCCCGGACCCTCTAGGGCTTCCCTGGTGGCGCGGTGGTTGAGAGTCCGCCTGCCGATGCAGGGGATACGGGTTCGTGCCCCAGTCCGGGAGGATCCCACATGCCGGAGAGCGGCTGGGCCCGTGAGCCATGGCCGCTGAGCCTGCGCGTCCGGAGCCTGTGCTCCGCAACGGGAGAGGCCCCAACAGTGAGAGGCCCGTGTATCGCAAAAAAATAAATAAATAAAATAAAGAAAACCTTCCTTAAAAGCACTCTAGATTGGCTATTCTGTTTTAATCTTAACTTGAGGCATCCTATGGATTCCCTGCATGCCTGTAAACATTATTTTGACAATAGCCAATGTCTGAATCTCCTTGCTGTCTGAAGACCCCAAAACAGTCGACTTCATTATCTCCTTTCTTCCTGCTAGTTATTGGAAGAATAATTGCATCACAACCTCCAACTGACAAATGAATAAGAAGCCAAGGCCATTTGGAATGTCAATTTTTCTCTAAAAATTATAAAATAGGCCCAAGCATATATAGCTTCAATAAAAACTATAAAACTGACTCCCCCTCCAAAAAAAACACTCAGCCAGGATCAAAGACCATAGGTCTGAATTTCATTTCATTATCAAACCATCAGCTTTGCAGTTCTACTTCTTAGCTGTTTTCTGTGGTCCAGGAGGTGGGTCCTTGTCAAGTAAAAGGCAATGGAATAAAAATGTGTTATCAAAGAGACCTGTGTGTCAAAAACAATAAAATTAGTTAAGAGTATGGACTCTAGAATAATAAACTCATTGGATTTGAATTTCAGCTCTGCCACTTATTACCATATGCTCTTGGACAAATTATTTGAATGCTCAAGGCCTCAGTTTCCTCATCTGTAAAATGGGAATAATATCTACCTAATAGAGCTGAAGTAAGATGAAATGAGTTAATATATGTAAACATAGTTTGAACAACTCCCACATGTGGTTCTGCTTTATAAGAGTTAGCTGTTAGTCATTCACTGATCTCATGCCACTTTAAGACTCTCCCATGTCTTTAGCCTCTATTCACAAGAAAACTTCTTGAAAGAGCGATCAATAATGATGTCTTTATTTCCTTTCCTCCTTTAGATGTTTATCCTATTTTCCATGACTACCCTTCCACTAGAACTATTCTTGCCACAATCACCCATGGCCTCCATGTTGCCAAATCCAAAAGTTATTTGTGATCCATATATTATTTAACATCTCAGTAACATTTAACACTTTTACTCATTGCCTTCTCATTAAAACACTGTTTTCTTGGCTTCCAGGGGATCGCATTTCCCTGGGTTCCATTTTGTTCAGTGACATTTCCATCTCAGTCACTTCTGACTCTTCCTTCTCAACAAATAAATCTTTGAGTGCTGCAGGACTAAGTCCTTTTTTCCATATATAAGCTCATCCTAGGCAATCTCATACAACTTGTTGACTTTAAATAGCATCTTTCTGTGTTTACTCTGTATTTATGATTCCAGCTGTGGACTCTAGCTCAGACTTCTCCAATGGCCTCCAGACTCAAGCTAGAAAAACTACATGCCTCGTTGATACCTCCACTTGCAAATATAATATAAATCACAAAGTTAAAATGTCCAAAATAAAATACACCCAATCTGCCATAGTGACCTTATCTTCCTACGAAACAATCAGTATAGACTTTGTTTGCAACTCCTTTGGGATAAAATATCATAGCAAAATAGAATATGTATTTAGATTATTCTTGTGCTCTAAATTTCTGAAAGTAAGAATCCATATGTCACTAATCTCTGCATCCATTCTGCACCCATTACAGTCCATAGAACTCAATGGATTTTCTGTAAGTGATAAACTGAATGAAAGAACGCTACCTTAGGGAAGATTTATACTGATGTCTCTTATCCTTGGCCTCCACAAGTGAAAAAAAAAAAAACCGTGAAAGTCATTGCTAACACCTGTAAATACTAATACATGACGGCAAAAAGTTGAAGACAACTCAAATGTCCGTTACCAGATGAATGGATAAACAAAATGTAGCACACACAGCACACACACACACACACACACACACACAAATATTGAGTCATGAAAAGGAATGAAGTGCTGATACATGCCACATGTGAATGAACCTCAAGAACATTACACTGCATGAAAGATGTCAAGACACAAAAAGTCACATATTGTATGATTCCATTTATATGAAATGTGCAGAATAGGCAAGCAAAGTGCTGATGGGCAGAAAGCAGATTGGTGGTTGACAGGGGACAATGGGAGGTGGGAATAAGGAGTGACTGTTTAATGAGTGTGGAGTTTTCTTTTGAGGTGATGAAAATGCTTTGGAACTAGATATAGGTAGTTGTTGCACAACAGTGTGAGTGTACTAAATTCTGCTGAATTGCACACTTTAAAATAGTTCACTTTGTTTTATGTCATTTTCCTATATATGTATATTTCCAGGTATCTCTGTCACCTAATGCTCCTGAGATAGGAGGTTGGAGACATGTAAGTGGTTCTGCTCCATTAGGTGCTCTGGGACTACTCCAAATATACCATTCTCTATGGTATTCATACTTCAAATGGGTTGATGAGTATCACTTCTCTGTCTTAGCCTTCAGGAAGAGAAAATCCTTACCTCTTTAAAGGACGTAACCAAGGCAGTCGCATCACCGCTGCTTATACCTCAGTGCCTGGAACTTGGTAGTATAGCCACAAGTAACTGCAAGGGAGACCAGGAAAAATGATATATGTCAGGCATTCATGTACCCCTTTAAAATTCAGGAGACTCTATCACTAAAAGGAAGGAGAGAATGGATAATGAAAAACAATTAGCAGTTTCTGCTACAGAGGCAATTGATATTTTGCTAAAAAGTAGAACTACATGGTTTTGTTTGTTTGTTTTTTGTTTTGTTTTTTTTGTGGTACGCAGGCCTCTCACCGTTGTGGCCTCTCCCATTGCGGAGCACAGGCTCCTGACGCACAGGCTCAGCAGCCATGGCTCACAGGCCCAGCCGCTCCATGGCATGTGGGATCTTCCCGGACCGCGGCACGAACTTGTGTCCCCTGCATCAGCAGGCGGACTCTCAACCACTGCACCACCAGGGAAGCCCAAACCATGTGTTTTCAGATTAGAAAATCTGAATTAGATAATCAAAAGTTGCATAGCATTCCAATTTTATTTAGAGAACTATATAGTGTAAGATTTCTTGTCAAGGCTGTGACACATTTTAAAAATATTTCACACCAGTGTAGTATTATAACACTAGAAAATTCCCTATTTCTTACACAGGGAGAAAGGCCAAAGTTACATCTGTTGGTTGAAATAATACATGTAATGTATTCTCTAGATAATTTTGTCAGTACAAAATATGTCAGAATTTAATGGCCCAAAATAATATTTCAATATTAAAATAGAACTACGTGAAGAATGTGTTTGCTGTTTTTCCTCAGTGACCCTACAAAACTAGCCACATTCAGCACCACAAGAAAACAAAACAAAAAACGAGAGGAGTCACCAGAGCCTTTAATGCCCAGACTTGATTTACAAGGTACAAATGCTCTGGATTTAGAGACAACCTCTTTTTTCTTACTTTAAATTACTGATGTACTCAGCCCCTGATATTTGTTCATTGCAGGCTTATGGTTTTTCATTTTCACATTTGAAGTTGAAAAATGAATAAAGATAATAGAAGCAATAATAACCAAGGTATCTAGTCTTAGGAGTCAAACACAAGTTTGGATTTAGCCTTGGCTTGAGGCCCTTTGATTGACACTTCCATTGCTAGAGTTAGCTCAAGTCATTTCAAGATCCAACTAGATTTCATTTTGTCTTATCTGTGGGTTATCATTCTTGCAAGAATCATTTCATCTTGGCAGGGTCTTGATTTAAGGCTTTAAAACTCAGTGAGGCTCAAAGAGATTTTGCAAGGTCACAACACTGTAGATTTGTTTGGTAATATAAAACCTGAAGACGGAATGCCAGCCCGTGCAAGATCTCAACAGTGGTTAGACATGACACATACTGCATTCTCATGCACACAATCAGGATGACTTTGAAGGCTGTTTGGCTCACAGTTTTCTCTTATGGACCAATTTCAGTATTTCTTCCAGGTATACAAAATCCTATTTCTCCTCAATTTGCTCACATCAGGAAAGGCTTGTAGTCATTACTCTCAGTGAATATTCTAAATGTATATTTTCTTTATCACATTTTCTCCCAATCAGATGAGTCTCTCTCCTATGGAAAGGGGGTTTTATCACATACAAGCATCTAAAGACAAAGAGTATGGTCATAACCCACTCAGAAAGCCCGGGGAATATAGAATTGAAAAGATTCATGTGGGAGTGGTATATGTGCCAGTGTTTATAGGCAACTTAATTTCTTGCATGCATGTGGGTATGTCACTTACCCATATTTGCTATTATTTTGTATAATGCACTTATACCCAATGATGTTCTTTTTCAATTTCAAGATGGACGATCTTTCATGTTAAGCTATCTGTAATTCACATCCATGTTGAGGATTTAAGTATGTTTCATGAAAATTATGTCAATATTTCACACAGGCTTCCCTGGTGACGCAGTGGTTGAGAGTCTGCCTGCCGATGCAGGGGACACGGGTTCGTGCCCCGGTCCGGGAAGAACCCACATGCCGCAGAGCGGCTGGGCCCGTGAGCCATGGCCACTGAGCCTGCGCATCCGGAGCCTGTGCTCCGCAACGGGAGAGGCCACAACAGTGAGAGGCCCGCGTACCGCAAAAAAAAAAAAAAGTATGTCAATATTTCACATAACACAAAGGAGAATCAATTATAGACACATACCCATGTAGATTAAAGGAAATCATTCATCATACTTTTCTTGCTGTCTAGCACAGATGTCATAGCGTGGGGAATGAGGGCATACATTTGGAGTCAGATTGAGTTTGACTTCATCTAGCATTTACAAGCAGTGTGATCTTGAATTGATTCCATAAGCATTCTGGGCTGCAGCTTCTTCATCTAATGATTGGAGATGATAAAAAAAAATGTCTCACAAGATTATTGTGAAGATTAAATGTTACATATATGTAAATCACCAGGCACTTAATGGCTGTTTATATATGCAGATATTTTCATACTTCAGATAAAGCTTGGTAATTGTGGGAGGTGCAGGGTAGAGCAGTGTTATACGACAGTGGTATGTTGTAATCTGTAGTGGGATGGGTAATAAGTTATTTGCTAGTAATCTTAGAAAAGTTCTAAAGTTGACAGATATTTTTCTTTCTTGTTTATTTATACAAATTTAAAGTTATAATCTACGTTTGTAATACTTTTACTCACTCTCATTTTGAAATGCTTGTGTGAATAGCAGAGAAAGCTGGTGGGAAGATGACTGATGGTACATGGGCTTATGCTGCGCCCAAGAAAAGCAGCTGTTATGTGACTCCTGGCTATGAGGACTGGGTGGAGGAATAAGCATATGGAGAAAAAAGTCAAGTACAGGAGGGGACCTCATTTCCACTGATGGGAAGGAAAGAGGGAAGAATGAACAAGTCTGATGATAAATAAATATCGGAAGATTATTGGATTCTGTACCGTCCCACCACATTTTTGAAATGTGAACCCTCAAGGTAGAAATCTGGCAGAATTTATTGTCCATACATGGGATCCAAAATTTTTATGAAGCTTCCACAATGGATCCAAATTTTTCTTTTTAATAAATTTATTTATTTATTTTATTTTTGGCTGCATTGGGTCTTCATTGCTGCGCGTGGGCTTTTCTCTAGTTGAGGAGCAGGGGCTACTCTTCATTGCAGTGTGCGGGCTTCTCATTGCGGTGGCTTCTCTTGTTGTGGAGTACGGGCTCTAGGCGCATGGGCTCAGTAGTTGTGACTCATGGGCTCTAGAGCGCAGGCTCAGTAGTTGTGGTGCACGGGCTTAGTTGCTCTGCGGCATGTGGGATCTTCCCAGACCAGGGCTCGAATCCGTGTTCCCTGCATTGGCAGGCGGATTCTTAACCACTGCGCCACCAAGGAAGTCCTAGATCCGAAATTTTGATGAACTTCTAATGGTCATGAGCTGGATTGAGCCTCAAGGACTTTTGTCTAGATTGAACAGCTTAAGCAGCTATCCTATACGTACACATCTACACATTCGGTGCTTAGAATCTTAAATATTTATGTGGATACAACTCACTGCATATTATTTGCTAAGAAGAGTTCATGTTTTAACATAAATTACCCTATTTTATCTTCAAAACAGTACTTGGTGGAAGGAGCAAAGAGAGGCAAAGAAGCAATCTAATGAAGGTGCTCTTACTTCTTTCTATAGCCTACTACTAGGCCTATGCCTTTCCGGGACAATCATATTACAGACTGGTGGAAGTGCTCCTTCTTAAACAGGAGGTAGTATGGGATACTTACCAGTAGTCAGACATTCAAAAAGATAAAAGAACAGAGAAGAAAGTTATCCCAAAGGAGGAGATATCCAAGAGAATATTCCAAAGAAGGTGAAACTAAATAGAGCAGTGATTCTCAACCAGGGCTATTTTGTCCCCTTCCATTCTTGCATCTCTGGGACCTATGGAGACATGTTTGTCACAACTGGCATTGGGGTTGCTATTGTCATCTAGTAGGTGAAGGCCAGGGATGTTGCTAAATCTTACAATACATAGGACAACCCCCCTAAAAAACAGTTATACAGCCCCAAAGTGTCAACAGTGCCTTGAGAAACCATGAAATAGAATATAACGCTTGCATGTAATAGTTTTTGATTTCTAGCCTCAGCTCTTGAAAGCTCCCACCCCAAGCACCAATAATTTATATCTGCAGTGGGGGGGGGGGGTTGGCGGGGGTGGAAAGGAGTGTGGAGATGGTATAATGAGGGGAAAGAAGGCTATAAGCCACACCACATACACTCTAAGAGCTGGGAGTTGGAGTGCACCATTAAGAAATAAGGTATTATTATTATTAATGGACAGTGCATATGACTGA